>NC_090925.1:658802744-660005200 GCF_040938575.1 Ambystoma mexicanum
AGGAGACAGACACGAGGCATGAGCAGGGTGTGGGGGGCAACAGGAGACAGACACGGGGCATGAGCGTGGGGTGGGGGCAACAGGAGAGACACGGGGCATGAGCAGGGGGTGGGGGAAGAAGAGACACAGGGCATGAGCAGGGGGTGGGGGGAGGTGAGAGACACACGGGGCATGAGCGGGGGGTGGGGGGAAGGGGAGAGACACACTGAGCATGAGCAGGGGGGTGGGGGGATGGGGAGAGAGACATGGGGCATGAGTGGGGGGTGGGGGAACAACAGAGACAGACACAGGGCATGAGCGGTGGGTGGGGGGCAACAGAAGACACGGGGCATGAGCGGGGGTGGTGGGCAACAGGAGACAGACACAGGGCATGAGCGGGGGCAACAGGAGACAGACACGGGGCATGAGCGGTGGTAACAGGAGACAGAGACAGGGCATGAGCAGCGGGCAACAGGAGACAGACACGGGGCATGAGCAGGGGGCAACAGGAGACAGACACGGGGCATGAGCGGGAGTGGGGGGAACAGGAGACAGATACGGGGCATGAGCGGGGGATGGGGAGAACAGGAGACAGTCACGGGGTATGAGCAGGGGGTGGGGGGGCAACAGGAGACAGACACGGGGCATGAGCTGAGGGGTGGGGGGCAACAGGAGAGACACGGGTCATGCACGGGGGTGGGGGGAGGGGAGAGACACACAGGGAATGAGCAGGGGGCGGGGGGAGGGGAGAGACACATGGGGCATGAGGGGGGGTGGGGGTAAAGGGAGACACACGGGGCATGAGCGGGGGGTGAGTGGGAGGAGAGAGACACACAGGGCATGAGCGGGGTTGGAGGGGAGAGACACACGAGGCATGAGCGGGAGGAGAGGGAGAGACACATGGGTCATGAGCAGGGGGTGGGGGGAGGGGGAGAGACACACAGGGGCATGAGCAGGGGGTGGGGGGGAGGGGAGAGACACATGGGGCATCATGAGCGGGGGGGTGGGGGAAGGGGAGAGACACACGGGGCATGAGCGGGGGGTAGGGGGGAAGGGGAGAGACACACAGGGCATGAGCGGGGGTGGGAGGAAGGGGGAGAGACACACGGGGCTTGAGCAGGGGTGGCGGGAGGGGGAGAGACACACGGGTGTGAGCTGGGTGGGGGAAGTGGAGAGACACTCTGGGCATGAGCGGGGGGTGGGGGGGAGGGTAGAGACACTCTGGGCGTGAGCGGGGGGTGGGGAGAGGGTAGAGACACTCTGGGCATGAGCGGAGGGTGGGGGGAGGGTAGAGACACACGGGCATGAGCGGGGGTTGGGGGGAGGGGAGAGATACACGGGGCATGAGCAGGGGGTGGGGGTAAGGGGAGACACACGGGGCATGAGCGAGGGGTGAGGGGGAGGGGAGAGACACACAGGGCATGATCGGGGGTTGAGGGGGAGGGGAGAGACACACAGGGCATGAGCAGGAGGTGGGGGGGTGGGGAGAGACACACGGGGCTTGAGCAAAGGGTGGGGGAAGGGGAAAAACACATGGGGCGTGAGCGGGGGGTTGGGGGAAAGGGGAGAGACACACGGGGTATGAGCGGGGGGTGGGAGGAAGGGGGAGAGCCATACGGGGCTTGAGCGGGGGATTGCAGGAGGGGGAGAGACACACGGGGCATGAGCGGGGGTTGGGGGAGGGTGAGAGACACATGGGGCATGAGCGGGGTTGGAGGGGAGAGACACACGGGGCATGAGCGGGAGGTGGGGGACAGGGGAGAGACACACGGGGCATGAGCAAGGGGTGGGGGAAGGGGAGAGACACACGGGGCATGAGCGGGGGGTTGGGGGGCAGGGTGAGAGACATATGGGGCATGAGCGGGGGGGTGGTGGGAGGGGAGAGACACACGGGGCATGAGCGGGGGGTGGGGGGAGGGGGAGAGACACACGGGGCATGAGCGGGGGTGGGGGGAGGGGGAGAGACGCACGGGAGCATGAGCGGGGAGTGAGGGGGAGGGGAGAGACACACGGGGCAGGAGCAGGGGTGGAGAGAGACACACGGGGCATTAGCGGGGGGGGTGGGGGGAAGTGGAGAGGCACTCTGGGCATGAGCGGGGGGTGGGAGGGAGGGTAGAGACACACGGGACATGAGCGGGGGGTGTGGGGGTGAAGAGAGACGCACGGGGCATGAGCGGGGGGTGTTGGGGAGGGTAAGAGATGCACGGGGCATGAGCGGGGGTGGGGGGGAGGGAAGAGACACCTGGGGCATGAGCGGGGGTGGGGAGGAGGGGAGAGACACACGGGGCATGAGTGGGGGCAGGAGACAGACAAAAACACGGACATGAGTTTGTGCGGCAGATCCTGCTTCTCGGCCCTCCGCTGGCCACCGTTTGTCAATGGCGTGAGCGGGGGGCTGGAGGAACAGGGGAGACATGGAGCATGAGCGGGGGTGGGGAGGACAGAAAGGACACACGGGGCATGAGCGGGGGGTGGGGGCAGACATGGGGCATGAGCGGGAGGTGGGAGGAACAGGAGACAGACACGGGCATGAGCGGGGGTTGGGGAGAACAGGAGACAGACACGGGGCATGAGCGGGAGGTTGGGGGAACATGAGACAGATACGGGGCATGAGCGGGGGATGGGGAGAACAGGAGACAGACACGGAGCATGAGCGGGTGTTGGGGGAACAGAAGACAGACACGGGGCATGAGCGGGTGGTGTGGGGGGCAACAGGACACAGACACTGGGCATGAGCGGGGGGTGGGGAGAACAGGAGACAGACACGGGGCATGAGTGGGGGGTGGGCGGAACAGGAGACAGATACGGGGCATGAGCAGGGGTGGGGAGAACAGGAGACAGACATGGGGCATGAGCGGGGTGGGGGTACAGGAGACAGACACGAGGCATGGGTGGGGGGCAACAGGAGACAGACACAGGGCATGAGCGTGGGGTGGGGGGAACAGGAGACAGACACGGGCATGAGCGGGGGGTGGGGGAACAGAAGACAGACACAGGGCATGAGTGGGGGGTTGGGGGGCAACAGGATAGAGACACGGGGCATGAGCGGGGGGTGGGGGGTACAGGAGACAGACATGGGGCAGGGGGTGGGAGGCAACAGGAGAGAGACATGGGACATGAGCGAGGGGTGTGGGGTACAGGAGACAGACATGGAGCATGAGCGGGTTTGTGTGGGGGGAACAGGAGACAGACACGGGCATGAGTGGAGGGTGGGGGGCAACAGGAGAGAGACACGGGGCATGAGCGGGGCGTGGGGGGGTACAGGAGACAGACACGGGTCATGAGCAGGGGTGGGGGGCAACAGGAGAGAGACACGGGGCACGGAGCAGGACATTTCAGGACGGCTGGTTCAGCGTGGGACGATTTGGCATGGCCGGTTCGGCGCAGGAGCCAGTTCGGTGCGGCACGGCACGGCAGCCCCTGCCGAACTTGCCGCACATAAATGTCCTGTGAGTTTTTCATGCAGGCACCACAGCCACGCAGAGTACCGAGCCGGGCCTCCGAAGGTGGGGGCTGTGCTGCTCGGAGCAGTCTGCTCCGAGCAGCACAGCCCCCACCCTCGTGAGCCCGGCAGATAAATTCTGCTCTGTGCGCCGCACCCCAGTGCACATCGCCTGCTGTTTAGGGAAACGTTCAGTGCAGTGCACTGAAAGTGTGAGTTTCAACTTCATCCCACACTATTTTAAAATGAAACCACTCTAGAAGAGTTTCATTTTAAAATAGTGTGGGATGAAGTTGAAACTCGCATTTTCATTGCACTGCACTGAACGTTTCCCTAAACAGCAGGTGATGTGCACCGGTGTGTGGCGCACCAAAACATCTGGGTGTACCAACGGGGCATGAGCGGGTGGGGGAACAGGAGACAGACATGGGGCATGAGCGGGGGGGCAACAGGAGAGACACGGGGCATGAGCGGGTGGGGGAACAGGAGACAGACACGGGGCATGAGCAGGGGGTGGGGGGTACAGGAGACAGACACGGGGCATGAGCAGGGGGTGGGGGGCAACAGGAGAGAGACATGGGGCATGAGCGGGGGGTGGGGGGAACAGGAGACAGACACGGGGCATGAGCGGGGGGTGGGGGGAACAACAGAGAGACACAGGGCATGAGTGGGGGGTGGGGGGCAACAGGAGAGAGAAATGGGCATGAGCGGGTGGGGGAACAGGAGACAGACACGGGCATGAGCGGGTGGTGGGAACAGGAGACAGACACTGGGCATGAGTGGGTGGGGGTAACAGGAGACAGACACGGGGCATGAGCAGGGGGTGGGGAGAACAGGAGACAGACACGGGGCATGAGCGGGAGGTTGGGGGAACAGGAGACAGATACGGGCATGAGCGGGGGGTGGGGAGAACAGGAGACAGACACGGAGAATGAGCGGGTGTTGGGGGAACAGAAGTCAGACACGGGGCATGAGCGGGGGGTGTGGGGGCAACAGGAGAGAGACACGGGGCATGAACGTGGGCTGGGGGAGACAGACACGGGGCATAAGCGGGGGGTGGGGGCAACAGGACACAGACATGGGACATGAGCGGGGGGTGGGCGGAACATTAGACAGACACGGGGCATGAGCGGGGGGTGGGGAGAACACGAGACAGACACAGGGCATGAGCGGGGGTGGGGGGCAACAGGAGACAGACACGGGGCATGAGCAGGGGGTGGGGGGCAACAGGAGACAGATACGGGGCATGGAGCAGGGGATGGGGAGAACACAGGAGACAGACACGGGGCATGAGCGGGGGGTGGGGGCAACAGGAGAGAGACACGGGGCACGGAGCAGGACATTTCGGGGCGGCCGGTTTGGCACGGGACGATTTGGCGCGGCCGGTTCGGCACAGGAGCCAGTTTGGCGCGGCATGGCGCGGCAGCCCGCGCCGAACTGGCCGCACATAAATGTCCTGCGAGTTCTTCATGCAGGCACCACAGCCACGCAGAGTACACAGCCGGGCCCGCGAAGGTGGGGGCTGTGCTGCTAGGAGCAGTCTGCTCTGAGCAGCACAGCCCCCATCCTCGTGAGCCCGGAAGATCAATTCTGCTCTGTGCGCCGCACCCCAGTGCACATCGCCTGCTGTTTAGGGAAACGTTCAGTGCAGTGCACTGAAAGTGCAAGTTTCAACTTCATCCCACATTATTTTAAAATGAAACCGCTCTAGAACAGTTTCATTTTAAAATAGTGTGGGGTGAAGTTGAAACTCGCATTTTCAGTGCACTGCACTGAACGTTTCCCTAAACAGCAGGCGATGTGCACTGGTGTGCAGCGCGCCATCACATCTGGTTGTACCGACGGGGCATCAGCGGGTGGGGGGAACAGGAGAGACACAGGGCATGAGTGGGTGAGGTGAACAGGAGACAGACAAGGGGCATGAGCGGGGAGTGGGGGGTACAGGAGACAGACACGGGGCATGAGCGGGGGGTGGGAGCAACAGGAGAGAGACACGGGGTATGACCGGGGGGTGGGGGGAACAGGAGACAGACACAGGGCATGAGTGGGCGGTGGGGGGAACAACAGAGAGACACGGGGCATGAGTAGGGGGTGGGGGGCAACAGGAGACAGACATGGTGCATGAGCGGGGGGTGGGGAGAACAGGAGACAGACACGGAGCATGAGCAGGGGGTGGGGGGAACAGAAGACAGACACGGGGCATGAGCGGGGGTGGGGGGCAACAGGTGACAGACACGGGGCATGAGCGGGGGGTGGGGAGAACAGGAGACAGACACGGGGCATGAGCAGAGGGCGTGGGGGCAAAAGGAGACAGACAAGAGGCATGGGGTAGGGGGAACAGGAGACAGATACGGAACATGCGTGGGGGATGGGGAGAACAGGAGACAGACACGGGGCATGATCGGGGTAACAGAAGACAGACACGGGGCATGAGTGGGGGGTGGGGGGAAACAGACACGGGCATGAGAAGCGGGTGAGGGGCAACAGGAGACAGACACGGGGCATGAGCGGGGGGTGGGGAGAACAGGAGACAGACACGGAGCATGAGCCGGGGGTGGGGGGCAACAGGAGACAGACACAGGGCATGAGGAGGGGGTGGGGGCAACAGGAGAGACACGGGGCATGAGCGGGGGGTGGGGGAACACGAGACAGACAAGGGGCATGAGCGGGGGTGGGGGAAACAGGAGACAGACACAGGGAATGAGCGGGGGGTGGGGGGAACAACAGAGACAGACACGGGGCATGAGCGGGGGGTGGGGGGCAACAGGAGACAGACACGGGGCATGAGTGGGGGGTGGGGGGTAACAGGAGACAGACACAGGGCATGAGTGGGGGGCAACAGGAGACAGACATGGGGCATGAGCAGGGGCAACAGGAGACAGACACGGGGCATGAGCAGGGGGTGGGGGGCAACAAGAGACAGGCACGGGGTATGAGCGGGGGGTGGGGGGAACAGGAGACAGACACAGGGCATGAGCAGGGGGTGGGGGGCAACAGGAGACAGACACGGGGCATGAGCAGGGGGTGGGGGGCAACAGGAGAGACATGGGGCATGAGTGGGGGGGAGATGAGAGACACAAGGGGCATGAGCGGGGAATTGGGGGGAAGGGGAGAGACACACGGAGCATGAGCGGGGGGTGGGGAAAGGGGAGAGACACACGGGGCATGAGCGGGGGTGGAGGGAAGGGGGGACACACAATGGGCATGAGCGGGGGGTGGGGGGAGGGGAGAGACACACGGGGCATGAGCGGGGGGTGGGGGGAGGGGGAGAGACACATGGGGCATGAGCGGAGGTTGGGGGGAGGGGAGAGACACACGGGGCATGACCGGGGGGTCGGGGGAGGGGCGAGACACATGGGGCGTGAGCGAGGGTCTGGGGAGGGGATAGACACACGGGGCATGAGCGGAGGGTGGGGGAAGAGGAGAGACACAAGGGGCATGAGCGGGGGAGAGGGGGAGAGACACATGGGACATGAGCCGGGGGAGGGGAGAGACACTCGGGGCATGAGCGGGGGGTGGGGGAGGGGGAGAGACACACGGGGTATGAGCGGGGGGTGGGGGGAGGGAAGAGACACTCTTGGCATGAGCGGGGGGTGGGGGGGAGGGGAGAGACACTCGGGGCATGAGCGGGGGGTGGGGGGCGGAGAGACACTCGGGGCATGAGCGGGGGGTGGGGGGAGGGTAGAGACACACGGGGCATGAGCGGGGGGTGGGGGGGAGGGGAGAGACAGACTGCTCTGAGCAGCACAGCCCCCACCCTCATGAGCCCGGCAGATCAATTCTGCTCTGTGCGCCACACCCCAGTGCACATCGCCTGCTGTTTAGGGAAATGTTCAGTGCAGTGCACTGAAAGTGCGAGTTTCAACTTCATCCCACACTATTTTAAAATGAAACTGCTCTAGAACAGTTTCATGAGCGGGGGGGAGAGGGACAGAAACACAGGGCATGAGCGGGGGGTGGGGGGAAGGGGAGACACACGGGGCATGAGCGGGGGTGGGGGGAAGGGGAGACACATGGGGCATGAGCGGGGATGGGCGGGAGGGGAGAGACACACGGGGCATGAGCGGACATGAGTTTGTGTGCAGGCGGCAGATCCCGCTCCTCGGCCCTCCGCTGGCCACCATGTACCGATGGCGTGAGCGGGGGGTTGGAGGAACATTGGAGACACGGAGCATGAGTGGGGGTGGGGGGGACTTGAAGGACACACGGGGCATGAGCGGGGGCTGGGGGGAAAGGGAGACACATGGGGCATGAGCGGGGAATGGGGGGAAGGGGAGAGACACACGGGGCATGAGCGAGGGTGGGGGGAGGGAGAGTGACACACGGTGCATGAGCGGGGGGTTTGGGGAGGGAGAGAGACACACAGGGCATGAGCGGGGGGTGAGGGGGAGGGGGAGAGACACACGGGGCATGAGCAGGGGTGGGGGGGAGAGAAACACACGGGGCATGAGCGGGGGTAGGAGGGAAGGGGGAGAGACACATGCGGCATGAGCGGGGGGTGGGGGAGAGACACACGGGGCATGAGCGGTGGGTGGGGGGAGGTAGAGCGACACACGGGGCATGAGAGGGGGGTTTGTGGAGGGAGAGAGACACACGGGGCATGAGCAGGGGGTGGGGGGAACAGGAGACAGACACGGAGCATGAGCGGGTGTTGGGGGAACAGAAGACAGACACGGGTCAGGGAGAATTCTCTATTTAGACTGAATTTCCTAATCTAGTAAGTCCCCCAGCAGCTTTGCTGGATTTCTGGAGTTTGTTTTTTTCCATCCTGCCAAGAGTGAGACTCTTTTTTCCCACTCTTGGACATGTATGTGTGTAATTCCTTTGATATGTCAATGTGTTCGATGGGCTATGGGGTCTTTTACTCCATAGGGTCTCATATGTTTTTCTATGTGTGTCACACTGCACCCTACGTGTCGTGACACGGGGGCACCCTAGCGGGTCCCCCCACCATAGACTCCATACCCGGGGACTGACTACTGTCTCCCCGGGCATGTAAAGTCACCATTGGCTTTACTAGACCTAAATTTGCTAACAGAACTAGTACCAACCATCTTATTGTGGACGTGCTAGTAGGGGTAATTCGATTACTCCTGGATCTGTTACTCGAGGGGGCACTGTCCCGTCCCCCCTCGTCGAGTTTTGGCTGGTGGCAGTGGAAACTACTTGTTATGTTCGACCCCGAACATAACCCTATGGGATTCGTCCCATTGTTGGAGATTAATACTTTTTCCCATTAATCTCTAACGTACCACCGATCTACTTATCTTAAATAAGTTTATCGAGTGGTATTTTCTGCCAGAACTCGGTTTGTAAAATGGCGTCTGTGTTCGTCTCTGTGACTCCTAAACCAAAGGTTGAGCCCTTTGTTCCACTTTTGGCGGGCCTCTGGACAGAGACCCTCCAAAGTGGTGCCATTCTGTCTGGGTTACCTCAGGGGTGTGGGAGGGGGTTTAGACACCCTGGACCGAGTTGCCTTGCCAACTCAGGTCACACTCTGGAGTGATTGGCCCAGGTGGTGAGCCTTCCCGCTCACCACTTAGCATGTGTTGATTGACAGCTAGGCTGAATGAATGGGGGTCGTCTGCATAAAAGCAGGGCTTTTGGGACTGGATAAAAGCAGGGCTTTTGGGACTGGATCTTCAGAAGTCGCCACAGGACCTAAAGAATCTGACGAGGGTAACGCTGAGCCGACCTGCACGACGACACCTCCGGTGGAGCCCTGCAGAACCGTCTCACAGTCTCCCGACGACAGAGGAGATCTCCCTGCCGGAGAGTCTCTTCCCCTGACTGGTGGGAACAACCAGTCCCCTTTGCTTTTTATTTGCCTCAGGACGCAGTGGTCGAATTGCCCGTGCAGAGCACCTCGGCAACCGGATAGCCACTACCCCTGTACCACGACCAAAAGGTGGTGCCTTGTGACGGAGCACTCCGCAGCTGGTCTCTTCACTGGTGGTGTACCGGACTTCACTTTCTTCGACGACAAGATCCTCTCTACTCTTGGCAAAGACCCAACGTGCATCCACCACCAGGAACAACTGCCCCCGCCGGAGCTGCCCTCCACAACAAGGTACCGTGCCCGCCTGGCTTCCCTTTCGATCGGTTCGATTGAGGTGTCTTAATCCTCTCTGTTCCGTTGGGTCGCCTCCAAGCTTTTCTCACCCGTTGTTCTGAACTGGTTCAATCTGCCGATAACAATTTGCTATAAAGACTTGAATGCATCTCCACTAGAGACTTTTTGGGACATCGCGCCTCGCCTCTCTCCGAGTGGGCCTGGCCTCTGAATTTCATGATCTATTGCGATTCTTGCCTTCCTGCATTGCATTTTATCCGCGTAGGATTGAACTGTGTTGAATGCATAACCTGCCTATCTTTTTCTCTCCCGTCCTAACTAATATTCGAGTGTCATCTAGGTTGAGGTATACAACTCTGTCTGAAAATAAGTGGTACCGGTAGAACCTAGAGTTGTCAATATTTTGCTAGGGGGATTGATTGTTTTCTACTCCGTAGAGTAATTGTGTTTGATTTGTTTGCCGTGATTCGCCATAGTGTTTTTCATAGATGTTCTGCTATAAATAAATACCTTAATATCTTTACACTAAGTCTCGTTGCGTGTTTGCTTGTCTTGCTGTGAAGAATTGCCCTATCCGGCAGGGAGATCTCCTCTGTCGTCGGGAAGTGGTGAGTCGGTTCCGCAGGGCTCCACCGGAGGTGTCGTCGTGAAGGTCGGCTCAGCGGTACCCTCGTCGGATTCTTAGGTCCTGTGGCGACTTCTGAAGATCCAGTCCCAAAAGCCCTGCTTTTATGCAGAAAACCCCCATTCATTCAGCCTAGCTGTCAATCAACATATGCTAAGTGGTGAGCGGGAAGGCTCACCACCTGGGCCAATCACTCCAGTGTGCGACCGGAGTTGGCAAGGCAACTCGGTCCAGGGTGCCTAAACCCCCTCCCACACCCCTGTGGTAACCCAGACAGAATGGCACCACTTTGGAGGTTCTCTGTACAGGGGTCACAGAGACGAACACAGACGCCATTTTACAAACCGAGTTCTGGCAGAAAATACCATCCAATAAACTTATTTAAGATAAGTAGACCGGTGGTACGTTAGAGATTAACGAGAAAAAGTACCAATCTCCAACAATGGGACGAATCCCATAGGGTTATGTCCGGGGTCGAACATAACAAGTAGTTTCCACTGCCACCAGCCAAAACTCGCCGAGGGGGGACGGGACAGTGCCCCCTCGAGTAACAGGTCCAGGAGTAATCGAATTACCCCTACTAGTACGTCCACAATAAGATGGTTGGTACTAGTCCTGTTAGTAAATTTAGGTCTAGTAAAGCCAATGGTGACTTTACATACCAGGGGAGACAGTAGTCAGTCCCCGGGTATGGAGTCTATGGTGGGGGATCCGCTAGGACGCCCCCGTGTTACAGCACGTAGGGTGCGGTGTAACACACATAGAAAAACATGAGACCCTATGGAGTAAAAGACCCCATAGCCCATCGAACACATTCACATTTCAAAGGAATTACACACATACATGTCCAAGAGTGGGAGAAAAAAAGAGTCTCACTCTTGGCAGGATGGAAAAACAAACTCCCGAAATCCAGCAAAGCTGCTGGGGGACTCACTAGGTTAGGAAATTCAGCCTAAACAGAGAATTCGCCCTAACACACACAGAGCATGAGCGGGGGGTGGGGGGAAGGGGAGAGACACACGGGGAATGAGCGGGGGTGAGGGGGAGGGGAGAGACACATGTGGCATGAGCGGGGGGTGGGGGGAGGGGGAGAGACACACGGGCATGAGCAGGGGTTGGGGGAGGGGAGAGACACAAAGGGCATGAGCGGGGGGTGGGGGAGGGGGAGAGACACACGGGGCATGAGCGGGGGTTGGGGGAGGGGAGAGACACATGGGGCATGAGCAGGGGGTGGGGGGAGGGGCAAAACACACGGGGCATGAGCGGGGGTGGGGGGAGGGGATAGACACACGGGGCATGAGCGGGGGGTGTGGGGGAAGGGGAGAGACACACGGGGTATGAGCAGGGGGTGGGGGGAGGGGGGAGACACATGGGACATGAGCGGGGGAGGGGAGAGACACACGGGGTATGAGCGGGGGGTGGGGGAGGGGGAGAGACACACGGGGCGTGAGCAGGGGGTGGGGGGAGACACACGGGCATGAGCGGGGGGTGGGGGGAGGGGGAGAGACACTCGGAGCATGAGCGGGGGGTGGGGGGAGGGGAGAGACACACGGGGCATGAGCAGGGGTGTGGGGGGGAGAGACACACGGGGCATTAGCAGGGTGTAGCGCGTAGGGGAGAGACACACGGGGCATGAGCGGGGGTGGGGGGAGGGGGAGAGACACACGGGGCGTGAGCAGGGGGTGAGGGGGAGGGGAGAGACACATGGGGCATGAGCAGGGGGTGAGGGGGAGGGGAGAGACACACAGGGCATGAGCGGGGGGTGACGCGTAGGGGAGAGACACACGGGGCATGAGCGGGGTTGGGGGGGAGGGTAAGAGACACACGGGGCGTGAGCAGGGGAGGGGAGCGACACACGGGGCATGAGCGCGGGGTGGGGGGAGGCGGAGAGACACACGGGGCATGAGTGGGGGTGGGGGGGAGGGGAGAGACACACGGGGCATGAGCAGGGGATGGGGGAGGGGAGCGACACACGGGGCATGAGCGGGGGGAAGAGGGAGAGACACACGGGACATGAGCGGGGGGTGGGGGGAAGGGGAGATGCACGGGGCATGAGCGGGGGGTTGTGGGGAAAGGGAGACACATGGGACATGAGCGGGGGTGGGGGGGAGGGGGAGAGACACACGGGGCGTGAGCAGGGGGTGAGGGGGAGGGGAGAGACACATGGGACATGAGCAGGGGGTGAGGGGGAGGGGAGAGACACACAGGGCATGAGCGGGGGGTGACGCGTAGGGGAGAGACACACGGGGCATGAGCGGGGGTGGGGGGGAGGGGGAGAGACACACGGGGCGTGAGCAGGGGGTGAGGGGGAGGGGAGAGACACATGGGGCATGAGCAGGGGGTGAGGGGAGGGGAGAGACACACAGGGCATGAGCAGGGGTGACGCGTAGGGGAGAGACACACGGGGCATGAGCGGGGTTGGGGGGGAGGGTAAGAGACACACGGGGCATGAGCAGGGGAGGGGAGCGACACACGGGGCATGAGCGCGGGGTGGGGGGGAGGCGGAGAGACACACGGGGCATGAGTGGGGGTGGGGGGGAGGGGAGAGACACACGGGGCATGAGCAGGGGATGGGGGAGGGGAGCGACACACGGGGCATGAGCGGGGGGAAGAGGGAGAGACACACGGGGCATGAGCGGGGGGTGGGGGGAAGGGGAGATGCACGGGGCATGAGCGGGGGGTTGGGGGGAAAGGGAGACACATGGGACATGAGCGGGGGGCTGGGGGGAGGGGAGAGACACACGGAGCATGAGCGGACATGAGTTTGTGTGCAGGCGGCAGATCCCGCTCCTCGGCCCTCCGCTGGCCACTGTGTGCCGATGGTGTGAGCGGGGGGCTGGAGGAACAGGGGAGACACGGAGCATGAGTGGGGGTGGGTGGGCAGGAAGGACACACGGGGCATGAGCGGGGGGTGGGAGGAACAGGAGACAGACACGGGCATGAGTGGGGGTGGGGGCAACAGGAGAGACACGGGGCATGAGCGAGTGGGGGAACAGGAGACAGACACGGGGCATGAGCAGGGGGTGGGGGGAGGGGAGTGACACACGGGGCATGAGCGGGGGGAAGAGGGAGAGACACACGGGGCATGAACGGGGGGTGGGGGGGAGGCGAGACACACAGGGCATGAGCGGGGGGTGGGGGGGAAGGGGAGACACATGGGGCATGAGAGGGGGTGGGGGAGAGGGGAGAGACACATGGGGCATGAGCGGACATGAGTTTGTGTGCAGGCGGCAGATCCCACTCCTCGGCCCTCCGCTGGCCACCGTGTGCCTATGGCGTGAGCGGGGGGCTGGAGGAACAGGGGAGACATAGAGCATGAGTGGGGGGGACTTGAAGGACACACGGGGCATGAGCGGGGGTTGGGGGGAAAGGGAGACACATGGGGCATGAGCGGGGTGTGGGGGGAGGGGAGAGACACACGGGGCGTGAGCGGACATGAGTTTGTGTGCAGGCGGCAGATCCCGATCCTCGGCCCTCCGCTGGTCACCGTGTGCCGATGGCGTGAGCGGGGGGCTGGAGGAACAGGGGAGACACGGAACATGAGTGGGGGTGGGTGGGCAGGAAGAACACACGGGGCAGGAGCGGGGGGTGGGAGGAACAGGAGACAGACACGGGCATGAGTGGGGGTGGGGGCAACAGGAGAGACACGGGGCATGAGCGAGTGGGGGAACAGGAGACAGACACGGGGCATGAGGAGGGAGTGGGGGGTACTGGAGACAGACACGGGGTATGAGCGGGGGAGTGGGGGGCAACAGGAGAGAGACACGGGGCATGAGCGGGGGGTGGGGGAACAGGAGAGAGACACGGGGCATGAACGGGGGTGGGGGAACAACAGAGAGACACGGGGCATGAGTTGGGGGGTGGGTGGCAACAGGAGACAGACACGGGGCATGAGCGGGGGGGTGGGGGCAACAAGAGAGAGACACAGGGCATGAGCGGGTTTGGGGAACAGGAGACAGACACGGGGCATGAGCGGGTGGTGGGAACAGGAGACAGAAACGGGGCATGAGCGGGGGGTGTGGTGGGCAACAGGAGAGAGACACGGGGCATGAGCGGGGGGTGGGGGGAGTTAGAGAGAATTCTCTGTTTAGGCTGAATTTCCTAACCTAGTGAGTCCCCCAGCAGCTTTGCTGGATTTCTGGAGTTTGTTTTTTCCATCCTGCCAAGAGTGACACTCTTTTTCTCCCACTCTTGGACATGAATGTGTGTAATTCCTTGAAATGTCAATGTGTTCTATGGGCTATGGGGTCTTTTACTCCATAGGGTCTCATATGTTTTGCTATGTGTGTTACACCGCACCCTCTGTGCCGTAGCACTGGGGCGTCCTAGCGGACCTCCATCATAGACTCCATACCCGGGGACTGACTACTGTCCCCCCGGGCATGTAAAGTCACCATTGGCTTTACTAGACCTAAATTTACTAACAGAACTAGTACAAACCAACCTATTGTAGACGTACTAGTAGGGGTAATTCGATTACTCCTGGGTCTGTTATTCGAGGGGGCACTGTCCCGTCCCCCCTCGTCGAGTTTTGGCTGGTGGCAGTGGAAACTACTTGTTATATTCGACCCCGAATATATCCCTATGGGATTCTTCTCATTGTTGGAGATTAATACTTGTTCTCGTTAATCTCTAACATACCACCGGTTACTTATCTTAAATAAGTCTATCGGATGGTATTTTCTGCCAGAACTCGGTTTTTAAAATGGCGTCTGTGTTCGTCTCTGTGACTCCTAACCAAAGATTGAGCCCTTTGTTCCACTTTTGGCGGGCTTCTGTACAGAGACCCTCCAAAGTGGTGCCATTCTGTCTGGGTTACCGCAGGTGTGTGGGAGGGGGTTTAGGCACCCTGGACTGAGTTGCCTTGCCAACTCAGGTTGCACTCTGGTGTGATTGGCCCAAGTGTTGAGCCTCCCCGCTCACCACTTAGCGTGTTTTGATTGACAGCTAGGCTGAATGAATGGGGGTTTTCTGCATAAAAGCAGGGCTTTTGGGACTGGATCTTCAGAAGTCGCCACAGGACCTAAGAATCCGACGAGGTTAAAGCTGAGCCGAACTGCAATGACGACACCTCCGGTGGAGCCCTGCTGAACCGACTCACCACTTCCCAACGACAGAGGAGATCTCCCTGCCGGAGAGTCTCTTCCCCTTACTGGTGGGAACAACCAGTCACCTTTGCTTTTTCTTCGCTCCAGGACGCAGTGGTCGAATTGCCCGTGCAGAGCACCTTGGCAACCGGATAGCCACTACCCCTGTACCGCGACCAAAAGGTGGTGCCTTGTGACGGAGCACTCCGTGGCTGGTCTCTTCCCTGGTGGTGCAACGATCTTCAAACTTTCCTTCGACGACGAGATCATCTCTTCTCTTGGCAAAGACCGGACGTGCATCCACCACCAGGAACAACTGCCCCCGCCGGAGCTGTCTCTCCACAAACAAGGTACCGTGTCCGCCTGGCTTCCCTTTCTGCCGGATCGAGTGAGGTGTCTTAATCCTCGCCTTTCCATTGGGTCGCCTCCGAGCGTTCTTTAACTTTCTGTTCTGAACTGGTCCAATCTTTCCATAACAATTTGCGATAAAGACTCGAAGCGCATTTCCTCTGAGACACTTTTGGACATATCGCCTTGCCTCTCTCCGAGTGGGCCTGGCCTCTGAACTTTGTGATCCGCAGTAGACCCTGCCTTATTTCCCTTGCATTTGTCCGTAAGGTATTGGCACCGAGTTGATTTCATAACCTGCCTTATTTTTCTCTCCCGACGAATACTAGAGTGCCATCTAGGTTAAAGCATACACCTCTGTCTGCAATTAAGTGATGCCGTTGAACCTACACTTGTCAAACTATTGTTAGGGGGATTGATCTTTTTCTTATAGTAATTGCGATTGAAGTTGTTTGCCGTATTAGTGCCAGAGTGTTTTCCATAGATGTGCTGTTATAAATAAATACCTTTATATCTTTACACCGAAGCCTTGTTGCATGTTTGCTTGTCTTACTGTGTATAATTGCCCTATTTTGTATATTCCACATACTGTCTAACTCTTCTTGAGAGAAGCCTGACTGCTCAGCCACAGCTGCCAAGTGAATCTGTGTGGTACAGAATGCTACCAAGTGGGTTTACTGCCAAACACCTGTAGTCCTAAATCTTTTGCAGTGGTCCCAGAGGGAACTGCACAGGTTTCCGCCTAACAGGGGGAGACAGACACGGGGCATGAGCGGGGGATGGGAGGAACAGGAGACAGACACGGGGCATGAGCGGGGGGTGGGGGACGGGGAGAGACACACGGGGCATGAGCGGGGGGGTGGGGGAAGGGAGAGAGACACACGGGGCATGAGCGGGGGGTGGGGGGAGGGAGAGCGACACAAGGGGCATGAGTGGGGGGTTTGGGGACGGAGAGAGACATGCGGGGCATGAGCGGGGGGTGAGGGGGAGACACACGGGGCATGAGCCGGGGGTGGGGGGAGTGGAGAGACACGGGGCATGAGCGGTGGGTGGGGGGAGGGAGAGCGACACACGGGGCATGAGCGGGGGTTTGGGGAGGGAGAGAGACACGGGGCATGAGCGGGGGATGGGGGGTACAGGAGACAGACACGGAGCATGAGCGGGTATTGGGGGAACAGAAGACAGACACGGGGCATGAGCAGGGGCATTGGGGGGCAACAGGAGGGAGACACGGGGCATGAGCAGGGGGTGGGAGGGTACAGGAGGCAGACACAAGGCATGGGTGGGGGGCAACAGGAGACAGACACGGGGCATGAGCGGGGGTGGGGGGCAACAGGAGAGAGACATGGGTCATGAGCGGGGGGTGGGGGGTACAGGAGACAGACACGGGGCAGGGGGTGGGGGGCAACAGGAGAGAGACATGGGACATGAGCCAGGGGTGGGGGGTACCGGAGACAGACACGGGACATGAGCGGGGGGTGGGGGGAGGGAGAGAGACAGACACGGGGCATGAGTGGGGGGCAACAGGAGACAGACAGGGGGCATGAGCGGGGGGTGGGGGGCAACAGGAGACAGACACGGGACATGAGCGGGGGGTGGGGGGAGGGAGAGAGACACATGGGGCATGAGCGGGGGTGGGGGGGAGGGAGAGAGACACACGGGGCATGAGCGGGGGTGGGGGGAGGGAGAGAGACATATGCGGCATGAGCGGGGGGTAGGGGAGAGACACACGGGGCATGAGCAGGGGGTGGGGGGAGTGGAGAGACACGGGGCATGAGCGGTGGGTGGGGGAGAGGGGGAGACACACGGGGCATGAGCGGGGGGTGGGGGGGTGGGGAGACACATGGGGCATGAGCGGGGGTGGGTGGGAGTTGAGACACACGGGGCATGAGCGGACATGAGTTTGTGTGCAGGCGGCAGAGATCCCAGTCCTCGGCCCTCCTCTGAACACCGTGTGCCGATGGCGTGAGCGGGGGGCTGGAGGAACAGGGCAGACACGGAGCATGAGTGGGGGTGGGGGGGACTTGAAGGACACACGGGGCATGAGCGGGGGGTGGGGGGGAAAGGGAGACACATGGGGGATGAGCGGGAGGTGGGGGGGAAGGGGAGAGACACACGGGGCATGAGCGGACATGAGTTTTTGTGCAGGCGGCAGATCCCCGCTCCTCGGCCCTCCGCTGGCCACCGTGTGCCGGAGGGAGAGAGACACACGGGGCATGAGCAGGGGGTGGGGGGAGGGAGAGCGACACACGGGGCATGAGCGGAGGGTTTGGGGAGGGAGAGAGACACACGGGGCATGAGCGGGGGGTGGGGGGAGAGAGAGAGACACACGGGGCATGAGCGGGGGTGGGGGGAGAGAGAGAGACACACGGGGCATGAGCGGGGGTTGGGGGAGAGAGACACATGCAGCATGAGCGGGGGTGGGGGAGAGACACATGCGGCAGAAGCGGGGGGTGGGGGGGAGTGGAGAGACATGGGGCATGAGCGGTGGGTGGGGGGGAGGGAGAGAGACACGGAGCATGACCGGGGGTGGGGGGCAACAGGAGACAGACACGGGGCATGAGCGGGGGCAAAAAGGAGACAGACACGGGGCATGAGCAGGGGGCAACAGGAGACAGACACGGGGCATGAGGGGGGTGGGGGGAAGTTGGAGAGACACACAGGGCATGAGCGGGGGGTGGGGGGAGGGGGAGAGACACACGGGGCATGAGCTGGGGGTGGGGGGGAGGGGGAGAGACACACTGGGCATGAGCAGGGGGTGGGGGAGGGAGAGAGACACACAGGGCATGAGCGGGTGGTAGAGGGAGGGGAGAGACACACGAGTCATGAGCGGGGTTGGGAGGGAGGGGAGAGACACATGGGGCATGAGCGGTGGGGGGAGGGGGAGAGACACACGGGTTTGAGCGGGGGGTGGGGGGAGGGGAGAGACACATGGGGCATGAGCGGGGGGTGGGGGGGAGGGGAGAGACACACGGGGCATGAGCAGGGGGTGTGGGGGAGGGGAGAGATACACAGGGCATGAGCGGGGGGTGGGGGCAGGGGAGAGACACACGGTGCATGAGCCGGGGGTGGGGGGGAGGGGGAGAGACACACGGTGCATGAGCCGGGGGTGGGGGGGAGGTGGAGAGACACACGTTGCATGAGCGGGGGAGGGGAGAGACACACGGGGCATGAGTGGGGTGTGGGGGGCAGGGGGAGAGACACATGGGGCATGAGCGGGGGGTGGGGGGAAGGGAGAGACACACGGGGCATGAGCGGGGGTGGGGGGAGAGGGAGAGACACACGGGCCTAAGCGGGGGGTGGGGGGAGGGGAGAGACACACGGGCCATGAGCGGGGGGTTGGGGGAGAGGGAGAGACACAGGGCATGAGCAGGGGGTGGGGGGGGAGGGGAGACACACGGGGCATGAGTGGGGGTGGGGGGGAGGGGAGAGACACACAGAGCATGAGCAGGGGGTGGGGGGGAAGGGGAGACACACGGGGCATGAACGGTCAGTAGAGGGAAGGGGAGACACACGGGGCATGAGCGGGGGTGGGGGAGAGCCAAACGGGGCATGAGCAGGGGGTGGGGGGAAGGGGAGACACATGGGGCATGAGCGGACATGAGTTCATGTGTCGGCGGCAGATCCCGCTCCTCGGCACTCCGCTGTTAACGTGTGCCGATGGCGTGAGCGTGGCGCTGAAGGAACAGGAAAGACACAGAGCATGAGTGGGGGTGGGGGGGACTGGAAGGACACACAGGGCATGAGCGGGTGGTGGGGGTGAAGGGGAGACAGACACGGGGCATGAGCGGGGGGGTGGGGGGCAACAGGAGAGAGACATGGGGCATGAGCGGGGGTTGGGGGGGTACAGGAGACAGACACGGGGCAGGAGGGGGCACCAGGAGAGAGACATGGGACATGAGCGAGGGGTGGGGGGTACAGGAGACAGACACAGAGCATGAGCGGGTTTGGGTGGGGGGAACAGGAGACAGATACGGGGCATGAGCGGGGGGTGGGGGAACAACAGAGACAGACACGGGGCATGAGCTGGGGTGGGAGGGAGGGAGAGAGACACACGGGGCATGAGTGGGGGGTGGGGATAGGGAGAGCGGCACACGGGGCATGAGCAGGTGGTTTGGGGAGGGAGAGAGACACACATGGCGTGAGCGGGGGGTGAGGGGGAGAGACACACGGGACATGAGCGGGGGTGGAGGGGAGGGAGAGAGACACATGGGGCATGAGCGGGGGTGGGGGGGAAGGGGAGACACATGGGGCATGAGCGGGGGTGGGTGGGAGTTGAGAGACACACGGGGCATGAGCGGACATGAGTTTGTGTGCAGGCGGCAGATCCCAGTCCTCGGCCCTCCTCTGAACACCGTGTGCCGATGGCGTGAGCGGGGGGCTGGAGGAACAGGGGAGACACGGAGCATGAGTGGGGTTGGGGGGGACTTGAAGGACACACGGGGCATGAGCGGGGGATGGGGGGGAAAGGGAGATGCATGGGGGATGAGCGGGAGGTGGGGGGGAAGGGGAGAGACACACAGGGCATGAGCGGACATGAGTTTTTGTGCAGGCGGCAGATCCCCGCTCCTTGGCCCTCCGCTGGCCACCGTGTTCCGGAGGGAGAGAGACACACGGGGCATGAGCAGGGGGTGGGGGGAGGGAGAGCGACACACGGGGCATGAGCGGGGGGTTTGGGGAGGGAGAGAGACACACAGGGCATGAGCGGGGGGTGAGGGGGAGGAGGAGAGACACATGGGGCATGAGTAGGGGTGGGCGAGAGAGAGAGACACACGGGGCATGAGCGGGGGTTGGGGGGAGAGAGACACATGCAGCATGAGCGGGGATGGGGGAGAGACACATGGGGCAGAAGCGGGGGGTGGGGGGGAGTGGAGAGACATGGGGCATGAGCGGTGGGTGGGGGGGAGGGAGAGAGACACGGAGCATGACCGGGGGTGGGGGGCAACAGGAGACAGACACGGGGCATGAGCGGGGGCAAAAAGGAGACAGACACGGGGCTTGAGCAGGGGGCAACAGGAGACAGACATGGGGCATGAGCGGGGGGTGGGGGGAGGGGGAGAGACACACGGGGCGTGAGCGGTGGGTGGGGGGAGGGTAGAGACACATGGGGCATGAGCGGGGGGGTGGGGGGAGGGAGACAGGCACATGGGGCATGAGCGAGTGGTGGAGGAAGGGGAGAGACACACGGGGCATGAGTGGGTAGTGGAGGGAGGGGAGAGACACACGGGGCATGAACGGGTTTTGGGGGAGGGGAGAGACACACGGGGCATGAGCGTGGGCTGGGGAGAGACACACGGGGCATAAGCGGGGGTTGGGGGGAGGAGGAGAGACACACGGGCATGAGCTGGGGGTGGGGGGGAGGGGAGAGACACACGGGGCTTGAGCGGGGGGTGGGGGGAGGGGAGAGACACACGGGGCATGAGTGGTGGGTGGGGGGAGAGGGAGAGACACACGGGGCATTGGGGGGGAAGGGGAGAGACCCACTGGGCATGAGCGGGAGGTAGGGAAGGGGAGAGACACACGGGGCATGAGCGGGGGGTGGGGGGAGGGGAGAGACACACGGGGCATGAGCGGGGGGTGGGGGGAGAGGGAGAGACACACGGGGCAGGGGGTGGGGGGAAGGGAAGACACACGGGGCATGAGCGGGGGTGGGGGGAAGGGGAGGCACACGGGGCATGAGTGGGGTGGGGGAGAGTGCAGAGACACACGGAGCATGAGCGGGGGGTGGGGGGTAAGGGGAGACACACGGGGCATGAGCAGGCGGTAGAGGGAAGGGGAGACACACGGGGCATGAACAGGGGTGGGGGTGAGGGGAGAGACACACGGGGCATGAGCAGGGGGTGGGGGGAAGGGGAGACACACGGGGCAAGAGCGGGGGGTGGGGGGAAGGGGAGAGACACACGGGGCATGAGCAGACATGAGTTAATGTGCAGGCGGCAGATCCCGCTCCTCAGCACTCCGCTGGCACTGTGTGCCGATGGCGTGAGCGTGGGGCTGGAGGAACAAGTGAGACACGGAGCATGAGTGGGGGTGGGGGGTACTGGAAGGACACACAGGGCATGAGCGGGTGATGGGGGGAAGGGGAGACACACGGGGCATGAGCGGGGGGTGGGGGGAAGGGGAGAGACAAACGGGGCATGAGCAGACATGAGTTTGTGTGCAGGCGGCAGATCCCACTCCTCGGCCCTCCGCTGGCCACCGTGTGCCGATGGCATGAGCGGGGGGTGGGGGGAAGGGGAGACACATGGGGCATGAGCGGGGGTGGGGGAGGGGGAGAGACACATGGGGCATGAGCGGGAGGTGGGGGGAAGGGGAGAGACACATGGGGCATGAGCGTGAGGTGGGGGGGAAGGGGAGAGACACACGGGGCGTGAGCGGGAGGTAGGGAAGGGGAGAGACACACGGGGCATGAGCGGGGAGTGGGGGAGGGGAGAGACACACGGGGCATGAACGGGGGGTGTGGGGAGAGGGAGAGACCCACAGGGCATGAGCAGGGGGTGGGGGAAGGGAAGACACACGGGGCATGAGCGGGGGTGGGGGGGAATGGGAGACACACGGGGCATGAGCGGGCGGTAGAGTGAAGGGGAGACACATGGGGCATGATCGGGGTTGGGGGAGAGACACACGGGGAATGAGCAGGGGGTGGGGGGAAGGGGAGACACATGGGGCATGAGCAGACATGAGTTCATGTGCAGGCGGCAGATCCCGCTCCTCGGCACTCCGCTGGCAACGTGTGCCGATGGCGTGAGCGTGGTGCTGGAGGAACAGGGAAGACACGGAGCATGAGTGGGCGTGTGGGGGACTGGAAGGACACACAGGGCATGAGCGGGTGGTGAGGGGGAAGGGGAGACAGACACGGGGCATGAGCGGGGGGTGGGGAGGCAACAGGAGAGAGACACGCGGCATGAGCAGGGGGTGGGAGGGTACAGGAGGCAGACACGAGGCATGGGTGGGGGGCAACAGAAGACAGACACAGGGCATGAGCGGGGGCGTGGGGGGCAACAGGAGAGAGACACAGGGCATGAGCGGGGGTCGGGGGTACAGGAGACAGACACGGGGCAGGGGGTGGGGGGCAACAGGAGAGAGACATGGGACATGAGCGAGGGGTGGGGGGGTACAGGAGACAGACACAGAGCATGAGCGGGTTTGGGTGGGGGGAACAGGAGACAGACACGTGGCATGAGCGGGGGGTGGGCAGCAACAGGAGACAGACACGGGGCATGAGCAGGGGGTGGGGGGAGGGAGAGCGACACACGGGGCATGAGCGGGGGGTTTGGGGATGGAGAGAGACACACAGGGCATGAGCGGGGGGTGATGGGGATGGGGAGAGACACTCGGGGCATGAGCGGGGGTGGGGGGGAGGGAAAGAGACACACAGGGCATGAGCGGGGTGGGGGGGAGGGAGAGAGACACATTCGGCATGAGCGGGGGTGGGGGAGAGACACACAGGGCCTGAGCGGGGGGTGGGGGGATGTGGAGAGACACGGGGCATGAGCGGTGGGTGGGGGGGAGGGAGAGAGACACGGAGCATGAGCGGGGGTGGGGGCAACAGGAGACAGGCACGGGGCATGAGCGGGGCAAAAAGGAGACAGACACGGGGCATGAGCAGGGGGCAACAGGAGACAGACACGGGGCATTAGCAGGGGGTGAGGGAGGGGGAGAGACACACGGGGCATGAGCGGTGGGTGGGGGGAGGGGAGAGACACACGGTGCATGGGTGGGGGGAGGGGAGAGACACATGGGGCATGAGCGGGGGTGGGGGGAGGCAGAGAGACACACGGGGCATGAGTGGGGGGTGGGGGGAGGGAGAGAGACACACAGGGCATGAGCGGGTGGTGGAGGAAGGGGAGAGACACACAGGGCATGAGCGGGTAGTGGAGGGAGGGGATAGACACACGGGGCATGAGCGGGGGCTGGGGGGAGGGGGAGAGACACACGGGGCATGAGCGGGGGGTGGGGGGTAGGGCGAGAGACACACGGGCATGAGCGGGGGTGGGGGGGAGGGGAGAGACACATGGGGCATGAGCGGGGGGTGGGGGAGGGGAGAGACACACGGGGCATGATCGGTGGGTGGGGGAGGGGGAGAGACACACTGGGCATGAGCGGGGGGTAGGGAAGGGGAGAGACACACGGGGCATGAGCGCGGGTTGGGGGGAAGGGAGAGACACACGGGGCATGAGTGGGGGGTGGGGGGAGAGAGGGAGAGAGGGAGAGACACACGGGGCATGAGCAGTTGGTGGGGGGAAGGGAAGACACACGGGGCATGAGCGGGGGGTGGGGGGTAAGGGGAGACACAAGGGGCATGAGCAGGGGTGGGGGGGAGTGGAGAGACACACGGAGCATGAGCGGGGGGTGGGGGGGAAGGGGAGACACACGGGGCATGAGCGGGCGGTAGAGGGAAGGGGTGACACAAGGGGCATGAGCGGGGGTGGGGGTGAGGGGAGAGACACACGGGCCATGAGCAGGGGGTGGGGGGAAGGGGAGACACATGGGGCAAGAACGGGGGTGGGGAAAGGGGAGAGACACACGGGGCATGAGCGGACATGAGTTCATGTGCAGGCGGCAGATCCCTCTCCTCGGCACTCTGCTGGCACCGTGTGCCGATGGCGTGAGCGTGGGGCTGGAGGAACAGGGGAGACACGGAGCATGAGTGGGGGTCGGGGGGACTGGAAGGACACACAGGGCATGAGCGGGTGGTGGGGGAAGGGGAGACACACGGGGCATGAGCGGGGGGTGGGGGGAAGGGGAGAGACACACGGGGCATGAGCGGACATGAGTTTGTGTGCAGGCGGCAGATCCCGCTCCTCGGCCCACCGCTGGCCACCGTGTGCCGATGCCGTGAGCGGGGGGCTAGAGGAACAGGAGAGACATGGAGCATGAGTGGGGGTGGCGGGACAGGAAGGACACACGGGGCATGAGCGGGTGGCCATGTAGTTATGGTTAAGTTGGTGTTTCCATAGGAAGAACACTTTTTGGGCGGCTTATAACTTTGCTGCCCCTGGACGAATCTACACCAAACTTCGCAATAAAAGTATATGGCCCACTCTGAATTCTTTTGCAAAGTTTGGTGAGGATTCGTCCAGGGGGGGAAAAGTTATAGTGGGGTCCCAAAATTTCTTTTTTTCCCATAGACTAATGGGAACACATTTTTGCTCGTGCCTACAGCCCAAACCGCTGGATGGATTTTCACCAAATTTGGACCAGGAGCAGCGGCTTGGTCCCGAAAGTGTGCTTTTGCAAATTTGGGGAAAATCTGTCCAGTATTTTTTTTAAAAATGACCAAAAAGTAGGTAAAAAAAAATGTGTGATATCTGTGTTCGGTCCACGGACAGACTTCCCTGTTCGCTCCGCGGACAGGATGGTGATTGGGCAAGCAGCTTGCGTGATGTAAACGGACATCTGACGTGCTCTCTCATTGGATTCGGTGAAAGCGTGCAGTGCGTCGTGGCTTCAGAGACCCCGCCATCTTTGTTCCTGATTGGCCGAGCGGCTTACAACATGTCTGCGGATATGCAGCGTGTTCAGTGATTGGGCGGTGTGAAGCGTGAAGCGCGTCAGATTTTTGGTAGCGCCCGCCATCTTGGATTCGTAGACGTCCGCGGACAGCGCGGTGAAAGTTTGTTCAAAATGTGTATTTATTAGAGTGTGTTGGTGTATAGGAGTGTTTGGGGAGGTTGGGAGGGTATGAGATAGGTTAAATGTTGTGCTTTTTTATGTGGAAGAAGTTCTTTTTGTGTTCAATTTGTCTGCGGACATCACGGGTGTTCTGAAATGTTCTAAATAGACTGAATGGGGGGTGTTCTGAGGACTCAATATGTGTCCGTATTGTTCGCTAGCAAGTTGAATCTGCTCTAAGAACACAATTGCTGTTCTGATATGTTCGTAAAAAAACGAAAATGGAGGTGTCCTAAAGAACACCATACCTGTCCGTACTGTTCGCTAGCAAGTTGAATCTGTTCTAAGAACACAAGCAGTGTCCTGAAATGTTCGTTTGCCGTGTGATGCACTTTTAATTACTTAAGGACCAGAACAGTGTCCGTAGAACATCAACGCGCATGCGCAAACCAATGTCTATTCTGGGGACGCTGTCCGTATTGTTCTGTGGCAAGTTGAATGTGTTCTAAGAACTCTCGCGGTGTCCTGTAATGTTCGTAATTAAACAAAAAGGGAGGTATTCTAAAGAACACTATACCTGTCCATATTGTTCGCTAGCAAGTTAAAACTGTTCTAAGAACACAATTGATGTTCTGATATGTTCGTAAATAAACGAAAATGGACGTGTCCTAAAGAACACTCTACCTGTCCGTATTGTTCTATGGCAAGCTGAATGTGTCCTAAGAACACTCGGGGTGTCCAGAAAAGTTTGTAATTAAACAAAATGGAGATTTCCTAAAGAACACTATACCTGTCCGTATTGTTCGTTAGCAGGTTAAAACTGTTCTAAGAACACCATTGGTGTTCTGATATGTTCATAAATAAACGAAAATGGACATGTCCTAAAGAAAACTCTACCTGTCCATATTGTTCTGTGGCAAGTTGAATGTGTTATAAGAACACTCGGGGTGTCCTGAAATGTTCGTAGGGGTTGTCCTGAGGACGCTGTTCGTATTGTTCCTTGTCGAGTCGAAAGTGTTCTAAGAACTCTTGTGGTGTCCTGAAATGTTCGTAATTAAACAAAATGGAGGTGTCCTAAAGAACACTATACCTGTCCGTATTGTTCGCTAGCAGGTTAAAACTGTTCTAAGAACACCATTGGTGTTCTGATATGTTCGTAAATAAACAAAAATGGACGTGTCCTAAAGAACACTCTACCTGTCCGTACTGTTCGCTAGCAAGTTGAATCTGTTCTAAGAACATAAGAAGTGTCCTGAAATGTTTGTTCGCCGTGTGACGCACTTTTAATTACTTCAGGACCCGAACAGTGTCCGTAGAACATCAACGCGCATGTGTAAACCAATGTCTGTTCTGGGGTCGCTGTCCGTATTGTCCTGTGGCAAGTTGAATGTGTTCTAAGAACTCTCGCGGTGTCCTGAAATGTTCGCACGGGGTGTCCTGAGGACGCTGTCTGTATTGTTCATTGTCGAGTTGAAAGTGTTCTAAGAACTCTCGCGGTGTCCTGAAATGTTCATATTTAAACAAAATGGAGGTGTCCTAAAGAACACTATACCTGTCCGTATTGTTCGGTAGCAAGTTGAATCTGTTCTAAGAACACAAGCAGTGTCCTGAAATGTTAGTTTGCCGTGTGACGCACTTTTAATTACTTCAGGACCCGAAAATTGTCCGTAGAACATCAACGCACATGTGCAAACCAATGCCAGTGCATTTGGTGTCCTGCGGACAGGCGCTTCCTTCGCGGACATGTTCGCGAAGGGATCATGTGACCGCGCCCACGCTGATCGCGTGTTCTGAATGCGGACACTGTTTGTGTCCCTGAACAATTGAAAAGTACATTTTCAAGTAATCCACAATATTTTTCCACAAAAACTCACCATAGCACAAGTCCCACATACTAATCATGAGTTTCTACATACTTTTTGAAACTTTTTGAGCCCTTTTTTGTGTTCGATCTGTCAGCGGACAGCGGGCATGTCCGCGGACCGTGTACAAGCACCCCTATAAAAGACCACGCTCTATAGCTTATTCTCATTGTGTTTCTGACTATTCTTCAGAGCAGTGCGATTTTTCTGCCACTTGCAGATATCCACTTGCAGATATCCATAAAGAACCAAATGGCAACCATGGCTCCACTGCTGCCACCTGGTGCTGTATCTGCCTCAGCACCACCCCCACCCCCTCCACCACCACCACCTTCCCAAGGGCCTGAAGAGGGGAACAGGAGTGAGGATGCAGAGGAGGAAGAAGGGGATGACGAGGATGAGGTAGAAGAAATCCCTACTACCCGCACTAGGCGTGAGTCTTGGGTGTGGCGGTTGTTTACCATTCGTGGGAATGGTCCTAAGGCTTGTGCGAAAAGTGTTACCTGCAATGAGTGCAAAATGGTACTCAGTCGCGGGAAGCACGGTTCGTACAGCTTTGGGATCACGACCATGAAGCGACACCTGAAGTCATTTCACTCTGGGGCTATTTGCAAGGTTGTGAAGAACGTAGTAGGTTGATTTCCTCTACTTCATCCTCCTTTTCTGATCCTGTCACCACAAGGACCACCTCTGTGGGACAGCGTCTTCCTCAAACTGCCTCACAGGCCACACAGAATGCTGATGACCCTTACCTTTCAAGGGTCACAGTTGTATGTATGTACTGTGAGACAGTAGTCTGCAGGGGTGAGTGACTTCGGAGGGCTTTTGAGACTATTGTCTCAGAGCACGAGAACACCTGCTCACTACCCAAATAAAACCCACTCTACATCTTCCTCTCTCAGCTCGCCCTTTCTTATCCTTGTGGTTGGTGTCTCCCCCTTTACCCTCCTTTACCCTCCTCTCCTAGTGTGTCGTGTATAAAAAACCAAAATAAATACAAAATAACAAAAATAAAAAGAAAATAAGGCTCTTTTCAGAGCCACCTTTCACAGTTAAAAAATAGAAGTGAAGATAAATAAAGCCGGGCCCTTTGTATTTCATGAAAGTCCGCGGACAGTTCGCGAACATAAGAAAAATTGGGGTGCTACCCTATTATAACCATTGCATTTTTTCACTGGGAGGAAGTGGTGGCTCTGAAAAGAGCCTTTGGGAGGTGTTTGTATGTCAAACATTATACATACTTAACACCTACTTCAAAATGGATGCTTTATTTCTAAAAAAGGTCGCAATGCATTTTGTACATTTCTCAGAAAAATCTGATAGCCAGTATAAGTAAGATGGACTCCATCTCTGCGAAAAATGTATGTACTACGAAACATAATATTTTCATTTTGAAAAGAGGACATGCCAAAATCTCTTAGAAATGCACAAACAGCCTCATTAACATTGCGCCTTGCTTTTTCCATTTGTGGACCAAATGAAGAAGAACGAAGCCACATTTGTCTCTGCGCAATCCGTGAAAATATTACTTGAGAATTAGGAAACATGTCCATGACTTTTCCAAGTCCTTCCTGCATAGCAAATTGCAAAGAAATTCCAGACACATGTCCTAAACTGTTCCCTCCACAATGAATTACAATTATGTCTGGATGTTGCTTTGTTTCCAAAGTAGCACAGAGAGGTAGCAAGTCCAACCACTTCATTCCACGTACTCCATGCCAGTGTACTTCCACATGTGGAAATTCAAGATCTACAGCTATTCCACAGCTTTCTGCATGCACCTTCAACCAATGTATCCATGAATCTCCCAAAATCCAAACAATCTGTTTTCTGAAAGACACAGCCATAGCTATCTTTTGTTCTCTCAGCAAAAAGAGTATCTGAGAAACTCTCTCCTGGCACAACATACCCACTAAACTTTCCTGACCAATCCCTTTCAGTGCTCATTCTCATTTGCATGACTTCTGAACCCAAAAATCCCCAGATGTAACTCCCGATGTCCGCGAACTACCACCATGTCCGCGGACATATCGTAACATGAACAGCCCTTCTACCATTTCCACTTCACTCTCTGTGCCATTCCCTTATTGGATGTAGCTAAGAAATCACATGACCATGCACCAATCACATTCAAGACCTCTACATCTAACTGCATCATCATAGATCAGCACTGCAAATGTACTGTGAATCTCTCTGAGTACAAGTGTCATATCATTGCCAAGCACCATCTACAAGAAATACTGTACAAGTCTCCAAGGTTTCTACTTGCAGCTCCATGCATATCCACATGCATGAACGCAAACTACAGGTATGCATATTTTCTGTACAGTACATGAACACATTTTTAAACTGACTTTTAGCTTGTGTAATATGTAAAATGAATGTACTGTATTTTTTCCAATTTCCTAAAATCAACTATCACTTATAAACCTTTATACTATTTACTTTCTTTATACACACACTATCAAGTCATGGTAAACTAACAATTTTGAAATGAGATTTATAAACAACATATATTCAAACAAAATTTTATGCATGCACACTCTATGTTCAAATCTCAAAAAATAATACTTATACAATTACATATTTTTATTTATTTATTTATTTATTTATTTGATTACTTTAATTTAAGCATGACATTAAGGCACTATTAGCTAGAACAGCTTAGTTACAGAAATAGTGGTATTCAGTGGTACATTATGAATTTCACAAGACATACTAAAGATATTTTTTTTGTTACAGTTACTCATTGCAATACAATTTGTTCATTAAGAACATATCATATGTATTGAACTGGTGTAACGTATGTTATGTGAATAAGATAGTTTCACAGGCTGATTCATGGAATTAATGTGCACTGAAAATTTCGGCGCAAGCATGCGAAAACGTGCGATTTGCATTGCAAGTGCGAAAATCGCAGTGCAAGTGCGAAAATCGCAGGGAAAACTGCGCACATCAATTCATGGAAGTCCGTGCGCGAGTAAAATCTGGGATGTGCGCTGAAAAAGTGCATGGTGCACGCCGGCGCACAGGTCATCTAACGGCGTGCGCTATGGACTGTTAGGGAGAATTCTCTGTTTAGGCTGAATTTCCGAACCTAGTTTGTTTTTTCCATCCTGCCAAGAGTGAGACTCTTTTTCTCCCACTCCTGGACATGAATGTGTTTAATTCCTTTGAATGTCAATGTGTTCTATGGGCTATGGGGTCCTTTACTCCATAGGGTCTCATATGTTTTTCTATGTGTGTTACACCGCACCCTACGTGCCGTAACACTGGGGCATCCTAGCGGACCTCCATCATAGACTCCATACCCGGGGACTGACTACTGTCTCCCCGGGCATGTAAAGTCACCATTGGCTTTACTAGACCTAAATTTACTAACAGAACTAGTACAAACCATCCTATTGTGGACGTACTAGTAGGGGTAATTTGATTACTCCTGGGTCTGTTATGCGAGGGGGCACTGTCCCGTCCCCCCTCGTCGAGTTTTGGCTGGTAGCATTGGAAACTACTTGTTATATTCGACCCCGAGTATAACCCTATGGGATTCTTCCCATTGTTGGAGATTAATACTTTTCCTCGTTAATCTCTAACATACCACCGGTTTACTAATCTTAAATTAGTCTATCGGATGGTATTTTCTGCCAGAACTCGGTTTTTAAAATGGCGTCTGTGTTCGTCTCTGTGACTCCTAAACCAAAGTTTGAGCCCTTTGTTCCACTTTTGGCGGGCTTCTGTACAGAGACCCTCCAAAGTGGTGCCATTCTGTCTGGGTTACCACAGGGGTGTGGGAGGGGGGTTTAGGCACCCTGGACCGAGTTGCCTTGCCAACTCCGGTCGCACTCTGGTGTGATTGGCCCAAGTGGTGAGCCTCCCCGCTCACCACTTAGCGTGTTTTGATTGACAGCTAGGCTGAATGAATGGGGGTTTTCTGCATAAAAGCAGGGCTTTTGGGACTGGATCTTCAGAAGTCGCCACAGGACCTAAGAATCCGACGAGGGTAAAGCTGAGCCGACCTGCAACGACGACACCTCCGGTGGAGCCCTGCTGAACCGACTCACCACTTCCCGACAACAGAGGAAATCTCCCGGCCGGAGAGTCTCTTCCCCTGACTGGTGGGAATTGCCCGTGCAGAGCACCCCGGCAGAGCACCCCGGCAACAGGATAGCCACTACCCCTGTACCGTGACCAAAAGGTGGTGCCTTGTGACGGAGCACTCCGCAGCTGGTCTCTTCCCTGGTGGTGCACCGGACTTCACTTTTCTTCGACGACGAGATCATCTCTACTCTTGGCAAAGACCCGACGTGCATCCACCAGCAGGAACAACTGCCCCCGCCGGAGCTGTCTCTCAACAAACAAGGTACCGTGTCCGCCTGGCTTCCCTTTCTGCCGGATAGAGTGAGGTGTCTTAATCCTCGCCTTTCCATTGGGTCGCCTCCAAGCTTTCTTTAACTAACTGTTCTGAACTGGTCCAATCTTTCCATAACAATTTGCGACAAAGACTTGAAGCGCATTTCCTCTGAGACACTTTTGGACATATCGCCTTGCCTCTCTCCGAGTGGGCCTGGCCTCTGAACTTTGTGATCTGCAGTAACCTGCCTTACTTGCCTTGCATTTGTCCGTAAAGTATTGGTACCGAGTTGATTTCATAACCTGCCTTATTTTTTCTCTCCCGTCCTAACGAATACTAGAGTGCCATCTAGGGTAACGCATACACCTCTGTCTGCAAATAAGTGATGCCGGTGAACCTAGACTTGTCGAAATATTGTTAGGGGGATTGATCTATTTTCTTCGTATAGTAATTTGTGATTGAAGTTATGTTGCCGTAAGAGTGCCAGAGTGTTTTCCATAGATGTGTTGTTACAAATAAATACCTTTATATCTTTACACCAAAGCCTTGTTCCGTGTCTACTTGTCCTACTGTGTAGATTGCCCTATTTTGTATACTCCACATACTGCCTAACTCTTCTTGAGGGAAGTCTGACTGCTCAGCCACAGCTACCAAGTGAATCTGTGTAGTACAGACTGCTACCAAGTGGGTTTACTGCCAAACACCTGTAGTCCTAAATCTTTTGCAGTGGTCCCAGAGGGAACTGCACAGGTTTCCGCCTAACACGGACACAGTGAAAGCGCACATAGCGCTGCGCACATAAGAAAAGTAGGCGGAACACGGGGTGTAACACTCGGAATGGGGAACAACGCTTGAAAATGTGGGCGTCACGGGGGAAGTACAGGAGGCAAGTGCGTGGAAACGCCCACACGCTCGCCTACAACACGTATTCATGGAATCGAATAGGGCAAACCAGCACACGTGCAAAGACGCGCACAGGCCCAAACACGTCCACCACACGAAGGCAGGCGGTAGCGTCCATGCGCATGAAAAAAATGTGCACCAAAATGTGCGTTAACAAAAAGCACGTATATACAGCTCTGATGAATGTCCCATACTGTGGCCCTCTAGGACAAATGACGTGCAAAGGGATATGCGACAAACACGGACACCCGCTGTGTGAAAAATAGCATGTGTGTTTATTTCGGGGGTACGCAGGAAGTTCTACACGGTATTGGCCCTGGGGGAGCCGGGTACGTGTATTTCAGGGGTTTGCGTGAAGTTTCACACGCGATAGGCCTTGGCCGAGCGGGGTACGTGTATTTCAGGGGTTCGCGGGAAGTTTCACACGCGATAGGCCCTGTGCGAGTGGGGTGCATGTATTTCTGGGGTGTGCGGGAAGTATTACACGCGATTGGCCTGGCTACGTGTATTCCTGGGGTTTGCGGGAAGTCTCACACGTGATTCCAGCAGGGTATGTGTATTTCGGGGGTGCCGGGGAGTCCTACACATGAATTGGCAGTGTGGGTCCTCCCAGGTGTTCCCTCTACACCCTCCACGGCCCCTGCAGGGAACCCACACCAAAGGGGACTACCCTGCACCCCTGGTCATGTCCTGCAGGCAGCCCATCCACCATGGGCATGCCCCCTAGCCAAGCCACATGTCAGCTTGCACTACTGATCACCAACGCATGTCCCACAGCACCCCCACCCCCCCAGCACTGAGGGGCACCTGCCAGCAGGCCCCCACTCATGTCCCTCAGCACCCCCAACCCCTAGCAGTGAGGGGCACCTGCCAGCAGGCCCCCACTCATGCCCCCTTGTACCCCCACCACCCAGCAGTGAGGGACACCTGCCAGCAGGCCCCCACTCATGTCCCCTTGCACCCCCACGCCCCAGCAGTGCAGGGCACCTGCCAGCAGGCCCCACTCATGTCCCCCAGCACCCCCACCCCCCAGCAGTGAGGGGCACCTGCCAGCAGGCCCCCACTCATGTCCCACTCTTGTCCCCCTGCACCCCCAGCACTGTAGGGCACCTGCCAGCAGGCCCCCACTCATGTCCCCTTGCACCCCACCGCCCAACAGTGAGGGGCACCTGCCAGCATCCCCCACTCATGTCTGCCAGCACCCCACCCCCCAGCAGTGAGGGGCACCTGCCAGCCAGCCCCCACTCATGTCTCCCAATACCCCCACCCCCCAGCAGTGAGGGGCACCCGCCAGCAGGCCACCACTCATGTCCCCTTGCACCCCCACCCCCCAGCAGTGAGGGGCACCTGCCAGCAGGCCCCCACTCATTCCCCTTGCACCCCCACACCCCAGCAGTGCAGGGCACTTGCCAGCAGGCCCCCACTCATGTCCCCCAGCACCCCCACCCCCCAGCAGTGAGTGGCACCTGCCAGCAGGCCCCCACTCATGTCCCACTTTTGTCCCCCTGCACCCCCACCCCCCAGCACTGTGGGGCACCTGTCAGCAGGCCCCCACTCATGTCCCCTTGCACCCCCACCCCCCAGCAGTGAGGGGCACTTGCCAGCCGGCCCCCACTCATGTCTCCCAACACAGAAACCTGTGCAGTTCCCTCTGGGACCACTGCAAAAAGTTTAAGTCTACAGGAGTTAGCAGTAAACCCAATTGGTAGCAGTCTGTACCACCCAGATTTACCGGGTAGTTTTGGCTGAGCAGTCAGACTTCTCTCAAGATGAGTTAGGCTGCATTTGGAGTATACAAGATAGGGCAATTTACACAGTAGAACAAGCAGACACTGAACAGAGCTTGGGTGTAAAGATATATAATTATTTATTTAAAGACACATCTATGAAAAACACACTGGCACTAATACGGCAAACAACTTCAATCACAATTACTATAAGTATATCAATCCCCTAACAATATTTCGACAAATCTAGGTTCAACGGCAACACTTATTTGCAGACAGAGGTGAATGCTTTAACCTAGATGACACTCTAATATTCGTTAGACAGGGAGAGAAAAGGCAGGGTATGAAAGCAACGCAGTACCAACACTTTTACGAAGCAAATGCAAGGCAAGCAAGGCAGGGTCTACTGTAGATCACAAAGTTCAGAGGCCAGGCCCACTCGGAGAGAGGCAAGGCTGAATGTCCCAAAGGTATCACAGTGGAAATGCACTTCAAGTCTTTGTAGCAAAATGTCACAAAAAGGTTGGACCAGTTTCAGAACGAAAGTTAAGAAGGTCTGGAGGCGACCCAACGGAAAGGTAAGGATTTAAGACACCTCACGCTAACCGTCACAAGGGAAGCCAGGCGGACACAGTACCTTGTAAGTGAAGAGACAGCTCCGGCGGTGGCATTTGTTCCTGGTGGTGGATGCAAGTCGGGGCTTTGCCAGAAGATGAGATGATCTCGTCGTCGAAGAAAAGTTGAAGATCATTGCACCACCAGAGAAGAGACCAGCCGCGGAGTGCTCTGTTACAAGGCACCACCTTTTGGTCGCGGTACAGTGGTTAGTGGCTATCTGGTTTCCGGGGTGCTCAGCACGGGCAATTCAACCACTAGACGTCCTGGAAGCAAAGAAAAAGCAAAGGGACTGGTTGTTCCCACCAGTCAGGGGAAGAAGACTCTCCGGCAGGGTGATCTCCTCTGTCGTTGGGAACTGGTGAGTCGGTTCAGCAGGGCTCCACCGGAGGTGTCGTCGTTGCAGGTAGGCTCAGCTTTACCCTCGCCGGATTCTTAGGTCCTGTGGCGACTTCTGAAGTTCCAGTCCCAAAAGCCATGTTTTTATGCAGAAAACCCCATTCATTCAATCAAATCACGCTAAGTGGTGAGCGGGGCGGCTCACAACTTGGGCCAATCACACCAGAGTGCGACTTGAGTTGGCAAGGCAACTCAGTCCAGGGTGCCTAAACCCCCTCCCACACTCCCTGTGGTACCCAGACAGAATGACACCACTCTGGAGGGCTTCTGTGCAGAAGCCCACCAAAGGTGGAACAAAGGGTTCAACCTTTGGTTCAGAGTTACAGAGGCGAACACATATGTCATTTTAAAAACCGAGTTCTGTGTTCTATGGGCTATGGGGTCCTTTACTCCATAGGGTCTCATATGTTTTTCTATGTGTGTTACACCGCACCCTACGTGCCGTAACACTGGGGCATCCTAGCGGACCTCCATTGTAGACTCCATACCCGGGAACTGACTACTGTCTCCCCGGGCATGTAAAGTCACCATTGGCTTTACTAGACCTAAATTTACTAACAGACCTAGTACAAACCATCCTATTGTGGACGTACTAGTAGGGGTAATTTGATTACTCCTGGGTCTGTTATGCGAGGGGGCACTGTCCCGTCCCCCCTTGTCGAGTTTTGGCTGGTAGCATTGGAAACTACTTGTTATATTCGACCCCGAGTATAACCCTATGGGATTCTTCCCATTGTTGGAGATTAATACTTTTCCTCGTTAATCTCTAACATACCACCGGTTTACTAATCTTAAATTAGTCTATCGGATGGTATTTTCTGCCAGAACTCGGTTTTTAAAATGGCGTCTGTGTTCGTCTCTGTGACTCCTAAACCAAAGTTTGAGCCCTTTGTTCCACTTTTGGCGGGCTTCTGTACAGAGACCCTCCAAAGTGGTGCCATTCTGTCTGGGTTACCACAGGGGTGTGGGAGGGGGGTTTAGGCACCCTGGACCGAGTTGCCTTGCCAACTCCGGTCGCACTCTGGTGTGATTGGCCCAAGTGGTGAGCCTCCCCGCTCACCACTTAGCGTGTTTTGATTGACAGCTAGGCTGAATGAATGGGGGTTTTCTGCATAAAAGCAGGGCTTTTGGGACTGGATCTTCAGAAGTTGCCACAGGACCTAAGAATCCGACGAGGGTAAAGCTGAGCCGACCTGCAACGACGACACCTCCGGTGGAGCCCTGCTGAACCGACTCACCACTTCCCGACAACAGAGGAAATCTCCCGGCCGGAGAGTCTCTTCCCCTGACTGGTGGGAATTGCCCGTGCAGAGCACCCCGGCAGAGCACCCCGGCAACAGGATAGCCACTACCCCTGTACCGTGACCAAAAGGTGGTGCCTTGTGACGGAGCACTCCGCAGCTGGTCTCTTCCCTGGTGGTGCACCGGACTTCACTTTTCTTCGACGACGAGATCATCTCTACTCTTGGCAAAGACCCGACGTGCATCCACCAGCAGGAACAACTGCCCCCGCCGGAGCTGTCTCTCAACAAACAAGGTACCGTGTCCGCCTGGCTTCCCTTTCTGCCGGATAGAGTGAGGTGTCTTAATCCTCGCCTTTCCATTGGGTCGCCTCCAAGCTTTCTTTAACTAACTGTTCTGAACTGGTCCAATCTTTCCATAACAATTTGCGACAAAGACTTGAAGCGCATTTCCTCTGAGACACTTTTGGACATATCGCCTTGCCTCTCTCCGAGTGGGCCTGGCCTCTGAACTTTGTGATCTGCAGTAACCTGCCTTACTTGCCTTGCATTTGTCCGTAAAGTATTGGTACCGAGTTGATTTCATAACCTGCCTTATTTTTTCTCTCCCGTCCTAACGAATACTAGAGTGCCATCTAGGGTAACGCAAACACCTCTGTCTGCAAATAAGTGATGCCGGTGAACCTAGACTTGTCGAAATATTGTTAGGGGGATTGATCTATTTTCTTCGTATAGTAATTTGTGATTGAAGTTATGTTGCCGTAAGAGTGCCAGAGTGTTTTCCATAGATGTGTTGTTATAAATAAATACCTTTATATCTTTACACCAAAGCCTTGTTCCGTGTCTACTTGTCCTACTTTGTAGATTGCCCTATTTTGTATACTCCACATACTGCCTAACTCTTCTTGAGGGAAGTCTGACTGCTCAGCCACAGCTACCAAGTGAATCTGTGTAGTACAGACTGCTACCAAGTGGGTTTACTGCCAAACACCTGTAGTCCTAAATCTTTTGCAGTGGTCCCAGAGGGAACTGCACAGGTTTCCACCTAACACGGACACAGTGAAAGCGCACATAGCGCTGCGCACATAAGAAAAGTAGGCTGAACACGGGGTGTAACACTCGGAATGGGGAACAACGCTTGAAAATGTGGGCGTCACGGGGGAAGTACAGGAGGCAAGTGCGTGGAAACGCCCACACGCTCGCCTACAACACGTATTCATGGAATTGAATAGGGCAAACCAGCACACGTGCAAAGACGCGCACAGGCCCAAACACGTCCACCACACGAAGGCAGGTGGTAGCGTCCATGCGTATGAAAAAAATGTGCACCAAAATGTGCGTTAACAAAAAGCACGTATATACAGCTCTGATGAATGTCCCATACTGTGGCCCTCTAGGACAAATGACGTGCAAAGGGATATGCGACAAACACGGACACCCGCTGTGTGAAAAATAGCATGTGCGTTTATTTCGGGGGTACGCAGGAAGTTCTACACGGTATTGGCCCTGGGGGAGCCGGGTACGTGTATTTCAGGGGTTTGCGTGAAGTTTCACACGCGATAGGCCTTGGCCGAGCGGGGTACGTGTATTTCAGGGGTTCGCGTGAAGTTTCACACGCGATAGGCCTTGGGCGAGTGGGGTACGTGTAAATCTGGGGTTCGCGGGAAGTTTCACACGCGATAGGCCCTGTGCGAGTGGGGTGCATGTATTTCTGGGGTGCGCGGGAAGTATTACACGCGATTGGCCTGGGTACGTGTATCTCAGGGGTGCACGGGAAGTTTTACACGTGAAAGGGCCAGTGCGAGTTGGGTACGTGTATTACAGGGGTGCGTGGGAATTTGCACATGCGATTGGCCTGGCTACGTGTATTCCTGGGGTTTGCGGGAAGTCTCACACGTGATTCCAGCAGGGTATGTGTATTTCGGGGGTGCCGGGGAGTCCTACACATGAATTGGCAGTGTGGGTCCTCCCAGGTGTTCCCTCTACACCCTCCACGGCCCCTGCAGGCAGCCCACACCAAAGGGGACTACCCTGCACCCCTGGTCATGTCCCGCAGGCAGCCCATCCACCATGGGCATGCCCCCTAGCCAAGCCACATGTCAGCTTGCACTACTGACCACCAACGCATGTCCCACAGCACCCCCACCCCCCCAGCACTGAGGGGCACCTGCCAGCAGGCCCCCACTCATGTCCCTCAGCACCCCCAACCCCCAGCAGTGAGGGGCACCTGCCAGCAGGCCCCCACTCATGCCCCCTTGCACCCCCACCACCCAGCAGTGAGGGACACCTGCCAGCAGGCCCCCACTCATGTCCCCTTGCACCCCCACGCCCCAGCAGTGCAGGGCACCTGCCAGCAGGCCCCACTCATGTCCCCCAGCACCCCCACCCCCCAGCAGTGAGGGGCACCTGCCAGCAGGCCCCCACTCATGTCCCACTCTTGTCCCCCTGTACCCCCCCCAGCACTGTGGGGCACCTGCCAGCAGGCCCCCACTCATGTCCCCTTGCACCCCACCGCCCAACAGTGAGGGGCACCTGCCAGCAGGCCCCCACTCATGTCTGCCAGCACCCCACCCCCCAGCAGTGAGGGGCACCTGCCAGCCACCCCCCACTCATGTCTCCCAACACCCCCACCCCCCAGCAGTGAGGGGCACCCGCCAGCAGGCCACCACTCATGTCCCCTTGCACCCCCACCCCCCAGCAGTGAGGGGCACCTGCCAGCAGGCCCCCACTCATGTCCCCCAGCACCCCCACCCCCCAGCAGTGACTGGCACCTGCCAGCAGGCCCCCACTCATGTCCCACTCTTGTCCCCCTGCACCCCCACCCCCCAGCACTGTGGGCCACCTGCCAGCAGGCCCCCACTCATGTCCCCTTGCACCCCCACCCCCCAGCAGTGAGGGGCACTTGCCAGCCGGCCCCCACTCATGTCTCCCAACACAGAAACCCATGCAGTTCCCTCTGGGACCACTGCAAAAAGTTTAAGTCTACAGGAGTTAGCAGTAAACCCAATTGGTAGCAGTCTGTACCACCCAGATTTACGGGGTAGTTGTGGCTGAGCAGTCAGACTTCTCTCAAGATGAGTTAGGCTGCATTTGGAGTATACAAGATAGGGCAATTTACACAGTAGAACAAGCAGACACTGAACAGAGCTTGGGTGTAAAGATATATAATTATTTATTTAAAGACACATCTATGAAAAACACACTGGCACTAATACGGCAAACAACTTCAATCACAATTACTATAAGTATATCAATACCCTAACAATATTTCGACAAGTCTAGGTTCAACGGCACCACTTATTTGCAGACAGAGGTGAATGCTTTAACCTAGATGACACTCTAATATTCATTAGACAGGGAGAGAAAAGGCAGGGTATGAAACCAACTCAGTACCAACACTTTTACGAAGCAAATGCAAGGCAAGCAAGGCAGGGTCTACTGTAGATCACAAAGTTCAGAGGCCAGGCCCACTCGGAGAGAGGCAAGGCTGAATGTCCCAAAGGTATCACAGTGGAAATGCACTTCAAGTCTTTGTAGCAAAATGTCACAGAAAGGTTGGACCAGTTTCAGAACGAAAGTTAAGAAGGTCTGGAGGCGACCCAACGGAAAGGTAAGGATTTAAGACACCTCACGCTAACCGTCACAAGGGAAGCCAGGCGGACACAGTACCTTGTAAGTGAAGAGACAGCTCCGGCGGTGGCATTTGTTCCTGGTGGTGGATGCAAGTCGGGGCTTTGCCAGAAGATGAGATGATCTCGTCGTCGAAGAAAAGTTGAAGACCGTTGCACCACCAGAGAAGAGACCAGCCGCGGAGTGCTCTGTTACAAGGCACCACCTTTTGGTCGCCGTACAGTGGTTAGTGGCTATCTGGTTTCCGGGGTGCTCAGCAAGGGCAATTCAACCACTAGACGTCCAGGAAGCAAAGAAAAAGCAAAGGGACTGGTTGTTCCCACCAGTCAGGGGAAGAAGACTCTCCGGCAGGGTGATCTCCTCTGTCGTTGGGAACTGGTGAGTCGGTTCAGCAGGGCTCCACCGGAGGTGTCGTCGTTGCAGGTAGGCTCAGCTTTACCCTCGCCGGATTCTTAGGTCCTGTGGCGACTTCTGAAGTTCCAGTCCCAAAAGCCATGTTTTTATGCAGAAAACCCCATTCATTCAATCAAATCACGCTAAGTGGTGAGCGGGGCGGCTCACAACTTGGGCCAATCACACCAGAGTGCGACTTGAGTTGGCAAGGCAACTCAGTCCAGGGTGCCTAAACCCCCTCCCACACTCCCTGTGGTCCCCAGGCAGAATGGCACCACTCTGGAGGGCTTCTGTGCAGAAGCCCACCAAAGGTGGAACAAAGGGTTCAACCTTTGGTTCAGAGTTACAGAGGCGAACACATATGTCATTTTAAAAACCGAGTTCTGGCAGAAAATACCAACCGGTGGATTTATTTAAGACAAATAAACCGCAGTATGTTAGAGACTAATGTGAAAAAGTATTAGCCTCCAACAATGGGAAGAATCCAATAGGAATATATTCGCGGTCGAATATAAAAAGTAGTATCCACTGCCACCAGCCAAAACTCGACGAGGGGGGACGGGACAGTGCCCCCTCGAACAACAGACCCAGGGGTAATCAAATTACCCCTACCAGTACGTCCACAATAGGATGGTTTGTACTAGTTCTGTTAGTTAATTTAGGTCTAGTAAAGCCAATGGTGACTTTACATGCCCTGGGAGACAGTAGGCAGTCCCAGGGTATGGAGTCTATGGTGGGGATCCTCTAGGACACCCCAGTGTTACGGCACGGAGGGTGCGGTGTAACACACATAGCAAAACACACGAGGCCCTATGGAGTAAAAGACCCCATAGCCCATAGAACACATGGACATTCAAAGAAATTAACCACATTCATGTCCAAGAGTGGGAGGAAAGGAGTCTCACTCTTGCCAGGATGAAAAAAAACTAACTCCAGAAATCCAGCAAAGCTGATGGGGGACTCACTAGGTTAGGAAATTCAGCCTAAACAGAGAATTCTCCCTAACAAGGGGCACCTGCCAGCAGACCCCCACTCATATCCCACTCTTGTCCCCCTGCACCCCCACCCCCCAGCACTGAGGGGCACCTGCCAACAGGTCCCCACTCATGTCCCCTTGCAGCCCCACCCCCCAGCAGTGAGGGGCACCTGCCAGCTGGCCCCCACTTATGTCTCCCAACACCCCCACCCCCCAGCAGTGAGGGGCACCTGCCAGCAGGCCCCCACTCATGTCCCACTCTTGTCCCCCTGCACCCCCACCCCCAGCACTGTGGGGCACCTGCCAGCAGGCCCCCACTCCTGTCTCCTTGCACCCCCACCCCCCAGCAGTGAAATGCCGATCTCATGACACAAACCAAAAGTCAACTATGTACATCAACACATGTCCGTCACACACATACACTGGTTGGCATTGCTTGTGTAAACCCACATTTCCACATGCATCAACCCAATGAGCGAATCCCACACATGGAACTGAAAAATGAAAATGTATTTTGTACAGTAAACAAAAAATGAAATGAAAGCATACCAACATATGAAACATGAAATGAAAAGCATGTGAAAAAGATGATTGAATGAAAATGATAACCAATCCATAAAACTTTGAAAGAAAAACAGTCCAAAGTCACCCTCCAACAACGCAAATCCAAAGGAAATTTAAAAAATAATGTCCATTGCTTCATGTTCATAATCCAAAAAATAAGAGAAACCAATCCATAGTCCAACTATTATCCATTGTCCAAGGATGTAAAGGGTCCATGATCCCAACCAAACAAATGAAACCTACCTAACAAACTACCTATTAATCTAACTATATACAAATGTGTGTGGCATTGTCTATTGACCACAAATAAAAGGAAAACGAAAAGGAAACCTAACTCTAAAAGCTATTTACAAGGGCAGCGGGCTAGTCCGACGGCTCACTTCTGGATGTCCCGGGCCAGGGCATCATCAAACTCTTGCTCAATGTCCTGGAGGCGGTCCTCTTCCATGGCCCCGAGGGTTCGCAGGGACGACAACATTTTCTCCTCCAACTCCCTGCGAATTCCCTCGAGGCACTCGGCCCGCCTCAGGGCCCTCCGCATGGAGTTCTCTGCCCTGACCATCGTGAGCCGTGCCTCTTCTGCCCACTGCCGCTCCGCATCTATAGCATGGCCTAACCGCTGCCACACGGAAGACACTCCCATTCCTGGGTCCTACTGTGCCCTCTGGCCGATGCCTGCCCCTCTGATGTCGAAGGCCCCGAGCCATGATGGCTCCCACCTTGTTACTGTTTCTGCTGTGCCTCTGCCTGTGCCCTGGCTCTTGCTGCCTGCACATCCTCCTCCGGCTGGGGTGCAGTTGTTGAGGTGGCCACCCCTGCTGGATGTCCGACTACCGACTGTGGCAGGGATGTGTCCTCCAAAAGGCCTGGCCGCATGGTCAGAGGCCGCTCCACAGTGTACCCAGGTGACACATGGGTGGGAAGATGGCACGGAGGACGACTGGCACATAGGGGGTTCAGGTGAGGAAGGGGTCGAAGCAAGGTTCTGCAAACAGCGGAATCCGGCCTGGGTGACCTGTCCCAGTAGGCTGACGTGGTCAACGAGCCATTCGAGATGACGTGCAGTCTCCCCATGAAAAGACTGCAGGTCACCTCGCATGGCCCGTTGACGCAACGCCACCCCACCCAGCACAGGCTCAACCCGGTTCTGGATAGACACGTACACAGGGAGAGGAAGGCCAGTTGTTGTAAGCGGATCCCCTCGCTGAAAACGGGTCTGGACGTAGGCATCCCTGCTGGTGCGGGATGATGCAGTCACAGGATCGGGGACAGGATTACACACAGGCACCTCCGCGGTGGCCTGTGCTGCCTCCTGTCCCTGCCCCTGCACTGCACCACTAGCACCAGTGGAATCCCCACCTCCAGACCCCGTGTCTGTCCCTTGCACGGCCTCCTCCTCCACCAAACCCCCCACCAACCTGGATGACGCCATGCCATCTTCCTCCATCGCACCCTGTGGGGTCTCAGCTGCCCCTTCTGCTGCCGAGGAGTCCAACTCTGACCTCCGCCTCTTGGACCTTCCCTCGACAGCTGCGCCCTGGGATGCGGCACCGGACTCCTCACTCACCGACAAGATGACAACCTGGGAGGGGAGCCGGGCCTTGCGTCTCTGGCTAGCGGGACGATCCCTGCCGCTGTGCTCCACAGCACCCTCTCCGCCCTCTTCTTCTGTTGACGCTGCATACAGGGAGAGATGAAACACAGGCATCAGGGCACTGTACAATGGACTGATACACACATGACAGTTGCACATGAGTGGCATTGCTTAACTACAGACACGGTATCACACTCCACTACACACATGTAATTTTAACTCACACACATGAACATTTCAACAGCAATATTGCACCAGGCAGCACCATCCATACACATACAACAGCATGAACAGCCAAAGGTGAGCCTGACATCACATGAAACACAAGGAGTGCACTAGACATGCACACATGCCACCACACTTACATGCATGTCTACATCTCCTCCAACTGTTGCAGTGATGAGATCACCATACATGTCACATCTGCCATTCATCCTTCTACATATTAGTGTCACGTGCATCCATGTTGCATCACAGTTGTACACTTGTCAGATACACATAGATGCACATGTACACAGTGCAGATACATGCAGCTGGAACCAACATCCATGTGTGACACCACAAGCTTGACAACTTACATACACAGTCATTCAAACATGTGTGCTCACACATCTGCATTTGGCCTGCATGCTTACCCACACATGCTCCATCCATGTGTCTCACACATAAGAGGACTTGCATGCGTCAGCCTCACGGCCCTGTACATACACATCCATACATGGCCCTACAAAACCACATGTGTAACCTGCACACTACTGCCACACCACCACACGCACAGCTTACAATCAGTATGCATGTACACTTACTGCTCGACTCCAAACGGGTCTGCCTCTCAAGGACCTGGACGTGGAGTGCTGGGCATATGCGTGCCAGGACCCTCATTTGGTCTTCCAACAGGTGGCCCCGGCGCCCCTTAGCATCCGATGTCTTCAACAGGCGCCGGGCCTTGTTGAGGGCCCTGGACCTGAAGTCATCCCAGCACTTCTTGAAATGTTCTAAGTCGCGGAATGCCACCGCTTCCGCATTGATGGCAGTCACGATGTCCGTCCAGATCCTGGTCTGTCCTTCCTTGTCGGTGCGCAAACGTCCGTAGAGAGCATCATACTGCCCCAGGACTTGCTCCACCAGGACACCAACTTCGGTGGCAGTGAAGCTGGTGGCCCTCTGCCTCTCGGGCTGGGGGTTTCCAGTGCTACAAGATGGTGGTGTGCCCGACATGGCAACCCCAGAGGCAGGGGTGGGTGGGCAACTGGGTCCTGGGGCTGGGCTGTGGAGCGATGGTATCCCAGTCGGGAGTCTTTGGTTCCAGCAGGGGTGGTCACAGCAACTGCACCCCTGTCTGATGTGCAGGCAGAAAATGGCGCACGTGGGCAGCAGGCAGTAAGGCAGCAGCAGATGGCAGGTGGCATTGGCCTGGGTACGTGTATTTCAGGGGTGCGCGGGAAGTTTCACACGCGATTGGGCCTGGGCGAGCGGGGTACCACTAACCGTCTGCCTTGCATGTAGAAGAACGCGTAACCAACACCCACCCACTGTGAAGTAATATCGCGTGAACCCCAACGCCTGGAAAACACACGCACCGCACCCCACGAAAAGCACGTACAGGGCAATGGAAATCCACGTGGGATCTTCAAGCCCTGCCAGGGCAACGCCCGTGCGCGATACGTCACAGACACGCTTACGCGCTAAGGGCCTTTAGTCCAATGAAATCGCATATGCGTGCTGACGCACTAGGGCCTTTCCTCGAATTACACGCTGACGTTAAAGATTTTCACGTGCCAAATCACTCCGTATCAAGCTGGCCACGCGAAAACACACAGAAGACCACACTCCTGCCCAAAAGGCCGAATTACTGCCCTCAAGAGCCCCGAGCAGCCTCCCATGAGCCATCTGCTGCTGCCTGCCTGCCTGCTGCCACCGTGCCCTGCCATTTTGTGCCTGCACATCTGACATCTACAGGGGTCCAGTTGCTGTGACCACCCCTGATGGAACAGAAGACTCCCGACTGAAGTACCATCGCTCCACAGCCCAGCCCCAGGACCCAGTTGCACACCCACACCTGCCTCGTGGTTCGCCATGTCGGGGTAAACACCATCAGAGACCACTGGCAACCCCCAGCCAGAGAGGCAGAGGGCTACCTGCTTCAGCAATGAGGAAGTTGGTATCCTGGTGGAGCAGGTTCTGGGGCAGTATGATGCCCTCTTCACACCATCTCGCGCCGACAAGGAAGGACGGAGGAGGATCTGGACGGACATAGTGGGTGCCATCAACGCGGAGGGGGTGGCACCCCGCGACATCAAACATGTCCAGAAGCGCTGGGAGGATTACAAATCCAGGCCCTCAAGAAGGCCCGGTGTCTCTTGGATGCAGTGGATGCAGTAGGGCACCGGGCCCAGTTTACCACCCAGCAGATGAGGGTCCTGGAGCGCATTCGCCCAGTGCTTCACCACCAGATCGTCAGGATGCAGGCCCGTCTGGAGTCAAGCGGTAAGTGCCCATGCATTCACCTTTGAAACAGTGCATGTTGAAGCATGTTGGCGGTTCGCTGCTCGGCTGCATGTGTGTCATGGGTCATGTATGGATGTGCGTGTGCAGGGAAATGATGGTGCTGCATGTGAGTCTAGTCATGAGTCACCCACATGGATGGTGTATGTGTTACAATGCATCATGCTGAGCAGCATGCGGAATGCACACATGTTTGCATGCCTGTGTCTATACCGTGACATGTTTGTGTTGTGATAGATGTGTGCTGCTGTCTTGGACATTCATGAAGTACATGTCCGTGTGTCAGAGTAGTGAGCGTGCCATGGATGCATGACACATGTCTGTGACAATGTGATGAATCACTGATACAGCCTATTCATCCTTGTATCCACTGTGTCTGTGGGCATAGGGTGCCAGATGCATGACCCTCCGGTGATGCGTGTGCATGTGATCAGCATGTCCCATGATGCATGTGAGTTTCAGGCCACCATTGGATGTATCTACGGTGTGGTGGACATGGATGCAAATACTTGATGCATGTGCCATGCCGGTTCCTGCATGTGTGTTGCCTGCACTGACCCATGTGTTGTGGAGGGACATGATGGAAGTGACGTTTGACAGTGCCACTCATGTGCTATTGCTTCCTGTCTAGGGGACTAATGTACAGTACCCTGATGCTTGTGTTCTATGTCTCCCTCTACACAGCGGCGAGTGAAGAAGAGGGCGGAGACGGCGCTGTGGAGCAAAGCAGCAGCGATGCCTCCACCGGCCGGCAACGCAAGGCCCAGTCACCCTCCCAGGCATTACCATCATCCGGGAGCGAGGGGACTGGTGCCGCGTCTGTCCCTGCGGCTGCAGCGGAAGGGGTGGGTGAGTCCCACAGGGGCTTGCAATGGTGGAAGACGGTGTGGAGACATCCAGGTTGGTGGTTTCCACAGAGGAGGAGGAGGCCGCTACTGAGCCGCACATGGGGCCTGGTGGGGGTGGTACCACTGGTACAAGTGGTGCAGTCCAGGGTCTTGGCCAGGAGGCAGCACAGGTCTCTGTGGAGGGGCTTGTGCATGTCACTGTCCCTGACCCTGTGACTGCACCACCATGCACCAGCAGGGATGCCCGATTCCAGGCCCGTCCGCAGGTAGGGGGGAGGTCCACATCATCTGACACTCCTCTACCTGCGGACGAGGGGACCCGTGACTGTATGGAGACCGTCCTGATTGGTGTCGCATTGCGCACGCGTGACATTCGTGATGACGTGCATGCTTCCTGGGTGGAGCACCCACATCATCATGAAGAGCTGCATGCCAACGTGGCCCAGTTGGGAGGGGCCATGGTCGGGGGTCTCGTACATGTGTCAGGCACTCTGGCGGCCCTCTACTCCTCTGTGGAGACTATGCTCCAGTCGATCTCCATGCCGTCTTCCGGCCCAGATGCCAACAGGGCCCCCTGTGGACCTGCCCCGACCAACGCAGCCAGCTCGGTGGAGATCCCATGCCTGCCACAGTCGGGAGTCGGAGGTCCAGCAGGGGTGGACACCCCAGCAACTGGACCCCAGCAGATGGAGGATGTGCCAGCATCATCGGGGAGGGCACGTGCACGACGGCGTCGGTGGATTCCATCAGCCTGGATGCCGTTGTGCTGGCAGAGGCTGTTGCGTCGGAGGCAGCGGCAGGCTCAACGTGGGAGGCATCATGGCTCGGGCCATCTACATCAGAGGGGCAGGCATCGGCCGGAAGGCAGGAGAACCCTGGAATGGGAGTGTCTTCCGTGTGGCAGCGGTTGGGCCATCAGATAGGTGCGGGGCGGCGGCGGGCGGAGGAGGCACGGCTCACAATGGTCAGGGCGGAGAACTCCATGCGCAGGGCGCTGAGGGGGGCTGAGTGCCTCAAGGGAATTCGCAGGGAGTTGGAGCTGGACACTGCGTTATCCCTGCGAGACCTCAGGGCCAGTGAAGATGCCCGCCTCCAAGCCATTGAACAGGAGTTCGATGATGCCCTGGCCCATGACATCAACGAGTGAACCGTTGGACTTGCCCGCCGCCATTGTATATAGTTTTTAGTGTTAGGTTTCCTTTTCGTTTTCCTTTTATTTGTGGTCAATGGACAATGCCACACAAATTTGTATATAGTTGTATTTTTAGGTAGTTTTTTGGGTAGGATTCATTTGTTTGGTTGGGATTATGGACCCTTTACATCCTTGGACAATGGATTGTAAATAGTTTGACTATGGATTGATTTCTCTTTTTTGTTTATTATGAACATGAAGCAATTGATTTTTCTTTTTACATTTCCTTTGGATTTGCGTTGTTGGAGGGTGATTTTGGACTGTTTTTGTTTCTTATTTTTTTGGATTGGTTAACATTTTCATTCAATCATCTTTTTCACATGCTTTTCATTTCCTGTTTCATATTTTGGTATGCTTTTATTTCATTTTTGATTTTATGTACATAATACATTTTCATTTTTCAGTTTCATGTGTGGGATTCACTCATTGGGTTGATGCATGTGATAATGTGGGTTTACACAAGTAATGCCAACCAGTGTATGTGTGTGACGGACATGTGTTGATGTACATAGTTGACTTTTGGTTTGTTTCATGAGATCGGCATTTCAATGCTGGGGGGTGGGGGTGCAAGGGGACATGAGTGGGGGCCTGCTGGCAGGTGCCCCACAGTGCTGGGTGGTGGGGGTGCTGGCAGACATGAGTGGGGGCCTGCTGGCAGGTGCCACTGACTGCTGGGGGTGGGGGTGCAGGGGGACATGTGTGGGACATGAGTGGGGTCCTGCTGGCAGGTGCCACTGACTGCTGGGGGGTGGGGGTGCAGGGGGACATGTGTGGGACATGAGTGGAGGCCTGCTGGCAGGTGCCCCTCACTGCTGGGGAGTGGGGGTGCAAGAGGACATGAGTGGGGGCCTGCTGGCAGGTGCCCCACAGTGCTGGGTGGTGGGGGTGCTGGCAGACATGAGTGGGGGCCTGCTGGCAGGTGCCCCTGACTGCTGGGGGTGGGGGTGCAGGGGGACATGTGTGGGACATGAATGGGGGCCTGCTGGCAGGTGCCCCTCACTGCTGGGGGGTGGGGGTGCTGGGGGACATGAGTGGGGGCCTGCTGGCAGGTGCCCCTGACTGCTGGGGGGTGGGGGTGTTGGGAGACATGAATGGGGGCCTGCTGGCAGGTGCCCCTCACTGCTGGGGGGTGGAGGTGCTGGGAGACATGAGTTGGTGATCATATTGCAACGTGACATGTGGCTTGGCTGGGGGGCATGCCCATGGTGGATGGGCTGCCTGCGGGACATGACCAGGGGTGCAGGGTAGTCCCCTGTGGTGTGGGCTGCCTGCAGGGGCCGTGGAGGGGGTAGAGGGGACACCTGGGAGGACCCACACTGCCAATTCATGTGTAGTACTCCCCACGCGCCCCCGAAATACGCGTCCCCCGCTCTGACAGCAAAATCGCGTGTGAAACTTCCTGCGCACCCCAGTAAAACACGTACCCTGCTCCAATCGTGTGTAAAACTTCCCGTGCACCCCTGAAATACACGTACCAAGGCCAATTGCATGTAAAACTTCCACGCACCCCTGAAATACACGTACCCAGGCCAATCGCATGTGAAACTTCCCGCGAACCCCAGTTATACACGTACACCACTCGCACAGGCCCTTTTGCTTGTGAAACTTCCCGCGAACCCCAGTTATACACGTACCCCACTCGCACAGGCCCTTTCGCGTGTGAAACTTCACGCGAACACCAGTAATACACGTTCCCCGCTTGCCGTTTGCTGTTTGGCAGCCCTGTAAACTGTTCCAGGGTTAGCGCAGCCCTTTGCGCTGGATTGGGGATTTTGATGGCTTTTCCTTGGGCGAGGGCGTTCTTGGTGGCGTAACTAGCGCTGCTGCTGGGTCGCTGCGCCACTCTGCGCCACAGCTGGTTTTGGAGGCTAAAATGCATGAATACGCTGTGTGTGCTGAAATCGATTTTAGCGCACGCGGCTGGCGCAGACATTCGCACGCGAACACTGTGCGCCACTTTTGTGCAAAATTCTATGAATTACCCTGTTAATGGTTTTGAGGAAGGTGCTGAGGATTTCAATTAAAATAATCAATATCTAAATTAAAAACAATCCTATATACAAACAAAATTACTAATTTGTTTCTTTTATAACTGCAGTGAAGACCATTCTCCCGAAAAGAAACAGCCGAATTTGAAGAACAAAGAAGAACTAAGAATTAACCTGTTCATTTTAGAAAAAAAGTAAGTGAATATCACCATAATATTTGTATTATTACTCAAACATACTATAAAGTTAATTCATGCTATTTCTGTGCCTATAAATAGAGATTGTGCACCATTCTGTCCAAAAATCCCCATGTCTTAAACAGCGATTTACAGACAGAATGACGCACAAATTCCTACTTTTGGACATACAAATTACCCAACTCAACCGCTAGAATTTTCATGTTATAGAACAAACAACTGTTTTAATTGTATACATTAGATTTACTATTTGTACTTCTCCACACCACTAGCTTATTTTTTTCTGTCATCTGAACCTGAGTTTAGTAACATATTATTTGAAGAATACACATCCCTACTAGTTGTAGTTCCCAATGCACAATCAGACACCATTACATACATCTTCTTACTCAAACACTCATGCACACAGCACACATACATTGCAGAACATCCCAACCCATACCTTCTTTATTTTTTTCAACTGACCCTAAATAATGCCTACCAAAAATCAAGTCCGTAGAAAGCAACGAAGAAGTAGAACAAATGAAAACAGAAGTGTCCAACATAAGCATCCATCTCTAGCAGAATTTGTAAAAAAAAGTTCAACCAAAACAGCTAATACAGTCATTTAGCAAAACAAAACAAGCTTCAAGTACAGAAAGTTTGCTTGCTCTATCAAAATGTAAAACGTACCAGAAAACAATTAACAAAAAATCAACTACCAAAACAGATACAACTGCTTCTATAAATCTTGATATAGTGCAAAGTAAGCATACCAAAAAAAGTATTTTAGCAAAAATGTTCCGTCACAGAGTCCTTCAAAATCTTATAAAAACAGGAGAGAAATCAGGTTCAATGCTTAAAACCTATCGTAGGAAATTAATTTTAGAAGCGTTGATAGATAGTGCAAATATTCTCAAAAGAAAGTTATTTATTTTAGTGTTAAACAAAATGAAACCACTAACAAAACTAATAACTAAATTACAAAAAAGACTTTGCAATAAAAGAAATGTCAACAGAAAGAACTTCTTAAGTATCTGTGGAGGTCAGTGGAATCACACAACAAGCACAGAACCATACTTTAATGAAGAAGCGTACAAACAAAACCAAACAAATACAATAGCCATAGAAAACAGTGGTCGAAGTTATGAAAAAGTTAATAATACCATAATGGAACAAGAAGTACTCGTTAAAAAAATATGCCCTGAAAACTTAGAATTACCCCTCCATTCAACTGAATCAGAATGTCTAGTGTACAAATGGCCATGCACGTCAATATGTAATATTCCCAAACAATTTTTCAAGTCTTTCAATCAATATGTAAAAAGCAAAGACAAAATCAAAATTAAACTACTGCAAAATATGGATGCCTGTTCTGTGCGCAAACACACAGGACTACAAAGACATTTATTGGCCTGCATTACAGGACCTACTTGTAAAACCACCTTCCATAATATCAAAAGAATATCAATACATCATTCAACTATAAGAAATCTAGTCTACAAACTGTACTATGCTAAAAGTCCTGCTTTAGCACTAGCAAATTTAAATAACATTCTTCTACATGGTACAGTGAAAGACCTACTTCAAGAAATTGACTATATCCAGAAAAAATATTTTGGAAGTGAAAGCCATTTACAGAATGAAATAGCTTTAAACCAAATTAGCAACAATTCTACACATGGCAACCTTTTGCTAAACACATACAAAAAAGAAATATTAACATTTAAAATTACATCAGCTGAAGTACCAAACCATGTATGTGTATGTTGCCGCAGAACTTTTTATAAACGTAACATAAAAACTGTAGACCTAACATATAAAATAGAAGACAATGAAGATTCTAAATGGTTTGAATTAGCTCTCTACCTTGTAGCAGAAAACAAATACTAAATAAGTGACCCTTTAATACTTTGCAGTTACTGTACTACAAAACTTGACAACAACCAAACTCCTTCACGTGCTATCACAAATAATTTGGAATTATACCCACTACCAAAACCCCTACAACAACTTAATTTATATGAGAGCATCATAATTCAAACAGTACACCCATTTCAAGCAATAATATGCCTTCAACCAAAAACAGCAAAATTACCTCCCTCTGAATTGGTAAAAGGCATTTGTGGAAAAATAGTTGATTTACCATTAGATCTAAAAGAAAATGTGCATACTCTAGGAGTGGAACGTCCAATGCAGCAATCTTTAATTATCTTAGTAAATGGAGTACCTACAAAAGACAAAAAAATATGGCAACAGCTGGTAGATTTACATAAAGTTAGACAAGCCTTACAATATCTTAAAGAGAATAATGAATATTACAAAGAAATTAATATTGAAGAAAACTTGAAAGATACAACTGAAATAATTCAAGAAACACAAGAAGCTGGTCAATTTGAGCTACAAGATCCTGCTACAATATCAAATACTTTAGAGCATTATACAATTCATCCTTTGCACTCTAATGATACCATAGAAGATGCACTGGAAACCTACCAAATGCGTCAAAAAAAAAGGATCTCCAATCAGCATATGGGAAAAAAGTATAGAAGCATGTGCTTTTCCTTTACTCTTTCCTACTGGCAAAGGAGGAAGTTATGATGATAGACCTATTCAAATATCAGCTTCAGAATACCGCTCATTACGGATGTATTCTGAAGATCCAAGATTTATACAAAATGTGGAATACATATTCCACCTACTCTTTGAAAGTGAACTATCAACTTTATGTTACGGAGTTGCACACGTATCACACTTTCAAAATGTGACAGCTACTCAATTATTACAAAAACTGCAACAAAGGGATGAGGTTTTACAATCAAATATTACAAATCTATTAGCAAATATGCGTGGTACTATAGAGCACTGGTTTCAAAGTCATGGAGATGTACGTTGTATGATCAGAAATCTTGGCCCACCCACTTGGTTTGTTACATTAAGTTGTGCAGAATATGCATGGAAGGTTTACATGATTTCCTACGCATATCAAATAAAAACAAAACAAACATAGATATACTAACACCAGGAGAACTTTGTTCTTTGGATCCTGTTAATGTTTCAAGATATTTTCACCATCGCTTCATTGCTATGCTACATTTTATTTGTAATAAAACTGTTCCTCCCCTTGGAGAAGTATAACACTTCTTTTGGAGAAAAGAATACCAAGCCAGAGGACCACCACATATCCATATGCTTTTATGGATTAAAGATGCTCATAAATTTGGTCAAGGCAGTGATGCCACTGTTTTACATTTTATTGAAAAATATGTCACTTGTGAAATTCCATCAGAATCCACAAATAGTGATCTTCATGCACAAATTTTACAATTTCAAAGACATAAATGTGGCCAATATTGTCGTCGCAAATACAAAAACAAAGGGAAATACTACACCAAATGCCGATTTGGTTTCCCTAGACCAGTTACAAATACACGTCAAGTGAACAACCTCATGTCTTCAGTTAGACATAGTGTTAAAGGTAAGTCACCTAAAAATACATATTACATAAAAAGAAAGAAGAAGAAAAATATATCAATGATTATAATGCAATCATTGCCCACTTATGGAATGCAAACATAGAAGTGCAGTACATTGCAGACAATTCTACTGCAGTTGCACGATATGTCACAGCATACTTACCCAAAGCAGAAAAAACAGAGCTCCAAGACCTCTGGAATGACCTGTCATCAGATAAAACAGTGTCTCAGAAATTATACAGCTTGGGGATAAAAATGCTCTCTCATAGAGAATGTGGATCATATGAAGCAGCTGATCGTTTAACTGCTACTGCATTGTATGGTAAATCTGAAAATAAAGTATGGCTAAGTCTTGGTCCAGCTAAATCTAGAAAAATAGTTCTAAAAACATATGAAGATATAGAAACAATAGCCAAACATGGTCCCAACAGCCAAGACATTTTAAAAAAACAATTTATTGAACACATACTACCCAAACAGAAGTAATACTCTGGAAACCATGTGTCTATACCACATAGCCCAAAACTACACACAGAAAAATAATATAAAACCTGATGAAAAAAAAGGTAAATACAGAGTGACAAACTGTGAAGGCAGCTTTGTTAAACTCACTAAACCAAATTTAATTAATCATATAAAATTGTCATTGAAGACTCCTCAACATAACAAATTATATTACATGTCCCTGCTACAACTCTTTAAACCATGGAGAAAAGAAGAAATACTAGAAAACTATGACTCATATGAAGATGCTTTCAAAGCAAATGAAAGCACTATAACTGATGTAAACTTTACACAATACAAAACAATGTTGCACAATGAACAGCAACACGAAGAACTCCAAGACCAACTAGATAAAGACACTCCTGACAGTATTCAACCTTCTGTAACAGGAAGCCAAGAACCACTGGGAGAACCACTAATAATAAATGAGGTAGAATTAGCTATAATAGAAGTAGAAAACAACATGTGTCAGTATAAAGATAAAGAAGACTTGACTATACTACAATCAAAACTAAACAACGAACAAGGTAGCATTTTTGAAGAAGTAACAAAACAAATTACACATGGTGTACAACATGAAAATAAAGAATGTTCCTGCCATAATTATAAACCTATACTACTGTACGTCAGTGGTGAAGCTGGTTCTGGCAAAACATTCCTAATCAAAATCATCAGTAAGTTCCTTCAACAATTGACAAACAACAAACTGTCAGCTGTTGTCACTTCCCCCACAGGTTTAGCTTCCTACAACATAGGTGGTGTTACTTTACACCGATTACTACTATTACCAGTAGAACACCAGAACAAATTAGACTATTACAAACTTTCTGCAGAAGCTGCAATGGAACTACGCAGAGTATTGAAACAAATGAAAATGCTACTAATAGATGAAGTGAGCATGGTCTCCAACCTAATGTTGGCTTTGATTCACCTCAGATTACAAGAATTACTGAAAACAAACTATGAAGAGCTCTTTGCAGGAAAACACATTATTGTTTTCGGAGATCTTCTTCAATTGACACCAGTAAAAGGTGAGCCTATTTTTAAAACATTAGGACACAAACTCTGCCGTAAAACTGTTGGCAGCATTGGAAATGTCAACCTTTGGCAACATTTCCAATACAGAGAATTAACAGAAAACATGCGGCAATCTGCAGATCTCACTTATGACAACATTTTAAAAATTATCAGAGTTGGTATACTATCTAAAGAAGCAGAGCAATATTGAAAAACCGGTAAATTAATGCACTTTATGGCGATAATGCCTCTGCTACAGATGTTATGGAACAATTAGCCCACAGAAATGTCAATTGTATGGCCTTAATGCCAACTCTTGCAAGCTGTTTCAAATTCAATGAAATAATGTTAAGTAAAGAAATGCAACCAATAATGGAAATTAGCGCCACAGAAAAACTAGATGTACATGGTATGACACTACCTATGTGTGACCAAGCCACAAGAAGACTAATAGTTTAGAAAAATCAATCTCAAACACAGCAGGCTTAGAAAAGATATTAAAATTATCCTTAAATTGCAGAGTAATGCTTAAACGTAATCTTGACGTGGAGCAAGGACTAGTTAATGGAGCACTGGGTACAGTTGTTGGCTTTCAAACATACCCATGTGACAACAAAATTGAATTTGTCAATATACTATTTGACAAACTTTCAGAAGTAAAAAGGATAGGACGCTCAACAGCTCGATTCCTTCTCTTCAAAGACATGTATGTACACAGAGAACAATTTTCTCTAACTCTTGCATACGCAGTCACCATTCATAAATCACAAGGTCTTACCCTAGACAAAGCAATGATAGACATTGGTAACACAGTCTTTAAAGAAGGCATGAGCTACATAGCACTATCACTCTTACGTACACTTGATGGTCTATTTCTAATCAACTTTGATGCAAGTAAAATAAACGCTGATATTCCTTGCATTTTAGAATACAATAGACTTCATTCACTATATACCCCCCATCTAGAAACATATCATGTTCCGCAAAAAGGGAAATGTTCTAAAAGAAAACTAAATCAAACAGAAATGCAACAGGATGTCACTGCAAATCCTCCAAAGAGAGTAAAAGAAACTAAAACTTCATCAAGTACCACAAGCAAAAAAGAACAAATTAGGGAAAGTAAACCAAGTACTTCGTCAATGAAGGAAGACAAACAAAAAAAAAATCACTCAGATACAGAACTACCTGGTCCATTTAAACTTAGAAATGAAATTGGTGTAAGTTGCTACGCAAATGTAGCAATGAATATTCTATTTCAATTACCACCAATTATTGAGAACATTTACTTACAGAGTACAGACCAATTGTGTTTGCAAATCTTAGTACTTCATAGAAACGCAACAAAGAATCCTGACAACATGTATAGTGTTCATGTAATAAGACAAGAATTGGACTACTGTGCTGGAATGGTGAAATTCACTATAAACTCACAGGAAATCCACAAGAATGTCTTATGTACTTACTATTAGTACTGGAAAACAAAAACATACCTATAAATGAAATCTTCCAGATTTCATACATGTGGAAACATACATGCACTCTCTGCAACAATGTGACACAAGAAGAAATCCCCAATGAGCGCTTTGTATATATATCAATACCTAATTGTGAATCCGTTCCATTTCAGCAACTTGTACACAATGCAAACCATGGTAGATTATGTTCTACCTGCAATTCAGATAATCGCTCCACGTTAGTAATACAAACACATAGTAAATACCTAATACTAATGCTTCTACGTTACAATGCAGATGGTACCAAAAACAACTGCAAGCTGACTGGATTCACACATGGTCAAATATCACTTGGTAAGAAAACCTTCACAACAATAGGTATAATCTACCACGCAGGAGCCACAACTAATTCAGGGCACTACACTGCATATATAAAAAAGAAATGTCGATGGTTTGAATGTAATGATAGTACCATTACTCTAAAGCAGAGATTACCATCAAATCTTGCAAACGCTTCTTTAATGTTCTTAAAACCAAAATTTGATAACTAAACTGTACTTAATCCTCAAGTAAACTTGTAGTAAAAAATATATACTGTTAGAATATTCCAAAAGCTATCTAACTGCCCAAAGATTCTACAATAATTAATCAGATACATGAATACCACTAAATTAGAGCAAAAATTAAACAGTTAGAATATGCCAATTGGTATCTAACTGTCCCAAAAGTTAACAATATCCAAACAGATAAATCAATACCACTAAAACATATTAAAAATAGGCAGTTAGAATATGCCTACTGGTATCTAACTGCTCCAAAATTTCATAATATCCAAACAAATAAATAATATGTTACTGCTTCAAAATAAATGCAATAAGCCAATGTATAAAGCAGCCAGAAACAACAAATGAACACTGAAAACAAGCAAACAAATAAACTGTAGCATAACAGAAAAAGTTTTTTTTTTTTAATCCAACATGGATTTTTTTTCTCCCACAGACCCAATGATTTTAGCAACAAACACAGAAACTGAGCAAATTGCACAGTACTCTGGTTTGTAAACTACTAAATATGAGGGTCCAAAAAAAAAAAATGTTGATTATACAATGTAATAAGTCATTACAAAATACTAATACTAACATGCTATTTTCTTTTATCACAGAAATTAACAACAAATACATGTACTCCAGTTACTAAACCAAACAGTAAGTATATTATACACTCTATGCCATGGCCACAACCATCGCAGCATATCACACCCATAATATCTAATAACTTTGTTCCTTATAAATTTGTTTTTGACCCAAAAGGTATAAGCAACTATGGGTGTGCTATGCTGCAGTGGTTGTGGCCAGGGCATAGAGTGTTGGGTGCATGACCAAATGGTCATGCACCCAACACTCTATGCCCTGGCCACAACCACCGCAGCATATCACACCCATAGAGTCAAACATTTCAACTATGGCCTATGGAAACTTATAATGTCCGTGGACATCATCAGTGTTCTTAGAACATTTTCAACTTGACAGCGAACAATACGGACAGCGTCTTTAGAACACCCCCTACGAACATTTCAGGACAACGCGAGAGTTCTTAGAACACTTTCAACTTGACGTCAAACAATACGGACAGCGTCTTCAGGACACCCCCTACGAACATTTCAGGACAACGCATGTGTTCTTAGAACACACCCCCATTTTGTTTATGTGCGAACATTTCAGGACACCGCAAGAGTTCTTAGAACACTTTCAACTCGACAACGAACAATACGGACAGCGTCCTCAGGAAACCCCGTGCGAACATTTCAGGACACCGCGAGAGTTCTTAGAACACTTTCAACTCAACAACGAACAATACAGACAGTGTCCTCAGGACACCCCCTACGAACATTTCAGGACACTGCTTGTGTTCTTAAAACAGATTCAACTTGCTAGCGAACAATACGGACAGGTATAGTGTTCTATAGGACACTTCCATTTTCGTTTATTTACGAACATTTCAGGACAGCAATTCTGTTCTTAGAACAGATTCAACTTGCTAGCGAACATCACGGACAAGTATAGTGTTCTTCAGGACACCTCCATTTTCGTTTATTTACGAACATTACAGGACAGCAATTGTGTTCTTAGAACAGATTCAACTTGTTAGCGATGTTACGCTCACCTGGCTCCCACAGAGGCGTCGATCTGGACTGGACTGCTGCGGTCTCCACCAATGTGACGTGTAGCGCCAAGATGACGGCTGGACTGGCCCATATAGCTTCTTTTACTTGGCCAATTGGAATATTCTTCTGCAAGTGGAGAAAGGGAATTAACCACCCGTGGAGTTGAGCGTAAATCCCCCCACCCCACTGTTTTCCCCACTGATCACCTTGGATGTTCCCTCTTATAGTCTCACCTGATGATTTGAAAAGATGAGCTCTCCATCCTGCATTGAGCGCAGAGGCGCGTAGATAACCAGTTACTTCACTGGCTCAAAGGAATTTGTGAGTTCCAGGACAATATTGACTCTGATATTCCCGGCAAGACGCCGTAAGTATGTAGTTCATAAGAGTTCAAATGCCTAACTTTCACTCTTGTCCGATTCCTTGCAGGTTGCAGCTGGACCCTACTGAAGAGTTCCCTGTGGCAACCGGTAATGTTCTGGTAAGGATTTGTATTATCCAACACAGTTCGATAAAATAATGTCCATATGTAACTTGTTGCTTTCTCCCTTATTCAGGCGCTGAGAGAAAGTATGAAGTCTCAGGGAATAATGCCTCCGGCGGTAAAATCAGATAAGTCTTTTGTGGTGAGGAGGGTTCCCCTTGTTAGTCCCTTGTTGCACCTTGCTGTCCTTTTGTTTCCCCTTAGGGGCCCAGGTTCGGCTAGGATGCAGTGGAAGCTGCGCCGACCCGTAAAGAAGAGTAGTACCCCGGTGGTAAAATCAGGTAAGTCTATGTGGGGTATTCCTCTGTGTTTTCCCTTGACTCACCTTGCTGTTCTTGTCTTCTCCTTAGGTGCCGGAGTGCGGCGGTAACATGCAGGAGGATGCGGTGAAATGTGAAGATGCTGCGAAGGCCGGTGAGTTCAGCGCGGCGCTGCAGCAGGCGAGGCGACGCGCATAAAACAACTTCTTTCTTCCAGCTCAAAGGCACAATGGATCAGGAATTCAGGTAAGAATCAAAGGTATTGCTCTTGTTCTAACCTTTTCTCCTTCTTTCTCCCTTTTTCTAGGAGCACCAAACTCGAGGCGGGCGTGGCAGAAGACTGGATGCAGACTTGCAGGCACGGTGAGTGTTACGCTGCTGGATGCAGAATAACGCGAAGCGTGTGCTGCTCTTCGGGCATGGTTTAAATAGCCTACAAAGTAGTCCCAGTTAAGTATTCCTACCCAGCCCCACCCGGGTAAAAAAATAGTCCCTAGGTAAAATATTCCCTTCCAAGCCTTATTTGGCTTGGAGCTCTTGCAGCATGGTCTGCATCAGGTAAGTTTGCAGCATGGTCTGCATCAGGTACGTTTTAATCTATGAGCCTGGCGCCTATGGCGCCAGGACTGCACCCAAATAGCCCCTAGCGGGGGCTGTTGGGCTTGCTTGGGGTAACTTGATTCCTGCTTCCGGGGTTGCTGGACTTGGTCTGGGTCCCCGGGGGTAGGCATCATGACAGCACTCCCCCCCCCCCCCAAGGCCCCTCCTAAAGTCATTCTTCCCTGTGGTTTTGGTTTGTCTGGGAAATTTCGGTGGAATTTTTTCACCAATCGGGGTGCATTAACATGATCACTAGGTTCCCATGACCTTTCCTGTGGTCCGTAACCTTTCCAGTCGATTAAATAAAAAAGTTTTGACTTTATCAGCTTGGAGTCCAGGATGTTCTTAACTTCAAATTCGGGTTCGCCGTCTACAAGGATGGGGTCTGGTGGCTTGGTTAGTCTTGTCCCTGGTTGTACTGGCTTCAAAAGTGACACATGAAAGACGGGATGAATTTGCATATTAGCAGGTAAGTCCAACTTGACAGACACCGGGTTGATAATGGCCTTAATAGAGTAAGGTCCCAAATATCTGGGGTTAAAGGTCCGTGTTCCCTTTAGAGGTATATGTTGTGTGGCTAACCATACTTGGTCACCTATTTGGTATTGTGGAGAATCACTTCTATGCCGATCAGCATCTTTCTTGTATTTTTCTTTTGCCTTTTTTAAATGTGTAGTTGCTTCCTTAAAGGCTTCGTAGCGTGCAGATGATTCTCTGCAGGCATTTCTAAGTCTTGGGGTGAGTCAAGGTCTGAGGTTTGAGGATGGTGCCCATATAAGGTACAAAAGGGGCTTTGTCCAGTTCCAGAGTGTACTGAATTATTGTATGCATATTCGGCGATCCAAAGAATGTCTTTCCAATTACTCTCCGTCTGATGTAACATACAACGCAGATATTGTTCGAGAGTCTGGTTGGTCCTCTCCGTTTGACCCACGGTCTGGGGGTGGTGACTGGTCGATAACCTCACATCGATTTGCGCCAATTGACAAAAAATCTTCCAAAAATGTGAAATGAATTGACTGCCCCGGTCAGAGACCAACACGGACGGGAATACATGTATGCGAACAATGTTTGAGGAATTCTTTGGCCAGGATTGAGGCTGAAGGTAGTCCTTTTAAAGGAATAAAGTGGGCCATCTTGGAAAAAAGATCCACAATAACTAGAATGGTGTTAAACCCATTACATGGAGGTAGATCGGTAATAAAGTCTAACGATAAGGTGTGCCATGGTGTAGGAGGAATGTCTAGAGGTTGTAAGAGTCCAGCTGGTTTTTTCTTTTGACTTTTGTTTTGGGCGCAAACACCACAAGACATCACAAATGATTTAATATCCTTTTGCCAAGTGGGCCACCAAAATTGTCTTTTAATTTTAGCTTCAGTTTTTGCAATACCTGGGTGCCCCTCCATTAGGGTATCATGATAACGGGAAATAACTAGCTCTTGTAGTTCCTTGTGTGGCAGAAATAGCCGCCCTTGGTAATAAGGCAGATCATTGGTGACAGAGTAGTCCGGGTCTTTCTTTACCCAGTCTTGCAGGGCTGTAGGATCAAAGAGTTGCTGGATCTTTACCTGAATGTCCTCTAGTGTCTGTAGAGTAGTCATGCCAAGAATCCTTTGTTCGGAAATTATAGGTACTGGTTCTGTGTTCACTTCTGCCTCTCCCATCCCTATTCGGGATAAGGTGTCTGCTTTACCATTCTTACAACCTGGTTGATAGGTTATCACAAAATCGAACTCTGCAAAGAACAATGCCCATCGGAGTTCACATGACGATTGGGCCTTGACTGTTTTTAAATACTGTAAGTTCCGGTGATCGGTGATCACAGTAATGGTATGCCTGGCACCGAGAAGATAGTGCCGCCAAGCCTTGAAGGCCGATTTAATGGCTAAAAACTCCTTGTCGGTAACCGCATAGTTTAACTTGGGTGCCGAGAACTTTCTGGACCAAAATGCTACTGGGTGAAGCTGGCCAGTTTCAGGGTCCTTTTGAGACAGGACCGCTCCCATGGCTAGACTGGATGCATCAGTTTCCACTATGTATGGAAGTTCAGGGCGCGGGTGCTTTAAACAGGTGCAGATGTGAATTTCGCTTTCAGCTCTTGGAAGGCATTTTCAGCTTCTTCAGTCCACATAAAGCGTTTATTTTTTCGCAAGAGTGCTGTGATGAGATGAACAACATGTGAAAAATCTGGGAAAAATCTGCGGTAGAAATTGGCAAAGCCGAGCATGCTTTGTACTCCTTTAACTGAACTTGGTGATGGCCACTTAAGTATTGCGTCCACCTTCCGTGAGTCCATTCGGACTCCCTTTGGGGTCAGGATAAACCCAAGGAATTCAACTTCTGTGGCATGAAAAACGCATTTTTCTAGTTTTGCATATAGTTTGTGCTGGTGCAATTTCTCAAGGACTGCACGGACGTGCTTCACATGGTCAGGTACTGAAGAGGAGTATACTAGAATATCTTCGATGTACACGGCAACACAAACGTCAATGAGTTCACAAAGGACATTGTTCATGAAGTATTGGAAGGCTGCTGGTGCATTGCACAACCCGAAAGGCATCACCTGGTATTCGAATAACCCATACTTAGTGCGGAAAGCAGTCTTCCATTCATCGCCCTCTTTTACACGTACCAGATGGTATGCCCCCGGAGATCTAATTTAGTGTATATACAAGCGTCCTTCACTTGGTCTAGTAGTTCAGGGATCAGAGGCAACGGGTATTGGTTTTTAACAGTTATCTGGTTCAATGCGCGGTAGTCTATGCATGTTCTGAGGTCACCTTCCTTTTTGGGTACGAAGAACAAAGCTGAAGATGCAGGGGACTTGGATGGGCGAATAAAGCCATTGGCAAGGTACTGGTCTAAGTATTGTCGTAGGTGAAGGTTCTCAGGTTCCGTAAGGGCATAGATCCTGCTACAAGGGGGTTGTGCACTGGGTATGAGTTCGATTTGACAATCGTATGATCTGTGAGGAGGTAAGGTGTTTGCCTGTTCCTTTTGGAAGACATCCTGGAATTCTTGGTATTCTGGAGGTAGTTGCATGACTGCTGTGGTTACTGTGGCCAGGCCTGCATTCTGATTTTTCTTTGGGTAACAGGTTTGTGCACAATCCGGGAAGGTTATTCTCTACTCTCGCCAATCAATACAAGGATTATGTGTTTCCAACCAAGGTATCCCCAGTGTTATTTGGAACTGTGGGGCTTTGATTAGATCAAACACAATAGTCTCTCGATGCCCATCCTGACCCAATAGTGTCATCTCTGCGATAGAAATGAGTTACAGGCCCAGAGGCAATTTCAGTTCCATCGACTGTGGCGATGACATCTGAGGTGGTTTTTCGGCAGAGAGGTAGATTCAACCTGGAAGCCAATTCATAGTCCACATAGTTTCCTATGGCCCCGCTATCAATGTATGCCCTTACTGCGTGCATATGCGATGGCTGCCCTGGATCTACGAGGACCTTTGGTATGATGAAATGCGAGGTCTGAGTGTCCTTCTTCAAGCTCGGCAAGCGGACCTCTACGCTTGTCGGGCGTGGTCGTTTCCCGAGTCTGACTCCATATGGCTTTTATCAGCAGCTCCTACCACCTTCTTGGGTGGTTTTACAGGGCAATCCTGTAGAAAATGTCCAGAAGTTCCACAATATAGACACAATTGCAATTGTCGTCTCCTTTCTCTTTCCTTCTGGGTTAAGGGTCCTTTAACCCCTACGTTTTGCATGGGTTCCGAAGCATCTGCTCCTTTGGGGTTAGCGTGAGTTTTGACCAACACCCGATTCTCAAACTTGGCTCGATCAGCCTTTCTGTTCTGAAGTCTGTGATCTAACTGGACCACTAAGTCTATATATTCAGCGCAGTCTTGAGTCCTGAGGGGGGTTCACGACTTGAGCCAAGACATCCTTGAGTTCTCCTCGAAGCCCTCGATGAAATAACGTGATTCGTTTTACCTCAGGACATCCAGTTTCCACTATTAACCTATTAAAGGTCGCGATGTAGGATAAAAGGTCCTGGTTACCCTGTCGTAGGGACACAAGTTTGTTATCCAGGGCCTGTCCTTGGGAGTGCCGGGCAAATAGTCTTTCCATGCTAGTTTGAAAGCCCTGAAAATCCCAAAGAATTGGGTCATCCTGAGTAACTAGTGGAATTGACCAATCAGCTGCACTGCCGCTGAGATATGACAATACAAAGGCTACCTGGGCTTGATCGTTTGGGAAGGCACCAGATCTGCATAAAAGTGCAAGCGGCATTGGTTCATAAACACGGCAAACCTTTTGGGATCTCCGGCAAAGCGTTCGGGTGGGGCTAATGGAATATGTCCTGGTAGGTTTATTTGCACAGGGTTACTCGATAACACAGGAGCTGGATTTCCCCCGGAACCAGGTAGGGGTGCTTGTCCAGCCTGGCTTTGCAATAGTTGCCTAGCAAGATCATCAGTTCGCTCCTTTGACAAAATCAGTTCTCTCCTAAGAGCATTGGTTTCTTGACAGGCGGAATGCACTTCAGCCCTCAATTGCCCTAGTAATTGGGCCAATTGGTCATTCTCTGAGGTATCCATAATGCCCGGGTGGGAATTTGTGGATAGGCATCGCATTCTGTTACTCTCACCTGGCTCCCACAGAGGCGTCGATCTGGACTGGACTGCTGCGGTCTCCACCATTGTGACGCGTAGGGCTGAGATGACGGACTGGACTGGCTCACTTAGCTTCTTTTGCAAGTGGAGAAAGGGAATTAACCACCCGTGGAGTTGAGCGTAAATCCCCCCACCCCGCTGTTCTCCCCACTGATCACCTTGGAGGCTCCCTCTTATAGTCTCACCTGATGATGATTTGAAAAGTTGCTTAGCTTACCATAACTGGCGAATTTCAAGGGTTACGTCCCTTTAACAAAGTTTTTTTACTGAATTTCATAGGTTTTTAGTAGCGCAACTTAACCATAACGTCCCTTTAACAAAGTTTTTTTACTGAATATATATATATTACATGGCCACGGTAGTGGCCATGTAGTTATGGTTAAGTTGCTGTTTCCATAGGAAGAGCACTTTTTGGGCGGCTTATAACTTCGCTCTCCCTGGACGGATCCTCACCAAACTTTGCAAAAAAAGTATTTGGGGCACTCTGAATATTTTGGTGAGGATTCGTCCAGGGGGCGCAAAGTTATAGGCGGGGTCCCAAAACTTTTTTTTTTCCCATAGACTGAATGGGAAAAATGTATTGCTCACGTCTACAGCCCAAACCGCTGGATGGATTTTCACCAAATTTGGACCAGGAGCAGCGGCTTGGTCCCGAAAGCGTGCTTTTGCAAATTTGGTGAAAATCCACCAGTAGTTTTTTTTAAAATGACCAAAAAGTAGGTAAAAAAAAATTTGTGATATCTGTGTTCAGTCCGCGGACATACTTCCCTGTTCGCTCCGCGGACAGTGTCCTGATTGGCCAATCGACTGCGTGATGTTCGCGGACATGCAACGTGTTCGCTGATTGGACGGCATGGAGCGTGAAGCGCGTCAGATTTTTGGTAGCGCCCGCCATCTTGGATTTGCGGTTGTCCGCGGACAGCGCGGTGAAACTTTGTTCAAAATTTGTATTTAGTAGAGTGTGTTGGTGTGTAGGAGTGTTTGGGGAGGGTGGGAGTGCATGAGTTAGGATGAAAGTTGTGTTTGTTATGTGTTAGACGTTAATTTTGTGTTTGATTTGTCTGCAGACATCACGGGTGTTCTGAAATGTTCTAAATAAACTGAATGGGGGGGTGTTCTGAGGACTCAATGGGGGTAATTCATAGAATTTAGCGCACAAGTGGCGCACGCGGCTGGCGCAGTGTGCGCGTGCGTATCCCTGCACCAGCCGCGTGCGCTAAAATCCATTTCCACGCACAGCGTATTCATGGATTCCAGCTACCAAAACCAGCCGTGGCGCACAGTGGCGCAGCGACCCTGCAGCAGCGCCAGTTACGCCCCCAAGAACGCCTCTCGCGCAGGGAAAAGCCATCAAAATCCCCAATTCAGCGCAAAGGGCTGCGCTAACCCTGTACCAGCACGTCAAGCGGGCTACGTGTATCACTGGGGTGCGCAGGAAGTACCTCACGTCATTTTAGCTGGGTACGTGTATTTCAGGGGTGCGCTGGAAGTTCCACACGCGATTCCATCAGGGTACGTGTACATCAGGGGTGCGCGGGAAGTTTCACACGTGAATTCAGCAGGGTACGTGTATATCAGGGGTGCGCGGGAAGTTCCACACGCGAATGTCCTGGCTATGTGTATTTCGGGGTGCGCAGGAGTTTCACACGCGATATCAGCAGGGTACGTGTATTCCAGGGGTGCGCTGGAAGTTCCACACACGAATGTCCTGGCTACGTGTATCTTGGGGTGCGCGGGAAGTTTCACACGCGATATCAGCAGGGTACGTGTATATCAGGGGTGCGCGGGAAGTTCCACACGCGAATGTCCTGGCTACCTGTATTTCGGGGTGCGCAGGAAGTTTCACACGTGACATAAGCAGGGTACTTGTATTCCAGGGGTGCGCGGGAAGTATCACATGCGATTCCATCAGGGTACGTGTATTCCAGGGGTGCGCGGGAAGTGTCACACGCAAAAACAGCAGGGTACGTGTATTCCAGGGGTGCACGGGAAGTATCACATGCAAAATCAGCAGGGTACGTGTATTTCAGGGGGGCGCGGAAAGTAGCACAAGCAATTCCATCAGGGTACGTGTATTACAGGGGTGCGCGGGGAGCACCACACGTGAATTGCACGTGTGGGTCCTCCCAGGTGTTCCCTCTACACCCTCCACAGCCCCTGCAGGTGGCCCACACCACAGGGGCCTACCCTGCACATGTCCTGTAGGCACCCCATCCACCATGGCCATGCCCCCCAGCCAACCCACATGTCACCTTGCACTACTGCCCACCAACGCATGTCCCCCTGCACCCCCAGCCACCAGGGGCAGCCTCCACCAGGCACCCACCCATGTCTCCCACCACCCCCACCCCCGAGCCACCAGGGGCAGCCTCCACCAGGCCCCCACCCATGTCCCCTATCAGCCCCACCCCCCAGCAGTGCATGGGCAGCCTCCACCAGGCACCCACCCATGTCTACCACCATCCCCCCACCCCCCAGCAGTGCAGGGGCAGCCTCCACCAGGCACCCACCCATGTCTCCCACCACCCCCACCCCCCAGCAGTGCAGGGGCAGCCTCCACCAGGCCCCCACTCATGTCTCCCATCACCCCCACCCCACAGCACTGTGGGGCACCTGCCAGCAGGCCCCAACTCATGTCCAACTCATGTTCTCCTGCACCCCCACCCCCCAGCACTGTGGTGCACCCTCCACCAGGCCCCCACCCATGTCTCCCACCACCCCCACCCCCCAGCCACCAGGGGCAGCCTCCACCAAGCCCCCACTCATGTCCCCTATCACCCCACCCCCCAGCAGTGCAGGGACAGCCTCCACCAGGCCTCCACCCATGTCTACCACCACCCCCACCCCCCAGCAGTGCAGGGGCAGCCTCCACCAGGCCCCCACTCATGTCCCCTATCACCCCCACCCCCCAGCAGTACAGGGGCAGCCTCCACCAGGCCCCACCCATGTCTCCCATCAACCCCACCCCCCAGCCACCAGGGGCAGCCTCCACGAGGCCCCCACCCATGTCTCCCATCACCCCCACCCCCAGCCACCAGGGGCAGCCTCCACCAGGCCCCCACTCATGTCCCCTATCACCCCCACCCCCCAGCAGTGCAGGGGCAGCCTCCACCAGGCCCCCACCCATGTCTCCCATCACCCCCACCCCCCAGCCACCAGGGGCAGCCTCCACCAGGCCCCTACTCATGTCCCCTATCAACCCCACCCCCCAGCAGTGCAGGGGCAGCCTCCACCAGCCCCCACCCATGTCTACCACCACCCCACCCCCCAGTAGTGCAGGGGCAGCCTCCACCAGGCACCCACCCATGTCTCCCACCACCCCCAGCCCCAGCAGTGCAGGGGCAGCCTCCACCAGGCCCCCACTCATGTCCCCTATCACCCCCACTCCCCAGCCACCAGGGGCAGCCTCCACCAGGCACCCACCCATGTCTCCCACCACCCCCACCCCGCAGCAGTGCAGGGGAAGCCTCCACCAGGCCCCCACTCATGTCCCCTATCACCCCCACCCCCCAGCCACCAGGGGCAGCCTCCACCAGGCCCCACCCATGTCTCCCACCACCCGCACCCCCCAGCACTGAGGGGGCCCTGCCAGCAGGCCCCCACCCATGCCCAACTCATGTTCCCCTGCACCCCCACCCCCCAGAACTCTGGTGCACCCTCCACCAGGCCCCCACCCATGTCTCCCACCACACCCACCCCCCAGCAGTGCAGGAGCAGCCTCCACCAGGCACCCACCCATGTCTCCCACCACCCCCACCCCCCAGCAGTGCTGGGGCAGCCTCCACCAGGCCCCCACTCATGTCCCCTATCACCCCCACCCCCCTGCCACCAGGGGCAGCCTCCACCAGGCCCCCACCCATGTCTCCCACCACCCCCACCCCCCAGCAGTGCAGGGACAGCCTCCACCAGGCACCCACCCATGTCTCCCACCACCCCCACCCCGCAGCAGTGCAGGGGCAGCCTCCACCAGGCCCCCACTCATGTCCCCTATCACCCCCACCCCCCAGCCACCAGGGGCAGCCTCTACCAGGCCCCCACTCATGTCCCCTATCACCCCCAGCCCCCGGCAGTGCAGGGGCAGCCTCCACCAGGCCCCCACTCATGTCTCCCATCACCCCCACCCCCCAGCACTGTGGGGCACCTGCCAGCAGGCCCCAACTCATGTTCCCCAGCCAACATGTCATCACAATCTAGATCCCTGGTCCCTATGGTCAGCCTCCAAATGCAAAACACCCACCCGAGTATTGCATCCCCCCACTTAGAAATGGGGCAGCCTCCACCAGGCCCCCACTCATGTCCCCTATCACCCCCACCCCCCTGCCACCAGGGGCAGCCTCCACCAGGCCCCCACCCATGTCTCCCACCACCCCCACCCCCCAGCAGTGCAGGGACAGCCTCCACCAGGCACCCACCCATGTCTCCCACCACCCCCACCCCCCAGCAGTGCTGGGGCAGCCTCCACCAGGCCCCCACTCATGTCCCCTATCACCCCCACCCCCCTGCCACCAGGGGCAGCCTCCACCAGGCCCCCACCCATGTCTCCCACCACCCCCACCCCCCAGCAGTGCAGGGGCAGCCTCCATCAGGCACCCACCCATGTCTCCCACCACCCCCACCCCGCAGCAGTGCAGGGGCAGCCTCCACCAGGCCCCCACTCATGTCCCCTATCACCCCCACCCCCCAGCCACCAGGGGCAGCCTCCACCAGGCCCCCACTCATGTCCCCTATCACCCCCAGCCCCCAGCAGTGCAGGGGCAGCCTCCACCAGGCCCCCACTCATGTCTCCCATCACCCCCACCCCCAGCACTGTGGGGCACCTGCCAGCAGGCCCCAACTCATGTTCCCCAGCCAACATGTCATCACAATCTAGATCCCTGGTCTCTATGGTCAGCCTCCAAATGCAAAACACCCACCCGAGTATTGCATCCACCCACTTAGAAATGGCAATAACATGATAGAACACCAATTGCAAGTTTGGAAACGAACACATGTCCCTCACATACACCCAATGGGTGTCAGTGAATCTCAAAACCCATATCATGATATGCATGAAACCAATGAGATGATACTACACATTGAAGTTTGATCAAAAATATGTATTAAAGGAAACATAAATTGAATCAAAAATAAACAAACAGAAATGGGAATGTAAAAAAATGAAAAGAAGCATGTCTGTGAAAAAAAGCAAAACCAAAAATCATAATCCAAACGAATGGTGTCCAAAGTCACAGTCCAAAAAAGAAAATCCAATGGAAAATTATAATTGAAAGCCATTGCTCCATGGGTAAATTGTAAAAGAAAAAGAAAATCCAACAGTGAACTATGTACAGATGAACATACAGGGTCCATTATCCCAATAAAAGAAATGAAACCTATCTAACAACACTAACTAATAAAAAAAAACTATATACAAAAATGTGGCCCATTGTCCAAAAGGTCAAAAAAAAATTCAAAAACAAAGGAAACCTAACACTAACTACATAACTATGTACAAGGGCAGCGGGCTAGTCTGACGGCTCACTTTTGGATGTCCCGGTCAAGGGCATCATCAAACTCCTGCTCAATGTCCCGGAGGCGGTCCTCCTCCATGGCCCCGAGGGTCCGCAGGGCTGTCGACGTGTCCACCTCCAACCCCCTGCAGATTGCCTCGAGGCACTCGGCCCGCCTCAGGGCCCTCCGCATGGAGTTCTCCACCCTGACCATCGTGAGCCGTGCCTCTTCCACCCGCTGACGCTCCGCATCTATGGCATAGCCCAACCGCTGCCACACGGAAGACACTTTCTGTCCTGGGTCCTCCTGCCCTCCGGCCAATGCCTGCCCCTCCGATGTTGAAGGCCCCGAGCCTTCATGGCTCCCACCACGTTGCTGCTGCTGCTGTGCCTCTGCCCGTGCACTGCCTCCTGCTGCCTGCACATCCTCCGCTGGCTGGGGTGCAGTCATTGATGTGGCCACCCCTGCTGGACGTCTGACTCCCGACTGTGGCAGGGATGCCTCCTCCACCAGCCTCGCCACACCGTCAGAGGCAGCTCCACAGGGCACCCAGGTGACTGATGGGTGGGAAGATGGCACAGAGGACGACTGGCACATAGGGGGTTCAGTTGAGGAGGGGGTCGCAGCAAGCCCCATCAAACGGAGGAATCCGGCCTGGGTGACCTGTCCCAGTAGGCCGACGCGGTCAACGAGCCATTCGAGATGACGTGCAGTCTCCTCATGAAAAGACTGCAGGTCACCTCGCATGGCCCGTTGACGCAACGCCACACCAATCAGGACAGGCTCAACCCGGACCCGGATAGCCACGTCTGCAGGCAGAGGAAGGCCAGTTGTCGTGAGCTCATCCCCTGCCTGAAAACGGGTCTGGACGTAGGCATCCCTGCTGGTGCAAGATGATGCAGGGACAGGATCAGGGACAGGATTGCACACAGGCACCTCCGCGGCGGCCTGTGCTGCCTCCTGTCCCTGGTCCTGCACTGCACCACTAGCACCAGTGGTATCCCCACCTCCAGACCCCGTCTCTGTTGCTTGCACGGCCTCCTTCTCCACCAAACCCCCCACCAACCTGGATGACTCCGTGCCATCTTCCCCCATTGGGCCCTGTGGGGTCCCAGCTGCCCCTTCTGCTGCCGAGGAGTCCAACTCCAACCTCCGCCTCTTGGAACTCCCCCCGGCAGCTGCGGCCTGGGACGCGGCACCAGAATCCTCACTCCCCGACGAGATCACAACATGGGAGGGGAGCCGGGCCTTGCATCTCCGGCTGGCGGTGGGATCCCCGCCGCTGTGCTCCACAGCACCTTCTCCGCCCTCTTCATCAGTTGACGCTGCAGACAGGGAGAAATAAAACACAGGCATCAGGGCACTGTACAATGGACACATACACACATGACAGTTGTACATGAGTGGCATTGGAAAACCTCAGACTTGCCATCACAATCCCCAACACACATGTCATTTCAACTCGCACACATGAGCCATACCACAGCCATATCGCAACTGCCAGCACCATCCATACACAGACAACAGCATGAGCAGGCAAAGCTGAGCCAGACATCACATGCAACACAGGAAGTGCACTACACATGTACACACACCACCACACTTGCATGCATGTGTACACCTCTGCCAAGTGTCGCAGTGTTCAGATGGGCATCCATGTCACATCTGCCAATCAGGCTTCCACATCCCGCTGTCACATGCATCCATGTTGCATCACTGTTGCACCCTTGTCAAATACACACAAATGCACATGTACACAGTGCTGATACATGCAGCTGAAAACAACATACATGCGTGACATCACGAACATGTCTACTTACATACACATTCATCCAAACATGTGTGCCCACACAACTGCATTTGGCATGCAAGCCTACACACACGAGCACCATCCATGTCTCACACATTACAGCCCTCGCATGTGTTAGCCTCACGGCCCTGTACACCCCCACCCATACTCAACCCCATACAAACAGATGTGCAACCTGCACACTACTGAAACATCACCACACGCACAGCTCACAATCATGATGCATGTACACTTACCGCTCGACTCCAGACGGGTTTGCCTCTCAAGGACCTGGACTTGGAGCACTGGGGATATGCATTCCAGGACCCTCATCTGATCTTCCGACAAGTGGCCCCAGCGCCCCTTAGCATCCGCTGCCTTCAAGAGGCACCGGGCATTGTTCAGGGTCCTGGACCTGAAGTCCTCCCACCGCTTCTTAACATGTTGTAAGTCGCGGACTGCCACCCCCTCCGTGTTGATGGCAGTCACGATGTCAGTCCAGATCAGAGTCCGTCCTTCCTTGTCGGCGCAGGAACTTCCGAAGAGGGCATCATACTGCCCCAGGACTTGCTCCTCCAGGACACCAACTTCCCTGGCACTGAAGCTGGCGCCCCTCTGCCTCTCTGGCCGGGGGTTGTCAGTGGTGCCAGATGTTTCAGTGCCCGACATGACAACCCCAGAGGCAGGAGTGGGTGGGCAACTGGGTCCTGGGGCTGGGCTGTGGAGCGATGGAATCCCAGTCGGGCGTCTTCGGTTCCAGCAGGGGTGGTCACAGCAACAGCACCCCTGGCTGATGTGCAGGCAGCAAATGGCAGGGCACGTGGGCAGCAGGCAGTCAAGCAGCAGCAGATGGCAGGTGTGAGCATGCTCGGGGCTCTGTGGGGCAGTAATTCGGCCTTCTGGGCAGGAGCGTGGTCTTCTGTGTGCTTACGCGTGGCCAGCTTGATACGGAGTGATTTGGCATGTGACAATTCTGCACGTCAGCGTGTAATTCGAGGAAAGGCCCTTAGCACGTAAGCACGTCTGCACGCATACGCATTTTCATTGGACAGAAGGCCCCTCGAGCGCAAGCGCCCCTGTGTCGTGATGCGCACAGGCGTGCATGGGCATTTCAGCGCGCGTGAAAAACTGCACGTCCGCGTGTAATCCGAGGAAAGGGCCCATGCGCGTAAGTGACGGGCGTTTCCCTCAGCACGGGTTAAAGGTGAGAGGGCCCAGCAGTTCGCTGTACGTGCCTTTCGTGGAGACCGACATGTGTTGCTGCTTCCTGTTGTTTCGCACGCCATCACAACTTCACAGCTATCAAGGACGTTTCTCTTCTTTTGGCGGGGGTATTGGCTACGCGTGTTTTTCTGCATCGCGCTAGTCAGACGGTGAGTCGCACATGCTCTTTTTCCCACTGCGGGTGCCCCTGTGTATCGCACCCATTTTCGATGTCATAGTAGCCTGCGTGTCCCACGCATATGCGTTATTCGTGTTACTGGGTGCCACCGCGTACTGCGGGAGGTTGAATCCACGCACGTAGGCTGTAGGGTTGCGTGCATGGTTTTACTGCAGTTTTGGGGTGCCTGAGCATTGCGTGACACGTCACTACATCACCGGGGTCACATACAGCCTTGCAGGTGCAGGGAGGCTGTTAACATCTTGCTTCCCACCCCCTTCACCCCAATTGCCCAGGTCAATTGTGGTGTACACCTCCCATTGGCACCACTCCATCTGTGCCGGCACTACTACATCTGTGCCATGGTTGGGAGGCCACCAAAGGTGAGGGGCGCCTCAGCTGGGCGTCCTCCTCGTGGCGGGCATGGTCAGGGACGTGGCCGTGGTGACCAGGGAGTAGGGCGACTCCAGGGTGTCCAGGGCGGCCACAGAGGGGGAAGAGGCAGGGGTGCGCCACTTGAGCACAATGTTGTGCCATGTGTCAGTGCAGTCATGCCACCACCCCCTGTGGTTCCGGGGGATGCAGCTTCTGCATCTGGCACTGGCGCCTGTGTGACCCGGCAGTCCGTTCCATCGACTGCCACGGGCCCAAGGGTAGTGGTAGCTGCAGGTGCAGCTGTGGACACCGCCACCCAGGCTCAGGGTCTGCCAGCGCAGGCTGCGTTGTCACTTGAGGAGCCCTTGGTAGATCTCCAACAGGCCAGGAGGGAAACCATAGGGGCAGGCTGGGCTGCTCAGACCAAGACATGTGTCCCTGGGGCAGTCATGTCATCTGCTGCCCCGAACAGCCGGGTGTTGGCAAGTGCAGGGGCAGATGCACCCAACAGCACCCCGGTTGTGAGTCTGCCAACCAGGACCGTTGCGGTCAATGACCCTGCCACAGCTGATGTTGCTGCGCAGGGTCCATTAGTGGGCACCCAGCTGCCACTGACACAAGTCAGGCCTTTGGTCATCCCTCCACCTGCCACTCCCATTGGCTCAATCCACCGAACCCACTGGCCATACTGGTCAGGGTGGCATTAGCCAGCCAGGGTCTGCGCCACATTCCAAGAGGAGGAAGGTTGCACCTGCAGCACAGGCTGGGACCCCACACACAGCCACGACCTCCTGCACGTCGAGGAAGAAGCCTTTCTGCAAGCAGGAACTGGACTTCCTCATGGACTACGTGCGGGGCCACAGCCGTGACATGCTAGTGGGTGCCAATAGTCAGACTACGGCTGCCCAACGTGACACCCACTGGAAGCATGTTGCGGAACATGTCAGTTCATTCTGCCATGAGGTGCAAAAAGCGTTAGAATGACATCAAACGCAGCACTAAGGCTAAGCGTGCCTCTAATTACAACTTGACTCTGGTGACTGGCGATGGGCCTCCACCAGAGGAGGAAGAGCTCACTCCGCATGAGGCACTCGTTGCGGAGTTCATACCACCTGAATTGGTCGAAGGAGTGGGAGAGATGCTGGACTTTGATTCCTAGTCCAGTGAGTGTTGATGCGTGTTTGTTGAGGACGTGTGTGTTTCACTTGTGGGATGTGTTGTGCATGATTGCCACTACATGTGACGTGTACATGGTTCTGATGTGTAAGTAATGCAATGCTTCGGTCATGCATGTCTCCTCTGCCTGCATGCGGGGACTCCATGTAGGTATGCTCTCTTGCCCCTCCTCCGCCACTCTGCACCCCAGTTCCACCTTTGCACTGGTGTTCTTCAATCTTGCCAATGTGTACTTTCTTGTTCATGCGTCCTGTGTAGATGCTAACTTCCAGCGTGGAATCTGCCAAACATATGCCATGTGGTACATCCTTAGTACTTGATGCAGGGTATCTCACTTGTACTGTGCATATGTCAGATGTCCCGCAGGTACATGAGTGCCCATTCATGCTCCATGTGCATTGCACGCATGCCCCTATGTGTCCTTGACTGGATGATCACTGTAATACGAGTCCTTGGTTACATATATTGCCTGCCATCTCATCAGCCTTCCCATGTCAACTGTGGCTCAGTCCTGCGTTGCACACATGTTTAGAGTCTGACAATCTGTGTGGCTCACAGCCCTCAGCCTGTTCAATGGCCAATGACTCTGTCCAACTGTTGTTGTGTCTTCTTCACACATGGGCAGAATCCAGAGTTTTCATCATGTGTCCTGCTTACTGTCCCAGCATCATTTGCAGTGTTGTCACTTGAATCACATTAAGCTGTTGATGCCAGTCAACACTGCCTGTCAATACACAGGTGTATGGTCAGCCTTTTGATACCATGCTAGGCATCCCTGCTTTGGTACTGGGGTGGAGGGGTGCTTGGCTTCTAGATATGGTACACATTGAATGCACAATGCACGTGATGTCTGAATTTGACATTGCACTGCCTTCACATTTCCTGGCACACACCATGGAGTCCTTGTACATGTAGGTAGTGAGTGGCGTACACATTTTCTGCACTGCATAGACCCACTTCCATGGAAACTGCCACCTTTCAACAGGTCTGATCACAGAAGCAATTCAAAGTTGACCCAGCATGCATGCCAGGTTATATGTTGTGTGTCACATGTCTGCCTGATGCGTTTGCTGTCGGTGTGTGTGTGTGTTGTGTGCTTCTGACATGTGTACTGACCTTTTTTCTCTCTATTTTTCAGGTGATGAACCAATGGAGGCGGAGGATGGTGTTGTCATGCCAGACACAGGGTTGTTACCACTACATCAACCCGGCACTAGTGGGGGTCATGGGGTGGTAGGCCACGAAAACCCCCAAGTGCTACAGTCCATCTTGTCTCTGGCTGCCTATGAGTCCAGCCTTGATGACGACTCTGACGTCCATGTTGAGTTGGATGAGCATCAAGTCCATGTGTCAGGGGTGAGTGATTCTGATGTGGACACTCCTCTGTCTGCGACACCTGCACTGAGGGATCAGACAGTCTTGGTTCCTCCGCCCATGGTGGATCGGGACGCAGGGTCACCCTCCACACCAGTCACTGATGTGCCTGGGCCATCACGTCGACGGGGGCATGTAGTCGTGCAGCCGCGGGCGGTGCCAACACAGCGAGGACCCCCGGTCCTTGGGTCCCTCAGGGGTCAAGCCCGGCAACGCGGTCGCCGCGTGCAACCGCAGTATACTGAGTGGGAGCAAGACATGACTGCCAATTCAGAACGGCAGGGGGCAGCAATGGAGAACATCGCTGAGAGCATGGAGCGTGTGGCCCGATCTGTGCTCCCCCCTGCTAGGCAGGTGCTTCTCCAGCAGCAGGCGGCACGGTCCACGGCCCGCTAGCTCAGGCTGGGTATGGCGGACTCAGACAGGGCACGCCAGGCTGAAATGTCGTCTCTGCGTCAAGCAATTGCTGCTCATGCAGAGGCGCACATGGATGCACTGAGGGAGGAGTATGCTTCCCTCAGATCCACTCTGGGTGTCCTTATGATGTCCCAGAGGCAGCAGGCAGAGGAGAGGTTTGCACAGCTTGAGCATACCATCTCGGCTGAGCTACAGGCTTGCCGGGAGGTGCAGCGGTTGTCCAGCCAGGCCTTGCAGGAGGAACTCCGTGTTACACGTGCTACCTTGCCACCTTGCAAGAGGAAGCACGTGTATCACGTGAGGTTCTGCATGCAGACCTACGTCACATCGCCACACAGAACCAGGCTCACCCGTCCGGCAGACTTGCTGCCGATGAGGGGCAAGCTGCAGCTAGGCGTGGCCAGGCTACTGTGCCACGTCCTCCTTTACAGGATGAGCCAGACTCGGACGACCATCTATCTCCCACATAGGTCGGGTTGTGCAGGCGTTGAGCACATGGAGGTTTTTTTTTGGCTCAGCATCATCGCATGTGGATGTTGAGCAGCACCCTGTACCTCCCCCCTCCTGGGTGCCTCCCCTCCCCCCGGGTCGTATGTGGCCATTTTTGATTTTTCTTTTAGTTTAGTTAGTTGAGTTTCTGTTTCATAGTTAGTTTAATTAGTTAATGTAGGTTTTCCATAGTTAGTGTAATTAGTTAATATAGTTTAAAATTGCTTGTCTATTGTGCTTTCATGTGACGGTGCGGTGCTTTGTGGCTTTTGAAGGCATCCACTGTCTGTTCCAGCTTGGCCCTTCAGGCTTGTCTTGTGTATTTGTTTGCTGCTTGGGGTCCTTGACTCACATATACCACTCCTGTCTCCCTTATCCATGGGCTCGCAAGGATGGTTCGGTGTCACAAGCTTTTACACAAGTGCTTTGGACTGTCATATCTGTGGCATGTCTGGTGCTGTGTGACTTGTGTTTAAACCCCTAGTGGGGATGATTTTGGTGTTATTGTCCACTGTTCAGCTTTTGCTAGATGGGGTGTTTCATGATTAATGTGTACATTCATTGCTATGCATTGTGTAGTATGTTTCTTATCTTTACTGTACACGTGCTTTTTGCAATTCATGCTGTAGATAGTGTTCCACACTTTGGATGTGAAAGACGGACTGATGGTGTGATTTATGATGTGACTCTCTGAGATGGTCAAGTAATGAGATGCCTGTAGAGCACCTTTGCCAGCAGACATGGCCCATTGGACGACGGAATTCTGGACACGTTTGTTGGTGCCCACATGCAATGTGTGCAAAAGCAGAGGCACAGGGATTGCAGACCTACATCCTAGAACTGCTGACGTGTTCCAAGGAACTCCAGGCAAGGTGAGCAGCACAGGGGGGCCACAACACAGCAAAGCTTGCACCAGGCGAGTTGCACATGCAGGCTTAGTCACAGCACTGAGGGTGAGCTTGGACGAATATTGGTGTTGAAGCACACAGTGCAGCTCAGATGTGTTGGTGGACTTATGGCTGTTGATTGTAAGGTTGTCTGGGACACCTGCAGGGGCAGTGGCACATACACTCCGGTACACCAAGGTCCATCGAGGCACTTGTATCAACCATGTAGCCTTCTGAGACATGGAAAGGGGCAGCTCACGGGGACATACAGCAAGGGACATACTCGGGTGCAGTGCATTTCATTTCCATGTACATTATGATAAATGCACTGCCAACTTTGTTTCGGTCATGGTGGTACACAACTTGCTCTGAAGTCATGGCTTGCTATATGGGTATGTCTGCTTACCCAGGGAACATTGCATGTTGTGTGAATTGTGACACATTGGTGTTCCATTTGCCACGCACCCACCGGCGGCTGACTTACTGCATTGACTGTGTATGGCCCATCACAGGGGTAATGTTATATATGGGTACGTAGCATCTACACCAGATTGTCTGTTTGTAGAGTAGTTTGTTGCTATGGGGCATGTTTGGTGGTGTGTTTTTGTGTAATTGGCACGTACAGGTTGTTGACTGTGGCTCTCTTTGCAGCATTGCAGTGCTCCTGTAACCGGACCTGAGAGTGCGCAGGCAGGAGGCCAGCACGCAAAACCAGAGCTAAGCGTCTTGTTGTTTTTCTTTCAAACTGCTCTGCATAGGCTTGCTGGGGGGTGCACTAATGCATGGATGTATGTGTAATTCAATTTTGTATGTTTTCTTCCCCCTAATCACCCGGAATCCTATGCAATTTTGAACCCTGTACCCTCTACCCGGTGTTCCTGCTTCTCGTACCTATCCAAGCAACGTTCCCTAACCCTCTTTCCCCACTGGGGTTGCGGATGCCTGTGTAAGCCCCAAACTTACAGGTGCCAAAACCCTAGAGGGGGTGGTTGGTTCTTGCCACTCCTAAGCCTGGACTACAGAAGGCCATGACAATGATGTCCAAGTTTGTTTGGATTGTGTATGTGTTCATGCAGGTAGTACATTTTCGTGCATTCCCTACTTTCATGTGTCATTCCTCCTCCCCTCTCCTGCCACTCATTCCAGTTATCCAGTGTGCCAACACCTGTCCCGACTGCATATCCCTGAACCTCCTTCCCCACCAGGGTCTCAGGGGCCTGTGTCAGTTTGACCTTGCAGGCACCTGGGACACGGTGGGGGTGGTTGTTTAGTGACACTCCCGCGCCTGTACATGGGACCTGTGACGGTACCCATCCATTCATGGTGCATCATTCTATGTTATGTACCACATTTGGTTCACATCCTGTTGTGACATTGTTTTACTGTGCTACCTTGGTTGTTGCATCATTGTGGTAGTACTTGGCCTTTGTGAGGTACTGCTATGTCAAGTCATCTACTGGAGGGTGTTCTGGTTCGTTTTTATGCATTGGATTTTGTGATTTTGGAAATGAGTGTGGATTCTGAGGGTGCAGGCACCTTTTTACACACAAGGTGGGAGATGGTGACGAAGGGTAAAGGTGATCCTGTGGCCAGGTGGAATTGAGGGTTGAAGGCTCCATAACCCAGGTGCAGTTGTTCAGTGGGTCATGGTTATTTGTGAGGGAGGGGTGGGGTTGTTGTTGATAGTTGCCTTGCCCTGCAGTGTGATGGGAACCCTGACATTGTAATGGTGGTATCCTATGTACATGGTGTGTTCTGCTGATCGATGCCTGTTCATGTGTTGTGTTTACCTTTCAGGTGCGAGGGGATAGTTGTACACATGGTGAATGTTCACATGTGATATGTAGAGAACACTGATGGTCACTTGATTGCACATGCATATGTTGAGTGCATGTCCTTGCTGACCCACACACTTGCACTCTGATGCACTACATGTACTCCCACCCTTGCATATCCACGTGTACACTGTTTGCCTTCTGGTGCCCACTGTGTCCCTGCAGCACATGTTCTGTGACCAATTATGGATCCTGTACATGCCTAATTTGCTTTTTGATGTGGTCTGTCGCTTAGATGTGATGCTCAGGGTGTGCATCACACACAATGGCTGTTCACTGTGCTGTGCGCTGAGCAGTGTGTTGCAGGAGAAGGACACAGCACACAGAAGCTGCAGTGTTGATTTTGCAATGCACAATGTGCATGTAGACAGGCATTCATTTTTATGTTACGTCTACAACTCTTGTAATGCATTTGGAAATGACTTATTTTGGGTGGGAGTTTGTTGGTCAGTCATTTCATCTGATTCCAGGTCAGGCATCATTGTCTGATGCCACTGTACATGTGTGGTTTGGGAGGGTTTGAGTGACATAACAGTGATGGCCATGGCCTGTTTTGCAGGTGTGTGTGATTCACACCTTGCATGTCAGGGTCATCCGCTTCTCAAAGCAACTACCTGGGGGTAGATTCTCTCTCCGCGGCAGGGCCCTCCCTCTGGAACAGCCTTCCTGCCTCACTGGAACATGAGGAGAACCATCTCCGGTTCGGGAAGCACCTCAAGACCTTCCTCTTTGCTTCTGTTTTCTCTCTGCCTCTCCCTTGCAAAATTCTTCACTGGAACTGCACTGGATCTGCAACTGGGCCACTCTCACCGACCTCGGTCCCTGGCCCAGCCACTCTCCACTTGCACTGCCTCCCTCGCAACCCCTGCACTGCGGTACTGTCTCTCTATCCCTACAGCCCCCCCTTCCCAGCACTTGTCTGCACTTACCTTTGCAGTTGCCACCAGCTGGCCTATGTATTTGTTTTTGGGTCTACTTACCCTGTACTGCACTCCCCCCTCCCCTTCCCCTTGCACTTTTCCCTTCCCCCTACCCCTGCACTTGCACAATCTAAATGACACCTGGCCTAGTAGTACCGTTGTCTGTCTTCCCTTGTTCCCCCCTCCCTGCCTCATCGCACCTTGAAATACTTGTGTATAGGCCATATCATGTCATGTCATATGTGTGCCTTTTGGTCACACAGGATAGCTTGTGTTTAAGTAGCTAGGGATGCAGACAATGTGGCACTTCCATGGCAACTATCTCAGGGTGGTAGGGTTGTGACAGTTGACTGTCTCTTTGTCATCATCGATTGTCACCTGGTATGTGCCAGGCCTGTGTGCACTCCGCAGGGGTGGGAGTTTAGGTGAAAAATGTCACCACAAGCTGGGTCCGGGCTTCCTTGCCATGTGCCCTGTCCCCTCCCATGGGCAGCGCTTGTGCCTGTGGTTGGAGATGTGGGGGCGCCACCATGTCCACCAGGACGCCCTGCCGTGTTGCAACATTGTGCAGGACACATGCTGCCACAATGATCCTGCACACTACTGGTGGTGCATAGAGTAGCTGCCCGCCAGAGCGGCAAGGGAGCGGAAACGTGACTTGAGCACTCTGAATGTGCGCTCGACTATGGCCCTGGTTGCAATATGGGCGGCGTTGTATCTTACCTGGGGTGGTGTGGTTTGGTTCCGGATTGGCGTCATCATGTGGTTGCTCAGAGGGTAGGCACTGTCCCCTGGGGAGGTGTAAATGGTTGTGATTATTGGGGTTTGTTTATTTGTGTGTGTGTGTGTGACATGCATGCATGTGCAAGGGCATTTGTACTCACCTAGGAGCCATGTGTCGCCATGCTGCCCAGCTTCCAGGGCCCGGCTCAGGGCGGACATTCTGTATATGAAACTGTCATGGGTGGAGCCAGGGTAGTTTGCATAGACAGAGGTGATGATTCCCTTTGCATCGCATACCACCTGTACATTGATGGAATGCCAGTGCTTGCGGTTTCGGTAGATGTGCTCAGTGGCCCTAGGTGGACGTAGGGCCACATGGGTGCAATCTATGGCACCGAGCACTTTGGGGAAGTGTGCCACCCTGAACAAATCCAGGACAACGGCCTGCCTTTCTGCGGGTGTTCTGGGCATGTGTATGTGCCTGCGGACTGAGGGGCGCGCTGTCATGATTGCCAGTACCTGGTGTAGGCAGCGTGACTGCGTGGCCTGTGAGACCCTCCCCCACTATGGCAGTAGTCCGCTGAAATGACCCAGTGGCCAAAAAATGCAGGACATTGAGCAGCTTCTCCAAGGGGCTCAATGCTTGGGAGCAAAGGGTGGGGGATGTAAGGTCATCTTCCCACTCCCTGACCAGGTCTAGGATGATGTGGGGTGGAAACCTATACCTGCCATAGACCTGGTCGTCAGGCATCCCAAAAAGGCTTGTCCGTGGTGCGAAAATGCGTGCCCTGGCTATTCTCCTCCTCCTGCGGTGTCCCACGATCAGTGCTGCGACAAATGGGGCATTCATCGTAGCTGTATATACATGTTTGTTGTTTGCGCGCACTTTTATACTGTACCCAGGGACGCTTCCGCCTGCCTTCGTGTGGCGGACGCGTTGACGCCTGTGTGTGTCTTTTGCCGTGCCCGGGTTTCCCGTATTCGGATCCATGAATACGGGTTGTTCGCGTGCGTGTGGGCGTTCCGTGTAGTTCCCTGCAGTACTTCCCCAGTTATGCCTTCTTTTTCATGTGTTATTCCCCATTCAGCGTGTTACGCCCACTGTTCCGCCCACTTTGGTTGTGTGCGCCGCGCTATGTGCGCTTTTCCTGTGCGCGTAGCGCACGCCGTGTATGCCTGCGTGCGCCATGGCTGGATTGGGCGCACGGACAGCGGGAAACACGCAGCGTCTTCCTTGAATCGCACACGTGCACGTGTGCTGCGTTTCTCGCGCTTGCGCTACCTTGCGCCTGCTTGCGCATAGATTTTCGGCACACGTTTGTTCCATGAATCAGCCCCAATATGTGTCAGTTTTGTTTGCAAGCAAACTGAAACTGTTCTAAGAACACTCGCAGTGTCCTGAAATGTTCGCAAATAAACAAAATGGGGGTGTCCTGAGGACGCTGTCCGTATTGTTCGTTGTCGAGTTGAATATGTTCTAAGAACACTCGCGGTGTCCTGAATTGTTTGTAAATACTCAAAATAGGGGTGTTCTGAAGACGTTGTCGAACACTCGCTGTGTCCTGAAATGTTCGCAAATATGAATGGGGGTTGTGGCTGACAAGTTGAATGTGTTCTAAGAACACTTGCGGTGTCCTGTAATGTTCGCAAATAAACAAAATGGGGGTGTCCTGAGGACGCTGTCCGTATTGTTCTCTGTCAAGTTGAATGATTTCTAAGAACACTCGCGGTGTCCTGAAATGTTCGTAAATAAACAAGATCGTGGTGTTCTGAAGACGGTTCTAAGAACACTCGCTGTGTCCAGGGAATGTTCGTAGGGGGTGTCCTGAAGACGCTGTCCGTATTCTTCTCTGTCAAGTTGAATGTGTTCTAAGAACACTCGCTGTGTCCTGAAATGTTTGCAAATAAACAAAATGGCGGTGTTCTGAAGACGTTTCTAAGAACACTCCCGGTGTCCTGGAATGTTCGTAGGGGTTGTCCTGAAGGCGTAGGCCGTATTGTTCGCTGGCAAGTTGAATGTGTTCTAAGAAAACTTGCAGTGTCCTGAAATGTTCGCAAATAAACAAAATGGGGGTGTCCTGAGGACGCTGTCCGTATTGTTCTCTGTCAAGTTCAATGTGTTCTTAGAACACTCATGGTGTCCTGAAATGTTCGTAAATAAATTAAATGGGGGTGTTCTGAGGACACTGTCCGTATTGTTCGTTGTGAAGTTGAATGTGTTCTAAGAACACTCGCGGTGTCCTGAAATGTTCGCAAATAAACAAGATGGTGGTGTTCTGAAGACGCTTCTAAGAACACTTGCGGTGTATGGGGAATGTTTGTAGGGGGTGTCCTGAGGACGCTGTCCGTATTGTTCTCTGGCAAGTTGAATGTGTTCTAAGAAAACTTGCAGTGTCCTGAAATGTTCGCAAATAAACAAAATGGGGGTGTCCTGAGGACGCTGTCCGTATTGTTCTCTGTCAAGTTCAATGTGTTCTTAGAACACTCATGGTGTCCTGAAATGTTCGTAAATAAATTAAATGGGGGTGTTCTGAGGACACTGTCCGTATTGTTCGTTGTGAAGTTGAATGTGTTCTAAGAACACTCACGGTGTCCTGAAATGTTCACAAATAAACAAAATGGGGGTGTTCTGAAGACGTTTCTAAGAACACTCCCTGTGTCCTGGAATGTTCGTATGGGGTGTCCTGAAGGCGTAGTCCGTATTGTTCGCTGGCAAGTTGAATGTGTTCTAAGAACACTCGCAGTGTCCTGAAATGTTTGCAAAAAACAAAATGGGGGTGTCCTGAGGACGTTGTCCGTATTGTTCTCTGTCAAGTTGAATGAGATCTTAGAACACTCATGGTGTCCTGAAATGTTTGCAAATAAACAAAATGGGGGTGTCCTGAGGACACTGTCTGTATTGCTCGTTGTCATGTTGAAAGTGTTCTAAGAACTATTGCGTTGTTCTGAAATGTTCGCAGGGGGTGTCCTGAAAATGCTGTCCGTATTGTTGGCTGGCAAGTTGAAAGTGTTCTAAGAACACTCATAATGTCCGCGGACATTAAAATTTTCCACTGACCATAGTTGAAATGTTTGACTCTATGGATGTGATATGCTGTGGTGGTTGTTGCCAGGGCATAGAGTCTTGGGTGCATGGCCATTTGGCCATGCACCCAAGACTCTATGCCCTGGCAACAACCACCGCAGCATATCACTTTCATATTTGCTTATAACTTTGGGTGAAAAACAAATGTATAAGGAACAAAGGATGTGATATGCTGCTATGGTTCTCCTTATTATTGTATACTTACTGTTTGGTGTAGTAACGGGAGTCCATGTTTTTCTTGTTCATTTCTGTGATAAAAGAAAATAGCATGTTAGTATTAGTATTTTGTAATGACTTATTACATTGTATAATCAATATACTTTTTCTTTTTTTTGACCCTCATATTTAGTAGATTACAAATCAGAGTACTGTGCAATTTGCTCAGTTTCTGTATTTGTTGCTAAAATCATTGGGTCTGTGGGAGAAAAAAAAATCCATGTTGGATTAAAAAAAAAAACTTTTTCTGTTATGCTACAGTTTATTTGTTTGTTTGTTTTCAGTGTTCACTTGTTGTTTCTGGCTAATGCTTTATACTTTGGCTTGTTGTATTTTTTTGGAGCAGTAACATATTATTTATTTGTTTTGATATTATAACATTTTGGAGCAGTTAGATACCAATTGGCGTATTCTAACTGTGTATTTTTTGGTCTAATTTAGTGGTATTCATTTATCTGATTAGTTGTTGTAGAATCCTTGAGCAGTTAGATAGCTTTTGGAGTATTCTAACAGTTTATATTTTTTTAACACAAGTTTACTTAGGGTTTAAATACAGTTTAGTTATCAAATTTTGGTTTTAAGAACATCAAATAAGCGTTTGTAAGATTTCCTGGTAATCTCTGCTTTAGAGTAATGGTACTATCATTACATTCAAACCATCCACATTTCTTTTTTATATATGCAGTGTAGTGCCCTGAATTGGTTGTGGCTCCTGCGTAGTAGATTATAACTATTGTCGTGAAGTTTTTCTTACCAAGTGATATTTGACCATGTGTGAATCCAGTCAGCTTGCAGTTGTTTTTGGTACCATCTGCATTGTAACGTAGAAGCATTAGTATTATGTATTTACTATGTGTTTGTATTACTAACGTGGAGCGATTATCTGAATTGCAGATAGAGCATAATCTACCATGGTTTGCATTTTATACAAGTCGCTGAAATGGAATGGATTCACAATTTGGTATTGATATATATATGAAGCGCTTATTGGGGATTTCTTCTTGTGTCACATTGTTGCAGAGAGTGCATGTATGTATCCACATGTATGAAATCTGAAAGATTTCATTTATAGGTATGTTTTTGTTTTCCAGTACTTGTAGTAAGTACATTAGAAATTCTTGTGGATCTTCCTGTGATTTATAGTGAATTTCACCATTCCAGCACAGTAGTCCAATTATTGTCTTATTCCAAAAACACTATGGGCCTCATTACAAGTACTCCGGTCCGGAATTAACACTGCCGGTAAAACCATGCCGGCACCGTTTCCATGTCCGCCCAATCATGACCCGCGGCCCCGGTAATAGCACCACCTTCAACCGCCACCGCGGAAATAGGGGTCCCGTTAAGTCCGTCTGCACGGAAACGCCTCCGTTACCGTCAACACGAAACACCGTGAGCATCACAACTAGCGCGGACACGGAAATTCCGGCAAAAAAATGGCGTAAAAACTGTGATCACGGTGGCGGAACCGCCGCCAACGCGAACATGGCGTTATACACTGCCTGCTGAACTGAATCAGGGCACAGGTGCACCAAATCAGCCCAGCTGGACCTACAGGCCACTGGGAGCCCACAAAAGGGCCACACCCAGCCCAACACAACACAGAACCATGCAGGCAGCAGGTCTAGTAGCACTGGGACTGGGCCTACTCAACCAACAGGCAGCACTGCACATGGTGGCAGTAATGGCGCAGAGGAGGAGGCGTAGGCGGAGGAGGCGCAGGCGGCAACCAGCCAACCCTGCTGCTATGGCAAACCCCATTGCCCAGCCAGCCCGACCCCGCCGCCAGCCACCAATACCATGCATAAGGGCCTCACCCTGGAACCTCACCCCAGGACAGATTCACACACTATACCGGCTGGACCGTGCAACAATCCTGCACATCACCGCCATGATTGAGGACAACATCAGCAGCCAAATTGACACCCCCACCGCCACCCCCCCCCTCCTGAAGGTTGTCTCAGTACTGCATTTCCTTGGCACTGGCACCTATCAACACAGGGTTGGTGAGCTGCACGGAATATCACAACCCTGTTTCTCAAATATCCTGGTACAGGTACTGGATGCCCTGTTGCGCCATGTGGCGGAACACATAGCCCTACCCCGCACCCTCCCTGAGGTCATTGCCACCAAGTTGGCCTTCCATGCCATAGCAGGCATGCCAAATTGCATAGGCGCAGTTGACTGCACCCACGTTGAGCTGACAGTACCACGTGCAATTGAGGCGGTGTTCCGCAACAGGAAACAGTATCACTCTTTGAATGTCCAGATGGTTTGTGATGCCATGCAACTGATTACACACTGCTGCGCACGTTTCCCAGGCTCATCACATGACTCAATGGAACTGCGGAATTCCACGTTGCCACGGTACATGGAACGCTATGCCGGACAAAGCACATGGCTATTGGGTGAGTACAGCTGATGATGCTACAACCCTGTCGAAGTGGTGTGTGTGTGTCCAGGCCAATGAGCATTGTGAGTGTGCCGCTGTGACCGCACATGCATCACCCCCCTTCCATCTACCAAATACACAGCGGATGCCAAACATCATGAAGGAAGACATGATAGGGAACCCCAATGTGCCCGTGCACACGCTGGCACAGCCAATCCTGTCACTGTCCCATGAACCTTGTGCCACTGCAGACACCCACCCTCAATTGAAACACTGCCTCAAAAGGCACGAGAGATGTGTAAATGAGACGACGTGTATTTACTACTTCCGTACAGTGGAATCACTCTGCCATGTGTGGACAGCACTGCACCGTGACATGCACACACTCATATGTCACCCGCAGGGGACGGTAAACATGCAAGTAAATGTGTAGGCCCATATCCAGTTAGCGACATACATCGTGATGCCCAAAACATACCTCCATACACTGCATGGTACATATGCATGAATGAATGATGACACAAGAATGCAAAGCAGCAGATGAGGACATGATGCCCCAAACACTGACATGTTCCCCCATCTACATCCCATGTAGGTGATGCGGGATATGCACTCACGCCATGGATGATGACACCTGTACGGAGACCAAGGAACAGGCATGAAGAGGCATAGAATAGGGCACATATCCGCACACGTGGAATGATTGAGAGGACATTTGGACTGCTGAAGGCCTGTTTCCACTGTCTGAGCAGATCTGGCGGATCACTGCTGTACAGCCCAGTGAAGACGGGTAAAATCACGCCGTATGTGCCATGCTGCACAATATATGCCTGCGCAGGAAAATCCCAATGCCACCAGACGCAGATGAGGAAGATGGGGATGGGGATGGGGACGGGGATGGAGATGGGGATGGGGATGGAGATGGGGATGGGGATGGGATGGCACCACCTCCCCCTGGGGGTCCACATGATGGCCAGAGAGAACGGGATGCCCTGATTCGCATTTACTTTTGAGTCACAGCACATTCACAGAAATGCACGAACATGGTGACGACAATGAATTAATAGTTGCACTGCAAAATAAATGATCAATGTCCACACATGTATGTCTTGATTCGAAATGGTGATGTATTGATGTAATAACAACAGGGAAGGAGGTGCATTGGTTAGGGAAGCTGTACACCCGGGCCCACCCACCACCCAAATGTGCCCACCCCTCTCACACCCTTGTAGTCCACATGTGTCCTGCACTGCCCCACACACATGCCATCACTTCCGTGTGCGCTTCTGTGCCTGTGCAACCTTGCCTGAGGGACCCGTTAGCCTACTCGAGCGCCTCCTTGGACTGGCAGTAGTGGAGCTGGATGGGGTGGTTGTGTTTGATTGCGCAGAATATGGGATTGAGGGCATCCGTGCCAGATTTGCCTGTTGGCCAACCAACATGGCCTTTACAAGCCTGGAGGTGTGGTCGTTGCCCTCCCGCACATGGCGTGCAAGGGTCACTATAGTGCTCGCAAAGCATCCGATGGACCTCGACAGGCGACGCACTGAAGCGCTGTAGCTCTCCCTCTGCAGCCTGGATTCCTCTAGCTGCCTCTCCACCAGCTGGGTGAGGGTAGCCTGCTGGTCCTCCATCCGCTGCGTGCGGGCATTCAGTTCGGCCATGGATGGGGTTGGCGACCTCATGGGACTCCCCAGTGATGTGGGGCTGAACCCCAGCTCATGGAAGGAGCCCAGGTCTTCAAATGTGGGCATCTCTCCATGTGGGCCCGTTTCCAAGTGCTCTTGCGGGGCACTGTTATCACTGCAGGCCGCCCCCTCTGCAGTGCTGCTGCCTTCGGGGTTGTGTTGGGTGGCCATGACAGGTACCCGTGGCACCTGTCTAGACTCAGGCAGTGTGGAGACGGTGGGGACGTCGGTGGTGGTGGTGTCCGGCATATCTGTAGTGGCTGGTAATGTGGCCAGAGGTGCAGAACTGCCGGCAGCATCCTCCTGTGTGGTGGCGGTGGCTTGTGTACTTGCCGGTGCAGATTGGATGGCCTGCTGTGCAGTATCACTGTCACTTGAAACAGCTGTGGGGACACAAAGGGCATGCAATAGTGTTGTTGTGGTGGCAGATGGGTACATCACATGCGTCATTAAGATTGGACATTGAATAGTGTTAGTCACATGCATCTGATTGCTGGTGTATGCATTCTGTGATATTGGTTGCCATGCGGATCATGATGGGTCCTTTGGCCCACACATGCACTGCCTGGGGGGGTGGGGTTGTTAATTGGTCCTTTGGCCCACACATGCACTGCCTGGAGTGGGGGTTGTTAATGGGTCCTTTGGCCCACACATGCACTGCCTAGGGGGGGGGTTGTTAATGGGTCCTTTGGCCCACACATGCACTGCCTGGGGGGGGGGGTTGTTAATGGGTCCTTTGGCCCAGTACTCACAACTGCATATTTACATGTGGCATTCATGTTTGGGCACTTACCGGCATCTGCAGGTGGGCTCACTCCTGCCTCAGCCTCCCCAATCCCATAGATTCCCTCTAGGTGGAGGACGCTGCTGCAAAAATCCTCCCATGCTTGCAGCCTCAGTGGGGAAGGGGGTCCTCCGCCTGTCCCACTGCTGCGTTTGCGGTGCGTGGAAATGAGGTTGCGTACCCTCAGCCTAAGGTTGTCCCACCGCTTGTGGCAGTCCTTCATGCTCCTCACTGCCACGCCCACAGCGGTGCACTTGCGTGCAGCTTCGGCCCACACCTCCTTCCTCCGCTGCTGTGTGGCACGCCGTTGGTCGGCGCTGAACAGCATCTCCGCATTGTCCACAATGTGCTCCACCAAGACGGTTAGCTCCGCCTCGCTGAAGCGCTGTTTGCGCTGCCTCTGAGCAGGAATCCTGGCAGACATGCTGGTGGTCCCTTTTGGCTTCTCAGAGTTAGGATTGTGCTGGCTCTGGATGGCAATGGATTGTGCTTTTATATGATGGCCGCCTCTCTGTTTCCTGTTTTGGCGATCATGGTATTTCCGGGTCCGTGGCGGCGGAGGCGGAAACGGGTTTTGCGCCACTTGTGGAGGCGTTATTTCCATTTCCGTGGGGTTTTCCGTGACGGCGGTTACAACGTTTCCAAGTCCGTGTGGTGCGCGCGACCGACAGCGTGTAATCGGACGGTTTTTCCGCAACCTTGCGGACACGGAAACGTTTTTACCGCCGTCACGGATTTTGCATGGTCCCGGACTGGCAGGTTGTAATGAGGCCCTATATGTGCTGTCAGGATTGTTTGCTGCATTTCTGTGAAGTACTAACATTTGCAAACACAATGGGTCTGTACTGTTTAAGTAAATGTTGTCAACAATTGGTGGTAATTGAAATAAAATATTCATTGCTACATTTGCGTAGCAACTTACACCAACTATATTTGAGAATTTAAATGGTCCAGGTAGTTCTGTATCTAACTGCTTTTTTTGGAGTTTGTCTTCCTTCTTTAAAGAAGTACTTGGTTTACTTTCCCTAATTGATTCTTTTTTGCTTGTGGTACTTCTTGAAGTGTTAGTTTCTTTTACTCTCTTTGGAGGATTTGCAGTGACATCCTGTTGCATTTCTGTTTGATTTATTTTTCTTTTATAACTTTTTACTTTTTGTGGAACAGAATATGTGTTTAGGTGGGGGGTGTATAGTGAGCGAAGTCTATTGTGTTCTAAAATGCAAGGAATATCAGCGTTTATTTTACTTGAATCAAAGTTGATTAGAAATAGACCGTCAAGTGTACGTAAGCGTGATAGTGCTACATAGCTCACGCCTTCTTTAAAGACTGTGTTACCAATATCTATCATTGCTTTGTCTAGAGTAAGACCTTGTGATTTATGAATCGTGACTGCGTATGCAAGAGTTAGAGAAAATTGTTTTCTGCGTACATCCATATCTATGAAGAGAAGGAATCTAGCTGTTGAGCGTCCTATCCTTTTTACTTCTGAAAGTTTGTCAAAGAGTATATTGACAAACTGAATTTTGTTGTCACGTGGGTATGTTTGAAAGCCAACAACTGTACCCAGTGCTCCATTAACTAGTCCTTGGTCCACGTCAAGGTTACGTTTAAGCATTACTCTGCAATTTAAGGATAATTTTAATATCTTTTCTTAGCCTGCTGTGTTTGAGATAGATTTTTCTAAACTATTTAGTCTTGTTGTGGCTTGGTCACACATGGGTAGTGTCATACCATGTACATCTAGTTTGTCTGTGGCGCTAATTTCCATGATTGGTTGCATTTCTTTACTTAGCATGATTTCATTGAATTTGAAACAGCTTGCAAGAGTTGGCATTAAGGCCATACAATTGACATTTTTGTGGGCTAATTGTTCCAAAACATCTGTAGCACATGCATCATCGCCATAAAGTGCATTAATGTGCCGGGTTTTCAATATTGCTTCTGCTTCTTTAGAAAGTATACCAACTCTGATACTTTTTAAAATGTTGGCATAAGTGAGATCTGCAGATTGCCGCATGTTTTCTGTTAATTCTCTGTATTGGAAATGTTGCCAAAGGTTGACATTTCCAATGCTGCCAACAGTTTTACGGCAGAGTTTGTGTCCTAATGTTTTAAACATAGGCTCACCTTTTACTGGTGTTAATTGAAGCAGATCTCCAAAAACAATAATGTGTTTTCCTGCAAAGAGCTCTTCATAGTCTGTTTTGAGTACTTCTTGTGATCTGAGGTGAATCAAAGCTAACATCAGGTTGGAGACCATGCTCACTTCATCTATTAGTAGGATTTTCATTTGTTTCAATACTCTGCGTAATTCCATTGCAGCTTCTGCAGAAAGTTTGTAATAGTCTAATTTGTTCTGGTGTTCTACTGGTAATAGTAGTAATCGGTGTAAAGTAACACCACCTATGTTGTAGGCAGCTAAACCTGTGGGGGCAGTGACAACATCTGACAGTTTGTTGTTTGTCAATTGTTGAAGGAACTTACTAATGATTTTGAATAGGAATGTTTTGCCAGAACCAGCTTCACCACTGACGTACAGTAGTATAGGTTAATAATTATGGCAGGAACATTCTTTATTTTCATGTTTGACACCTTGTGCAATTTGTTTTGTTACTTCTTGAAAAATGCTACTTTGCTCATTGTTTAGTTGATTGTAGTATAGTTAAGTCTTCCTTATCTTCATACTGACACATGGTGTTTTCTACTTCTATCATAGCTAATTCTGCCTCATTTATTATTAGTGGTTCTCCCAGTGGTTCTTGGCTTCCTGTTACAGAAGGTTGACTACTGTCAGGAGTGTCCTTATCTAGTTGGGCTTGGAGTTCTTCTTTGTGTTGCTGTTCATTGTGCAACATTTTTTTGTACTGTGTAAAGTTTACATCAGTTATAGTGCTTTCATTTGCTTTGAAAGCATCCTCATTTGAGTCATAGTTATCTAGTGATTGCTCTTCTTTCCTCCATGGTTTGAAGAGTTGTAGCAGGGACATGTAATATACTTCTTTATGTTGAGGAGTCTTTAATGACAATTTGATATGATTAATCAAATGTGGTGTAGTGAGTTTAACTAAGCTGCCTTCACAGTTTGTCACTCTATATTTACCTTTTTTTTTCGTCAGGTTTCATATTATTTTGAATGTGTAGTTTTGGGCTATGTGGTATAGACACATGTTTTCCAAAGTATTACTTCTGGTTGGGTAGTATGTGTTCAATAAATTGTTTTTTAAAATGTCTTGGCTGTTGGGATCATGTTTGGCTATTGTTGCTATATCTTCATACGATTTTAGAACTCTTTTTCTAGATTTAGCTGGACCAAGACTTAGCCATACTATATATTCAGATTTACCATACAATGCAGTACCAGTTAAACGATCAGCTGCTTCATATGATCCACATTCTCTATGGGTGAGCATTTTTATGCCCAAGCTGTATAATTTCTGAGATACTGTTTTATCTGATGACAGGTCATTCCAGAGGTCTTGGAGCTCTGTCTTTTCTGCTTTAGGTAAGTATTCTGTGACATATTGTGCAGTAGAATTGTCTGCAATGTACTGCACATCTATGTTTGCATTCCATAAGTGGGCAATGATTGCATTATAATCATTGATATATTTTTCATCTTCTTTTCTTTTTATGTAATATGTATCTTTAGGTGACTTACCTTTAACACTATGTCTAACTGAAGACATGAGGTTGTTCACTTGACCTGTATTTGTAACTGGTCTAGGGAAACCAAATCAGCATTTGGTGTAGTATTTCCCTTTGTTTTTGTATTTGCGACGACAATATTTTCCACATTTGTGTCTTTGAAATTGTAAAATGTGTGCATGAAGATCACTATTTGTGGCTTCTGATGCAATTTCACAAGTGACATATTTTTCAATAAACTGTAAAACAGTGGCATCACTGTCTTGACCAAATTTAGGAGCATCTTTAATCCATAAAAGCATGTGGATATGTGGTGCTCCTCTGGCTTGGTATTCTTTTCTCCAAAAGAAGTGTTGCACTTCTCCAAGGGGAGGAACAGTTTTATTACAAATAAAATGTAGCATAGCAATGAAGCGATGGTGAAAATATCTTGAAACATTAACAGGATCCAAAGAACAAAGTTCTCCAGGTGTTAGTATATCTGTGTTTGTTTTGTTTTTATTTGATATGCATAGGAAGTCATGTAAATCTTCCCTATGCATATTCTGCACAACTTAATGTAACAAACCAAGTGGGTGGGCCAAGGTTTCTGATCATACAACGTACATCTCCATGACGTCGAAACCAGTACTCTTTAGTACCACGCATGTTTGCTAATAGATGTGTAATATTTGATTGTAAAACCTCATCCTTTTGTTGCACTTTTTCTAATAATTTTGTAGCTGTCATATTTTGAATGTGTGATCCTGATTTTAATATATGGCCAACTCAGTAACATAAAGTTGCTAGTTCACTTTCAAAGAGTAGGTTGAATATGTATTCCACATTTTGTCTAAATCTGGGATCTTCAGAATACATCTGTAATGAGCGGTATTCTGAAGCTGATATTTGAATAGGTCTATCATCATACCTTCCTCCTTTGCCAGTAGGAAAGAGTAGAGGAAAAGCACGTGCTTCTATACTTTTTTCCCATATGCTGATTGGCAATCCTTTTGTTTGACGCATTTGGTAAGTTTCCAGTACATCTTCTACGGTGTCATTACAGTGCAAAGGATGAATTGTATAATGGTCTAAAGTATTTGATATTGTAGCAGGATCTAGTACCTCAAATTGACCAGCTTCTTGTGTTTTTTGAATTATTTCAGTTGTATCTTTCAAGTTTTCTTCAATATTAATTTCTTTGTAATATTCATTATTCTCTTTAAGATATTGGAAGGCTTGTCTAACTTTATATAAATCTACCAGCTGTTGCCATATTTTTTTGTCTTTTGTAGGTACTCCATTTACTAGGATAATTAAAGATTGCTGCATTGGACGTTGCACTCCTAGAGTTTGCACATTTTCTTTTAGATCTAATGGTAAATAAACTACTTTTCCATGAATGCCTTTTACCAATTCAGAGGGAGGTAATTTTGCTGTTTTTGGTTGAATGCATATTATTGCTTGAAATGGGTGTACTGTTTGAATTATGATGCTCTCATATAAATTAAGTTGTTGTAGGGGTTTTGGTACTGGGTATAATTCCAAATTATTTGTGATAGCACGTGAAGGAGTTTGGTTGTTGTCAAGTTTTGTAGTGCAGTAACTGCAAAGTATTAAGGGCTCAGTTATTTCATATTTGTTTTCTGCTACAAGGTAGAGAGCTAATTCAAACCATTTAGAATCTTCATTGTCTTCTATTTTGTATGATAGGTCTACAGTTTTTGTGTTACTTTTATAAAATGTTCTACGGCAACATACACATACATGGTTTGGTACTTCAGCTGATGTACTTTTACATTTTAGTATTTCTTTTTTGTATGTGTTTAGCAAAAGGTTGCCATATGTAGAATTGTTGCTTAATTGGTTTAAAGCTATTTCATTCTGTAATTGGCTTTCACTTCCAAAATATTTTTTCTGGATATAGTGAATTTCTTCAAGTAGGTCTTTTGCTGTACCATCTAGAAGGATGTTATTTAACTTTGCTAGTGCTAAAGCAGGACTTTTAGCATAGTACAGTTTATAGACTAGATTTCTTATAGTTGAATGATGTGTTGATATCCTTTTGATATCATGGAAAGTGGTTTTACAAGTAGGTCCTTTAATGCAGGCCAATGAATGTCCTTGTAGTCCTGTGTACTTCCACACTGGGAAGGTATCTATATTTTGCAGTAATTTAATTTTGATTTTGTCTTTGCTTTTTACATATTTATTGAGGAATTGGCATAAAGCTTTGAAACATTGTTTGGGAATGTTACACATTGACGTGCATGGCCATTTGTACACTAGACGTTCTGATTCAGTTGAATGGAGGGGTAATTCTAAGTCTTCAGGGCATATTTTTGTGAGGAGTACTTCTTGTTCCATTATAGTATTATTCACTTTTTCATATCCTCGACCACTGCTATGTATGGCAATTGTATTTGTTTGCTTTTATTTGTACGCTTCTTCATTAAAATATGGTTCTGTGCTCGTAGTGTGATTCCATTCACCTTTGCAGATACTTAAGACGTTCTTTCTGTTGACATTTCGCTTATTGAGAAGTCTTTTTTGTAATTTAGTTATTAGTTTTGTTAGTGGTTTCATTTTGTTTTACAGTAAAATAAATAACTTTCTTTTCAGAAGAATTGCACTGTCCATCAACGCTTCTAAGATTAATTTCCTACGATAGGTTTTAAGCATTGAACCTGATTTCTCTCCTGTTTTCATAAGATTTTGAAGGACTTTGTGACAGTACATTTTGGCTAAAATACTTTTCTTGGTATGCTTACTTTGCACTATATTAAAATTTGAAGAAGTAGTTTTATCTGTAGTGATAGCTTATTTTCTGTTAATTGTTTTTTGGTTTGTTTTACATTTTGATAGAGGAGGCAAAGTTTTTGTACCGTAAACTTTTTGTGTTTCACTAAATGACTGTATTAGATGTTTTGTTTCAACTTTTTTTACAAATTCTGCTAGAGATGGATGCTTATGTTGGACACTTTTATTTTCATTTGCTCTACCTTTGCGTTGCTTTCTACGGACTTGACTTTTGGTAGGCACTCTTTAGGGTCTGTTGAAAAAAATAAAGAAGATATGGGTTGGGGTGTTCTGGAATGTATGTGTGCTGTGTGCATGAGTGTTTGAGTAAGATGATAAAGATGCATGTAATGGTGTGTGATTGTGCATTGGGAACTAAAACGAGTAGGGATAGGTATTCTTGAATTTATGTGTTACTAAACTGGGGTTCAGATGACAAAAAAAAAGTAAGCTAGTGGTGTGGAAAAGTACAAATAGTAAATCTAATGTATACAATTAAAACAGTTGTTTGTTCTATAAAATGAAAATTGTAGTGGTTCAGTTGGCTAATTTGTGTGTCCAAAAATAGGAATTTGTGGGCCATTCTGGCTGTAAATCGCTGTTTAAGACATGGAGATTTTTGGACAAAATGGTACACAATCTCTATTTTTAGCCACAAAAATAGCTTGTATTAACGTTATAGTATGTTTGATTAATAATACAAATATTATGGTGATATTCTACTTAAATTTTTTCTTAAATTAACAGGTAACTTCTTAGTTCTTCTTTGTTCTTTGAATTCGGCTGCTTCTTTTTAGGAGACTGGTCTTCACTGCAATTGTAAAAGCTTCAAATTAGTAACTTTGTTTGTATATAGCGCTGTTTTTAATTTAGATATTGATTTTTTTAATTGAAATCCTCAGTGCCTTCTTTAAAACCATTAAACTAATTTATTTACATAAGATACATTGCATCAGTTGAGTACCTATTATATGTTCTTAATTAACAAATTGTATTGAATGACTAACTGTAGCAACAAAAAAAATATCTTTACTATGTCTTGTGAAATTTATAATATACCAGTGAATACCACTATTTCTGTAACTAAGCTGTTCTAGGTAATAGCGCCTCAATGTCATGTCTAAATTAAAGTAATTAACTAAATAAATAAATAAAAACAAAAAAATATGAAATTGTATAAGTATTTTTTTAAAGATTTAAACATAGATTGTGCTTGCATGCAATTTTGTTTGAATATATGTAGTCTATATATTTCATTTAAAAAATGTTAGTTTAACATGATTTGAGTGTGTGTGTATAAAGAAAGTAAATAGTATAAAGGTTTATAAGTGATAGTTGATTTTAGGAAATTGAAAAAATACAGTAAATTCATTTTACAGATTACACAAGCTAAAAGTCTGTTTGAAAATGTGTTCATCTACTGTACAGAAAATATGCATACCTGAAGTTTGTGTTCATGCATATGGATATGCATGGAGCTGCAAGTAGAAATCTTGGAGACAGTATTTCTGGTAGATGGTGCTTGCCAATGATATGACACTTCTACTCAGAGAGATTCACAGTACATTTGCCGTGTTGATCTATGATGATGCAGTTAGATCTAGAGGTATTGAATGTGATTGGTGCATGGTCATGTGATTTTTTAGCTACATCCAATGAGGGAATGGCAGAGAGAGTGAAGTGGAAATGGTAGAAGGGCTGTTCATGTTACGATATGTCCGCGGACATGGCGGTAGTTCGCGGACATCGGGAGTTACATCTGGGGATTTTTGGGTTCAGAAGTCATGCAAATGAGAATAAGCACTGAAAGGGATTGGTCAGGAAAGTTTAGTGGGTGTGTTGTGCCAGGAGAGAGTTTCTCAGATATTCTTTTTGCTGAGAGAACAAAAGATAGCTATGGCTGTGTGTTTCAGAAAACAGATTGTTTGGATTTTGGGAGATTCGTGGATACATTGGTTGAAGGTGCATGCAGAAAGCTGTGGAGTAGCTGTAGATCTTGGATTCCCACATGTGGAAGTACACTGACATGGAGTACGTGGAATGAAGTGGTTGGACTTGCTACCTCTCTGTGCTACTTTGGAGACAGAGCAACATCCAGACATAATTGTAATTCATAGTGGAGGGAACAGTTTAGGACATGTGACTGGAATTTATATGCGATTTGCTATGAATGAAGGACTTGGGAAGGTTATGGACATGTTTCCTAATTCTCAAGTGATATTTTCACGGATTGCGCAGAGACAAATGTGGCTTTGTTCTTCTTCATTTGGTCCACAAATGGAAAAAGCAAGGAGCAATGTTAATAAGGCTGTTTGTGCCTTTCTAAGAGATTTTGGCATGTCCACTTTTCACAATGAAAATATTATGTTTCATAGTACATACATTTTTCGCAGAGATGGAGTCCATCTTACTTATGCTGGCAATCAGATTTTTCTGAGAAATGTACAAAATGCATTGCCACCTTTTTTAAAATTACAACAACCATTTTGAAGTAGGTGTTAAGCATTTATAATTTTTGACTTGCAAACACCACCCAAAGGCTCTTTTCAGAGCCACCACTTCTTCCCAGAGAAAATTGCAATGTTTGTGATGGGGTAGCAACCCAATTTTTTAAATGTTCGCGAACTGTCCGCGGACTTCTAAAAAATACAAAGGGCCCTGCTTCATTTATTTTCACTTCTCATTTTAACTGTGAAAGGAGGCTCTGAAAAGAGCCTTATTTTTTTTATTGATTTTTGATATTTTGTATTTTTATTGTTTTTTTATACACGACACACTAGTAGAGGAGGGGAAAGGAAGGTAAAGGGGGGGACACCAACCACAGAGATAAGAAAGGGCGAGCTGAGAGAGGAAGATGTAGAGTGGGTTTTATTTGGATAGTGAGCAGGTCTTCTCGTGCTCTGAGACGATAGTCTCAAAAGCACTCCGAAGTCGCGCCCCCCTGCAGAGTACTGTGTCACAGTACATACATACAACTGTGACCCTCGAAAGGTAAGGGTCATCAGCATTCTGTAGGCCTGTGAGGCAGCTTGAGAAAGACGCTGTCCCACAGAGGTGGTCCTTGTGGTGACAGGATCAGAAACAGAGGATGAAGTAGAGGAAATCAACCTGCTACGTTCTTTGCAAGGTACAACCCTGCGAATAGCCCCAGAGTGAAATGACCTCAGGTGTTGCTTCATAGTAGTGGTCCCAAAGCTGTACTTACCGTGCTTTCCATGACTGAGTATCATTTTGCACTCATTGCAGGTAACACGGTTCGCACGAGCCTTAGGAACATTACCATGAATGGTAAATAACCGCCACACCCAAGACTCACGCCTAGTGCGGGTAGTAGGGTTTTCCTCTACCTCATTCTCATCATCCTCTTCTTCCTCCTCTGCATCCTCACTCCTGTTCCGCTCTTCAGGCCCTTAGGGAAGTGGTGGTGGTGGAGGGGGTGGGGGTGGTGCTGAAGCAGGTGCAGCACCAGGTGGCAGTTCTGCAGCCAGGGATGCCATCTCGATGGTGTAATCAGCAAGTTGCTGGAGAAATAGCTGTGCTCTGAAGAATAGCCAGAAACACAATGAGAATAAGCTCTAGGGCGTGGTCTTTTATAGGGGTGCTTGTGCGCGGTTCGCGGACATGCACGCTGTCCGCGGACAGATCAAACACAAAAAAAAATTTGAAAAGTTTCAAAAGGTATGTAGAAACTCAGGATTACTATGTGGGACTTGTGCCATGGTGAGATTTTATTGAAAAATATTATGGATTAATTGAAAATGTACTTTTAATTTGTTCGGGGACCCGAACAGTGTCCGCATTCAGAACACGCGATCAGCGTGGGCCCGGTCATATGATCCGTTCGCGAACAAGTCCGCGAAGGAAGCGCATGTCCGCAGGACACCAAATGCACGGAGATTGGCTAGCGCATGCGCGTTGATGTTCTACGGACACTGTTCGGGTACTGAACTAATTAAAATTGCGTCACACGTGAAACGAACATTTCAGGACACTGAGTGTGTTCTTAGAACAGTTTAAATTTGCTAGCGAACAGTAAGGACAGATATAGTGTTCTTCAGGACACGTTCAATTTCGTTTATGTACGAACATTTCAGGACCCCAATTGTGTTCTTAGAACATTTTCAACTTGCTAGCGAACAGTACGGACAGGTATAGTGTTCTTTAAGACACCTCCATTTTCGTTTAATTACGAACAATTCAGGGCAGTGCGTGTGTTTTTAGAACAGTTTGAACTTGCTAGCGAACACTACGGACAGATATAGTGTTCTTTAAGACACTTTAATTTTTATTTTTTGTTACGAACATTTCAGGACACCGCGTGTGTTCTTAGAATAGTTTCATCTTGCTAGCGAACAGTACGAACAGGTATAGTGTTCTTCAGGACACCTCCATTTTCATTTATTTACGAACATTTCAGAACACCTGCACTGTCCGCGGACACCTACATTGTTTTTTTTATTAAAAAAACGAAACTATTTACAACACAATATAAAAATTAAACTTTATTTAACATATATTAATAATTTATGACAGAGAAGGTGAGGCAGAAACAGAAACAAAAACAGGAGAATTAGGGGTTTCATCAGGATTGTTATTAGGTGAAGAAGGGATGGAAGTCTCATCAAAACGTTTTGGGTTATGGAGAGGGTTTGGGGATAATTGACTGGGATATGGTGAGGAGGGACAAGTACATGTGGGACAATGGTACGAGGTTTTTGGTTTAAAATGATCTTCCACAAAAGTTTTCAAATTATTAAAATTAGTCAACAATAAATCCATTTGTTCTTCTATACTGTGAAAAGTGTTATCCATAACAGGTTTTTCTGAAGAATTTTCTATTTTGGTATGCTCGGTACAAAAAAAATATATATATATGTTAAATGTATACAAAATAATAATAATTAAATTGTTTATATTATAAAGTGTTTACCATTAGTTTCACTATCTTGTGACATTTCTTCATGTGGGAAATGTTCCTCTAGCCATTCCAGAGTACTAGACATTTCTGTGAGAGAAAAAAAAAAAGATAATATATTTTTTTTAATCTAATACAGAAAGTTTATAAATATATGAATAAAATTAAGTACACTTACTATTTCAGGTAAGATATGTCCTATGTACTCAGTGGGTCTGCTCTTGTTCTCAGTTCTGTTGTGTTTGTGAGGTAATTATGTTGGAAGCCAATTTATTTTCTTGTGGTATATTCCATTTTAGAACATAGTGCATTTAAATGAGTGGTTAGTGTGTTGTATATATGGGTTACATGTCTTATGTATTAGTACATATAATGTGTTTGTGTGCTTTTTTTTTGAATTTGTTAAATGTTCCTATGTTATGATATAACAATCAAATATACCCCCCCAGAATTTTTTAGGTAGTGGTACTGTTCTTTGCGAACATTAAATGAGTTTGCGGACATCAAGTACAGTAGAAGAGATTCAGTCAGTTCTTTATGATATGTATATAAAGTGAAAGTCATTATTGTTAAGTTGCACTACTAAAAACCTACGAAATTCAATGAAAAAACTTTGTTAAAGGGACGTTATGGTTAAGTTGCCCTACTAAAAACCTATGAATTTCAGTGAAAAAACTTTGTTAAAGGGACGTTATGGTTCCAAGTAACACCAAAAAACCCTTGAAATTTGCCAGTTATGGTAAGCTAAGCAACCATAACTCGCGCCACCACCGTGCACTGCTAAGACTAACACCCACGACATCAAAGATGACATCACAAATGTCATTGATGACATCACTGATGACATCACATGTGTATGTACTTTTCATGAAATATGTGTACAAGGGATTCTTATTATAATGTTGCGAAAAAAGTGTCAAGGATCATTGCAATAAATATCATACCATAATTAGTGCATTGAACGATGCATTGATATAAATAGCATTCGATTATGGGGTTCTATCTAGTATACTAAGCTACTCATGCAGAAACATAGCATTGTGTGCAGCGAACAAGATGAAGGTATAATATTCATAATGTTAATATGTTGAATAATGAAATGGTAATTGTTTTCTTAATAGATTTTTGTGTACTGTGAAATATATAATAAGTAGCTAATAAAACCCATGTATTACATTATTGCATTACTATAGACAAAACACAAAGAGACAAGAACACATACCAATATGGGTATATACAGGGAAAGTGAAGTTAGCAAAAAAGCACAAGTAGTAGCATAAACAATTCATAACTGATTATGTTCATGCAAATAAATGATTGCTGTTTCAAAGCTGCTATTTACCCTATGTATATGTATCACTTGATGTGATTGGACCCTAAGGAAAGTAGTGTGAGTACAATGTATACAAATATGACCGTATACAGGGAAAGTACAGCCATAAAAAACAACAGAACTATCAGAAAGTGCTGATAAGTCTATTGATTATCTTTATGCACAAAAAGGATTGCTGTCTTTCAAGCTTGTGTCTTCCCCTATGTATATGTTTCATATGATGTGACTGGACTCTAAGGGAATTACTGTAAGAACCTACTTGAAGGATACATCTACAAATAAAATAACATTTTTAGTTTCTGACTGTTACTGAAGAATACCATGTGGCCTAGATATGTCAGCAAAAGAAAAAAGAGTGAGCCAGACATGTGATGTCATCAGTGATGTCATCAATGACATTTGTGATGTCATCTTTGATGTCGTGTGTGTTAGTCTTAGCAGTGCACGGTGGTGGCGCGAGTTATGGTTGCTTAGCTTACCATAACTGGCGAATTTCAAGGGTTTTTCGGTTTTACTTGGAACCATAACGTCCCTTTAACAACGTTTTTTCACTGAATTCCATAGGTTTTAGTAGCGCAACTTAACCATAATGTCCCTTTAACAAAGTTTGTTCACTGAATATTAGTCCGGCAGTTATGGTAAGTTATGGTAAGATAAGCAACCATAACTCGCGCCGCTACCGTGCACTGCTAACACTAACACCCAGGACATCAAAGATGACATCACAAATGTCATTGATGACATCACTGATGACATCACATGTGCATTTACCTTTCATGAAAAGTCTGTACAAGGGATTCTTAGTGTAATAAAAAAAGTGTCAAAGATTATTGGAATAAATATCAAGTGCTAATCAATGCATTAAGCTATGCATTGATATAAATAGCATTCTATCATTAACTTCAATCCAGTATACTAAGGTACTCATGTAGAAACATAGGCATTGTGTGCAGCATACATGATGGAGGTGCAATATTCATTTCAGGGGTCTTTCGGCTGTACTTAAAACCATAACGTCCTTTAAACAAACTTTCTTTAATATCACGCAAAAAATATACAAACATGGCGTGCAAAAACCAACTTCTACAGATGGCTTTACACAGAATGTTGCAAAGTAAGAATTTATGCTCGTTCACAGTGAAGGTCAGCTGCTTCCATTTTTTTCTCGGGCCCCAGAGAGGCTCACAAAGCGGACTATAAACTTGTATTGTGTTTTGACCTTGACAGACAGAGATTGTGATGAAAGACTTCTCTTGAAGGAGTGTTGCTAAAACGTAAGAGAAGATAAGGATGAAATTTATGAAACAAAACCACTTTTATATATTATATCACTATGCGAAAGATCGTTGGCACACGCGGAGTCTTTTTTGGGACTGCACCACTCGTAGACAATGGAAATTGCAATTGTACTGTAAGTAACGATTTAGATTATTTTATACCAAATATAATTACAATAGCGTAGCATTAAAGACCGCTCAAGTTGAACTTGTTGGTTGAAAGTGGCATAATGTTTTCTACCACGCACTATCACCGCCGAATTGATCCCCTGTTGTTTAGAGGGCTCTGAAAAAGGCAGACGACACAGGGTGGGTTAATAGAAATAATTTAACCGGTCTATAGGCGGTCAAGCGCTCTACTCACTGTGCCACTTCCATGTAGCCTGTCAAATGGCACAGCGAGTACAACGCTCGCTTTGACATCCGTGCACAGCTTGCTAACACAAGTTTGAATCCCGGCAAGGCCAAACTCAGTCTTTCATCCTTCCGTGGTCGATAAATGAGCACCACACACCGTGGTTAATAATAAGCACTGCTTAGATACCTCACGGTTCTTAGCGCTATATGAATGGGAAAATATTATTATTTTATTATTAACATACTCCGTTGCGCTTTCTTCGATAGCAAATAGTTTCACGCCCTAATAAATAAAATGATGATTTTTAATGCATATCGGCTGGTGAGACTAATTTATGTTTTTTAAAACAGGTATGTGGCCCCATTTTGCCTATGTCACGATTTACAGACTCCAGCGGATGGGGTCTTCAACTGCCAAGTGCAGGTCCAAATATGCAACTTCATGACCCTCACCATTTAATGGGACAATCGCCAAGGACCAATATGCCCTTACGCAGTTCTAGCGGCTACAAACAACATACCAACCAATAGGGTGGTCTAATGGCTCGTTTTTGGAGCAACCTTCCGATTATCAGAGCGACCATTTACTGCTTTTATCATAAACCAACAGCCTATCTACCGCAAAGGAACAACGCGTGGCTCCAAATAAACTTTTGCTGATCGACAGCAGAGACAATAGCAAATCGCTGAATATTCACTAAACATTTCATGTGAAATAAATGTACTTTACCAAATGTACAATCCTGCTGTTTACTTTTAAACCACAGTTTCATATTCCGAATTGTGGCGCACTGAGTTGTAAGCTGATATAACACCCTCTGTACCGCAACAGAACATCGCGTGCCTCAACATGAACTTTTGCGGATCGACAACAAAGACTAATGCAAATTGCTGAATATTCTCTAAACATTTGATGTCAAATAAATGTACTTTACAAAATTTACAATCTTGCTGTTTGCTTTTAAATCACTGTTTCATATTCCGAATTGTGGCGCGCTGTGTTGTGACATAATATATGTTATCTTCCGGGTTCTGTGTAAAGTCACTTAGGACTGGAGAGGACTGGGCACGTTTGATGGCGCACCCTGTAACGTCATGGAGAGAGGCGGGGAATATGAATGCTTTGATAATATCAGGCTTAGGGGCGGGAGATAGGATTTAGTGTCGCAAAAGCAAGTTAGCCAGGTCAATAGCGCCAGTCATAGGATTATCACATAATGTCGGCGCACACCAGCTGGATTTATCATTTCTTTAGTGGACAAAAAGTCTTTTGACGCCCATAGGAAATTGTACTATTAGCGGACAAAAGGAGTGGTCTTAAAACACTTTCACCCTGACAACGAACAATACAAACAACGTTCTCAGAACACCCCCATTTTGTGTAATTGCAACCATTTCGGGACACCGCGAGTGTTCTTAGAACACATTCAACTAGACAGATTACAATACGGACAGCGTCCTGAGGACAGCCCCAGTTTGTGTATTTATGAACAATTAAGTACACCGCGAGTGTTCATAGCTCATTTTTACCTTCCTTGCAAACAAAAATGACACATACTCTGTCCTCTAAACACCCCACCATTTAGTTTATTTACAAAATGTCAGAACAGCCGTGTTCTCCGCGCACAAATCGAACGCAACAAAAACGTCTAGCACATAAAAAAACAAAACATTGAACCTATCTCATACTCCCTCACCCTCCCCAAACACTTTTAGACACCCACACAGGGCACTGAATACAATTTTTTATCCACGTTTCACCGCGCTGTACGCGGTCGACGGCGAATACAAGATGGCGGGCGCCACATAAAATCTGACGCGCTCCACGCCCCTCGCTGTCCAATCAGCGAACACGTCACATGTCCGTGGACATGACGCAAGGCCATGGGTCAATCGGGGTGCTGTCCGCGGAGCGAACAGGGAAGTCCGTCCGCGAAGCGAACACAGATATCACTAATTTTTTTGCCTTACATTTTGGTCATTTTAAAAAAAACTACTGGACGGATTTACACCAAAAAAGCACGCTTTCGGGACCAGGCCGCCGCTCCAGCCGCAAATTTGGTGTAAATCCGTCCAGCGGTTCGGGCTGTAGCCGTGCGCAAAGTTTTTTCCCATTCAGTCTATGGGAAAAAAAAAATGTGGGACCCCCCCTACGACTTTTCCCCCGCTGGACGAATCCTCACCAATCTTTGCAAAGATAATCAGAGTGGGCCATATACTTTTTTTGCAAAGTTTGGTGAGGATTCGTCCAGGGGGAGCGAAGTTATAAGCCGCCCAAAAAGTGCTCTTCCTATGGAAACACCAACTTAACCATAACTACCGTGGCCATGTAATTCAGAAAAAAACTATATACAGAAAAAAACGTTGTTAAAGGGACATTATGGTTCCAAGTAAAACCGAAAAACCCCTGAAATTCGCCAGTTGTGGTAAACTAAGCAATTTATGGTAAGCTAAGCTGCCGGAAGACGGCATGGAGAACGACTGGCGCATAGCCTCCACAGAGGAGGAGAGGGTCGCCAGAGTGCCCGACACATGTACGAAACCCCCGACCAATGGCTGCTCCCAAATGGGCCACGTTGGCACGGTGCTCTTTGTGATGACGTGCGTGCTCCCCCCGGGAAGCATGCACCTCATCACGAATGACACCCGTGCGCAACGTGACACCAATCAGGACCTTCTCCATACGGCCAGGGTCCCCTCGTCCGCAGGTGGAGGGGAGTCAGATGACATGGGCATCCCCCCTACCTGCGGACGGGCCTGGGATGGGGCATCCCTGCTGGTGCATGGTGGTGCAGTCACAGTGTCAGGGACAGTGACATGCACAGGCACCTCCATGGAGACCGGTGCTGACTCCTGCCCCTGCCCCTGGACTGCACCACTTGCACCAGCAGGGATGCCTCCACCAGGCCCCATGTGCGGCTCAGTAGCGGCCTCCTCCTCCTCTGTGGAAACCACCAACCTGGATGGCTCCACCCCGTCTTCCACCGTTGCAAGCCCCTGTGGGGGCTCACCCACCCCTTCCGCTGCAGCCATGGGGGCATCCCCGCCGCTTTGCTCCACAGCGCCATCTCCGCCCTCTTCTTCACTTTGCGCTGTGTAGAGGGAGATATAGAACACAAGCATCATGGTACTGTACAATGGTCCCCTAGACAGGAAGCAATAGCAGATGAGTGGCACTATCAAAGATCACTTCCATCATGTCCCTCCACAACATGTCGGAATTGAAACAATATTATGCCTCCTATTGCAACAATTGTATGTGTATTGGCCTACGCCAAGTTGTCTAAACATCATATGCGAACCAACTCCACGGCAAGGTCTTGACCTTAGAGAAAGTAATGTAAGTCGCCATCTTGGATCTAGCCGCCATTTTAGGTTCTCTTGTTATATGGAAGTCACCCTGAACATCAAAATGGAGGCCGAATGACATTCTGAGTAAGATTCTGGCCGTTGTAACCTCTGTACACATGAATAATTAATATGCCTGTAGGCCACTTGTCGGGGTCGCGAACTGAGACCTTGTCCTACCGTTGACCTACATGTAAATGTACAACTATATCAGTGAAACTAATCAAAATACATATATTAAAGGATTGACCTGGCAAGGAACCCATAGGCCCGGCTCGTAGAATGGTTAACCCGCGAGAGGGTTGGCCAAGGGCTGGACAAACAGTATAAAAGACCCAAGTATTCCAATTTACGGTCTCTCTCACTAACGCATTGAACTCTCGTTGAAGTTCGTTATGTTACTCTGAGAGCCGAATAGCTATCCGTTTGTCAATTGACTTTGGTAACTGTTGTAGCTTTTAAATAAAGCACTTGTATGTTCTTTGTAACCTGTGTTGGTGTGTTTCTTTCTGGTCTTCGCGGCCTCATATTATTTACCTTGTTTCCACAAACACATGGGTCAGTGCAAAACACATGCAGTAACAGGCATGGCACATGATATGGACATTAGCAAACATGTCCAAGGGACTCCTGAAACATACAATGTTGTTTTTGAACTCACATGCATCATGGGTCATGCCTATCACATGCACACACTTCACCGTACTTTCTGTTAGGCGGAAACCTGTGCAGTTCCCTCTGGGACCACTGCAAAAGATTTAGGACTACAGGTGTTGCGATGAACCCACTTGGTAGCAGTCTGTACCACACCGATTCAATTGGTAGCTGTGGCTGAGCAGTCAGACTTCTCTCAAGAAAAGTTGGTCAGTATAGGGAGTACACAAGATAGGGCAATTCTTCACAGCAAAACAAGTAAGCACGCAACAAGACTTAGTATAAAGATAGTAAGTTATTTATTTATAACAGAACGTCTATGAAAAATACTAAGGCAAATCACGGCAAACAAATCAAAATGCAATTACTCTGCGGAATGGAATAAAGCTCGATCTCCTGAAACACAATATCGACAACTCTAGGTTTTTACGGCACCACTTATTTGCAGACAGAGGTGTATACCCCAACCTAGATGACACTCGAATATACTCGTGTAAAAGGGAGAAAAGAGATAGGCAGATAATGAAGTCAACTCGATTCGTACTGAAGCGGGAAAAATGCAAGGCAGGAATGCAATAATCACAGCGGCCAGGCCCACTCGGTGAGAGGCAAGGCACGATGTCCTGGAAAGTCTCTAGTGAAGACACGCTCAAGTCTTTGTAGCACAATGTTAGCGACAGGTGGAACCAGTTCAGAAAAAGAGTGAATAAAGCTTGGAGGCAACCCAACGGAACGGAGAGGAATCAGATACCTCACACGAACCGATCAACAACGGGAAGCCAGGCGAGTACGGTACCTTGTTGTGGAGGCAGCTCCTGCGGGGGCAGTTGTTCCTGGTGGTGGATGCACGATGGGTCTTGGCTAAGAGAAGAGATGCTCTCGACGTCGAAGATCAGGAAGTCCGGTGCACCACCAGGGAAGAGACCAGCCGCGGAGTGCTCCGTCACAAGGCACCACCTTTCAGTCGCGGAACAGGGATAGTGGCTATCCGGTTGCCGGGTGCTGTGCACAGGCAATTCGACCACTGCGTCCTGGGCGAATAAAAGAAGAAGTAGAATGGTTGTTCCCACCAGCCAGGGGAAGAGACTCTCCGGCAGGGAGATCTCCTCTGTCGTCGGGAGATTGTGAGACGATTCTGCAGGGCTCCACCGGAGGTGTCGTCGTGTAGGTCGGCTCAGCGTTACCCTCGTCGGATTCTTTAGGTCCTGTGGCGACTTCCGAAGATCCAGTCCCAAAAGCCCTGCTTTTATGCAGACGCCCCCCATTCATTCAGCCTAGCTGTCAATCAACACATGCTAAGTGGTGAGCGGGGAGGCTCACCACCTGGGCCAATCACTCCAGAGTGCGACCTGAGTTGGCAAGGCAACTCGGTCCAGGGTGCCTAAACCCCCTCCCACACCCCTGAGGTAACCCAGACAGAATGGCACCACTTTGGAGGGTCTCTGTCCAGAGGCCCGCCAAAAGTGGAACAAAGGGCTCGACCTTTGGTTTAGGAGTCACAGAGACGAACACAGACGCCATTTTACAAGCCGAGTTCTGGCAGAAAATACCACTCGATAAACCTATTTAAGATAAGTAGATCGGTGGTACGTTGGAGATTAACAAGAAAAGTATCAATCTTCAACAATGGGATAAATCCCATAGAGTTATGCTCGGGGTCGAACACAACAAGTAGTTTCCACTGCCACCAGCCAAAACTCAATGAGGGGGGACGGGACAGTGCCCCCTCGAGTAACAGATCCAGGAGTAATCGAATTACCCCTACTAGCACGTCCACAATAAGATGGTTGGTACTAGTTCTGTTAGCAAATTTAGGTCTAGTAAAGCCAATGGTGACTTTACATGCCCGGGGAGACAGTAGTCGGTCCCCGGGTATGGAGTCTATGGTGGGGGAACCGGCTAGGGCGCCCCCGTGTCACGACACGGAAGGTGCAGTGTGACACACATAGAAAAACATATGAGACCCTATGGAGTAAAAGACCCCATAGCCCATCGAACACATTGACATATCAAAGGAATCATACACATACATGTCCAAGAGTGGGAGAAAAAGGGTCACACTCTTGGCAGGATGGAAAAACAAACTCCAGAAATCCAGCAAAGCTGCTGGGGGACTCACTAGGTTAGGAAATTCAGCCTAAACAGAGAATTCTCCCTAACACTCGCCCCCCCCCCAGACTAAGGGACAGGAGGATTTAATCCACTCCTGGATGAATCTCATACCTCTAGTCGATGACATACATCCTAGAGAGACCATCAGCATTTTGGTGGTGACACCCTGACCTGTGCTCAATGGTGAAATCAAACCCTTGCAGGCAGATCGACCATCTCAGTAGTTTCGGGTTTTCCCCTTTCATTTGCATTAACCATCTCAAGGGTTGGTGGTCAGTCTGAATAACAAAAGTAGAACCATACAAGTACGGCCTAAACTTCTTCAGAGCCCACACGATAGCAAAGCACTCTCTTTCGATTGTTGCCCACCTTGTTTCAGGATCCTTCAGCTTGCGGCTGATGTAGCAAACGGGGTGCTCCCTACCTTTCCCATCCAGTTGACTGAGTACGGCACCTATCCCTACATTGGAAGCGTCTGTCTGCACAATGAAGTGTTGGCGGTAATCAGGAGCTCTGAGTACTGGGGCTTGGCAAAGAGCCTTTTTCAGGTTTTCAAAAGCCTGATTGCACTCCTAGTTCCATTTAACCTTTTTAGGGAACTTGGGCGAGGAGATGACATTCAGTGGAGAAGCTATGGTCCCATAGTTCTCTATGAAATTCCTGTAATACCCGGTGAGGCCTAGGAAGGCTCTCACCTGAGTCTGAGTAGTCGGTGTCGTCCAATTTTGCACAGCTTCAATCTTACTGAGCAAAGGCCTTATTTCTCCACCGCCTACCTCATGTCCAAGGTAGACTACCTTACTCTGTCCAATTTGGCATTTACTCGCCTTTATGGTCAGATTGGCTCGTCCTAGAGCCTGCAAAACATCTCTCAGGTGGGTTACATGTTCTTCCCAGGAATTGCTGAACACTGCGATGTCATCCAAGTATGCCATGCAGAAGTCCTCCATCCCATTCAGAACCTGGTTTACCATCCGTTGAAACGTAGCAGGTGCATTTTTTAGTCCGAAAGGCATTACCATAAACTGGTATAAACCAACGGGGGTCGAAAATGCAGTTTTCTCCTTGGCATGGTTGGTCGGGGCTATTTGCCAATAGCCTGACGTCAAGTCAAATGTGCTGAGGAACTTGGCGGCGCCAAGTTTATCCACCAACTCATCTGTCCTTGGCAAAGGGTGGGCATCAGTCGTGGTGACTGCGTTAAGAGCTCTGTAATCCACGCAGAATCTAAGTTCTTTAGATCCGGCCTTTGGTACTAACACAACTGGGCTAGACCATGGACTAGTAGAGGGCTCTATTACCCCGAGATCAAGCATCTTGCTGACCTCACCTTTGATGTGGGTTCTTACGTTTTCTGACATGCGGTATCCTCTGCTTTTGACAGGCAGACAGTCACCAGTGAGTATTTCGTGCTGGCCCCAAGGGGTCAAGCCTGGTGAAAGCAAGAACAGAGAGGCAAACTGGTTTAACATAGCCTTGCACTCGTCCTGTTGCTCGGGTGTCAGATTGGAGGAGAGATTTACTCCTTCAATTTTTTCATCTAAAGGTAAGCCTCTGAGGAGATCCGGAAGAGCTTCACTCTCTTCTTCTTCCTCGGATGATGCTAGAAGCAACGCTCCTACATCAGGTCGTGAGACATACGCTTTAAGTCGGTTGGTGTGAAAGACTGTCGGAGCCTCCTTGGGGTTGCCCAAGTCCACCAGATAGTTAACCTCACCGAGCTTACCCACTACTCGGTAGGGTCCCATCCATTTATCTTGCAAGGCCCTCTGCCTTGTGGGGATCATAACGAGAACGAGCTGGTCTTGAGCGAACTCAACCATGTTAGTCTTTTGATTGTGCCAGTGCTTGACCAATGCTTGTCCAGCTTTCAAGTTATCGCTTGCTTCTGTCATCAGGTGCGACATTCTCCTCCGGAGACCTATCACATAGTCAGTCACTCTGACTGGCTTGGGGGAAGGAGCACTCTCCAACCCCTCCTTAATCAGGGCCAATGGACCTCTGACGGGATGACCATAGAGTAGTTCGAAGGGAGAGTAACCGACTCCCTCCTGAGGGACTTCTCTATAAGCAAAAAGAAGGCATGGCAATAGAAGGTCCCACTTACGCTTAAGGGGTTCTTCTAGAGCACCTATCATGCTCTTCATGGTTCGGTTGAACCGTTCTACCAACCCATTGGTTTGTGGGTGGTCAGCCGTTGAGAACTTGTAAGTTACTCCGCAGGTTTTCCACATGGCTTTCATGTAGTGGGACATAAAGTTTGACCCCCTGTCAGAGATTACTTCCTTAGGAAATCCGACCCTAGTAAAAATACCAAGGAGGGCCTTAGCCACAGCCGGAGCTGTAACAGTCCTCATAGGAATTGCCTCAGGATACCTAGTAGCATGGTCTACTACAACAAGGATAAACCTGTTGCCTGAGGAGGTAGGAGGATCAAGGGGACCAACGATGTCAATCCCTACTCTCTCAAATGGGACTCCCACAATGGGGAGAGGCACTAACGGTGCCACATTCTTGGACCCAACCTTACCAGAGATCTGGCAGGTATGGCAGCTTCTGCAGTGTTTTTCTACTTCGGCCCCCATCTTTGGCCAATAAAAGTAGAGCGAGAGCCTTTCCTTAGTCTTCTTGAAACTCAAGTGACCAGCCAAAGGAATCTCGTGGGCTAACTGCAAGAACTGTGGTCTGTTTGCTTGGGGTACCACAAGGCGTTTGTAGTCCACAGGTGCAGACTTGGTCGGTTCACTATAGAAGAGGCCATCTTCCCAGTGAAACCTATGTTTCCCAGGCTCTTGCCCTTCAGCCTGAGCTTCTGCCTGATGGCGAAGACCTTCCAGAGTTGGACATTCCCTCTGTCCCTTACTGAAGTCTGCCCTGCTGGGTCCACCTTCTGCCAGTAACGACTGCAGCTCAGGATGGTTAACAGGATCCAGATCTCCAATGAGTTCTTGGCCCTCTATTAGCTCTTCCTCAGAGTCTAATTCTACCATACAGGGTTGTACCTCCCTCTCAGCCTCAGCTGGAGGTGGAGTTACGGGTGTGACGTGGGACAACCGCGGGGAAGTCCGTGTCGGCTGCATTGGAATGCGGGCTGCTGGTTTCGGTTTAGAAGTCTTAGGTTTCCCTTTTGCTTCTGGGTTCTTAGAGACAGCGGCCGCCATTTCCAATGGAGCAGGAGTGATTTGCTTCTTCATCATCTCCTCGAGAGTACCGCACATGGTCCTCTCTCTTGCAGGTCTGGTTAGCTCCTGTAACCTTTTACTAGGAGGTCTGGGAGTATGCGATACAACTCCGAGAGTTTTCAAATCGTTACCCAACAGTACGCGTCCTGGTACCTCACTCTGTATGCTGACAGGTATCTTTACAGTCATGTCGTTACACTGGATGAGAACTGGTAATTGGGGAAGCATCTGCACAGGCCCTCCAGCTAACTTGGTGAGGCGTTTGGGTGCCTTAGCAACATCCTCAGCCTGAAAAAACGATTTATCCACCACAGTTATGCTGGCCCCAGTGTCCCTAATGGCAGGAGTCTCCTGATCATTCACCTGGACACTGTCCTTATAATACTCTTTAGTATTATCGGGGATAGAATTATAGACATCTAAATTCTGTTGTTCCCACAACCCCAGAGATACTAAAGAAACGCTGGCTGAGACTCCAATGGGTTCGTCAGCTAGCAGTAGAAAGTTTCCACTTACCATTTGTGACGTGTACATGGTTCTGATGTGTAAGTAATGCAATGCTTCGGTCATGCATGTCTCCTCTGCCTGCATGCGGGGACTCCATGTAGGTATGCTCTCTTGCCCCTCCTCCGCCACTCTGCACCCCAGTTCCACCTTTGCACTGGTGTTCTTCAATCTTGCCAATGTGTACTTTCTTGTTCATGCGTCCTGTGTAGATGCTAACTTCCAGCGTGGAATCTGCCAAACATATGCCATGTGGTACATCCTTAGTACTTGATGCAGGGTATCTCACTTGTACTGTGCATATGTCAGATGTCCCGCAGGTACATGAGTGCCCATTCATGCTCCATGTGCATTGCACGCATGCCCCTATGTGTCCTTGACTGGATGATCACTGTAATACGAGTCCTTGGTTACATATATTGCCTGCCATCTCATCAGCCTTCCCATGTCAACTGTGGCTCAGTCCTGCGTTGCACACATGTTTAGAGTCTGACAATCTGTGTGGCTCACAGCCCTCAGCCTGTTCAATGGCCAATGACTCTGTCCAACTGTTGTTGTGTCTTCTTCACACATGGGCAGAATCCAGAGTTTTCATCATGTGTCCTGCTTACTGTCCCAGCATCATTTGCAGTGTTGTCACTTGAATCACATTAAGCTGTTGATGCCAGTCAACACTGCCTGTCAATACACAGGTGTATGGTCAGCCTTTTGATACCATGCTAGGCATCCCTGCTTTGGTACTGGGGTGGAGGGGTGCTTGGCTTCTAGATATGGTACACATTGAATGCACAATGCACGTGATGTCTGAATTTGACATTGCACTGCCTTCACATTTCCTGGCACACACCATGGAGTCCTTGTACATGTAGGTAGTGAGTGGCGTACACATTTTCTGCACTGCATAGACCCACTTCCATGGAAACTGCCACCTTTCAACAGGTCTGATCACAGAAGCAATTCAAAGTTGACCCAGCATGCATGCCAGGTTATATGTTGTGTGTCACATGTCTGCCTGATGCGTTTGCTGTCGGTGTGTGTGTGTGTTGTGTGCTTCTGACATGTGTACTGACCTTTTTTCTCTCTATTTTTCAGGTGATGAACCAATGGAGGCGGAGGATGGTGTTGTCATGCCAGACACAGGGTTGTTACCACTACATCAACCCGGCACTAGTGGGGGTCATGGGGTGGTAGGCCACGAAAACCCCCAAGTGCTACAGTCCATCTTGTCTCTGGCTGCCTATGAGTCCAGCCTTGATGACGACTCTGACGTCCATGTTGAGTTGGATGAGCATCAAGTCCATGTGTCAGGGGTGAGTGATTCTGATGTGGACACTCCTCTGTCTGCGACACCTGCACTGAGGGATCAGACAGTCTTGGTTCCTCCGCCCGTGGTGGATCGGGACGCAGGGTCACCCTCCACACCAGTCACTGATGTGCCTGGGCCATCACGTCGACGGGGGCATGTAGTCGTGCAGCCGCGGGCGGTGCCAACACAGCGAGGACCCCCGGTCCTTGGGTCCCTCAGGGGTCAAGCCCGGCAACGCGGTCGCCGCGTGCAACCGCAGTATACTGAGGGGGAGCAAGACATTACTGCCAATTCAGAACGGCAGGGGGCAGCAATGGAGAACATCGCTGAGAGCATGGAGCGTGTGGCCCGATCTGTGCTCCCCCCTGCAAGGCAGGTGCTTCTCCAGCAGCAGGCGGCACGGTCCACGGCCCGCTAGCTCAGGCTGGGTATGGCGGACTCAGACAGGGCACGCCAGGCTGAAATGTCGTCTCTGCGTCAAGCAATTGCTGCTCATGCAGAGGCGCACATGGATGCACTGAGGGAGGAGTATGCTTCCCTCAGATCCACTCTGGGTGTCCTTATGATGTCCCAGAGGCAGCAGGCAGAGGAGAGGTTTGCACAGCTTGAGCATACCATCTCGGCTGAGCTACAGGCTTGCCGGGAGGTGCAGCGGTTGTCCAGCCAGGCCTTGCAGGAGGAACTCCGTGTTACACGTGCTACCTTGCCACCTTGCAAGAGGAAGCACGTGTATCACGTGAGGTTCTGCATGCAGACCTACGTCACATCGCCACACAGAACCAGGCTCACCCGTCCGGCAGACTTGCTGCCGATGAGGGGCAAGCTGCAGCTAGGCGTGGCCAGGCTACTGTGCCACGTCCTCCTTTACAGGATGAGCCAGACTCGGACGACCATCTATCTCCCACATAGGTCGGGTTGTGCAGGCGTTGAGCACATGGAGGTTTTTTTTTGGCTCAGCATCATCGCATGTGGATGTTGAGCAGCACCCTGTACCTCCCCCCTCCTGGGTGCCTCCCCTCCCCCCGGGTCGTATGTGGCCATTTTTGATTTTTCTTTTAGTTTAGTTAGTTGAGTTTCTGTTTCATAGTTAGTTTAATTAGTTAATGTAGGTTTTCCATAGTTAGTGTAATTAGTTAATATAGTTTAAAATTGCTTGTCTATTGTGCTTTCATGTGACGGTGCGGTGCTTTGTGGCTTTTGAAGGCATCCACTGTCTGTTCCAGCTTGGCCCTTCAGGCTTGTCTTGTGTATTTGTTTGCTGCTTGGGGTCCTTGACTCACATATACCACTCCTGTCTCCCTTATCCATGGGCTCGCAAGGATGGTTCGGTGTCACAAGCTTTTACACAAGTGCTTTGGACTGTCATATCTGTGGCATGTCTGGTGCTGTGTGACTTGTGTTTAAACCCCTAGTGGGGATGATTTTGGTGTTATTGTCCACTGTTCAGCTTTTGCTAGATGGGGTGTTTCATGATTAATGTGTACATTCATTGCTATGCATTGTGTAGTATGTTTCTTATCTTTACTGTACACGTGCTTTTTGCAATTCATGCTGTAGATAGTGTTCCACACTTTGGATGTGAAAGACGGACTGATGGTGTGATTTATGATGTGACTCTCTGAGATGGTCAAGTAATGAGATGCCTGTAGAGCACCTTTGCCAGCAGACATGGCCCATTGGACGACGGAATTCTGGACACGTTTGTTGGTGCCCACATGCAATGTGTGCAAAAGCAGAGGCACAGGGATTGCAGACCTACATCCTAGAACTGCTGACGTGTTCCAAGGAACTCCAGGCAAGGTGAGCAGCACAGGGGGGCCACAACACAGCAAAGCTTGCACCAGGCGAGTTGCACATGCAGGCTTAGTCACAGCACTGAGGGTGAGCTTGGACGAATATTGGTGTTGAAGCACACAGTGCAGCTCAGATGTGTTGGTGGACTTATGGCTGTTGATTGTAAGGTTGTCTGGGACACCTGCAGGGGCAGTGGCACATACACTCCGGTACACCAAGGTCCATCGAGGCACTTGTATCAACCATGTAGCCTTCTGAGACATGGAAAGGGGCAGCTCACGGGGACATACAGCAAGGGACATACTCGGGTGCAGTGCATTTCATTTCCATGTACATTATGATAAATGCACTGCCAACTTTGTTTCGGTCATGGTGGTACACAACTTGCTCTGAAGTCATGGCTTGCTATATGGGTATGTCTGCTTACCCAGGGAACATTGCATGTTGTGTGAATTGTGACACATTGGTGTTCCATTTGCCACGCACCCACCGGCGGCTGACTTACTGCATTGACTGTGTATGACCCATCACAGGGGTAATGTTATATATGGGTACGTAGCATCTACACCAGATTGTCTGTTTGTAGAGTAGTTTGTTGCTATGGGGCATGTTTGGTGGTGTGTTTTTGTGTAATTGGCACGTACAGGTTGTTGACTGTGGCTCTCTTTGCAGCATTGCAGTGCTCCTGTAACCGGACCTGAGAGTGCGCAGGCAGGAGGCCAGCACGCAAAACCAGAGCTAAGCGTCTTGTTGTTTTTCTTTCAAACTGCTCTGCATAGGCTTGCTGGGGGGTGCACTAATGCATGGATGTATGTGTAATTCAATTTTGTATGTTTTCTTCCCCCTAATCACCCGGAATCCTATGCAATTTTGAACCCTGTACCCTCTACCCGGTGTTCCTGCTTCTCGTACCTATCCAAGCAACGTTCCCTAACCCTCTTTCCCCGCTGGGGTTGCGGATGCCTGTGTAAGCCCCAAACTTACAGGTGCCAAAACCCTAGAGGGGGTGGTTGGTTCTTGCCACTCCTAAGCCTGGACTACAGAAGGCCATGACAATGATGTCCAAGTTTGTTTGGATTGTGTATGTGTTCATGCAGGTAGTACATTTTCGTGCATTCCCTACTTTCATGTGTCATTCCTCCTCCCCTCTCCTGCCACTCATTCCAGTTATCCAGTGTGCCAACACCTGTCCCGACTGCATATCCCTGAACCTCCTTCCCCACCAGGGTCTCAGGGGCCTGTGTCAGTTTGACCTTGCAGGCACCTGGGACACGGTGGGGGTGGTTGTTTCGTGACACTCCCGCGCCTGTACATGGGACCTGTGACGGTACCCATCCATTCATGGTGCATCATTCTATGTTATGTACCACATTTGGTTCACATCCTGTTGTGACATTGTTTTACTGTGCTACCTTGGTTGTTGCATCATTGTGGTAGTACTTGGCCTTTGTGAGGTACTGCTATGTCAAGTCATCTACTGGAGGGTGTTCTGGTTCGTTTTTATGCATTGGATTTTGTGATTTTGGAAATGAGTGTGGATTCTGAGGGTGCAGGCACCTTTTTACACACAAGGTGGGAGATGGTGACGAAGGGTAAAGGTGATCCTGTGGCCAGGTGGAATTGAGGGTTGAAGGCTCCATAACCCAGGTGCAGTTGTTCAGTGGGTCATGGTTATTTGTGAGGGAGGGGTGGGGTTGTTGTTGATAGTTGCCTTGCCCTGCAGTGTGATGGGAACCCTGACATTGTAATGGTGGTATCCTATGTACATGGTGTGTTCTGCTGATCGATGCCTGTTCATGTGTTGTGTTTACCTTTCAGGTGCGAGGGGATAGTTGTACACATGGTGAATGTTCACATGTGATATGTAGAGAACACTGATGGTCACTTGATTGCACATGCATATGTTGAGTGCATGTCCTTGCTGACCCACACACTTGCACTCTGATGCACTACATGTACTCCCACCCTTGCATATCCACGTGTACACTGTTTGCCTTCTGGTGCCCACTGTGTCCCTGCAGCACATGTTCTGTGACCAATTATGGATCCTGTACATGCCTAATTTGCTTTTTGATGTGGTCTGTCGCTTAGATGTGATGCTCAGGGTGTGCATCACACACAATGGCTGTTCACTGTGCTGTGCGCTGAGCAGTGTGTTGCAGGAGAAGGACACAGCACACAGAAGCTGCAGTGTTGATTTTGCAATGCACAATGTGCATGTAGACAGGCATTCATTTTTATGTTACGTCTACAACTCTTGTAATGCATTTGGAAATGACTTATTTTGGGTGGGAGTTTGTTGGTCAGTCATTTCATCTGATTCCAGGTCAGGCATCATTGTCTGATGCCACTGTACATGTGTGGTTTGGGAGGGTTTGAGTGACATAACAGTGATGGCCATGGCCTGTTTTGCAGGTGTGTGTGATTCACACCTTGCATGTCAGGGTCATCCGCTTCTCAAAGCAACTACCTGGGGGTAGATTCTCTCTCCGCGGCAGGGCCCTCCCTCTGGAACAGCCTTCCTGCCTCACTGGAACATGAGGAGAACCATCTCCGGTTCGGGAAGCACCTCAAGACCTTCCTCTTTGCTTCTGTTTTCTCTCTGCCTCTCCCTTGCAAAATTCTTCACTGGAACTGCACTGGATCTGCAACTGGGCCACTCTCACCGACCTCGGTCCCTGGCCCAGCCACTCTCCACTTGCACTGCCTCCCTCGCAACCCCTGCACTGCGGTACTGTCTCTCTATCCCTACAGCCCCCCCTTCCCAGCACTTGTCTGCACTTACCTTTGCAGTTGCCACCAGCTGGCCTATGTATTTGTTTTTGGGTCTACTTACCCTGTACTGCACTCCCCCCTCCCCTTCCCCTTGCACTTTTCCCTTCCCCCTACCCCTGCACTTGCACAATCTAAATGACACCTGGCCTAGTAGTACCGTTGTCTGTCTTCCCTTGTTCCCCCCTCCCTGCCTCATCGCACCTTGAAATACTTGTGTATAGGCCATATCATGTCATGTCATATGTGTGCCTTTTGGTCACACAGGATAGCTTGTGTTTAAGTAGCTAGGGATGCAGACAATGTGGCACTTCCATGGCAACTATCTCAGGGTGGTAGGGTTGTGACAGTTGACTGTCTCTTTGTCATCATCGATTGTCACCTGGTATGTGCCAGGCCTGTGTGCACTCCGCAGGGGTGGGAGTTTAGGTGAAAAATGTCACCACAAGCTGGGTCCGGGCTTCCTTGCCATGTGCCCTGTCCCCTCCCATGGGCAGCGCTTGTGCCTGTGGTTGGAGATGTGGGGGCGCCACCATGTCCACCAGGACGCCCTGCCGTGTTGCAACATTGTGCAGGACACATGCTGCCACAATGATCCTGCACACTACTGGTGGTGCATAGAGTAGCTGCCCGCCAGAGCGGCAAGGGAGCGGAAACGTGACTTGAGCACTCTGAATGTGCGCTCGACTATGGCCCTGGTTGCAATATGGGCGGCGTTGTATCTTACCTGGGGTGGTGTGGTTTGGTTCCGGATTGGCGTCATCATGTGGTTGCTCAGAGGGTAGGCACTGTCCCCTGGGGAGGTGTAAATGGTTGTGATTATTGGGGTTTGTTTATTTGTGTGTGTGTGTGTGACATGCATGCATGTGCAAGGGCATTTGTACTCACCTAGGAGCCATGTGTCGCCATGCTGCCCAGCTTCCAGGGCCCGGCTCAGGGCGGACATTCTGTATATGAAACTGTCATGGGTGGAGCCAGGGTAGTTTGCATAGACAGAGGTGATGATTCCCTTTGCATCGCATACCACCTGTACATTGATGGAATGCCAGTGCTTGCGGTTTCGGTAGATGTGCTCAGTGGCCCTAGGAGGACGTAGGGCCACATGGGTGCAATCTATGGCACCGAGCACTTTGGGGAAGTGTGCCACCCTGAACAAATCCAGGACAACGGCCTGCCTTTCTGCGGGTGTTCTGGGCATGTGTATGTGCCTGCGGACTGAGGGGCGCGCTGTCATGATTGCCAGTACCTGGTGTAGGCAGCGTGACTGCGTGGCCTGTGAGACCCTCCCCCACTATGGCAGTAGTCCGCTGAAATGACCCAGTGGCCAAAAAATGCAGGACATTGAGCAGCTTCTCCAAGGGGCTCAATGCTTGGGAGCAAAGGGTGGGGGATGTAAGGTCATCTTCCCACTCCCTGACCAGGTCTAGGATGATGTGGGGTGGAAACCTATACCTGCCATAGACCTGGTCGTCAGGCATCCCAAAAAGGCTTGTCCGTGGTGCGAAAATGCGTGCCCTGGCTATTCTCCTCCTCCTGCGGTGTCCCACGATCAGTGCTGCGACAAATGGGGCATTCATCGTAGCTGTATATACATGTTTGTTGTTTGCGCGCACTTTTATACTGTACCCAGGGACGCTTCCGCCTGCCTTCGTGTGGCGGACGCGTTGACGCCTGTGTGTGTCTTTTGCCGTGCCCGGGTTTCCCGTATTTGGATCCATGAATACGGGTTGTTCGCGTGCGTGTGGGCGTTCCGTGTAGTTCCCTGCAGTACTTCCCCAGTTATGCCTTCTTTTTCATGTGTTATTCCCCATTCAGCGTGTTACGCCCACTGTTCCGCCCACTTTGGTTGTGTGCGCCGCGCTATGTGCGCTTTTGCTGTGCGCGTAGCGCACGCCGTGTATGCCTGCGTGCGCCATGGCTGGATTGGGCGCACAGACAGCGGGAAACACGCAGCGTCTTCCTTGAATCGCACACGTGCACGTGTGCTGCGTTTCTCGCGCTTGCGCTACCTTGCGCCTGCTTGCGCATAGATTTTCGGCACACGTTTGTTCAATGAATCAGCCCCAATATGTGTCAGTTTTGTTTGCAAGCAAACTGAAACTGTTCTAAGAACACTCGCAGTGTCCTGAAATGTTCGCAAATAAACAAAATGGGGGTGTCCTGAGGACGCTGTCCGTATTGTTCGTTGTCGAGTTGAATATGTTCTAAGAACACTCGCGGTGTCCTGAATTGTTTGTAAATACTCAAAATAGGGGTGTTCTGAAGACGTTGTCGAACACTCGCTGTGTCCTGAAATGTTCGCAAATATGAATGGGGGTTGTGGCTGACAAGTTGAATGTGTTCTAAGAACACTTGCGGTGTCCTGTAATGTTCGCAAATAAACAAAATGGGGGTGTCCTGAGGACGCTGTCCGTATTGTTCTCTGTCAAGTTGAATGATTTCTAAGAACACTCGCGGTGTCCTGAAATGTTCGTAAATAAACAAGATCGTGGTGTTCTGAAGACGGTTCTAAGAACACTCGCTGTGTCCAGGGAATGTTCGTAGGGGGTGTCCTGAAGACGCTGTCCGTATTCTTCTCTGTCAAGTTGAATGTGTTCTAAGAACACTCGCTGTGTCCTGAAATGTTTGCAAATAAACAAAATGGCGGTGTTCTGAAGACGTTTCTAAGAACACTCCCGGTGTCCTGGAATGTTCGTAGGGGTTGTCCTGAAGGCGTAGGCCGTATTGTTCGCTGGCAAGTTGAATGTGTTCTAAGAAAACTTGCAGTGTCCTGAAATGTTCGCAAATAAACAAAATGGGGGTGTCCTGAGGACGCTGTCCGTATTGTTCTCTGTCAAGTTCAATGTGTTCTTAGAACACTCATGGTGTCCTGAAATGTTCGTAAATAAATTAAATGGGGGTGTTCTGAGGACACTGTCCGTATTGTTCGTTGTGAAGTTGAATGTGTTCTAAGAACACTCGCGGTGTCCTGAAATGTTCGCAAATAAACAAGATGGTGGTGTTCTGAAGACGCTTCTAAGAACACTTGCGGTGTATGGGGAATGTTTGTAGGGGGTGTCCTGAGGACGCTGTCCGTATTGTTCTCTGTCAAGTTGAATGTGTTCTAAGAACACTCACGGTGTCCTGAAATGTTCACAAATAAACAAAATGGGGGTGTTCTGAAGACGTTTCTAAGAACACTCCCTGTGTCCTGGAATGTTCGTATGGGGTGTCCTGAAGGCGTAGTCCGTATTGTTCGCTGGCAAGTTGAATGTGTTCTAAGAACACTCGCAGTGTCCTGAAATGTTTGCAAAAAACAAAATGGGGGTGTCCTGAGGACGTTGTCCGTATTGTTCTCTGTCAAGTTGAATGAGATCTTAGAACACTCATGGTGTCCTGAAATGTTTGCAAATAAACAAAATGGGGGTGTCCTGAGGACACTGTCTGTATTGCTCGTTGTCATGTTGAAAGTGTTCTAAGAACTATTGCGTTGTTCTGAAATGTTCGCAGGGGGTGTCCTGAAAATGCTGTCCGTATTGTTGGCTGGCAAGTTGAAAGTGTTCTAAGAACACTCATAATGTCCGCGGACATTAAAATTTTCCACTGACCATAGTTGAAATGTTTGACTCTATGGATGTGATATGCTGTGGTGGTTGTTGCCAGGGCATAGAGTCTTGGGTGCATGGCCATTTGGCCATGCACCCAAGACTCTATGCCCTGGCAACAACCACCGCAGCATATCACTTTCATATTTGCTTATAACTTTGGGTGAAAAACAAATGTATAAGGAACAAAGGATGTGATATGCTGCTATGGTTCTCCTTATTATTGTATACTTACTGTTTGGTGTAGTAACGGGAGTCCATGTTTTTCTTGTTCATTTCTGTGATAAAAGAAAATAGCATGTTAGTATTAGTATTTTGTAATGACTTATTACATTGTATAATCAATATACTTTTTCTTTTTTTTGACCCTCATATTTAGTAGATTACAAATCAGAGTACTGTGCAATTTGCTCAGTTTCTGTATTTGTTGCTAAAATCATTGGGTCTGTGGGAGAAAAAAAAATCCATGTTGGATTAAAAAAAAAAACTTTTTCTGTTATGCTACAGTTTATTTGTTTGTTTGTTTTCAGTGTTCACTTGTTGTTTCTGGCTAATGCTTTATACTTTGGCTTGTTGTATTTTTTTGGAGCAGTAACATATTATTTATTTGTTTTGATATTATAACATTTTGGAGCAGTTAGATACCAATTGGCGTATTCTAACTGTGTATTTTTTGGTCTAATTTAGTGGTATTCATTTATCTGATTAGTTGTTGTAGAATCCTTGAGCAGTTAGATAGCTTTTGGAGTATTCTAACAGTTTATATTTTTTTAACACAAGTTTACATAGGGTTTAAATACAGTTTAGTTATCAAATTTTGGTTTTAAGAACATCAAATAAGCGTTTGTAAGATTTCCTGGTAATCTCTGCTTTAGAGTAATGGTACTATCATTACATTCAAACCATCCACATTTCTTTTTTATATATGCAGTGTAGTGCCCTGAATTGGTTGTGGCTCCTGCGTAGTAGATTATAACTATTGTCGTGAAGTTTTTCTTACCAAGTGATATTTGACCATGTGTGAATCCAGTCAGCTTGCAGTTGTTTTTGGTACCATCTGCATTGTAACGTAGAAGCATTAGTATTATGTATTTACTATGTGTTTGTATTACTAACGTGGAGCGATTATCTGAATTGCAGATAGAGCATAATCTACCATGGTTTGCATTTTATACAAGTCGCTGAAATGGAATGGATTCACAATTTGGTATTGATATATATATGAAGCGCTTATTGGGGATTTCTTCTTGTGTCACATTGTTGCAGAGAGTGCATGTATGTATCCACATGTATGAAATCTGAAAGATTTCATTTATAGGTATGTTTTTGTTTTCCAGTACTTGTAGTAAGTACATTAGAAATTCTTGTGGATCTTCCTGTGATTTATAGTGAATTTCACCATTCCAGCACAGTAGTCCAATTATTGTCTTATTCCAAAAACACTATGGGCCTCATTACAAGTACTCCGGTCCGGAATTAACACTGCCGGTAAAACCATGCCGGCACCGTTTCCATGTCCGCCCAATCATGACCCGCGGCCCCGGTAATAGCACCACCTTCAACCGCCACCGCGGAAATAGGGGTCCCGTTAAGTCCGTCTGCACGGAAACGCCTCCGTTACCGTCAACACGAAACACCGTGAGCATCACAACTAGCGCGGACACGGAAATTCCGGCAAAAAAATGGCGTAAAAACTGTGATCACGGTGGCGGAACCGCCGCCAACGCGAACATGGCGTTATACACTGCCTGCTGAACTGAATCAGGGCACAGGTGCACCAAATCAGCCCAGCAGGACCTACAGGCCACTGGGAGCCCACAAAAGGGCCACACCCAGCCCAACCCAACACAGAACCATGCAGGCAGCAGGTCTAGTAGCACTGGGACTGGGCCTACTCAACCAACAGGCAGCACTGCACATGGTGGCAGTAATGGCGCAGAGGAGGAGGCGTAGGCAGAGGAGGCGCAGGCGGCAACCAGCCAACCCTGCTGCTATGGCAAACCCCATTGCCCAGCCAGCCCGACCCCGCCGCCAGCCACCAATACCATGCATCAGGGCCTCACCCTGGAACCTCACCCCAGGACAGATTCACACACTATACCGGCTGGACCGTGCAACAATCCTGCACATCACCGCCATGATTGAGGACAACATCAGCAGCCAAATTGACACCCCCACCGCCACCCCCCCCCTCCTGAAGGTTGTCTCAGTACTGCATTTCCTTGGCACTGGCACCTATCAACACAGGGTTGGTGAGCTGCACGGAATATCACAACCCTGTTTCTCAAATATCCTGGTACAGGTACTGGATGCCCTGCTGCGCCATGTGGCGGAACACATAGCCCTACCCCGCACCCTCCCCGAGGTCATTGCCACCAAGTTGGCCTTCCATGCCATAGCAGGCATGCCAAATTGCATAGGCGCAGTTGACTGCACCCACGTTGAGCTGACAGTACCACGTGCAATTGAGGCGGTGTTCCGCAACAGGAAACAGTATCACTCTTTGAATGTCCAGATGGTTTGTGATGCCATGCAACTGATTACACACTGCTGCGCACGTTTCCCAGGCTCATCACATGACTCAATGGAACTGCGGAATTCCACGTTGCCACGGTACATGGAACGCTATGCCGGACAAAGCACATGGCTATTGGGTGAGTACAGCTGATGATGCTACAACCCTGTCGAAGTGGTGTGTGTGTGTCCAGGCCAATGAGCATTGTGAGTGTGCCGCTGTGACCGCACATGCATCACCCCCCTTCCATCTACCAAATACACAGCGGATGCCAAACATCATGAAGGAAGACATGATAGGGAACCCCAATGTGCCCGTGCACACGCTGGCACAGCCAATCCTGTCACTGTCCCATGAACCTTGTGCCACTGCAGACACCCACCCTCAATTGAAACACTGCCTCAAAAGGCACGAGAGATGTGTAAATGAGACGACGTGTATTTACTACTTCCGTACAGTGGAATCACTCTGCCATGTGTGGACAGCACTGCACCGTGACATGCACACACTCATATGTCACCCGCAGGGGACGGTAAACATGCAAGTAAATGTGTAGGCCCATATCCAGTTAGCGACATACATCGTGATGCCCAAAACATACCTCCATACACTGCATGGTACATATGCATGAATGAATGATGACACAAGAATGCAAAGCAGCAGATGAGGACATGATGCCCCAAACACTGACATGTTCCCCCATCTACATCACATGTAGGTGATGCGGGATATGCACTCACGCCATGGATGATGACACCTGTACGGAGACCAAGGAACAGGCATGAAGAGGCATAGAATAGGGCACATATCCGCACACGTGGAATGATTGAGAGGACATTTGGACTGCTGAAGGCCTGTTTCCACTGTCTGAGCAGATCTGGCGGATCACTGCTGTACAGCCCAGTGAAGACGGGTAAAATCACGCCGTATGTGCCATGCTGCACAATATATGCCTGCGCAGGAAAATCCCAATGCCACCAGACGCAGATGAGGAAGATGGGGATGGGGATGGGGACGGGGATGGAGATGGGGATGGGGATGGAGATGGGGATGGGGATGGGATGGCACCACCTCCCCCTGGGGGTCCACATGATGGCCAGAGAGAACGGGATGCCCTGATTCGCATTTACTTTTGAGTCACAGCACATTCACAGAAATGCACGAACATGGTGACGGCAATGAATTAATAGTTGCACTGCAAAATAAATGATCAATGTCCACACATGTATGTCTTGATTCGAAATGGTGATGTATTGATGTAATAACAGGGAAGGAGGTGCATTGGTTAGGGAAGCTGTACACCCGGGCCCACCCACCACCCAAATGTGCCCACCCCTCTCACACCCTTGTAGTCCACATGTGTCCTGCACTGCCCCACACACATGCCATCACTTCCGTGTGCGCTTCTGTGCCTGTGCAACCTTGCCTGAGGGACCCGTTAGCCTACTCGAGCGCCTCCTTGGACTGGCAGTAGTGGAGCTGGATGGGGTGGTTGTGTTTGATTGCGCAGAATATGGGATTGAGCGCATCTGTGCCAGATTTGCCTGTTGGCCAACCAACATGGCCTTTACAAGCCTGGAGGTGTGGTCGTTGCCCTCCCGCACATGGCGTGCAAGGGTCACTATAGTGCTCGCAAAGCATCCGATGGACCTCGACAGGCGACGCACTGAAGCGCTGTAGCTCTCCCTCTGCAGCCTGGATTCCTCTAGCTGCCTCTCCACCAGCTGGGTGAGGGTAGCCTGCTGGTCCTCCATCCGCTGCGTGCGGGCATTCAGTTCGGCCATGGATGGGGTTGGCGACCTCATGGGACTCCCCAGTGATGTGGGGCTGAACCCCAGCTCATGGAAGGAGCCCAGGTCTTCAAATGTGGGCATCTCTCCATGTGGGCCCGTTTCCAAGTGCTCTTGCGGGGCACTGTTATCACTGCAGGCCGCCCCCTCTGCAGTGCTGCTGCCTTCGGGGTTGTGTTGGGTGGCCATGACAGGTACCCGTTGCACCTGTCTAGACTCAGGCAGTGTGGAGACGGTGGGGACGTCGGTGGTGGTGGTGTCCGGCATATCTGTAGTGGCTGGTAATGTGGCCAGAGGTGCAGAACTGCCGGCAGCATCCTCCTGTGTGGTGGCGGTGGCTTGTGTACTTGCCGGTGCAGATTGGATGGCCTGCTGTGCAGTATCACTGTCACTTGAAACAGCTGTGGGGACACAAAGGGCATGCAATAGTGTTGTTGTGGTGGCAGATGGGTACATCACATGCGTCATTAAGATTGGACATTGAATAGTGTTAGTCACATGCATCTGATTGCTGGTGTATGCATTCTGTGATATTGGTTGCCATGCGGATCATGATGGGTCCTTTGGCCCACACATGCACTGCCTGGGGGGGTGGGGTTGTTAGTTGGTCCTTTGGCCCACACATGCACTGCCTGGAGTGGGGGTTGTTAATGGGTCCTTTGGCCCACACATGCACTGCCTAGGGGGGGGGGGTTGTTAATGGGTCCTTTGGCCCACACATGCACTGCCTGGGGGCGGGTTGTTAATGGGTCCTTTGGCCCAGTACTCACAACTGCATATTTACATGTGGCATTCATGTTTGGGCACTTACCGGCATCTGCAGGTGGGCTCACTCCTGCCTCAGCCTCCCCAATCCCATAGATTCCCTCTAGGTGGAGGACGCTGCTGCAAAAATCCTCCCATGCTTGCAGCCTCAGTGGGGAAGGGGGTCCTCCGCCTGTCCCACTGCTGCGTTTGCGGTGCGTGGAAATGAGGTTGCGTACCCTCAGCCTAAGGTTGTCCCACCGCTTGTGGCAGTCCTTCATGCTCCTCACTGCCACGCCCACAGCGGTGCACTTGCGTGCAGCTTCGGCCCACACCTCCTTCCTCCGCTGCTGTGTGGCACGCCGTTGGTCGGCGCTGAACAGCATCTCCGCATTGTCCACAATGTGCTCCACCAACACGGTTAGCTCCGCCTCGCTGAAGCGCTGTTTGCGCTGCCTCTGAGCAGGAATCCTGGCAGACATGCTGGTGGTCCCTTTTGGCTTCTCAGAGTTAGGATTGTGCTGGCTCTGGATGGCAATGGATTGTGCTTTTATATGATGGCCGCCTCTCTGTTTCCTGTTTTGGCGATCATGGTATTTCCGGTTCCGTGTCCGTGGCGGCGGAGGCGGAAACGGGTTTTGCGCCACTTGTGGAGGCGTTATTTCCATTTCCGTGGGGTTTTCCGTGACGGCGGTTACAACGTTTCCGAGTCCGTGTGGTGCGCGCGACCGACAGCGTGTAATCGGACGGTTTTTCCGCAACCTTGCGGACACGGAAACGTTTTTACCGCCGTCACGGATTTTGCATGGTCCCGGACTGGCAGGTTGTAATGAGGCCCTATATGTGCTGTCAGGATTGTTTGCTGCATTTCTGTGAAGTACTAACATTTGCAAACACAATGGGTCTGTACTGTTTAAGTAAATGTTGTCAACAATTGGTGGTAATTGAAATAAAATATTCATTGCTACATTTGCGTAGCAACTTACACCAACTATATTTGAGAATTTAAATGGTCCAGGTAGTTCTGTATCTAACTGCTTTTTTTGGAGTTTGTCTTCCTTCTTTAAAGAAGTACTTGGTTTACTTTCCCTAATTGATTCTTTTTTGCTTGTGGTACTTCTTGAAGTGTTAGTTTCTTTTACTCTCTTTGGAGGATTTGCAGTGACATCCTGTTGCATTTCTGTTTGATTTATTTTTCTTTTATAACTTTTTACTTTTTGTGGAACAGAATATGTGTTTAGGTGGGGGGTGTATAGTGAGCGAAGTCTATTGTGTTCTAAAATGCAAGGAATATCAGCGTTTATTTTACTTGAATCAAAGTTGATTAGAAATAGACCGTCAAGTGTACGTAAGCGTGATAGTGCTACATAGCTCACGCCTTCTTTAAAGACTGTGTTACCAATATCTATCATTGCTTTGTCTAGAGTAAGACCTTGTGATTTATGAATCGTGACTGCGTATGCAAGAGTTAGAGAAAATTGTTCTCTGCGTACATCCATATCTATGAAGAGAAGGAATCTAGCTGTTGAGCGTCCTATCCTTTTTACTTCTGAAAGTTTGTCAAAGAGTATATTGACAAACTGAATTTTGTTGTCACGTGGGTATGTTTGAAAGCCAACAACTGTACCCAGTGCTCCATTAACTAGTCCTTGGTCCACGTCAAGGTTACGTTTAAGCATTACTCTGCAATTTAAGGATAATTTTAATATCTTTTCTTAGCCTGCTGTGTTTGAGATCGATTTTTCTAAACTATTTAGTCTTGTTGTGGCTTGGTCACACATGGGTAGTGTCATACCATGTACATCTAGTTTGTCTGTGGCGCTAATTTCCATGATTGGTTGCATTTCTTTACTTAGCATGATTTAATTGAATTTGAAACAGCTTGCAAGAGTTGGCATTAAGGCCATACAATTGACATTTTTGTGGGCTAATTGTTCCAAAACATCTGTAGCACATGCATCATCGCCATAAAGTGCATTAATGTGCCGGGTTTTCAATATTGCTTCTGCTTCTTTAGAAAGTATACCAACTCTGATACTTTTTAAAATGTTGGCATAAGTGAGATCTGCAGATTGCCGCATGTTTTCTGTTAATTCTCTGTATTGGAAATGTTGCCAAAGGTTGACATTTCCAATGCTGCCAACAGTTTTACGGCAGAGTTTGTGTCCTAATGTTTTAAACATAGGCTCACCTTTTACTGGTGTTAATTGAAGCAGATCTCCAAAAACAATAATGTGTTTTCCTGCAAAGAGCTCTTCATAGTCTGTTTTGAGTACTTCTTGTGATCTGAGGTGAATCAAAGCTAACATCAGGTTGGAGACCATGCTCACTTCATCTATTAGTAGGATTTTCATTTGTTTCAATACTCTGCGTAATTCCATTGCAGCTTCTGCAGAAAGTTTGTAATAGTCTAATTTGTTCTGGTGTTCTACTGGTAATAGTAGTAATCGGTGTAAAGTAACACCACCTATGTTGTAGGCAGCTAAACCTGTGGGGGCAGTGACAACATCTGACAGTTTGTTGTTTGTCAATTGTTGAAGGAACTTACTAATGATTTTGATTAGGAATGTTTTGCCAGAACCAGCTTCACCACTGACGTACAGTAGTATAGGTTAATAATTATGGCAGGAACATTCTTTATTTTCATGTTTGACACCATGTGCAATTTGTTTTGTTACTTCTTGAAAAATGCTACTTTGCTCATTGTTTAGTTGATTGTAGTATAGTTAAGTCTTCCTTATCTTCATACTGACACATGGTGTTTTCTACTTCTATCATAGCTAATTCTGCCTCATTTATTATTAGTGGTTCTCCCAGTGGTTCTTGGCTTCCTGTTACAGAAGGTTGACTACTGTCAGGAGTGTCCTTATCTAGTTGGGCTTGGAGTTCTTCTTTGTGTTGCTGTTCATTGTGCAACATTTTTTTGTACTGTGTAAAGTTTACATCAGTTATAGTGCTTTCATTTGCTTTGAAAGCATCCTCATTTGAGTCATAGTTATCTAGTGATTGCTCTTCTTTCCTCCATGGTTTGAAGAGTTGTAGCAGGGACATGTAATATACTTCTTTATGTTGAGGAGTCTTTAATGACAATTTGATATGATTAATCAAATGTGGTGTAGTGAGTTTAACTAAGCTGCCTTCACAGTTTGTCACTCTATATTTACCTTTTTTTTTCGTCAGGTTTCATATTATTTTGAATGTGTAGTTTTGGGCTATGTGGTATAGACACATGTTTTCCAAAGTATTACTTCTGGTTGGGTAGTATGTGTTCAATAAATTGTTTTTTAAAATGTCTTGGCTGTTGGGATCATGTTTGGCTATTGTTGCTATATCTTCATACGATTTTAGAACTCTTTTTCTAGATTTAGCTGGACCAAGACTTAGCCATACTATATATTCAGATTTACCATACAATGCAGTACCAGTTAAACGATCAGCTGCTTCATATGATCCACATTCTCTATGGGTGAGCATTTTTATGCCCAAGCTGTATAATTTCTGAGATACTGTTTTATCTGATGACAGGTCATTCCAGAGGTCTTGGAGCTCTGTCTTTTCTGCTTTAGGTAAGTATTCTGTGACATATTGTGCAGTAGAATTGTCTGCAATGTACTGCACATCTATGTTTGCATTCCATAAGTGGGCAATGATTGCATTATAATCATTGATATATTTTTCATCTTCTTTTCTTTTTATGTAATATGTATCTTTAGGTGACTTACCTTTAACACTATGTCTAACTGAAGACATGAGGTTGTTCACTTGACCTGTATTTGTAACTGGTCTAGGGAAACCAAATCAGCATTTGGTGTAGTATTTCCCTTTGTTTTTGTATTTGCGACGATAATATTTTCCACATTTGTGTCTTTGAAATTGTAAAATGTGTGCATGAAGATCACTATTTGTGGCTTCTGATGCAATTTCACAAGTGACATATTTTTCAATAAACTGTAAAACAGTGGCATCACTGTCTTGACCAAATTTAGGAGCATCTTTAATCCATAAAAGCATGTGGATATGTGGTGCTCCTCTGGCTTGGTATTCTTTTCTCCAAAAGAAGTGTTGCACTTCTCCAAGGGGAGGAACAGTTTTATTACAAATAAAATGTAGCATAGCAATGAAGCGATGGTGAAAATATCTTGAAACATTAACAGGATCCAAAGAACAAAGTTCTCCAGGTGTTAGTATATCTATGTTTGTTTTGTTTTTATTTGATATGCATAGGAAGTCATGTAAATCTTCCCTATGCATATTCTGCACAACTTAATGTAACAAACCAAGTGGGTGGGCCAAGGTTTCTGATCATACAACGTACATCTCCATGACGTCGAAACCAGTACTCTTTAGTACCACGCATGTTTGCTAATAGATGTGTAATATTTGATTGTAAAACCTCATCCTTTTGTTGCACTTTTTCTAATAATTTTGTAGCTGTCATATTTTGAATGTGTGATCCTGATTTTAATATGTGGCCAACTCAGTAACATAAAGTTGCTAGTTCACTTTCAAAGAGTAGGTTGAATATGTATTCCACATTTTGTCTAAATCTGGGATCTTCAGAATACATCTGTAATGAGCGGTATTCTGAAGCTGATATTTGAATAGGTCTATCATCATACCTTCCTCCTTTGCCAGTAGGAAAGAGTAGAGGAAAAGCACGTGCTTCTATACTTTTTTCCCATATGCTGATTGGCAATCCTTTTGTTTGACGCATTTGGTAAGTTTCCAGTACATCTTCTACGGTGTCATTACAGTGCAAAGGATGAATTGTATAATGGTCTAAAGTATTTGATATTGTAGCAGGATCTAGTACCTCAAATTGACCAGCTTCTTGTGTTTTTTGAATTATTTCAGTTGTATCTTTCAAGTTTTCTTCAATATTAATTTCTTTGTAATATTCATTATTCTCTTTAAGATATTGGAAGGCTTGTCTAACTTTATATAAATCTACCAGCTGTTGCCATATTTTTTTGTCTTTTGTAGGTACTCCATTTACTAGGATAATTAAAGATTGCTGCATTGGACGTTGCACTCCTAGAGTTTGCACATTTTCTTTTAGATCTAATGGTAAATAAACTACTTTTCCATGAATGCCTTTTACCAATTCAGAGGGAGTTATTTTGCTGTTTTTGGTTGAATGCATATTATTGCTTGAAATGGGTGTACTGTTTGAATTATGATGCTCTCATATAAATTAAGTTGTTGTAGGGGTTTTGGTACTGGGTATAATTCCAAATTATTTGTGATAGCACGTGAAGGAGTTTGGTTGTTGTCAAGTTTTGTAGTGCAGTAACTGCAAAGTATTAAGGGCTCAGTTATTTCGTATTTGTTTTCTGCTACAAGGTAGAGAGCTAATTCAAACCATTTAGAATCTTCATTGTCTTCTATTTTGTATGATAGGTCTACAGTTTTTGTGTTACTTTTATAAAATGTTCTACGGCAACATACACATACATGGTTTGGTACTTCAGCTGATGTACTTTTACATTTTAGTATTTCTTTTTTGTATGTGTTTAGCAAAAGGTTGCCATATGTAGAATTGTTGCTTAATTGGTTTAAAGCTATTTCATTCTGTAATTGGCTTTCACTTCCAAAATATTTTTTCTGGATATAGTGAATTTCTTCAAGTAGGTCTTTTGCTGTACCATCTAGAAGGATGTTATTTAACTTTGCTAGTGCTAAAGCAGGACTTTTAGCATAGTACAGTTTATAGACTAGATTTCTTATAGTTGAATGATGTGTTGATATCCTTTTGATATCATGGAAAGTGGTTTTACAAGTAGGTCCTTTAATGCAGGCCAATGAATGTCCTTGTAGTCCTGTGTACTTCCACACTGGGAAGGTATCTATATTTTGCAGTAATTTAATTTTGATTTTGTCTTTGCTTTTTACATATTTATTGAGGAATTGGCATAAAGCTTTGAAACATTGTTTGGGAATGTTACACATTGACGTGCATGGCCATTTGTACACTAGACGTTCTGATTCAGTTGAATGGAGGGGTAATTCTAAGTCTTCAGGGCATATTTTTGTGAGGAGTACTTCTTGTTCCATTATAGTATTATTCACTTTTTCATATCCTCGACCACTGCTATGTATGGCAATTGTATTTGTTTGCTTTTATTTGTACGCTTCTTCATTAAAATATGGTTCTGTGCTCGTAGTGTGATTCCATTCACCTTTGCAGATACTTAAGACGTTCTTTCTGTTGACATTTCGCTTATTGAGAAGTCTTTTTTGTAATTTAGTTATTAGTTTTGTTAGTGGTTTCATTTTGTTTTACAGTAAAATAAATACCTTTCTTTTCAGAAGAATTGCACTGTCCATCAACGCTTCTAAGATTAATTTCCTACGATAGGTTTTAAGCATTGAACCTGATTTCTCTCCTGTTTTCATAAGATTTTGAAGGACTTTGTGACAGTACATTTTGGCTAAAATACTTTTCTTGGTATGCTTACTTTGCACTATATTAAAATTTGAAGAAGTAGTTTTATCTGTAGTGATAGCTTATTTTCTGTTAATTGTTTTTTGGTTTGTTTTACATTTTGATAGAGGAGGCAAAGTTTTTGTACTGTAAACTTTTTGTGTTTCACTAAATGACTGTATTAGATGTTTTGTTTCAACTTTTTTTACAAATTCTGCTAGAGATGGATGCTTATGTTGGACACTTTTATTTTCATTTGCTCTACCTTTGCGTTGCTTTCTACGGACTTGACTTTTGGTAGGCACTCTTTAGGGTCTGTTGAAAAAAATAAAGAAGATATGGGTTGGGGTGTTCTGGAATGTATGTGTGCTGTGTGCATGAGTGTTTGAGTAAGATGATAAAGATGCATGTAATGGTGTGTGATTGTGCATTGGGAACTAAAACGAGTAGGGATAGGTATTCTTGAATTTATGTGTTACTAAACTGGGGTTCAGATGACAAAAAAAAAGTAAGCTAGTGGTGTGGAAAAGTACAAATAGTAAATCTAATGTATACAATTAAAACAGTTGTTTGTTCTATAAAATGAAAATTGTAGTGGTTCAGTTGGCTAATTTGTGTGTCCAAAAATAGGAATTTGTGGGCCATTCTGGCTGTAAATCGCTGTTTAAGACATGGAGATTTTTGGACAAAATGGTACACAATCTCTATTTTTAGCCACAAAAATAGCTTGTATTAACGTTATAGTATGTTTGATTAATAATACAAATATTATGGTGATATTCTACTTAAATTTTTTCTTAAATTAACAGGTAACTTCTTAGTTCTTCTTTGTTCTTTGAATTCGGCTGCTTCTTTTTAGGAGACTGGTCTTCACTGCAATTGTAAAAGCTTCAAATTAGTAACTTTGTTTGTATATAGCGCTGTTTTTAATTTAGATATTGATTTTTTTAATTGAAATCCTCAGTGCCTTCTTTAAAACCATTAAACTAATTTATTTACATAAGATACATTGCATCAGTTGAGTACCTATTATATGTTCTTAATTAACAAATTGTATTGAATGACTAACTGTAGCAACAAAAAAAATATCTTTACTATGTCTTGTGAAATTTATAATATACCAGTGAATACCACTATTTCTGTAACTAAGCTGTTCTAGGTAATAGCGCCTCAATGTCATGTCTAAATTAAAGTAATTAACTAAATAAATAAATAAAAACAAAAAAATATGAAATTGTATAAGTATTTTTTTAAAGATTTAAACATAGATTGTGCTTGCATGCAATTTTGTTTGAATATATGTAGTCTATATATTTCATTTAAAAAATGTTAGTTTAACATGATTTGAGTGTGTGTGTATAAAGAAAGTAAATAGTATAAAGGTTTATAAGTGATAGTTGATTTTAGGAAATTGAAAAAATACAGTAAATTCATTTTACAGATTACACAAGCTAAAAGTCTGTTTGAAAATGTGTTCATCTACTGTACAGAAAATATGCATACCTGAAGTTTGTGTTCATGCATATGGATATGCATGGAGCTGCAAGTAGAAATCTTGGAGACAGTATTTCTGGTAGATGGTGCTTGCCAATGATATGACACTTCTACTCAGAGAGATTCACAGTACATTTGCCGTGTTGATCTATGATGATGCAGTTAGATCTAGAGGTATTGAATGTGATTGGTGCATGGTCATGTGATTTTTTAGCTACATCCAATGAGGGAATGGCAGAGAGAGTGAAGTGGAAATGGTAGAAGGGCTGTTCATGTTACGATATGTCCGCGGACATGGCGGTAGTTCGCGGACATCGGGAGTTACATCTGGGGATTTTTGGGTTCAGAAGTCATGCAAATGAGAATAAGCACTGAAAGGGATTGGTCAGGAAAGTTTAGTGGGTGTGTTGTGCCAGGAGAGAGTTTCTCAGATATTCTTTTTGCTGAGAGAACAAAAGATAGCTATGGCTGTGTGTTTCAGAAAACAGATTGTTTGGATTTTGGGAGATTCGTGGATACATTGGTTGAAGGTGCATGCAGAAAGCTGTGGAGTAGCTGTAGATCTTGGATTCCCACATGTGGAAGTACACTGACATGGAGTACGTGGAATGAAGTGGTTGGACTTGCTACCTCTCTGTGCTACTTTGGAGACAGAGCAACATCCAGACATAATTGTAATTCATAGTGGAGGGAACAGTTTAGGACATGTGACTGGAATTTATATGCGATTTGCTATGAATGAAGGACTTGGGAAGGTTATGGACATGTTTCCTAATTCTCAAGTGATATTTTCACGGATTGCGCAGAGACAAATGTGGCTTTGTTCTTCTTCATTTGGTCCACAAATGGAAAAAGCAAGGAGCAATGTTAATAAGGCTGTTTGTGCCTTTCTAAGAGATTTTGGCATGTCCACTTTTCACAATGAAAATATTATGTTTCATAGTACATACATTTTTCGCAGAGATGGAGTCCATCTTACTTATGCTGGCAATCAGATTTTTCTGAGAAATGTACAAAATGCATTGCCACCTTTTTTGGAATTACAACAACCATTTTGAAGTAGGTGTTAAGCATTTATAATTTTTGACTTGCAAACACCACCCAAAGGCTCTTTTCAGAGCCACCACTTCTTCCCAGAGAAAATTGCAATGTTTGTGATGGGGTAGCAACCCAATTTTTTAAATGTTCGCGAACTGTCCGCGGACTTCTAAAAAATACAAAGGGCCCTGCTTCATTTATTTTCACTTCTCATTTTAACTGTGAAAGGAGGCTCTGAAAAGAGCCTTATTTTTTTTATTGATTTTTGATATTTTGTATTTTTATTGTTTTTTTATACACGACACACTAGTAGAGGAGGGGAAAGGAAGGTAAAGGGGGGGACACCAACCACAGAGATAAGAAAGGGCGAGCTGAGAGAGGAAGATGTAGAGTGGGTTTTATTTGGATAGTGAGCAGGTCTTCTCGTGCTCTGAGACGATAGTCTCAAAAGCACTCCGAAGTCGCGCCCCCCTGCAGAGTACTGTGTCACAGTACATACATACAACTGTGACCCTCGAAAGGTAAGGGTCATCAGCATTCTGTAGGCCTGTGAGGCAGCTTGAGAAAGACGCTGTCCCACAGAGGTGGTCCTTGTGGTGACAGGATCAGAAACAGAGGATGAAGTAGAGGAAATCAACCTGCTACGTTCTTTGCAAGGTACAACCCTGCGAATAGCCCCAGAGTGAAATGACCTCAGGTGTTGCTTCATAGTAGTGGTCCCAAAGCTGTACTTACCGTGCTTTCCATGACTGAGTATCATTTTGCACTCATTGCAGGTAACACGGTTCGCACGAGCCTTAGGAACATTACCATGAATGGTAAATAACCGCCACACCCAAGACTCACGCCTAGTGCGGGTAGTAGGGTTTTCCTCTACCTCATTCTCATCATCCTCTTCTTCCTCCTCTGCATCCTCACTCCTGTTCCGCTCTTCAGGCCCTTAGGGAAGTGGTGGTGGTGGAGGGGGTGGGGGTGGTGCTGAAGCAGGTGCAGCACCAGGTGGCAGTTCTGCAGCCAGGGATGCCATCTCGATGGTGTAATCAGCAAGTTGCTGGAGAAATAGCTGTGCTCTGAAGAATAGCCAGAAACACAATGAGAATAAGCTCTAGGGCGTGGTCTTTTATAGGGGTGCTTGTGCGCGGTTCGCGGACATGCACGCTGTCCGCGGACAGATCAAACACAAAAAAAAATTTGAAAAGTTTCAAAAGGTATGTAGAAACTCAGGATTACTATGTGGGACTTGTGCCATGGTGAGATTTTATTGAAAAATATTATGGATTAATTGAAAATGTACTTTTAATTTGTTCGGGGACCCGAACAGTGTCCGCATTCAGAACACGCGATCAGCGTGGGCCCGGTCATATGATCCGTTCGCGAACAAGTCCGCGAAGGAAGCGCATGTCCGCAGGACACCAAATGCACGGAGATTGGCTAGCGCATGCGCGTTGATGTTCTACGGACACTGTTCGGGTACTGAACTAATTAAAATTGCGTCACACGTGAAACGAACATTTCAGGACACTGCGTGTGTTCTTAGAACAGTTTAAATTTGCTAGCGAACAGTAAGGACAGATATAGTGTTCTTCAGGACACGTTCAATTTCGTTTATGTACGAACATTTCAGGACCCCAATTGTGTTCTTAGAACATTTTCAACTTGCTAGCGAACAGTACGGACAGGTATAGTGTTCTTTAAGACACCTCCATTTTCGTTTAATTACGAACAATTCAGGGCAGTGCGTGTGTTTTTAGAACAGTTTGAACTTGCTAGCGAACACTACGGACAGATATAGTGTTCTTTAAGACACTTTAATTTTTATTTTTTGTTACGAACATTTCAGGACACCGCGTGTGTTCTTAGAATAGTTTCATCTTGCTAGCGAACAGTACGAACAGGTATAGTGTTCTTCAGGACACCTCCATTTTCATTTATTTACGAACATTTCAGAACACCTGCACTGTCCGCGGACACCTACATTGTTTTTTTTTATTAAAAAAACGAAACTATTTACAACACAATATAAAAATTAAACTTTATTTAACATATATTAATAATTTATGACAGAGAAGGTGAGGCAGAAACAGAAACAAAAACAGGAGAATTAGGGGTTTCATCAGGATTGTTATTAGGTGAAGAAGGGATGGAAGTCTCATCAAAACGTTTTGGGTTATGGAGAGGGTTTGGGGATAATTGACTGGGATATGGTGAGGAGGGACAAGTACATGTGGGACAATGGTACGAGGTTTTTGGTTTAAAATGATCTTCCACAAAAGTTTTCAAATTATTAAAATTAGTCAACAATAAATCCATTTGTTCTTCTATACTGTGAAAAGTGTTATCCATAACAGGTTTTTCTGAAGAATTTTCTATTTTGGTATGCTCGGTACAAAAAAAAAATATATATATGTTAAATGTATACAAAATAATAATAATTAAATTGTTTATATTATAAAGTGTTTACCATTAGTTTCACTATCTTGTGACATTTCTTCATGTGGGAAATGTTCCTCTAGCCATTCCAGAGTACTAGACATTTCTGTGAGAGAAAAAAAAAAAGATAATATATTTTTTTTAATCTAATACAGAAAGTTTATAAATATATGAATAAAATTAAGTACACTTACTATTTCAGGTAAGATATGTCCTATGTACTCAGTGGGTCTGCTCTTGTTCTCAGTTCTGTTGTGTTTGTGAGGTAATTATGTTGGAAGCCAATTTATTTTCTTGTGGTATATTCCATTTTAGAACATAGTGCATTTAAATGAGTGGTTAGTGTGTTGTATATATGGGTTACATTTCTTATGTATTAGTACATATAATGTGTTTGTGTGCTTTTTTTTTGAATTTGTTAAATGTTCCTATGTTATGATATAACAATCAAATATACCCCCCCAGAATTTTTTAGGTAGTGGTACTGTTCTTTGCGAACATTAAATGAGTTTGCGGACATCAAGTACAGTAGAAGAGATTCAGTCAGTTCTTTATGATATGTATATAAAGTGAAAGTCATTATTGTTAAGTTGCACTACTAAAAACCTACGAAATTCAATGAAAAAACTTTGTTAAAGGGACGTTATGGTTAAGTTGCCCTACTAAAAACCTATGAATTTCAGTGAAAAAACTTTGTTAAAGGGACGTTATGGTTCCAAGTAACACCAAAAAACCCTTGAAATTTGCCAGTTATGGTAAGCTAAGCAACCATAACTCGCGCCACCACCGTGCACTGCTAAGACTAACACCCACGACATCAAAGATGACATCACAAATGTCATTGATGACATCACTGATGACATCACATGTGTATGTACTTTTCATGAAATATGTGTACAAGGGATTCTTATTATAATGTTGCGAAAAAAGTGTCAAGGATCATTGCAATAAATATCATACCATAATTAGTGCATTGAACGATGCATTGATATAAATAGCATTCGATTATGGGGTTCTATCTAGTATACTAAGCTACTCATGCAGAAACATAGCATTGTGTGCAGCGAACAAGATGAAGGTATAATATTCATAATGTTAATATGTTGAATAATGAAATGGTAATTGTTTTCTTAATAGATTTTTGTGTACTGTGAAATATATAATAAGTAGCTAATAAAACCCATGTATTACATTATTGCATTACTATAGACAAAACACAAAGAGACAAGAACACATACCAATATGGGTATATACAGGGAAAGTGAAGTTAGCAAAAAAGCACAAGTAGTAGCATAAACAATTCATAACTGATTATGTTCATGCAAATAAATGATTGCTGTTTCAAAGCTGCTATTTACCCTATGTATATGTATCACTTGATGTGATTGGACCCTAAGGAAAGTAGTGTGAGTACAATGTATACAAATATGACCGTATACAGGGAAAGTACAGCCATAAAAAACAACAGAACTATCAGAAAGTGCTGATAAGTCTATTGATTATCTTTATGCACAAAAAGGATTGCTGTCTTTCAAGCTTGTGTCTTCCCCTATGTATATGTTTCATATGATGTGACTGGACTCTAAGGGAATTACTGTAAGAACCTACTTGAAGGATACATCTACAAATAAAATAACATTTTTAGTTTCTGACTGTTACTGAAGAATACCATGTGGCCTAGATATGTCAGCAAAAGAAAAAAGAGTGAGCCAGACATGTGATGTCATCAGTGATGTCATCAATGACATTTGTGATGTCATCTTTGATGTCGTGTGTGTTAGTCTTAGCAGTGCACGGTGGTGGCGCGAGTTATGGTTGCTTAGCTTACCATAACTGGCGAATTTCAAGGGTTTTTCGGTTTTACTTGGAACCATAACGTCCCTTTAACAACGTTTTTTCACTGAATTCCATAGGTTTTAGTAGCGCAACTTAACCATAATGTCCCTTTAACAAAGTTTGTTCACTGAATATTAGTCCGGCAGTTATGGTAAGTTATGGTAAGATAAGCAACCATAACTCGCGCCGCTACCGTGCACTGCTAACACTAACACCCAGGACATCAAAGATGACATCACAAATGTCATTGATGACATCACTGATGACACCACATGTGCATTTACCTTTCATGAAAAGTCTGTACAAGGGATTCTTAGTGTAATAAAAAAAGTGTCAAAGATTATTGGAATAAATATCAAGTGCTAATCAATGCATTAAGCTATGCATTGATATAAATAGCATTCTATCATTAACTTCAATCCAGTATACTAAGGTACTCATGTAGAAACATAGGCATTGTGTGCAGCATACATGATGGAGGTGCAATATTCATTTCAGGGGTCTTTCGGCTGTACTTAAAACCATAACGTCCTTTAAACAAACTTTCTTTAATATCACGCAAAAAATATACAAACATGGCGTGCAAAAACCAACTTCTACAGATGGCTTTACACAGAATGTTGCAAAGTAAGAATTTATGCTCGTTCACAGTGAAGGTCAGCTGCTTCCATTTTTTTCTCGGGCCCCAGAGAGGCTCACAAAGCGGACTATAAACTTGTATTGTGTTTTGACCTTGACAGACAGAGATTGTGATGAAAGACTTCTCTTGAAGGAGTGTTGCTAAAACGTAAGAGAAGATAAGGATGAAATTTATGAAACAAAACCACTTTTATATATTATATCACGATGCGAAAGATCGTTGGCACACGCGGAGTCGTATTTTGGGACTGCACCACTCGTAGACAATGGAAATTGCAATTGTACTGTAAGTAACGATTTAGATTATTTTATACCAAATATAATTACAATAGCGTAGCATTAAAGACCGCTCAAGTTGAACTTGTTGGTTGAAAGTGGCATAATGTTTTCTACCACGCACTATCACCGCCGAATTGATCCCCTGTTGTTTAGAGGGCTCTGAAAAAGGCAGACGACACAGGGTGGGTTAATAGAAATAATTTAACCGGTCTATAGGCGGTCAAGCGCTCTACTCACTGTGCCACTTCCATGTAGCCTGTCAAATGGCACAGCGAGTACAACGCTCGCTTTGACATCCGTGCACAGCTTGCTAACACAAGTTTGAATCCCGGCAAGGCCAAACTCAGTCTTTCATCCTTCCGTGGTCGATAAATGAGCACCACACACCGTGGTTAATAATAAGCACTGCTTAGATACCTCACGGTTCTTAGCGCTATATGAATGGGAAAATATTATTATTTTATTATTAACATACTCCGTTGCGCTTTCTTCGATAGCAAATAGTTTCACGCCCTAATAAATAAAATGATGATTTTTAATGCAGATCGGCTGGTGAGACTAATTTATGTTTTTTAAAACAGGTATGTGGCCCCATTTTGCCTATGTCACGATTTACAGACTCCAGCGGATGGGGTCTTCAACTGCCAAGTGCAGGTCCAAATATGCAACTTCATGACCCTCACCATTTAATGGGACAATCGCCAAGGACCAATATGCCCTTACGCAGTTCTAGCGGCTACAAACAACATACCAACCAATAGGGTGGTCTAATGGCTCGTTTTTGGAGCAACCTTCCGATTATCAGAGCGACCATTAACTGCTTTTATCATAAACCAACAGCCTATCTACCGCAAAGGAACAACGCGTGGCTCCAAATAAACTTTTGCTGATCGACAGCAGAGACAATAGCAAATCGCTGAATATTCACTAAACATTTCATGTGAAATAAATGTACTTTACCAAATGTACAATCCTGCTGTTTACTTTTAAACCACAGTTTCATATTCCGAATTGTGGCGCACTGAGTTGTAAGCTGATATAACACCCTCTGTACCGCAACAGAACATCGCGTGCCTCAACATGAACTTTTGCGGATCGACAACAAAGACTAATGCAAATTGCTGAATATTCTCTAAACATTTGATGTCAAATAAATGTACTTTACAAAATTTACAATCTTGCTGTTTGCTTTTAAATCACTGTTTCATATTCCGAATTGTGGCGCGCTGTGTTGTGACATAATATATGTTATCTTCCGGGTTCTGTGTAAAGTCACTTAGGACTGGAGAGGACTGGGCACGTTTGATGGCGCACCCTGTAACGTCATGGAGAGAGGCGGGGAATATGAATGCTTTGATAATATCAGGCTTAGGGGCGGGAGATAGGATTTAGTGTCGCAAAAGCAAGTTAGCCAGGTCAATAGCGCCAGTCATAGGATTATCACATAATGTCGGCGCACACCAGCTGGATTTATCATTTCTTTAGTGGACAAAAAGTCTTTTGACGCCCATAGGAAATTGTACTATTAGCGGACAAAAGGAGTGGTCTTAAAACACTTTCACCCTGACAACGAACAATACAAACAACGTTCTCAGAACACCCCCATTTTGTGTAATTGCAACCATTTCGGGACACCGCGAGTGTTCTTAGAACACATTCAACTAGACAGATTACAATACGGACAGCGTCCTGAGGACAGCCCCAGTTTGTGTATTTATGAACAATTAAGTACACCGCGAGTGTTCATAGCTCATTTTTACCTTCCTTGCAAACAAAAATGACACATACTCTGTCCTCTAAACACCCCACCATTTAGTTTATTTACAAAATGTCAGAACAGCCGTGTTCTCCGCGCACAAATCGAACGCAACAAAAACGTCTAGCACATAAAAAAACAAAACATTGAACCTATCTCATACTCCCTCACCCTCCCCAAACACTTTTAGACACCCACACAGGGCACTGAATACAATTTTTTATCCACGTTTCACCGCGCTGTACGCGGTCGACGGCGAATACAAGATGGCGGGCGCCACATAAAATCTGACGCGCTCCACGCCCCTCGCTGTCCAATCAGCGAACACGTCACATGTCCGTGGACATGACGCAAGGCCATGGGTCAATCGGGGTGCTGCCCGCGGAGCGAACAGGGAAGTCCGTCCGCGAAGCGAACACAGATATCACTAATTTTTTTGCCTTACATTTTGGTCATTTTAAAAAAAACTACTGGACGGATTTACACCAAAAAAGCACGCTTTCGGGACCAGGCCGCCGCTCCAGCCGCAAATTTGGTGTAAATCCGTCCAGCGGTTCGGGCTGTAGCCGTGCGCAAAGTTTTTTCCCATTCAGTCTATGGGAAAAAAAAAATGTGGGACCCCCCCTATAACTTTTCCCCCGCTGGACGAATCCTCACCAATCTTTGCAAAAATAATCAGAGTGGGCCATATACTTTTTTTGCAAAGTTTGGTGAGGATTCGTCCAGGGGGAGCGAAGTTATAAGCCGCCCAAAAAGTGCTCTTCCTATGGAAACACCAACTTAACCATAACTACCGTGGCCATGTAATTCAGAAAAAAACTTTGTTTTATATATATATATATATATATATATATATATATATACAGAAAAAAACGTTGTTAAAGGGACATTATGGTTCCAAGTAAAACCGAAAAACCCCTGAAATTCGCCAGTTGTGGTAAACTAAGCAATTTATGGTAAGCTAAGCTGCCGGAAGACGGCATGGAGAACGACTGGCGCATAGCCTCCACAGAGGAGGAGAGGGTCGCCAGAGTGCCCGACACATGTACGAAACCCCCGACCAATGGCTGCTCCCAAATGGGCCACGTTGGCACGGTGCTCTTTGTGATGACGTGCGTGCTCCCCCCGGGAAGCATGCACCTCATCACGAATGACACCCGTGCGCAACGTGACACCAATCAGGACCTTCTCCATACGGCCAGGGTCCCCTCGTCCGCAGGTGGAGGGGAGTCAGATGACATGGGCATCCCCCCTACCTGCGGACGGGCCTGGGATGGGGCATCCCTGCTGGTGCATGGTGGTGCAGTCACAGTGTCAGGGACAGTGACATGCACAGGCACCTCCATGGAGACCGGTGCTGACTCCTGCCCCTGCCCCTGGACTGCACCACTTGCACCAGCAGGGATGCCTCCACCAGGCCCCATATGCGGCTCAGTAGCGGCCTCCTCCTCCTCTGTGGAAACCACCAACCTGGATGGCTCCACCCCGTCTTCCACCGTTGCAAGCCCCTGTGGGGGCTCACCCACCCCTTCCGCTGCAGCCATGGGGGCATCCCCGCCGCTTTGCTCCACAGCGCCATCTCCGCCCTCTTCTTCACTTTGCGCTGTGTAGAGGGAGATATAGAACACAAGCATCATGGTACTGTACAATGGTCCCCTAGACAGGAAGCAATAGCAGATGAGTGGCACTATCAAAGATCACTTCCATCATGTCCCTCCACAACATGTCGGAATTGAAACAATATTATGCCTCCTATTGCAACAATTGTATGTGTATTGGCCTACGCCAAGTTGTCTAAACATCATATGCGAACCAACTCCACGGCAAGGTCTTGACCTTAGAGAAAGTAATGTAAGTCGCCATCTTGGATCTAGCCGCCATTTTAGGTTCTCTTGTTATATGGAAGTCACCCTGAACATCAAAATGGAGGCCGAATGACATTCTGAGTAAGATTCTGGCCGTTGTAACCTCTGTACACATGAATAATTAATATGCCTGTAGGCCACTTGTCGGGGTCGCGAACTGAGACCTTGTCCTACCGTTGACCTACATGTAAATGTACAACTATATCAGTGAAACTAATCAAAATACATATATTAAAGGATTGACCTGGCAAGGAACCCATAGGCCCGGCTCGTAGAATGGTTAACCCGCGAGAGGGTTGGCCAAGGGCTGGACAAACAGTATAAAAGACCCAAGTATTCCAATTTACGGTCTCTCTCACTAACGCATTGAACTCTCGTTGAAGTTCGTTATGTTACTCTGAGAGCCGAATAGCTATCCGTTTGTCAATTGACTTTGGTAACTGTTGTAGCTTTTAAATAAAGCACTTGTATGTTCTTTGTAACCTGTGTTGGTGTGTTTCTTTCTGGTCTTCGCGGCCTCATATTATTTACCTTGTTTCCACAAACACATGGGTCAGTGCAAAACACATGCAGTAACAGGCATGGCACATGATATGGACATTAGCAAACATGTCCAAGGGACTCCTGAAACATACAATGTTGTTTTTGAACTCACATGCATCATGGGTCATGCCTATCACATGCACACACTTCACCGTACTTTCTGTTAGGCGGAAACCTGTGCAGTTCCCTCTGGGACCACTGCAAAAGATTTAGGACTACAGGTGTTGCGATGAACCCACTTGGTAGCAGTCTGTACCACACCGATTCAATTGGTAGCTGTGGCTGAGCAGTCAGACTTCTCTCAAGAAAAGTTGGTCAGTATAGGGAGTACACAAGATAGGGCAATTCTTCACAGCAAAACAAGTAAGCACGCAACAAGACTTAGTATAAAGATAGTAAGTTATTTATTTATAACAGAACGTCTATGAAAAATACTAAGGCAAATCACGGCAAACAAATCAAAATGCAATTACTCTGCGGAATGGAATAAAGCTCGATCTCCTGAAACACAATATCGACAACTCTAGGTTTTTACGGCACCACTTATTTGCAGACAGAGGTGTATACCCCAACCTAGATGACACTCGAATATACTCGTGTAAAAGGGAGAAAAGAGATAGGCAGATAATGAAGTCAACTCGATTCGTACTGAAGCGGGAAAAATGCAAGGCAGGAATGCAATAATCACAGCGGCCAGGCCCACTCGGTGAGAGGCAAGGCACGATGTCCTGGAAAGTCTCTAGTGAAGACACGCTCAAGTCTTTGTAGCACAATGTTAGCGACAGGTGGAACCAGTTCAGAAAAAGAGTGAATAAAGCTTGGAGGCAACCCAACGGAACGGAGAGGAATCAGATACCTCACACGAACCGATCAACAACGGGAAGCCAGGCGAGTACGGTACCTTGTTGTGGAGGCAGCTCCTGCGGGGGCAGTTGTTCCTGGTGGTGGATGCACGATGGGTCTTGGCTAAGAGAAGAGATGCTCTCGACGTCGAAGATCAGGAAGTCCGGTGCACCACCAGGGAAGAGACCAGCCGCGGAGTGCTCCGTCACAAGGCACCACCTTTCAGTCGCGGAACAGGGATAGTGGCTATCCGGTTGCCGGGTGCTGTGCACGGGCAATTCGACCACTGCGTCCTGGGCGAATAAAAGAAGAAGTAGAATGGTTGTTCCCACCAGCCAGGGGAAGAGACTCTCCGGCAGGGAGATCTCCTCTGTCGTCGGGAGATTGTGAGACGATTCTGCAGGGCTCCACCGGAGGTGTCGTCGTGTAGGTCGGCTCAGCGTTACCCTCGTCGGATTCTTTAGGTCCTGTGGCGACTTCCGAAGATCCAGTCCCAAAAGCCCTGCTTTTATGCAGACGCCCCCCATTCATTCAGCCTAGCTGTCAATCAACACATGCTAAGTGGTGAGCGGGGAGGCTCACCACCTGGGCCAATCACTCCAGAGTGCGACCTGAGTTGGCAAGGCAACTCGGTCCAGGGTGCCTAAACCCCCTCCCACACCCCTGAGGTAACCCAGACAGAATGGCACCACTTTGGAGGGTCTCTGTCCAGAGGCCCGCCAAAAGTGGAACAAAGGGCTCGACCTTTGGTTTAGGAGTCACAGAGACGAACACAGACGCCATTTTACAAGCCGAGTTCTGGCAGAAAATACCACTCGATAAACCTATTTAAGATAAGTAGATCGGTGGTACGTTGGAGATTAACAAGAAAAGTATCAATCTTCAACAATGGGATAAATCCCATAGAGTTATGCTCGGGGTCGAACACAACAAGTAGTTTCCACTGCCACCAGCCAAAACTCAATGAGGGGGGACGGGACAGTGCCCCCTCGAGTAACAGATCCAGGAGTAATCGAATTACCCCTACTAGCACGTCCACAATAAGATGGTTGGTACTAGTTCTGTTAGCAAATTTAGGTCTAGTAAAGCCAATGGTGACTTTACATGCCCGGGGAGACAGTAGTCGGTCCCCGGGTATGGAGTCTATGGTGGGGGAACCGGCTAGGGCGCCCCCGTGTCACGACACGGAAGGTGCAGTGTGACACACATAGAAAAACATATGAGACCCTATGGAGTAAAAGACCCCATAGCCCATCGAACACATTGACATATCAAAGGAATCATACACATACATGTCCAAGAGTGGGAGAAAAAGGGTCACACTCTTGGCAGGATGGAAAAACAAACTCCAGAAATCCAGCAAAGCTGCTGGGGGACTCACTAGGTTAGGAAATTCAGCCTAAACAGAGAATTCTCCCTAACACTCGCCCCCCCCCCAGACTAAGGGACAGGAGGATTTAATCCACTCCTGGATGAATCTCATACCTCTAGTCGATGACATACATCCTAGAGAGACCATCAGCATTTTGGTGGTGACACCCTGACCTGTGCTCAATGGTGAAATCAAACCCTTGCAGGCAGATCGACCATCTCAGTAGTTTCGGGTTTTCCCCTTTCATTTGCATTAACCATCTCAAGGGTTGGTGGTCAGTCTGAATAACAAAAGTAGAACCATACAAGTACGGCCTAAACTTCTTCAGAGCCCACACGATAGCAAAGCACTCTCTTTCGATTGTTGCCCACCTTGTTTCAGGATCCTTCAGCTTGCGGCTGATGTAGCAAACGGGGTGCTCCCTACCTTTCCCATCCAGTTGACTGAGTACGGCACCTATCCCTACATTGGAAGCGTCTGTCTGCACAATGAAGTGTTGGCGGTAATCAGGAGCTCTGAGTACTGGGGCTTGGCAAAGAGCCTTTTTCAGGTTTTCAAAAGCCTGATTGCACTCCTAGTTCCATTTAACCTTTTTAGGGAACTTGGGCGAGGAGATGACATTCAGTGGAGAAGCTATGGTCCCATAGTTCTCTATGAAATTCCTGTAATACCCGGTGAGGCCTAGGAAGGCTCTCACCTGAGTCTGAGTAGTCGGTGTCGTCCAATTTTGCACAGCTTCAATCTTACTGAGCAAAGGCCTTATTTCTCCACCGCCTACCTCATGTCCAAGGTAGACTACCTTACTCTGTCCAATTTGGCATTTACTCGCCTTTATGGTCAGATTGGCTCGTCCTAGAGCCTGCAAAACATCTCTCAGGTGGGTTACATGTTCTTCCCAGGAATTGCTGAACACTGCGATGTCATCCAAGTATGCAATGCAGAAGTCCTCCATCCCATTCAGAACCTGGTTTACCATCCGTTGAAACGTAGCAGGTGCATTTTTTAGTCCGAAAGGCATTACCATAAACTGGTATAAACCAACGGGGGTCGAAAATGCAGTTTTCTCCTTGGCATGGTTGGTCGGGGCTATTTGCCAATAGCCTGACGTCAAGTCAAATGTGCTGAGGAACTTGGCGGCGCCAAGTTTATCCACCAACTCATCTGTCCTTGGCAAAGGGTGGGCATCAGTCGTGGTGACTGCGTTAAGAGCTCTGTAATCCACGCAGAATCTAAGTTCTTTAGATCCGGCCTTTGGTACTAACACAACTGGGCTAGACCATGGACTAGTAGAGGGCTCTATTACCCCGAGATCAAGCATCTTGCTGACCTCACCTTTGATGTGGGTTCTTACGTTTTCTGACATGCGGTATCCTCTGCTTTTGACAGGCAGACAGTCAGCAGTGAGTATTTCGTGCTGGCCCCAAGGGGTCAAGCCTGGTGAAAGCAAGAACAGAGAGGCAAACTGGTTTAACATAGCCTTGCACTCGTCCTGTTGCTCGGGTGTCAGATTGGAGGAGAGATTTACTCCTTTAATTTTTTCATCTAAAGGTAAGCCTCTGAGGAGATCCGGAAGAGCTTCACTCTCTTCTTCTTCCTCGGATGATGCTAGAAGCAACGCTCCTACATCAGGTCGTGAGACATACGCTTTAAGTCGGTTGGTGTGAAAGACTGTCGGAGCCTCCTTGGGGTTGCCCAAGTCCACCAGATAGTTAACCTCACCGAGCTTACCCACTACTCGGTAGGGTCCCATCCATTTATCTTGCAAGGCCCTCTGCCTTGTGGGGATCATAACGAGAACGAGCTGGTCTTGAGCGAACTCAACCATGTTAGTCTTTTGATTGTGCCAGTGCTTGACCAATGCTTGTCCAGCTTTCAAGTTATCGCTTGCTTCTGTCATCAGGTGCGACATTCTCCTCCGGAGACCTATCACATAGTCAATCACTCTGACTGGCTTGGGGGAAGGAGCACTCTCCAACCCCTCCTTAATCAGGGCCAATGGACCTCTGACGGGATGACCATAGAGTAGTTCGAAGGGAGAGTAACCGACTCCCTCCTGAGGGACTTCTCTATAAGCAAAAAGAAGGCATGGCAATAGAAGGTCCCACTTACGCTTAAGGGGTTCTTCTAGAGCACCTATCATGCTCTTCATGGTTCGGTTGAACCGTTCTACCAACCCATTGGTTTGTGGGTGGTCAGCCGTTGAGAACTTGTAAGTTACTCCGCAGGTTTTCCACATGGCTTTCATGTAGTGGGACATAAAGTTTGACCCCCTGTCAGAGATTACTTCCTTAGGAAATCCGACCCTAGTAAAAATACCAAGGAGGGCCTTAGCCACAGCCGGAGCTGTAACAGTCCTCATAGGAATTGCCTCAGGATACCTAGTAGCATGGTCTACTACAACAAGGATAAACCTGTTGCCTGAGGAGGTAGGAGGATCAAGGGGACCAACGATGTCAATCCCTACTCTCTCAAATGGGACTCCCACAATGGGGAGAGGCACTAACGGTGCCACATTCTTGGACCCAACCTTACCAGAGATCTGGCAGGTATGGCAGCTTCTGCAGTGTTTTTCTACTTTGGCCCCCATCTTTGGCCAATAAAAGTAGAGCAAGAGCCTTTCCTTAGTCTTCTTGAAACTCAAGTGACCAGCCAAAGGAATCTCGTGGGCTAACTGCAAGAACTGTGGTCTGTTTGCTTGGGGTACCACAAGGCGTTTGTAGTCCACAGGTGCAGACTTGGTCGGTTCACTATAGAAGAGGCCATCTTCCCAGTGAAACCTATGTTTCCCAGGCTCTTGCCCTTCAGCCTGAGCTTCTGCCTGATGGCGAAGACCTTCCAGAGTTGGACATTCCCTCTGTCCCTTACTGAAGTCTGCCCTGCTGGGTCCACCTTCTGCCAGTAACGACTGCAGCTCAGGATGGTTAACAGGATCCAGATCTCCAATGAGTTCTTGGCCCTCTATTAGCTCTTCCTCAGAGTCTAATTCTACCATACAGGGTTGTACCTCCCTCTCAGCCTCAGCTGGAGGTGGAGTTACGGGTGTGACGTGGGACAACCGCGGGGAAGTCCGTGTCGGCTGCATTGGAATGCGGGCTGCTGGTTTCGGTTTAGAAGTCTTAGGTTTCCCTTTTGCTTCTGGGTTCTTAGAGACAGCGGCCGCCATTTCCAATGGAGCAGGAGTGATTTGCTTCTTCATCATCTCCTCGAGAGTACCGCACATGGTCCTCTCTCTTGCAGGTCTGGTTAGCTCCTGTAACCTTTTACTAGGAGGTCTGGGAGTATGCGATACAACTCCGAGAGTTTTCAAATCGTTACCCAACAGTACGCGTCCTGGTACCTCACTCTGTATGCTGACAGGTATCTTTACAGTCATGTCGTTACACTGGATGAGAACTGGTAATTGGGGAAGCATCTGCACAGGCCCTCCAGCTAACTTGGTGAGGCGTTTGGGTGCCTTAGCAACATCCTCAGCCTGAAAAAACGATTTATCCACCACAGTTATGCTGGCCCCAGTGTCCCTAATGGCAGGAGTCTCCTGATCATTCACCTGGACACTGTCCTTATAATACTCTTTAGTATTATCGGGGATAGAATTATAGACATCTAAATTCTGTTGTTCCCACAACCCCAGAGATACTAAAGAAACGCTGGCTGAGACTCCAATGGGTTCGTCAGCTAGCAGTAGAAAGTTTCCACTTACCATTTGGACTTCCTCCTCTGGAGCGAAGGCTAAGGAGACAAGCTGGACCCCTGAAGGTTTACCCTTACATCTGGGATCTCCTTTCACGTGATCAGTCGAGCCACAAACAAAGCATTTCCCGAATGCTTTCTGGAATGGAGGCTTGTTCTGACCTCCTTCCGGTTTGGCACCAGAAGTCACACTATTCTGCTGTGGTTTTCCCGGTGGCTTACCCTTCTGGTTTGGTTTGGGGCCCTCTTTGGAATATGAGTTATTCGAATTCTCCTTTGAGTCTTTTTTAGGCTGTTTTCCCTCGTCCTTTTTCTGAGTTGCCCCAGAATCCTTGTGAGTATCCCTGTTGGCAACCCACAAGTCAGCAGCCTTAGCTAGAGCCCTGGAATCTAATTCCTTCGAATCAGCCAAGTGCTGTCTGAGCTCAGGAGAACAGGCATCATAAATCGACTCCAACATAAAAAGATTTTGCATACCCTCGTAAGTGTTAACTTTGTAACCCTTAATCCATCCCTCTAAGTTTTTCAACCCTTCACTCACCCAGGTAGCCCAAGGGGTACCATCATGCTTTTTGAGGGTTCTAAACCTCTTAAGATACTGGGAAGGGGTCTTCCCGAATCTAGCTATCAAAGCTAGCTTCACACTTTCGTAATCCGTCTTATCCACCTCCCCCAACTCCATTACCACATCAGTCGCAACAGGAGGAAGCCTAGAGAACAACCAAGGAAGCAACGCATTCCCGGTGATGTCCTGGAGCCCATGATTGTATTCAAACAGTTTCAATCAATCCAACACATCCAATCTCGGTTCGTACATACCCACTAATTCCTTCGGCATCCGGGGTCTTTTGGGACTGGAGCTCCTAGAGGAACCAGAGGAGAGAGAAGCATTTTCCATAGACAACTTTTTCATTTCCAACTCATGATTAAGTTCTATTTCTCTGAGTCTCAACTCAGCCTGTTTCTGCTCAGCCTGGGCATTCGCATTCATCCGTCTGAACTCGAGCTCTTGGTTTAGTTCAGATTGAGCCAAAAACTGTTTGTATTCTAATTCGAGCTTCATTTTTTCAAGTTCAAAATAAGCAGGGTTACTTGTGGGACCTGGTATGGGCCCCGTAGGCACAGTTGGTAAGGCAGATAGAGGAGCGGAGGAGACATTTTCGTTAGCCTCGCCGTCCTCGTCAGCCTCTTCATCGCTATCATCAGAATCACAATTTAGATCAACACCATCACTGTTATCTACAGTTGCTGGAGAGTTTGGTTCCTCTGAACCAGTACCCAGACTTTGGTTCGCCAGCAATCTCTCTATCAATTCTAACTTCTTGCCTTTTACAGGAAGATTCTCTTGTCTACAGAGAGCTCGCAGACTCTCAGTATTTTTATCTGACAAAGACTCTTGGCTGTAAATTTCCATCGTAGACATGTTTTTTTGAAAGTTGCTTTCGTAAAGTTTTGTGGTTAGTTGTCCTACAGCGTCGAAAAGCACTCTAAACTGTATACTCGATACTAATCCCACCGCTGTACACCAGTGTTAGGCGGAAACCTGTGCAGTTCCCTCTGGGACCACTGCAAAAGATTTAGGACTACAGGTGTTGCGATGAACCCACTTGGTAGCAGTCTGTACCACACAGATTCAATTGGTAGCTGTGGCTGAGCAGTCAGACTTCTCTCAAGAAAAGTTGGTCAGTATAGGGAGTACACAAGATAGGGCAATTCTTCACAGCAAAACAAGTAAGCACGCAACAAGGCTTAGTATAAATATAGTAAGTTATTTATTTATAACAGAACGTCTATGAAAAATACTAAGGCAAATCACGGCAAACAAATCAAAATGCAATTACTCTGCGGAATGGAATAAAGCTCGATCTCCTGAAACACAATATCGACAACTCTAGGTTTTTACGGCACCACTTATTTGCAGACAGAGGTGTATACCCCAACCTAGATGACACTCGAATATACTCGTGTAAAAGGGAGAAAAGAGATAGGCAGATAATGAAGTCAACTCGATTCGTACTGAAGCGGGAAAAATGCAAGGCAGGAATGCAATAATCACAATAGATCGTAAGAGTTCAGCGGCCAGGCCCACTCGGTGAGAGGCAAGGCACGATGTCCTGGAAAGTCTCTAGTGAAGACACGCTCAAGTCTTTGTAGCACAATGTTAGCGACAGGTGGAACCAGTTCAGAAAAAGAGTGAATAAAGCTTGGAGGCAACCCAACGGAACGGAGAGGAATCAGATACCTCACACGAACCGATCAACAACGGGAAGCCAGGCGAGTACGGTACCTTGTTGTGGAGGCAGCTCCTGCGGGGGCAGTTGTTCCTGGTGGTGGATGCACGATGGGTCTAAGAGAAGAGATGCTCTCGACGTCGAAGATCAGGAAGTCCGGTGCACCACCAGGGAAGAGACCAGCCGCGGAGTGCTCCATCACAAGGCACCACCTTTCAGTCGCGGAACAGGCATAGTGGCTATCCGGTTGCCGGGTGCTGTGCACGGGCAATTCGACCACTGCGTCCTGGGCGAATAAAAGAAGAAGTAGACTGGTTGTTCCCACCAGCCAGAGGAAGAGACTCTCCGGCAGGGAGATCTCCTCTGTCGTTGGGAGATTGTGAGACGCTTCTACAGGGCTCCACCGGAGGTGTCGTCGTGTAGGTCGGCTCAGCGTTACCCTCGTCGGATTCTTTAGGTCCTGTGGCGACTTCTGAAGATCCAGTCCCAAAAGCCCTGCTTTTATGCAGACGCCCCCCATTCATTCAGCCTAGCTGTCAATCAACACATGCTAAGTGGTGAGCGGGGAGGCTCACCACCTGGGCCAATCACTCCAGAGTGCGACCTGAGTTGGCAAGGCAACTCGGTCCAGGGTGCCTAAACCCCCTCCCACACCCCTGAGGTAACCCAGACAGAATGGCACCACTTTGGAGGGTCTCTGTCCAGAGGCCCGCCAGAAGTGGAACAAAGGGCTCGACCTTTGGTTTAGGAGTCACAGAGACGAACACAGACGCCATTTTACAAGCCGAGTTCTGGCAGAAAATACCACTCGATAAACCTATTTAAGATAAGTAGATCGGTGGTACGTTGGAGATTAACAAGAAAAGTATCAATCTTCAACAATGGGATAAATCCCATAGAGTTATGCTCGGGGTCGAACACAACAAGTAGTTTCCACTGCCACCAGCCAAAACTCGACGAGGGGGGACGAGACAGTGCCCCCTCGAGTAACAGATCCAGGAGTAATCGAATTACCCCTACTAGCACGTCCACAATAAGATGGTTGGTACTAGTTCTGTTAGCAAATTTAGGTCTAGTAAAGCCAATGGTGACTTTACATGCCCGGGGAGACAGTAGTCGGTCCCCGGGTATGGAGTCTATGGTGGGGGAACCGGCTAGGGCGCCCCCGTGTCACGACACGGAAGGTGCAGTGTGACGCACATAGAAAAACATATGAGACCCTATGGAGTAAAAGACCCCATAGCCCATCGAACACATTGACATATCAAAGGAATCATACACATACATGTCCAAGAGTGGGAGAAAAAGGGTCACACTCTTGGCAGGATGGAAAAACAAACTCCAGAAATCCAGCAAAGCTGCTGGGGGACTCACTAGGTTAGGAAATTCAGCCTAAACAGAGAATTCTCCCTAACACTTTCATCCATCTGGACTCGTACACCCCAGACACAGTGGATGCAAGGATAACTAGGCTGCATCAGTGATTCTGAACATTGTCACAGACATGTGTCATGCATCCATGGCATTCACAAGTCACAGACACGCAGGTCAGACACACAGACATGGACACCATACATGTACATGGCATCAGCACCCATCCCCCACCCCCACCCATGTCCAGGAACAGAGACTGGCATGCTCTCATGTGTCCATTCCGCATAGAGCTCCCCATGTTGCATTTAAACACATACACCAACCGTGTGCTTGACACATTACTGGTCTCACATGCATGACCATGATGTCCCTGCACACACACACACGCGTACATGGCCTATGTCACACATACAGGCAAGTATCAGACAACCAGCACACTGCAACATGCCCTGTCTCACACAGCAATGCTTGGCCACTTACTGCTCGACTCCAGACGGGTCTGCCTCTCAAGGACCTGGACGTGGAGCGCTGGGGATACGCGTTCCAGGACCCTCGTCTGATCTTCCGACAAGTGGCCCAGGCGCCCCTTAGCATCCGCTGCCTTCAAGAGGCGCCGGGCCTTGTTGAGGGTCCTGGACCTGAAGTCCTCCCAGCGCTTCTTGACATGATGGAATAGTCGGACTGCCACCCCCTCCGCGTCGATGGCAGTCACGATGTCCGTCCAGATCCTGTCCCGTACTTCCTTGTCAGCGCATGATGATCCGAAGAGGGTATCATAATGCCCTAGGACAAGCTCCACCAGGACACCAACTTCCTTCTGACTGAAGCTGGTGGCCCTCTGCCCCTCTGGCTGGGGGTCGTCAGTAGTCTCGATGGTGTTTGCCCCGACATGGCGACCCCCGAGGCAGGCGTGGGTGGGCAACTGGGTCCTGGGGCTGGGCTGTGGAGTGATGGTATCCCAGTCAGGAGTTTTCTGTTCCAGCAGGGGTGGACACAGCAACTGGACCCCTGCAGATGGCTGATGTGCAGGCACCAAATGGCAGGGCACGGTGGCAGCAGGCAGGCAGGCAGGCAGCAGCAGATGGCTCGTGGGAGGCTGCTCGGGGCTCTGGGGGGCAGTTATTCGGCCTTTTGGGCAGGTGCGTGGTCTTCCGTGTGTTTTCGCGTGGCCAGCTTGATACAGAGTGATTTGGCACATGAAAATTCTGCACGTCAGCGTGTAATTCGAGGAAAGGCCCTTAGCGCGTAAGCGCGTCAGCACGCATACGCGATTCCATTGGACCAAAAGCCCTTAGTGCGTAAGCGCGTCTGTGATGTATCGCGCATGGGCATTGCCCTGGCAGGGCTTGAAGATCCCAAGTGGATTTCCATTGCTCAGTATGTGTTTTTCGTGGGGTGCGGTGCGTGTGTTCTGCAGGCGTTGGGGTTCATACGCTATTACTTCACAGCGGGTGGGTGTTGGCTACGCATTCTTCTACACGCAAGGCAGACAGTGAGTGGTACCCTGCTCCCCCAGGCCCGATCGCGTGTTAAAATTCCTGCGAGCCCCTGAAATACACGTACCCTGCTCCCCCAGGCCCGATCCCGTGTTAAACTTCCTGCGAGCCCCTGAAATACACGTACCCCGCTCCCCCAGGCCCGATCACGTGTTGAACTTCACGCGAGCCCCTGAAATACACGTACCCCGCTCCCCCAGGCCCGATCGCGTGTCAAACTTCCCGCGCACCCACGAAATACACGCACACGCTATTATTAACACAGCGGGTGTCCGTATTTGTCGCGTACCCCTTTGCACGTCATTTAGGGATGCGTGGGAAGTTTCACACGCAAATTCAGCAGGGTACGTGTATTTCAGGGGTTCCGGGGAGTACTACACGTGAATTAGCCATGTGGGCCCTCCCAGGTGTTCCCTCTACACCCTCCACGGCCCCTGCAGGCAGCCCACACCACAGGGGACTACCCTGCACCCCTGCTCATGTCCCGCAGGCAGCCCATCCACCATGGGCATGCCCCCCAGCCAAGCAACATGTCACCCTGCACTACTGATCAACAACGCATGTCTCCCAGCACTCCCAATCCCCAGCACTGTGGGGCACCTGCCAGCAGGCCCCCACTCATGTCCCCCTGCACCACCACCCCTAGCATCTAGGGGCACCCTCCACCAGGCCCCCACTCATGTTTCCCAGCACCCCCACCACCCAGCAGTGCAGGGCACCCTCCACCAGGCCCCCACTCATGTCTCCAAGCACCCCCACCCCCCAGCATCCAGGGGCACCCTCCACCAGGCCCCCACTCATGTCCAACTCATGTCCCCCTGCACCCCCACCCCCCAGCATCCAGGGGCACGCTCCACCAGGCCCCCACTCATGTCTCCCAGCACCCCCACACCCCAGCATTGCAGGGCACCCTCCACCAGGCCCCCACACATGTCCCCCTGCACCCCCACCCCCAGCATCAAGGGGCACCCTCCACCAGGCCCCCACTCATGTCTCCCAGCACCCTCAACCCCAGCATCCAGGGGCACCCTCCACCAGGCCCCCACTCATGTCCAACTCATGTCCCCCTGCACCCCCACCCCCCAGCATCCAGGGGCACCCTCCACCAGGCCCCCACTCATGTCCAACTCATGTCCCCCTGCACCCCCACCCCCCAGCAGTGCAGGACAGCTGCCAGCAGGCCCCCATACATGTCCCCCCAACACCTCATGACGGTCCATAATCATGGCCCCCATGCCCCCTCAATACACTGCCCACGCCACCCCAGTCCGAACACACCACCAGGTATGACATCCACCCCACAAAGAAATCACCAGCACATGATGCATCCCAAATGGCTAGTCTGCACATCAACAAATATCCGTCAAACCCACACAATGACAGCATGTGAATGAAAAAACACACATTGTGACATGCATGAAACCAAAGAGAGAATACCACACATTGAAGTACCAAATGATATGTATTAAACAGAAAAGCAAGGCAATGAAATGGAACAGAAGAAAATGGAAATAAAAAAAGTAATTCAGCATGTCCATTAAATGAAAAAGACGCATGAAATCCAAATGAAAAGTAATCCAAAAGCAAGTCTCCAAAGTGGCAGTCTGAGAAAATAAATCCAAGGTGCAAAAATAATATAAAACCATTGATCCATGGAAAAAAAAAAATCAACAATCCAAATCCATTGTCAAACTATGTACAAAGTGAACATCCAGGGTCCATGTGCCCAATCCTTTAAATGAAACGTATGAAATAAAATCCTACCTAATGAAGAAATATATAAAAGAAGTTGGGGCCTTGTTCAAGCACCCCAAAACAAACAAAACCAAAAGAAAAGTTAACTCTAAAGAACTATTTGCAAGGGCAGCGGGCTAGTCCGACGGCTCACTTCTGGATGTTCCGTGCCAGGGCATCATCGAACTCCTGCTCAATGTCCCGGAGGTGGTCCTCTTCCATGGCCCCGAGGGTCCGCAGGGATGACGACATGTCCTCCTCCAACTCCCTGCGGATGGCCTTGAGGCACTCGGCCCGCCTCAGGGCCCTCCGCATGGAGTTCTCCACTCTGACCATCGTGAGCTGTGCCTCTTCCGCCTGCTGCCGCTCCGCATCTATGGCATGGCCCAACTGCTGCCACACGGAAGACACTTCCCGTCCTGGGTCCTCCTGCCCTCCGGCCGATGCCTGCCCGTCCGATGTCGAAGGCCCCGTGCCATCATGGCTCCCACCTCGTTGCGGCTGCTGCTGTGCCTGTGCCGTGCCCTGGCTCCTGCTGCCTGCACATCCTCCACCGGCCGGGGTGCAGTCGTTGATATGGCCACCCCTGCTGGACGTCCGACTCCTGACTGTGGCAGGGATGTGTCCTCCACCAGCCTGGCCGCACCGTCAGAGGTAGCTCCACAGGGCACCCAGGTGACAAATGGGTGGAAAGATGGCACGGAGGACGACTGGTGCATAGGGTGTTCAGTTGAGGAGGGGGTCGGAACAAGCTCCAGCAAACGGAGGACCTGTCCCAGTAGGCCGACGCAGTCAATGAACCATTCGAGATGACGTGCAGTCTCCCCATGAAAAGACCGCAGGTCACCTCGCATGGCCCGTTGACGCAACACCAAACCAGTCAGGACAGGCTCAACCCGTACCTGGATAGCCACGTCCGCAGGCAGAGGAAGGCCAGTTGTTGTAAGCTCATCCCCTGCCTGAAAACGGGTCAGGACGTAGGCATCCCTGCTGGTGCAAGATGATGCAGTGACAGGATCAGGGACAAGATTGCACACGGGCACCTCCGCGGCGGCCTGTGCTGCCTCCTGTCCCTGGTCCTGCACTGCACCACTAGCACCAGTGGAATCCCTACCTCCAGAGCCCGTCTGTGTCGCTTGCACGGCCTCCTCCTCCACCAAACCCCCCACCAACCTGGATGACTCCGTGCCATCTTCCCCGTTGGGCCCTGTGGGGTCCCAGCTGCCCCTTATGCTGCCGAGGAGTCCAACTCCGACCTCCGCCTCTTGGACCACCCCCCGGCAGCTGTGGCTTGAGACGTGGCACCGGACTCCTCACTCCCCGACGAGATGACAACATGGGAGGGGAGCCGGGCCTTGCGTCTCCGGCTGGCGGTGCGATCCCTGCCGCTGTGCTCCACAGCACCTTCTCCGCCCTCTTCATCAGTTGACGCTGCAGACAGGGAGAAATACAACACAGGCATCAGGGCACTGTACAATGGACAAATACACACATGGTAGTTGTACATGAGTGGCATTGGCAAACCTCAGACAAGGCATCACAATCGCCAACACACATGTCATTTCAACTCGCACACATGAGCCATACCACAGCTATATCGCAACAGCCAGCACCATCCATACAAATACAACAGCATGAGCAGGCAAAGGTGAGCCAGACATTACATGCAACACAGGGAGTGCAATACACATGCACATACACCACCACACTTGCATGCATGTGTACACCTCTGCCAACTGTTGCAGTGTTGAGATCGGCATCCATGTCACATCTGCCAATCAGTCTTCCACATCCCGGTGTCACATGCATCCATGTTGCATCACTGTTGCCCCCTTGTCAAATACATACACACACATGCACATGTACACAGTGCAGATACATGTAGCTGAAACCAACATCCATGTGTGACATCACGAACATTCCTACTTACATACACATTCATTCAAACATGTGTGCCCACACATCTGCATTTGGCATGCAAGCCTACACACACAAGCACCATCAATGTCTCGCACATGAGAGCCCTTGCATGCGTTAGCCTCACGGCCATGTACACCCCCCCCTACTTGGCCCCATTAAAACACATGTGCAACCTGCACACTACTGGCACAACAACACACGCACAGCTTACAATCAGGATGCATGTACACTTACCGCTCGACTCCAGATGGGTCTGCCTCTCAAGGACCTGGACGTGGAGCGCTGGGGATATGCGTTCCAGGACCCTCATCTGATCTTCTGACAAGTGGCCCCGGCGCCCCTTAGCATCTGCTACCTTCAAGAGGCGCCGGGCCTTGTTCAGGGTCCTGGACCTGAAGTCCTCCCAGCGCTTCTTGACATGATGGAATAGTCAGACTGCTACCCCCTCCGCGTTGATGGCAGTCACAATGTCCGTCCAGATCCGAGTCCGTCCTTCCTTGTCGGCGCGCAAACTTCCGAAGAGGGCATCATACTGCCCCAGGACTTGCTCCACCAGGACACCAACTTCGGTGGCAGTGAAGCTGGTGCCCCTCTGCCTCTCTGGCCGGGGGTTGCCAGTGGTGCCAGATGTTGCAGTGCCTGACATGACAACCCCAGAGGCAGGAGTGGGTGGGCAACTGGGTCCTGGGGCTGGTCTGTGGAGCGATGGAATCGCAGTCAGGAGTCTTCGGTTCCAGCAGGGGTGGTCACAGCAACAGTACCCCTGGCTGATGTGCAGGCAGCAAATGGCAGGGCACGTGGGCAGTAGGCAATCAGGCAGCAGCAGATGGCAGGTGGGAGCGTGCTCGGGGCTCTGGGGGGCAGTAATTCAGCCTTCTGGACAGGAGCGTGGTCTTCCTTATGCTTACGCGTGGCCAGCTTGATACGGAGTGATTTGGCACGTGAAAATCCAGCACGTCTGAGTGTAATTCGAGGAAAGGGCCTTAGCGCGTAAGCGCGTCAGCACACGTACGCGAATTCATTGGCCCAAAGGCCCCCAGCGTGTAGGCGCATCTATGAGGTTACACGCACGTGCGTTTTCCATGGCGCGTAGAAAAAATAAGCACGTCAGAGTGTCATAGCATGTAATTGGTGGAAAGGGCCTCAGCGCGTATGCGCGTCTGTGACGTGCGTGCGCGGGCATTTCCCTGTACACGGGTGCATGTTACACGTCCAATGCCGGCACTTCAGAGTGTCAGCTCATGTAATTGGAGGATAGGGCCTTAGCGCGTACACGCGGAAGTGACGCTGCACGTGTGGGCATGTTTAAAAGGGACGTGTAGAACGTCATTTCCTTGTACGTGCTTTTCGTGGAGAGCGAGTGGGTGAAATCTGTACTTCTTGTCGGTTCACACGCGATTTACTTCACGGCGTTCCAAGTTCATACTCCCTGTTACCTCTGACAGCTTTTTCTCTTTTTGTCTTTTTCCTGGGCCTATTTCCTCAAACAGTGTTCACTTCTTCTGTTGTCCTGTCTCCTCAGACAGCGTACAATTCTTCTTTTGGCGGGGGTGTTGCCAACGCGCACACGCATGTCTTTTTCACGCTATTTTTCCAGCCAGACGGTGAGTTGCGCACGTATTTAACATCTGTGCTTTCCCCGTGTGTCGCGTACCCCATCAGAGGTCATTCTAGGCTGCGTGTGACACGCATACGTTCATTTTTGTGTTTCTGGGTGCCACAGCGTAGTGCAGGTTTATTTTTCCACACACGTGGTCTAGGAGGGTGTTAGGTACAATATTCTGTTTAGACTGAATTTCCTAACCTAGTGAGTCCCCAGCAGCTCTGCTGGATTTCTGGAGTTTGTTTTTGTCCATCCTGCCAAGAGTGAGACTCTTTTTCTCCCACTCTTGGACATGAATGTGGTTATTTCCGTTGAATGTCAATGTGTTCTATGGGCTATGGGGTCTTTTACTCCATAGGGTCTCATATGTTTTACTATGTGTATTACACTGCACCCTCCGTGCCGTAACACTGGGGCATCCTAGAGGATCCCCACCATAGTCTCCATACCCTGATACTGACTACTGTCTCCCCGGGCATGTAAAGTCACGATTGGCTTTACTAGAGCTAAATTTACTAACAGAACTAGTACAAACCTTCCGATTACCCCTGGGTCTGTTATTCGAGGGGGCACTGTCCCATCCCCCCTCGTCGAGTTTTGGCTGGTGGCAGTGGAAACTACTTGTTATATTCGACCCCAAATATAATTCTATGGGATTCTTCCCATTGTTGGAGGCTAATACTTTTTTTCCTGTTAGTCTCTAACATACCGCCGGTTTATTTATCTTAAATAAATCTAAAGGTCGGTATTTTCTGCCAGAGCTCGGTTTTTAAAATGGCGTCTGTGTTCGCCTCTGTGACTCCGAACCAAAGGTTGAGCCCTTTGTACCACTTTTGGCGGGCTTCTACACAGAAGCCCTCCAAAGTGGTGCCATTCTGTCTGGGTACCACAGGGGGTGTGGGAGGGGGTTTAGGCACCCTGGACTGAGTTGCCTTGCCAACTCAAGTCGCACTCTGGTGTGATTGGCCCAAGTGGTGAGCCACCCCGCTCACCACTTAGCATGTTTTGATTGACAGCTAGGCTGAATGAATGGGGATTTCCTACATAGAAGCAGGGCTTTTGGGACTGGATCTTCAGAAGTCGCCACAGGACCTAAGAATCCGACGAGGGTAAAGCTGAGCCGACCTGCAACGACGACACCTCCGGTGGAGCCCTGCTGAACCGTCTCACCACTTCCCAATGACAGAGGAGATCTCCCGGCTGGAGAGTCTTCTTCCCCTGACTGGTGGGAACAACCAGTCCCTTTGCTTTTTCTTCGCTTCCAGGGCGTAGTGGTCGAAGTGCCCGTGCTGAGCACCCCGGCAACCGGATAGCCACTAGCCCGTACCGGAACGAAAAGGTGGTGCCTTGTGACGGAGCACTCTGCGGCTGGTCTCTTCCCTGGTGGTGCAACAATCTTCAACTTTCCTTCGACGACGAGATCATCTCATCTCTTGGCAAAGCCCCGACTTGCATCCACCACCAGGAACAACTGCCCCCGCAGGAGCTGTCTCTCCACATACAAGGTAATGTGTCTGCCTGGCTTCCTTTGTGACGGTTAGCGTGAGGTGTCTTAATCCTTGCCTCTCCATCGGGTCACCTCCAGACCTTCTTAAATTTTTGTTCTAAACTGGTCCAACCTTTCTGTGACAATTTGTGCTACGAAGACTCGAAGTGCATTTCCACTGTGATACTTTTTGGGACATATCGCCTTGCCGCTCTCCGAGTGGGCCTGGCCTCTGAACTTAGTGATCCACAGTAGACCCTGCCTTACTTGCTTTGCATTTGCTTCGTAAAAGAGTTGGTACCAAATTGGTTTCATACCCTGCCTTTTCTCTCCCGTTCTAACGAATACTAGAGTGCCATCTCGGTTAAAGCATTCACCTATGTCTGCAAATAAGTGGTGCCGTTGAACCTAGACTTGTCGAAATATTATTAGAGGATTGATACTTATAGTAATTGTAATTGAAGTTGTTTGCCGTATTAGTGCCAGTGTGTTTTTCATAGATGTGTTTTTATAAATAAATAACTATATATCTTTACACCCAAGCTCTGTTCCGTGTCTGCTTGTTCTACTGTGTAAATTGCCCTATTTTGTATACTCCACATACTGCCTAACTCTTCTTGAGGGAAGTCTGACTGCTCAGCCACAGCTACCAAGTGAATCTGTGTGGTACAGACTGCTACCAAGTGGGTTTACTGCCAAACACCTGTAGGCCTAAATCTTTTGCAGTGGTCCCAGAGGGAACTGCACAGGTTTCCGCTTAACAGAGGGGTTGCGTGCACATTATCTCCCTTTTTTGGGGTGCCTGTGCATTGCGTGACCCGTCATCCTCCCCCAGGGGTCACATACAGCCTTGCTAGAGCACTAGGGTACGAATTCCATCTACTACCCTACCCCTTTGACCCCCAATTGCCCAGGACAATAGTTTACTGGAACTCCCATACGCACAACAACATCAGTGCCATGGTTGGGAGGCGAGCACGCGGTAAGGGTGGCAAAGGTGGCCGAGCCTCAAGAGGTGGCCGTGGTGGATACGTTAGGGGACGTGGCCGGTACTTGCAGGGTGCCCCTAGCCCCCCATGTGTGGGTGACCAGTCAGGGACACCCATGCCCCCCCCTGGTTGAGGGTAACGTGGCTGACACCATCCCTGATCAGCCCTTGTTGGACCAGCCCATTGTGGCACCAGACCTGGCACAGGGTGACTCCATGGCTGACTTCCAGGTCAGCAGGTCTAGGCCACGTGTTGCGGTGCACGTTGGTGTCACCAGGCCACGTGGATCAGAGGCAGCTATGTCATCTGCTGCCCCGAGTAGGCAGGGAGGGGAGGCTGCAGGGGCAGCTGCGGCTCCATCCACCCCAGCTCTGAGTCTCCCTGCCAGGACAGTGTCGGTCCCAGTCCATCCTGCTGACGTTCCCCCTGACTACATCACACTTCAGCTAATGCCAGCACCAAGTCCCATGGTGAGTGTTCATTCCCACACTCCTAGTCCACAGTCGACCGGGGCTCCTGCCCTTAGTGTCCAGAGCGGCGTAGGACACTCAGGATCCCCACCACCTTCCAAGCGGAAGAGGAAGAGTGCTCGTTCAGTACAGGCTGATGCCCCAGACACGGCTACACAGTCCGGGCCACCAAGGAAACCCAGCTTCAATCAGGCCGAACTTGATGCACTTGTGGAGTATGTGTCCGCACATGACAGCAAAATGGTGATTACTGCAGGATACAAGACCACACCTGCACAATGTCTGGCACACTGGCAGACCATCGCGGAAATCATAAGTGCCCTTGGATTCGTGAGGCGCACAGCTAATGATTGCTACAAGCGCTGGAATGACCTGAAACGCAGGGCAAAGAAAAAGCTGGCCTCAAGTCATGCCGCTCCTCTAGTGACTGGAGGTGGGTCTCCAGCAGAGGACATTGAACTCACTCCACATGAGTATGTTGCTGGGACCTAAGTCACAGAGGGACAGATCGAAAGCGTGGGAGACCTGCCAGAATACGAGGCATTGTCCGGTGAGTGCACATGCATGTCTGTGTCATCCATGTGCATGGTGTGTGTGTGTGAGGGCTTCTGATTGAGTGCCAGGTGAGGGTGGGTGTGCCTGAGTGGTTTGGGTCACCCATGTGCTTCATCCAATACATTCTGCGCACCAGGTTTTGGGTATTGCAGTATCCCTTCTGGCAACTGTAGACATTTAGCCCAACCTCACGCCAGTTGCCCTTGAAGTGTCATCTTGCCACAACATTGTTGCGTATTATTCTCTGTTCATTCAGGCTGATTGTTTGCATTCCACCACTTTCACTAGGCATTTCTCAGTCCTATTGTCACATGTGTGACATGGCTATGGTACATGCCATCTGTGTGATGGCATGTGTCATGTATGTGTATTGGACATGCCAATCGCAGGCCAATGTGTGATGGCACTGCTATCCAGCATGCAGCAAATGTGTTGGTCTTCCATCTTGGTGTCATCAATGTGTGCCATTTGCCTCCCCTTCATTCGCAGTGACGGTGCATGCATGGGAGGGTTATAGTCATGTGGGACGCGTGTCAATGAAGTACTAGTTCTGTTGCTTCTCAGCCCTAATTGTGTGCCATGGTGCTAATGCCTGTTCCCATTTCTTTTCTTTCATGTCTTTGCAGGGGATGATGCACTTGATACTGCTGGGGTTGTGGAGATGGTGCAGACCCAGGAGGGGTCTCAGGCCCGACCAGGCACCAGTGAGGGACGTGGTGTGGTGGTGGGTGAGAACCCACACCTGCTGCAGACCATTATCTCAAGGGGTGTCTCTGGGTGCACCTCCCCCGAGCTCTATTCAGGTGTCGATTTGGATGATGAGACCTATGTGCGGTCGCAGGTAAGTGTTTCTGGGAGGGATTCTGTACTGTCCAACCCACCTTCACCAGGGGTAGAACCCTCAATGGAGATGTCAGTGTTGGTAGGTCCGCCTTTGGTGGTTACGGATGGAGGGTCACACTCTGCAACATCTGATCCTATTCCTGGGCCAGCAGATCAGAGGGGGAATGCAGTCCTGCAGCCTCAGGCAGTGCCGGCACAGCAAGGCACAGTTACCTTGCCCCAGACAGGAGTGGTGCCCGCCGACGCGGTGGCGGTACACCACCTGGCAATACCGCATGGGAGCAATCCATATACGGTATGGCAAACCAACAGGCAGCATCATCTGAGATGATGGCTCAGGCCATGGATAGGGTGGCCACTTCCATTGTCCCCCAGGAAAGGCTGATGGAACAACTACAGTAGGCAACAGACTCCATTTGCAGTCACACAGGGTGGACATGTTGGCGTCCAACAAGGACAGACGGGCGGCACTGGAGACTCTGTGCGAAGCCATTTCTATTGAGTCCCAGGGCCACAGGGAAGTTAGGGAGAATTCTCTGTTTAGGCTGAATTTCCTAACCTAGTGAATCCCCCAGCAGCTTTGCTGGATTTCTGGAGTTTGTTTTTTTCCATCCTGCCAAGAGTGAGACTCTTTTTTTCCCACTCTTGGACATGAATGTGTGTAATTCCTTGAAATGTCAATATGTTCTATGGGCTATCGGGTCTTTTACTCCATAGGGTCTCATATGTTTTTCTATGTGCGTTACACCGCACCCTACGTGCCGTAACACTGGGGCGTCCTAGCGGACCTCCATCATAGACTCCATACCCGGGGACTGACTACTGTCTCCCCGGGCATGTAAAGTCACCATTGGCTTTACTAGACCTAAATTTACTAACAGAACTAGTACAAACCATCCTATTGTGGACGTACTAGTGGGGGTAATTTGATTACTCCTGGGTCTGTTATTTGAGGGGGCACTGTCCCGTCCCCCCTCGTCGAGTTTTGGCTGGTGGCAGTGGAAACTACTTGTTATATTCGACCCCGAGTATAACCCTGTGGGATTCTTCCCATTGTTAGCGATTGATACCTTTTTCCCGTTAATCTCTAACGTACCACCAGTTTACTTATCTTAAATAAATCTATTGGATGGTATTTTCTGCCAGAACTCGGTTTTTAAAATGGCATCTGTGTTCGTCTCTGTGACTCCTAAACCAAAGGTTAAACCCTTTGTTCCACTTTGGGCGGGCTTCTGTACCGAGACCCTCCAAAGTGGTGCCATTCTGTCTGGGTTACCACAGGGGTGTGGGAGGGGGTTTAGGCACCCTGGACCGAGTTGCCTTGCCAACTCCGGTCGCACTCTGGTGTGATTGGCCCAAGTGGTGAGCCTCCCCACTCACCACTTAGCGTGTTTTGAGTGACAGCTAGGCTGAATGAATGGGGGTTTTCTGCATAAAAGCAGGGCTTTTGGGACTGGATCTTCAGAAGTCACCACAGGACCTAAGAATCCAACGAGGGTAAAGCTGAGCCGACCTGCAACGACGACACCTCCGGTGGAGCCCTGCTGAACCGACTCACCACTTCCCGACGACAGAGGAGATCTCCTGCCGGAGAGTCTATTCCCCTGACTGGTGGGAACAACCAGTCACCTTTGCTTTTTCTTTGCCCAGGACGCAGTGGTCGAATTGCCCGTGCAGAGCACAGCGGCAACCGGATAGCCACTACCCCTGTACCGCGACCAAAAGGTGGTGCCTTGTGACGGAGCACTCCGCGGCTAGTCTCTTCCCTGGTGGTGCACCGGACTTCACTTTTCTTCGACGACGAGATCCTCTCTACTCTTGGCAAAGACCCAACGTGCATCCACCACCAGGAACAACTGCCCCCGCCGGAGCTGTCTCTCCACAAACAAGGTACCGTACCCGCCTGGCTTCCCGTTCTGCCGGATCGAGTGAGGTGTCTTAATCCTCGCCTTTCCCTTGGGTCTCCTCTAAGCTTTCTTTAACTTTTCTGTTCTGAACTGGTCCAACCTTTCCATAACAATTTGCGATAGAGACTCGAAGCGCATTTCCACTGAGACACTTTTGGACATATCGCCTTGCCTCTCTCCGAGTGGGCCTCGCCTCTGAACTTTGTGATCTGCAGTAACCTGCCTTACTTGCCTTGCATTTGTCCGTAAAGTATTGGTACCGAGTTGATTTCATAACCGGCCTTATTTTTTTCTCTCCCGTCCTAACGAATACTAGAGTGCCATCTAGGGTAACGCATACACCTCTGTCTGCAAATAAGTGATGCTGGTGAACCTAGACTTGTCGAAATATTGTTAGGGGGATTTATCTATTTCTTCGTATAGTAATTTGTGATTGAAGTTATTTTGCCGTAAGAGTGCCAGAGTGTTTTCTATAGATGTGTTGTTATAAATAAATGCCTTTATATCTTTACACTGAAGCCTTGTTCCGTGTTTGCTTGTTCTACTGTGTGGATTGCCCTATATTGTATACTCCACATACTGTCTAACTCTTCTTGAGGGAAGTCTGACTACTCAGCCACAGCTACCAAGTGAATCTGTGTGGTACAGACTGCTACCAAGTGGGTTTACTGCCAAACACCTGTAGTCCTAAATCTTTTGCAGTGGTCCCAGAGGGAACTGCACAGGTTTCCGCCTAACACTGGTGTACAGCGGTGGGATTTGTATCGAGTATACAGTTTAGAGTGCTTTTCAACACTTTAGGATAACTAACCACAAAGCTTAGCACTAAAAAGCAACTTTCAAAAACATGTCTACTATGGAAGCTTACAGTCAAGAATCCTTGTCAGGTGAAAATACTGAGAGTTTACGAGCTCTCTGTAGGCAAGAGAATCTTTCTGTAAGAGGCAAGAAGTTAGAACTGATAGCGAGATTGCTGGAAAACCAAAGTCTGGGTACTGGTTCAGAGGAACCCACGTCTTCAGCAAATGTAGATAACAGTGATGGTGTTGATCTAAATCATAATTCTGATGATAGTGATGAAGAGGCTGAAGAGGAAGGAGAGGCTAACGAAAATGTCTCTCCTGCTCCTCTACCTGCCTTACCAGCTGTACCTACGGGGCCCATACCAGGTCCCACATGTAACCCTGCTTATTTTGAACTTGAAAAAATGAAGCTCGAATTAGAATACAAACGGTTCTTGGCTCAATCTGAAAGAAACCAAGAGCTCGAGTTCAGACGGATGAATGCCCAGGCTGAACAGAAGCAAGCTGAGTTGAGGCTCAGGGAAATAGAACTTAATCACGAGTTAGAGATGAAAAAAATGTCTATAGAAAATGCTTCTCTCTCCTCTGGTTCCTCTAGGAGCTCCAGTCCCAAAAGACCCCAGATGCCGAAGGAATTAGTGGGTATGTATGAACCGAGATTGGATGCGTTAGATTGGTTAAAACTGTTTGAGTACAATCATGGGCTTCAGGAAATCACCGGGAATGATTTGCTTCCCTGGTTGTTCTTTAGGCTCACCCCCGTTGCGACTGATGTGGTAATGGAGTTGGGGGAGGCGGATAAGTAGGATTACGAAAGTGTGAAACTAGCTTTGATAGCTAGATTCGGGAAGACCCCTTCCCAGTATCTTAAGAGGTTTAGAACCCCCAAAAAGCATGATGGTACCCCTTGGGCTACCTGGGTGAGTGAAGGGTTGAAAAACTTAGAGGGACAGATTAAGGGTTACAAAGTGAACACTTATGAGGGTATGAAGAATCTTTTTATGTTGGAGTCTATTTATGATGCCTGTTCTCCAGAGCTCAGACAGCACTTGGCTGATTCGAAGGAATTAGATTCCCGGAAGCTGGCGAAGGCTGCTGACTTTTGGGTTGCCAACAGGGCTACTCACAAGGATTCTGGGGCAACTCAGAAAAAGGATGAGGGAAAACAGCCTGAAAAAGACTCAAAAGAGAATTCGAATAACTCAAATTCCAAAGAGGGCCCAAAACAAAACCAGAAGGGTAAGCCACAAGGAAAACCGCAGCAGAATAGTGTATCTTCTGGTGCCAAACCGGAAGGAGGCCAGAACAATCCACCATTCCAGAAAAAATTCGGTAAATGCTTTGTTTGTGGCTCGACTGACCACGTGAAAGGAGATCCCAGATGTAAGGGTAAACCTTCAGGGTCCAGCTTGTCTCCTTAGCCTTCGCTCCAGAGGAGGAAGTCCAAATGGCAAGCAGAAACTTTCTTCTGCTGGCTGACGAACCCATTGGAGTCTCAGCCAGCGTTTCTTTAGTATCTCTGGGGTTGTGGGAACAACAGAATTTAGATGTCTATAATTCTATCCCCGATAATACTAAAGAGTATTATAAGGATAGTGTCCAGGTGAATGGTCAGGAGACTCCTGCCATTAGGGACACTGGGGCCAGCATAACTGTGGTGGATACATCGTTTTTTCAGGCTGAGGATGTTGCTAAGGCACCCAAACGCCTCACCAAGTTAGCTGGAGGGCCTCTGCAGATGCTTCCGCAATTACCAGTTCTCATCCAGTGTAACGACATGACTGTAAAGATACCTGTCAGCATACAGAGTGAGGTACCAGGACGCGTACTGTTGGGTAATGATTTGAAAACTCTCGGAGTTGTATCGCATACTCCCAGACCTCCTAGTAAACGGTTACAGGAGCTAACCAGACCCGCAAGAGAGAGGACCATGCGCGGTACTCTCCAGGAGATGATGAATAAAGAGATCACTCCTGCTCCACTGGAATTGTCGGCAGCTGTCTTGAAGAAATCAGAAGCGAAAGGGAAACCCAAAACTTCTAACCCGAAACCAGCAGCCAGCATTTCAGTGCAGCCAACAAGGACTTCCTCGCGATTGTCCAAAATTACACCCCTAACTCCACCTCCAGCCGAGGCTGAGAGGGAGGTACAACCCTGTGTGGTAGAATTAGACTCTGAAGAAAAGCTAATGGAAGGCCAGGAACTCATTGGAGATCTGGATCCTGTTGACCATCCTGAGCTGCAGTCGTTACTGGCAGAAGGTGGACCCAGCAGGGCAGACTTCAGTAAGGGACAGAGAGAATGTCCAACTCTGGAAAGTCTTCGCCACCAGGCTGAAGCTCAGGCTGAAGGGCAAGAGCCTGGGAAATACAGGTTGCACTGGGAAGATGGCTTCTTCTACAGTGAACCGACCGAGTCTGCACCTGGAGACTACAAACGGCTTGTAGTACCCCAAGAGAACAGACCTCAGTTCTTGCAGTTAGCCCACGAGATTCCTTTGGCTGGTCACTTGAGTTTCAAGAAGACTAAGGAAAGGCTCTATCTCTACTTCTATTGGCCAAAGATGGGGGCCGAAGTAGAAAAACACTGCAGGAGCTGCCATACCTGCCAGACTTCTGGTAAGGTTGGCTCCAAGAATGTGGCACCGTTCGTGCCTCTCCCAGTTGTGGGAGTCCCGTTTGAGAGAGTAGGGATTGACATTGTTGGTCCCCTTGATCCTCCAACCTCCTCAGGCATCAGGTTTATACTTGTTGTAGTAGACCATGCTACTAGGTATCCTGAGGCAATTCCTATGAGGACTGTTACAGCTCCGGCCGTGGCTAAGGCCCTCCTTGGTATTTTTACTAGGGTTGGGTTTCCTAAGGAAGTAATCTCTGACAGGGGGTCAAACTTTATGTCCCAATACATGAAAGCCATGTGGAAAACCTGTGGAGTTACTTACAAGTTCTCAACAGCTTACCACCCACAAATCAATGGGTTGGTAGAACCGTTCAACCGAACCATGAAGAGCATGATAGGTGCTTTAGAGGAACCCCTTAAGCGTAAGTGGGACCTTCTACTGCCATGCCTTCTATTTTCTTATAGAGAAGTCCCTCAGGATGGAGTAGGTTACTCTCCCTTCGAACTTCTCTATGGTCATCCCGTCAGAGGTCCATTGGCCCTGATTAAGGAGGGGCTGGAGAGTGCTCCTTCCCCCAAGCCAGTCAGAGTGACTGACTATGTGATAGGTCTCCGGAGGAGAATGTCGCACATGATGACGGAAGCAAGCGATAACTTGAAAGCTGGACAAGCATTGGTCAAGACCTGGCACGATCAAAAGGCTAACATGGTTGAGTTCGCTCAAGACCAGCTCGTTCTTGTTATGATCCCAACAAGGCAGAGGGCCTTGCAAGACTAATGGATGGGACCCTTCAGAGTTGTGGGTAAACTCGGAGAGGTCAACTATCTGGTGGACTTGGGCAATCCCAAGGAGGCTCCGACAGTCTTCCACAACAACCGACTCAAAGCGTATGTCTCAAGACCGGATATAGGAGCGTTGCTTCTAGCATCGTCCGAGGAAGGAGAAGAGAGTGAAGCTCTTCCGGATCTCCTCAGAGGCTTACCTTTAGACGAAAAAATTGAAGGAGTAAATCTCTCCTCCAATCTGACACCCGAGCAGCAAGAAGAGTGCAAATCTATGCTGAATCAGTTTGCCTCTCTGTTCTCGCTTTCACCAGGCTTGACCCCTTGGGGCCAGCATGACATACTCACTGGTGACTGTCTGCCAGTCAAAAGCAGAGGATAACGAATGTCAGAGAACGTACGAACCCACATCAAAGGTGAGGTCAGCAAGATGCTCGATCTCGGGGTAATAGAGCCCTCTACTAGTCCATGGTCTAGCCCAGTTTTGTTAGTACCAAAGGCTGGATCTAAAGAGCCTAGATTCTGCATGGATTATAGAGCTCTTAATGCAGTCACCAAGACTGATGCCCCCAAGAACAGATGAGTTGGTGGATAAACTTGGCGCCGCCAAGTTCCTCAGCACATTTGACTTGATGTCAGGCTATTGGCAAATAGCCCTGACAGACCATGCCAAGGAGAAAACTACATTTTCTACCCCCGTTGGCTTATACCAGTTTAAGGTAATGCCTTTCGGATTGAAGAATGCACCTGCTACTTTTCAACGGATGGTAAACCAGGTTCTGAATGGGATGGAGGACTTCTGCATGGCATACTTGGATGACATAGCAGTGTTCAGCAATTCCTGGGAAGAACATGTAACCCACCTGAGAGATGTTTTGCAGGCTCTTGGACGAGCCAATCTGACCATAAAGGCAAGTAAGTGCCAAATTGGACAGAGTAAGGTAGTCTATCTTGGACATGAGGTAGGAGGTGGAGAAATAAGGCCTTTGCTCAGTAAGATTGAAGCTGTGCAAAATTGGACAACACCTACTACTCAAACCCAAGTTTCTGGCTATTCCACAGAGCACACTGCATTTTGCTGCATACTTTGCAGATTTTGAGATTTCCATCTCCAAGCCGATGACATCCATGGCTCCACTATTGCCACCTGGTGCTACATCTGCCTCAGCACCACCCCCACCCCCTCCACCACCACCATCTCCCCAAGGGCCTGAAGAGGGGAACAGGAGTGAGCATACAGAGGAGGAAGAAGAGGATGACGAGAATGAGGTAGAGGAAATCCCTACTACCCGCCCTCGGCGTGATTCTTGGGTGTGGCGGTTGTTTACCGTTCATGGGAATGGTCCTAAGGCTCGTGCGAACCGTGTCACCTGCAATGAGTGCAAAATGGTACTCAGTCGCGGGAGGCACGGTGCGTATAGCTTTGGGACCACGACCATGAAGCGACACCTGAACTCATTCCACACTGGGGCCATTCGTAAGGTTGTACCTTGCGAAGAGCGTAGTAGGTTGATTGCCTCTACTTCATCCTCTGTTTCTGATCCTGTCACCACAAGGAACACCTCTGTGGGACAGTGTCTTCCTCAAGCTGCCTCACAGGCCATACAGAATTCTGATGACCCTTACCTTAGTTGTATGTATGTACTGTGACACAGTACTCTGCATGGGGGAGCGACTTCGAAGTGCGTTTGAGACTATCGTCTCAGAGCACGAGAAGACCTGCTCACTACCCAAATAAAACCCACTGTACATCTTCCTCTCTCAGCTCGCCCTTTCTTACCCCTGTGGTTGGTGTCCCCCCCTTTACCCTCCTTTCCCCGCCTCTCCTAGTGTGTCATGTTTAAAAAACCCCAAAAATACAAAAAAACAAAACAGAGCCGCCTTTCACAGTTAAAAAATAGAAGTGAAGTTAAATAAAGCAGGGCCCTTTGTATATCTTGAATGTCCGCGGACAGTTCGCGAACATAAAAAAAAATTGGGGTGCTACCCTATTATACCCATTGCATTTTTCTCTGGGAGGAAGTGGTGTCTCTGAAAAGAGCCTTTGGGAGGTGTTTGTATGTCAACAATTATAAATACTTAACACCTACTTCAAAATGGATGCTGTATTTCTAGAAAAGATCGCAGTGCATTTTGTACATTTCTCAGAAAAATCTGATTGCCAGCATAAGTACGATGGACTCCATCTCTGCGAAAAATGTATGTACTACGAAACATAATATTTTCATTGTGAAAAGAGGACATGCCAAAATCTCTTAGGAAGGCACAAACAGCCTTATTGACATTACGCCTTGCTTTCTCCATTTGTGGACCACATGAGATAGAACGAAGCCACATTTGTCTCTGCGCAATCCGTGAAAAAATTACTTTGGAGTTTGGAAACATGTGCATGATCTTCTGAAGTCCTTCTTTCATTGCACATTGCAAAGAAATTCCAGACACATGTCCTAAACTGTTCCCTCCACAATTAATTACAATTATGTCTAGATGTTCCTCTATCTTCAAAGTTGCACAGAGAGGTAGCAAGTCCAACCACTTTGAAGTGGGAGAATGGGAGAAAAAACTCCCCACAATCTCCTCGCGCCCCTGGCCTAGAGGATCGCGGCCCAGACACCCGCCACGAGATGAATTCGTCTATCTACCAGACGACCAAATACCCTGGTACAAGAACATACAGATGTGCCCACCGGCCTGTCCGCCAGCCTGCCCTACTCAAGCCGACACCTGCGGCATGGATGAACTCGACTAAGCCCTTCAACAATAAGGACCTACATCGTTAGAGATGCCATGACGACCTAGCCAACAGTCAGAACACACGTGCAACACTGGACACTCCCACACCAATCCACACGAAGAATATACTCAGTGCTATGACGTAGGTGACGGACACACCCACTGATGCGCATCTTTATTATTTTTCACATAGGTTCTCTGAAATGCAGAAACGCAAGACGCACAAAGCACTCGTTTACATGCTTGCTGATGCTTCTCCTGACCCTTGCATCGTGGTGAAAATACAACGAAGACATGACACTGCCTATGAAGCCATGTGACACCGCAACATAAGTGCTGTGCATTACACATCCCCACCTATGAACCAGGCCCAAGTAGGCCGCAAGCAAGAGCCGCCATGAACACTGAGCGAGCCAGAGTACAATTGCTGACCCTGCATAATGAGCCCATCGAGAGCTGGCAGCCAAGGGAGCGATGTTGCAACTCGTATGCTACCAGCCGACGCCAAGGTCACACCTGTAAGCAAAACCAAGCACCCAAAGGCAAATACAACTTTAAATGTGCAGAATTCTGCCTCAGCCACGGTCTCTCCTCATGTGACCAAGCCAAACCTGACAAGGTGCCAGACCCACGAGGGAGAAGTCGCCTGGGTCCCACGTCTAGGACATAGGCTGCAACAATGAAATGACCCAGTGGACACCTACAGGGATGGGAAAGGTCTGCTCTCAGGCCTATGAGCAAATCCTCGCATTGTCTGCACGAACACATAGTTACATATTGTTGCAAATGACAGGTACACCGCGAGCTGGGAACAACGATGGTCTCAGGCTGGGGGGCTCGCGAGTGGACCAATCAGAACATGGGGGCACTCATCACTGACGCCACTAACATTAGCCAATCATTAGGGGTCTTCGTGTAACAATTTTCAAGTATCTAATAGAAGGGACAGCCCAAGTATACCACCTGACTGACCCTTAACCACTAACAATGTTCTCTATATGTATGCTATACTAACCCTACCACTCGAGGAACCAATCCAGAGTGGCAATAGGTTTTTTCGCTAACTTTCCCAGGTGATGCAAGTAGTGCGTCATACTGAGGCAAAAGGGGCCTGCGAGCCCCACGAATTTCGAGAGTCTGGACGGACGCATACGATCCTAGACCCATCCCTGCCGTTGTTCAATAAACAGCAGAACCACCTTGCTTCTTGCGTGTGTCTCATACTCATTTTTGGGAAACGCGGGAGGATTTGGGGCCTCCTAGCCCGGAGGTCCACGGACGGCCCAGCCGACCCCGGGAGAAACTCCCCGACAACTTCATTCCACGCACTCCATGCCAGTGCACTTCCACATGTGGGAATCCAAGATCTATACATACTCCACAGCTTTCTGCATGCACCTTCAACCAATGTATCCACGAGTCTCCCAAAATCCACACAATCTGTTTTTTGAAACACTCAGCCATAGCTATCTGTTCTTCTCTCAGCAAAAAGAATATCTGAGAAAACCTCTCCTAGCACAACACACTCACTAGAAACTCCGCGACAAGTTGGAGGCACTGCTGAGATCTGGTTACGATCTACCTTTTTATTTTTCCGAGTACTCTCGTTGCGAGGAGGCCCGGCGGCGCGGCCCCCTCTGCCGCTGCCCCCTGTTTGAGGACTACAGGACCATCGTGGAACTGCGAGAAGACCGGACAGCGCAATCCGGATATTGGCCCTCGGGAGCCGATTGAGAAGTATCCCGCCCGCGGTTGGCGAGTGTCCAGACGTGCTCCAGACGAGGGGAGGTGGCGAGCCGCTTGGAGGGGTGAACGCAGTCGAGCGGCCCCGCATCAAGAGAACTTGGTGAGTATGCCACACCCAACAAGCAATGTGAAGTTGTGAGGGAGGAGGGAGGAATGGAATAAGGGAGGTGGGAGGTGTTACCAAGGTGCGCGGCGAAGATTTGATAAATTAGTGTATTCGCAGTGAAGTGATTGGTAGCTGGACAAGTGCGAGAGCAGTTTGCTACGCTACGAAGAAGAGTGGGCGGAGCACAAAAACATCATGTGCGACCGCTCATAGACACTGATTGGCCTAGGTCGCGACCACCTGTAAGGGTGTGTGGGTGTGTGTGTGTGCGGTTTCCTATGAATTGGCGATTATTGTTCAATGAGTAGATGAGGATCCCTATTGATCGAGCAGAGAAACTCGATAGATAGATGACGTTTTCCTGTAGGCGGTAGCTAACTGGTTGCTTAATACGGAAGATAATTGGCTGGTTAAGCCCTCCTGTTGAGGGGCGTATCACACGCGAGGCGACGCAGCGTGCGCAGTCTGATTATATTATTGGTTACCTTGTTCCAGGCGTGACAAGAGGACAGCTGTGGGGTTAACGGGGATAAATAGCAAAACTTATTTAGAGCATGCTGTAGTGTGAAAAGAACTTACCGGTAGTTTTGGAAGAGGTCAGTGACGTCACCCGTAGGGCTTTCATAGGATACCTCGACCACACAGCGTTGTTGAAGAGTGGTGGGGAAGCGAATAGTGGTAAGGGGGAGGGCACGGAGGTCAACTGCAACGATTAAATCGGAGCCAGGTGGAGAGGGGACGTGACCGCGCATGGAGAATGCCGGCCACGACGAGTGAGGAAGGAGGAGGAGGGGTGAAGAAAAGTGGGACGGCTGTATAAACACGTCACACAGGGCACGCAGCCCCAGGGGGCTACGTTCGCCTTGGCCGTAGGGGGCCATAACAGTATTAAGTGAGAAAAACAAAGGCAGAGAAAAGACTACATACTTGCAAGCGTTATATTTGACTGTTTTCTTTTTAGCGGACGATCGCAAGTCCCCACACTACGGGGCCAGGTAAAACATCTGCAATTGTCAAACTTGATAGAGTTTATTTTTAGCAAGGTAACGACTACTATATTGAGGGGAGCTAACAACACAGTGCTACCATGTCATACGGGATAGGATCGGGAGGGTGGGGGAACACCCTCACTACCCCGCTACAGCATATTTGTAAAACACTGTCACCCCATAGGGAGAACCTGATTAAATACAGCATAGAATGGACACAGGGGACGGACAACAAAATGACGACACCCTGGCCGCCTAACGGCAGTTTCGACCCATATGTCCAGCACTCACTACTGACTAATCTACATAACACATACAAGGGGAAGAAGTTGACGCACCATGTGGAGGTGTTTAACTTATGGAGGATGTTCCAGGGGTCCCAACCAGGACCAACCGAAATGTTCACTGTGGGGGAAATAAAGGAGGAAGAAGAGAATGGGGAAAAAGTGAGTGAAAGCACACAGTGCACGGGAAGAGGACAAGAGGGAGGAGAAAAGCTAAATGAAACAGAAATAAAAAAGGAGCGGACCAACGACATGCCCTTAGCGAAAGTAGTGAAAAAGGAGGAAGGGGGCTTATATCCTGTAACGGAACTACGAGAAGTGGTAAGGCAACAACTAACGGCGGCTGAGGGGTATTCGAACCCAGCATACAGCCCACCACCATATACAGCTACAGGTGGCTACACGTGGGGGGTGTGACAAGTGCGGTAGGGCCAATTTATACGAAGATGCCCGCAAGGGAAGGGAAGACTAGTGAAGAACAAATAACAGCCATAGGACACGACGAGTGGGTAGCTGCGCAGGTGTTATTAAAATTGCGAGGGACATTAACGGGAGAAGAGAAGGAGGTAGTAAGAAAAATGAACGAGGATGATGAGAGTAAGAGTGAGATTAAAGGGGAAGGGGGAAAAGGAAGGAAGGGGAGCTGTTAAGAGAGGAGGAGGAGATCCTGGAGGAACGATTGGCGGAGTTAAGGAATGAGCAAAACGCCCTGATCAAACAGCTTGAGAGGTAGGAAAAAAAGTAAGAATGAGTTAGAAAAAATGAGGGAACAAACTGAAGAACGGAAGAGGGAAGCTGAAAGGATGAAGGCGGTAGCAGAAAGGGTATCTCGAGCAGCACAGCACGACAGGAAAAGGGAGGAAGAAGAGAAAGAAAAGGAGATGGAAATATGGAAGAGAAAAATACTATCAGAAACTACAAAGAAATACGAGGAAGGGAGGGTAATAGAAAGCATATTAGAAAGGGAAAGAGAGAGATGGGAAAGGAGGAGAGAGGAAGAAAGGATATTAGAAAAGATGAGTAGTGAAGTAATGGAGGAATTAAAAAAGAAAAGAGGAAATAGGAGGAGAAATAATAGAGAAAAGAGAAGGGGAAAGAGGAGATAGGAGAGGGGAGAGTGGGATAAGGAAATATGTACGCAGGGACACAGAAGTAGCAACAACATCAGCACAAAGGGGAGCAATTGATAAAGAAGAAGTGGGAGGAACGGATTTAATAGATTTAAAAACAGTGATGATTCGGGGGAAAAAGACAGATTGGGGGTTGTCGCTCCTGGATGATTTTTGCAGCAAGGAAGAAGAAGGAATGGGGGGAGAAGGAAGAAACGGGGAAAGGGAAAGCTTAGATAAATTGTACATCACCCGAACCAACAAGGAATCACCATGGGCTTGCAGAAGGAAGGAAGAGCTGGGGGGAAGTGAGGAAGGAGAACAAGGAATGGCGGGAAGGCAAACACGTGCAGCTACACCCTCATCATCCCGTCCAACATGTACACCCACACCCGCCCCCGAACACACACCCTACGCCGGCAGGCTTAGAGATCTCCCCAGACGCAGGCAGGAAGAACGAACACACACGCCCACATCAAATAAAGGAAATAATAAACGAAGGGGAAGAGATGAAGGGGAAGCAGCTATTAGTGGGGGAAATATGGACATAACTGATGACGTAGACGACACAGAAGAAGAGGAGGGGTATACAGACTCAACACCGCGACACCCGGGGGGGCATATAGGACACAACCTAATGCCACTTTTGGAGAGAGGAGGGGTTAGACCACAATACGTCCCTTGGAAGCATGCAGATAAGGACAATATAAAGTGTAGGCTCCCATCACTAAGTGGAGGAGTGGGGAAATGGATATATGAGATGGAAAAACACACTGCAGGACAGAAACTGGCAGTAGGAGACATGAAGGGCCTACTAATATCAATATTAGGGGATGCAGCAGATGACATCTGGAAGAGAGCGGGCTTCCCCGGGGTCACAATAACGAACACATCACATGACGGGGCGCCATTTGCGAATTGCAGGCATGCATTATGGCAAGCACTAAGGGTACAATACCCAGACACCTCAGACATAGGAGCAATTACATCACGCAAGATGCGTGAGAACGAAGATCCTGTTGATTATATCCAGGAAATTCAGGAGAAGTGGTGTATGGAAACTAGAGAGCAGTGGGACAAGACACCAGCAATATTTTATCATATACTAATACAAGGGCTCCCGGAGGCAGTATAGAAACAATTGAAGAAAGTAGTGGGGATGGAAGCAAAGGCTTGGCCGGAAATACAACTGGCAATAGTACACCATTGTAGGACGTGGCAAGAAAAGATGAAAGAAAAGGAAGAAGATAGAAAAGCAGAAGAGGCTAAATTAGTGCAGAAAAAACGGACTAAGTACACGATGGAAGGTGCACTAATAACTACACCTTCAACAATGACACCAAACCCCATGCAAGTAGTGGCCGCACAAGATCCCTCCCAAATACAATCACCACAAATTATAACACAGCAACTGCCACCACCCCCACCATACACGGCTAATATGGGAGGAGGATACTCGGCCTCAGGAGCGGGATATTATAATTACAACAGGGGAAGGGGAGGAATGATGAGAGGGAGGGGATATGGCTATAACGCACAACAGCAGGGGGGAGGATTCAGAAGCTTCTACCCCACTGGGCAACCAGTATACCAGGATAATTCAGGAAGTTTCCCATGGCAGACCAGAGAACCACCTGTATGTTGGATTTGTGGAATGTTAGGACACATGTTACGCACATGTAGAATGAGACCCTCCACACCAGCATGGGGGGAACAAGGAAAACAAGGGCCTACAAGGGAACAACAGGGTTACCAACAACAACAGGGGCTGCCACAGGGCAGCACGCAGCAACAGTTAGTAACACAACAACAGCCACAGACATATTCATTACCGCAACAACAGGTAGCGATAACACAACAACACCAAGTGCAGCCAGTGCAGCAGCACACTCAAATACAGGACCATAAGGTAACCTCCACCGATACACAGCTACAACAAACACAACTGGGAAGGGTGACTGTCCTGGGACACAACCCTTACACAGGAAGTGGTCAATCATTATACCCACAATAGGACAGCCCACAGACATCCTTTGTGTGTCCCATCCTGTCGGTAACACCTAATAGTGTGGAGGAACCATGCATTGAGGTAACGATAGGTGACAAAAAATGATCATTCCTTGTTGATACTGGGGCAACCCAGTCTTGCATAAGGGAAGGTAAATTTAAGATGTCAGGTGAGGCCATGAACACCCAAGGATTATCTGGGGCTAGGGGGTTGGTTCCCTTTACTGATAGCATCTCCTTATCAATCGGGGATTATGACATGTCTGTCCCGCTCCTGTATTCAAGGGAGTCGCCAGTAAACATACTTGGGAGAGACATAATGAGCAGGCTAAATATGACAATCTCCTTCACGGAGGACGGCATAATTTGTTCCACTCCAGGAATAAACATGCTCACTGCACGGCAAATTCTGCAAGCATACTGTGGACAGACAGTAACTCGGGCTGAGCCAGTAGATGGCGAACTGTTCCAGTACGGAACAGACATGGCATTCTCATGGATGCCAGGAATAGAAGGGAAGATCTGGAGGAGGCCAGCAGCATATTTGTTCAGACCTGAGACACCAGCCAATGAACCGGAAGGGAAGGCGATTTCAGTGAGCATCGAGAGTATCATAGCAACTGGTGATTATATTGCGGTACATGCTCAAGACCGGGAAGGGAGAGCATGGAGGGCAGTGATTGCTGTGGCTGAGGGATGTAGGCTGACCCAGGTGTCCGATGAGGAGCTCTTTTCGGAAGACAAAGAAGAGGGCGAAATGGTATTTATGATGAGTGTAGATATATGGCTAAGAGTGACATATAAGCAAGTGGCACAGAAAATTGCCATGGCACTTGAAGCACCCACATCTACCCCAGTTCCCTTTTACGAGGAAGATATGGCAAAAGTTCCAACATCACTGTGGACCACCAGTCCCTATGACGTGGGCTGCATAAAGAGTATCGGGGGAGTAAGAATAAAGCTGAAAAAGGGTGCAATACTCCCTAGAGTGAAGCAATACCCACTATCAAAAGAGGCAGATGAGGGCATATATGAAACAATAACGGCCCTAATAAATAACGGCATACTGGTACCATCAGAATCACCATGTAACATGGCCGTGTACCCAGTGCGCAAAGTTAAAGGAGGCTCTTGGCGTTTTATCCAGGACCTCAGACCCTTGAACAACATTGTGGAAGCAGAATACCCCATAGCAGCAAACCCGCCCACAATCTTATGTGGGATTCCAGCAGAGGCCTCACGATTCACAGTGATTGACCTCAAAAATGCCTTTTTCTCAATACCCCTGCATCCAGATTCACAAGACTTGACAAACTTCACGTACAGAAACACAAAATGGAAACACACCAGGTTACCACAAGGGTACTGCGAGTCACCCTCAATTTTTAACAGAGTAATACAGATGGACTTGGGAAACGTTGAATTGGAAAGTACGGTGCTGCAATATGTTGACGACATAATAATTTGCAGCTCAAGCGAGAAAAGGTGCAGGGAAGAGTCATTGAAAATGCTGACAGTATTGGCTGAAAAAGGTTACAAAGTAGACAAGGAAAAGTTACAGTACTGTCAGGAACAGGTATTATACATTGGTCAACTAATATCCCAACACGGAAGAAAGATTGCACCACAAAGAGCACAGGCTATATCAAACACGCCACTGCCACAAACAGTGAGGGAGCTGCAGCAGTTCCGGGGATTGTGCAACTACTGTAGAGCATGGGTTTTTGATTACAGCTCATACATAGGACCCCTACTTGAAGCATTGAGAGAAGCAAACAAAGGGGACAAAACATTGGGGTGGACAAGGGAAATGAGGAAGCATTTGACGAGTTGAAGAACGCAATATCAACTGCTCCGGTACTGGCCACCCCAGATTATGAACGGCAGTTCTTTATCTTTTCACATTGCGACTCAGCGGTAATGAAAGCAGTATTGGCTCAGAAAACAAGCATGGGACACAAGCCAATAGCGTTCTACAGCGGTCACTTGGACCCTGTTATGTTAGGCCATTTCCCTTGTGAACAGAGTCTCGCCGCAGCTGCATTCGCGGTAGAGAAATCATCATCTATTACAATGGGGTGCCCAACCACACTATTCGTGGAGCATGCACTATTTGCAATATTGAACAAGCCTAAGTCCACACAAACCACGCAGAGGGTGTCAGGTTATGAGATCATCTTATCTAGACCAGAACTATCAATTGTTAGATGCAGTACAGTTAACCCCGCAAGGTTTATGGCGGAAGTTATTGAGGAAGGTGATTATGCTCATGACTGTACGCAGACTATCGAAATGTACTCATGTACTAGAAAAGTTGAAGAGGATGCGCTCAATGGTGGAGAGCTCTTGTTCATTGATGAGTCCTCAACAATAGACCAGAGTGATGGGATAAGGAGAACTGGGGCAGCAGTTGTAAAAATGACAGAAGATCTGGTGTGTGTCCCGGTGAAATGTGTACAGTTACCACAGCATTATTCGGCTCAAGCAGCAGAATTGGTTGCACTGATCTTGGCGTTGAAGGAAAGCATTGACAAAAGAGTTACTATATATTCTGATAGCGCATATGTCACGTCAACTGTCCACTCAGGGTTGATAAAATGGCAGAGAAGGGGGTTTAGGAGAGCTGATGGTACACCAGTACAACATGCTCTCTTGTTAGCTGAATTAATTGAAGTAATCAATGATCCCCAAGAAATAGCTTTGGTTAAATGTCCCGCACACACTAATGGAGAAGACCATATCTCAAAAGGGAATGAAACAGCAGATGCACATGCCAAACATGCGGCGTATTTTGGTGAAATATGGAACCCCCCAGAGTCAGAGAGAGGGAGAGGGAGGGGGATGGCTAAACAGATGTTGATGAAAGAAGGGTACACCCATCTCCCAGCCACACAGATAATGGAATTACAGGCGGCCGCACCAATGGCAGAAAAGGAACTATGGGTAAAAAGAGGATGTACAATGTCCCCAACTGACACGCTGTGGTGTCAAAATAACACTGGAATGGTGGTCATGCCATTGGCACTATTGAACACCGCCCTGGCCCAGCTCCATCACCCAGCTCATACAGGAAAGGAAGGCATTTCAGCACGAATTAGGGAAGACTGGTTCTGCCCCGAGTTAAATTCTCATGTAACAAATTTTATCAGCAATTGCCTTACATGCCAACAGTTTACGGCCGGTCATACGCTGCAAGTGATAAAAGGTACTATACCCCGGCCAGAGGGACCCTTCCTGCACATTCATATTGATTACGTTGATATGATCAATGTATGTCAAGGAAATAGGTATATGATTGTAGTGGTATGCCCATTCTCCAGGTGGATTGAGGCAGGACCCTGCTCACATGCAGATGCGTTCAGAGCAGCTAAATTTCTAGTGAGGGAGGTTTTCCCCAGGTGGGGTGTGTGTTAAGTGCTGCGATCCGATAACGGCCCACACTTCGCTAATGAAATGTTTCAGCACATCACGTCTTTGCTGGGCATTAAGCATAAATTTGCGTGTGCATATCACCCGCAGGCCAACGGTATATGTGAACGCCTGAACAGCCTATTGAAAGAAGAAATAGCAAAGATACAGCAAACAACAAAGAAGAGCTGGTTGTATTGTCTTCCGCTAGCTCTATTTGAGCTAAGGAATAGACCAGGGTCTGACCACCACCTCACTCCTCACGAGGTGGTGACAGGACGTCAAATGCGCCTTCCTCTAACGCCTACATCAAGAGCATTCACAGATTATGAAAACACTGCAACTGTTCTTGGTGATGAAATGTATCAATATGCGTCTTCTTTGATTACTAGTGTAGCGTTTGTATCTCAACAGCTCGAGCGCACGCGGGACAGGTCTAAGAGTTGTCAACAAGAAGACACCGACAAAGAATTGGAAAAAGAAGGACTAAGCAAAATTGCTAAAGGTGACCACGTGCTACTCCACAACTTCAATAGAAAGTGGAACGGCCCACGCTTTACTGGTCCTCATTTGGTAGAGGAGGTAGCTATGAGAGCGGTGAAGTTGCAGGATAAGCGTGCTTGGAATCACCTACACGACATGAAGATCTACAAACTCCAGACCCGCCCTAGCGTTACCGTCAGGGCCATTGGAAGAACAACGACAGCATCGGCTACAGAGAAGGAGACGTCGACCACAGCTGACGACATTATTGTCACTACACCCGAACACCCCCCAGCCTCCCCACAGACAAGTACTGAAATAGACACTGGACACCTGCCCACAGCCCATCCCATGGTAACGAGATCGAAAAGTAAACAGACTTCCGCAAATTGAGCCCCAAATCCCCCCCCCATGCCCACTAAGGTCACCCCCAATTGAAGGACATTGTTTTGTGCACACACACATGTAAACACTTGTATGTTTTCTCTTTTTCTCTCTCGCACATGCAGGTATCGTGGGTATTGTATTGTCGAGAAAATAAGTAACTAACAGCGTACATTGCCCAGGAGTAGATGCTACCCACGGATGATAACTACCCTGAAGCCCTATCACACCAATTTGTATATAATATAAGAAGGCCAAAGTACCTAAAAAGAAGGAGGGTACGCGTCTATTACACCGCATTTGTTTTGGCCATAGAACAATCATTTCCCCTTCTTCACCAGCACTTACCTGCTCTAAGAGATAGATCACTAAGGTTGGCGTGGGAACAGCTCTTCGCCTGGGCACTGAACGACTACTTGATAGGGAGAGCTTGATAACAACAACTAACCATAATAACAAGCGTATTGAGAATTTTCAGGCGGGCAACTTTAACGTTGCAAGAATAAGCTGCCGGACTGCAGCAAGGTAAGAGCAAATGCCGGTGAGACTAGCTTTTGTAATAAAAATGATAGGAGTATTGGTCATCACTGGTCTATTGGCTGCCTCTGTATGGCAGAAAAGTTATGCTATCAATATTAGGGCTGCACCCAAACCTAATGTACCCCATCCCACGGCTGCAACAGGTGTGACATCAGGTGGTACTAGCAACCCTCCACATAAAGGAAGTAGAGTTAAACGCAGCACATACTCAGATAATAAGGGTATTGATAATTACATAACAGATTCAGCACACGTCTCGAACAACATGTGGTACCAGCACATGACCCAAATAGGTAAGCAGACAACAGAAGACAGATGTTATGTTTTCTCATTGATCCCATACACCATGAGCGCTTCGCTGACATTCGTAGCCAAAGAAATAGAAAAAAAGACGGCACAATGTATAATATATCTGGCACTATTCCAAACGAGAGGGCGATTTCAAGGAACAGTGATGAGAATGGAGTGGAAAACAAGAGACACATACCCGTACGAAAACAATTTCCTCAAGTCATATTTGAGTTACCACAAGAGCAGTTTGCATGCCGAAGCATTCATGTACATGACAAGTGGCCCTGAAAAGGGAGAAACGAAGAAAGTAACACTACAATACCTACCCTGTGATTGGTACGCCACCGAAGTTCCTGGTACACAAGGCTGTTGGGAAAGGCCACTGGTAACAATAACAGGGAAGGTATACAAGAACAATGAATGGGACATAGGAGTGGTCGGTAGCAACATGGTAACAAGAGAAAATACTACCACCATAAAGGAACACAATGATAGATGTTGGACGACATGGGGCAAGTACGTACCCCTGCTGACATGGATGGAGAAAGATGAAGACCCAATAAGCATACTACCACTGACCGCGCCCAAGTTATGCTACCAACACAGAGGAGATGTGGAGGTGGGATACAACACCAACTGTGCAAGCGTGTTAGAGTTACCAGAGGGGGGTGCAGGAACGGCAGTGATAATGGATCACTACTGGGCCTGCGGAAATAAGGCATATCACACCCTGCCCCCGTTGTGGAATGGTATATGCACAATGGTACACATCAATGTACCATCACTAGTGGTGCCCCAAAAACATGTGAACATGGCCAACTTGCCCAAAATGGATGAAGGGAACAAGAGGAAGAAGAGATTGGTACAATCACAGAGGGGGGAGGACAACGACAAGAACAACAATAATGTAATGAAAAGGAAAAAGAGACAAGGAGAACCTCTGACAGGAAACTACCTGTGGGGAAGGTCGGAAACAGCACTCACTTCTATCCCACCAGAACACAGGTTATTTAGCAGAGCTGCAATGTTCTTCTCGTCAATAATACACCCTGGACTACAAGCTTATGCAAACGCTAAAAGGCTCCAGATAACCCGATGGGAACTAATGATGACCATAAATTCAACAGTAAACGGATTCAATGCAATAAAAGTGGAACTACGAGCGGTGAGAATGGTAGCACTACAGAACAGATATGTATTGGATCTCCTCACAGCGATGGAGGGAGGAGTTTGCGCAAAGATAGGACAATCATGCTGCACATTTATTCCTGATAACGATGCCGACAATGGTACACGCACCGAAGCAGTATCACAGCTGGCCCAGATGCACTCCAAAATGATGGAAGAAAGTAAAGGAGTGAAGAAGGATGATAGCTGGTTTCATTGTTATGGTCATGGATGCCATCATGGCTGTCGGACGGGCTGAAGATCATAGTTGGATGCATAATACTGGCTGGAGCTGCATTGATCATAATAAGGTTTTGGAAGGCCAAGAAGGCTCGCACTACAGACGAAATGATCGAAATGGTTGGTATGCACCCCTTGATGCCAACTGATGATGACCAGCACACAGACACCATAATAAAGGAAAGAGAAAAACTGCGCAGACAGATCATCACCAACCACCTAGACCCACCATCCGTAAAGCTCGAAAACCCAAGAAACCCGAGGAGCTACATCGGAAGATGGGTATACTGCAAACCGAGAGGAAGTTGAGTATATATGTATTGGTCATTTGAGGACCATGTCAACCACTACGGACACCTTTGAGGAGTGACTAAAATATGGAGAGAAAGAGGAGATAGAGAAAAGGATATGTTTGTGGTCGACAAGTCGACCAGAGGGGGGACTGAAGTGGGAGAATGGGAGAAAAAACTCCCCCCCAATCTCCTCGCGCCCCTGGCCTAGAGGATCGCGGCCCAGACACCCGCCACAAGATGAATTCGTCTATCTACCAGATGACCAAATACCCTGGTACAAGAACAAACGGATGTGCCCACCGGCCTGCCCGCCAGCCTGCCCTACACAAGCCGACACCTGCAGCATGGATGAACTCGACTAAGCCCTTCAACAATAAGGACCTACATCGTTAGAGATGCCATGACGACCTAGCCAACTGTCAGAACACACGTGCAACCATGCACACTGGACACTCCCACACCAATCCACACGAAGAATATACTCAGTGCTATGACGTAGGTGATGGACACACCCACTGATGCGCATCTTTATTATTTTTCACATAGGTTCTCCGAAATGCAGAAACGCAAGACGCACAAAGCACTAGTTTACATGCTTGCTGACGCTTCTCCCGACCCTTGCATCGTGGTGAAAATACAATGAAGACATGACACTGCCTATGAAGCCATGTGACACCGCAACATAAGTGCCGTGCATTACACATCCCCACCTATGAACCAGGCCCAAGTAGGCCGCAAGCAAGAGCCGCCATGAACACTGAGCGAGCAAGAGTACAATTGCTGACCCTGCAGAATGAGCCCAGCGAGAGCTGGCAGCCAAGGGAGTGATGTTGCAACTCGTATGCTACCAGCCGACGCCAAAGTCACACCTGTAAGCAAAACCAGACACGCAAAGGCAAATACAACTTTAAATGTGCAGAATTCTGCCTCAGCCATGGTCTCTCCTCACGTGACCAAGCCAAACCTGACAAGGTGCCAGACCCACGAGGGAGAAGTCGCCTGGGTCCCATGTCTGGGACATAGGCCGCAACAATGAAATGACCCAGTGGACACCTACAGCGATGGGAAAGGTCTGCTCTCAGGCCTATGAGCAAATCCTCGCATTGTCTGCACAAACACATAGTTACATATTGTTGCAAATGACAGGTACACCGTGAGCTGGGAACAACGATGGTCCCAGGCTGGGGGGCTCGCGAGTGAACCAATCAGAACATGGGGGCACTCATCACTGACGCCCCTAACATTAGCCAATCATTAGGGGTCTTTGTGTAACAGTATTTCAAGTATCTAATAGAAGGGACAGCCCAAGTATACCACCTGACTGACCCTTAACCACTAACAATGTTCTCTATATGTATGCTATGGTTTATGGTCATAATACCGAATTTACAAATCTCGAAAAAATAAATATTTTTTTATGACGTTTTTTATTCGAAATGGGGGTGTTACCCCCCAACCCCCCCTTTTTTTTTTGTTTAACATTTTTTTTTTAAATCCCGGACCCCAAAAGAAATATATAATTAAAAAAAAAAAATTGACTTTTTTTTTTCTACCTTATTGTTATTCGAGATTATTTTTTCAAGATTTTGACTGACCACCGTATGCTATACTAACCCTACCCCTCGAGGAACCAATCCAGAGTGGCAATAGGTTTTTTCGCTAACGTTCCCAGGTAGAGTCTGGACGGACGCGTACGATCCTAGACCCATCCCTGCCGTTGTTCAATAAACAGCAGAACCACCTTGCTTCTTGCGTGTGTCTCATACTCATTTTTGGGAAACGTGGGAGGAGTTGGGGCCTCCCAGCCCAGAGGTCCGCGGACGGCCCAGCCGACGCGGGAGAAACTCCCCGACAACTTCATTCCACGCACTCCATGCCAGTGCACTTCCACATGTGGGAATCCAAGATCTATACATACTCCACAGCTTTCTGCATGCACCTTCAACCAATGTATCCACGAGTCTCCCAAAATGAAAACAATCTGTTTTTTGAAACACTCAGCCATAGCTATCTGTTCTTCTCTCAGCAAAAAGAATATCTGAGAAAACCTCTCCTAGCACAACACACTCACTAAACTTTACTGACCAATCCCTTGCTACATTCAATCTCATTTGCATGCCTCCCCACCCCAAATTCCCCGGATGTAATAGGTGGTTTCCTAGAACTAACGCCATGTCCGTGAACATATCGTAACATGGACAGCCCTTCTACCATTTCCACTTCACTCTCTGTGGCATTCCCTCATTGGATGTACCTAAGAAATCACATGACCATCCACCAATCAAATCCAAGTCCTCTACATGTAACTGCATCATCATAGATCAGCACTGCAAATGTACGGTGAATCTCTCGCAGTACAAGTCTCATACCATTGGCAAGCACGATCTACAAAAAATACTATACAAGTCTCCAAGATTTCTACTTGCAGCTTTGTCCATATCCATATGCATGAACACAAACTACACATATGCATATTTTCTATACAGTACATGAACACATTTTCTAACCGACTTTTACCTTGTATAATCTGTAAAATGAATCTACGATCATTTTTTCATTGTCCTAAAATGAACTGTGACTTACAAACCTTTATACCGTTTAATTTCTTCATACACACACACACACACGCAAATAATGTTAATGTAAACTTTTTGAAATAAAATATATAGGGCCTCATTCCGGGAATTCAGCTAACCATGGAGTAATTAGCTCCATGGTTGCCTCTGAAACCGTCCCAAACCCGGCATGGTGAATGTAGTAATTACTGGTCCATTCCAGGGTTCGAGGGACCGGTAATTCCCCATTCACCTTTTGCCCTTCCCCATTTCCATTTCTGCCCCATAGGGCTCAATGGGAATGAGGAAGGAGGTAATTACGGCACCGTAAATTACGGTACCGTAATTTCCTCCGAAGTACCTTTGCGGGTCCAGTACTTTACTCCTGCTAAAAGCAGGAGGTAAGGAAGGACCCGCAAAGGGACCTCGGAATACGGAGGTAAGGGATTACCGGCATCGGCACCCTTACCGGTGCCGGTAATTCCTTACCTCCAACCTCGGAATGACCCCCACAGACTACATATAATCAAACAAAATTACATGCACACTCTATGATCAAATCTCAAACAATAATATTTGTACAAACACATTATTGGTTTTAATTTTTGTTAATTTATATAATTACTTACATTTATGTAGGACAAGCAGGCTATGACATTCACTCACTATTACATGGAAAACCAGGCTATGACTTTGACTCACTATTACGTGGAAAAGCTTAGTTATAGGAATAATGGTAAACAGTTGTACATTATGAATTTCACAAGCCATAGTAAAGATATTTTCTTTCCTACAGTTAGTCATGATATAGTTTTAATGGTTTTGAAGAAGGCGCTGAGCATTTCAATTTAAAAAATCTATGTCTAAATTAAAAACATTGCTATATACAAACCAAAATACTAATTTCTTTCTTTTACAATTGCAGTGAAAACCATTCTCCAGAAAAGAAGCAGCCAAATTTGAAATACAAAGAACAAACTGCTCATTTTATTAAAAAAGTAAGTAGAATGTTACCATAATATTTGAATTATTAATCAAACACACTGTAAGGTTAAATCATGCTATTTCTGTGCCTAAAAATAGAGATTCTGCAACATTCTGACCAACAATCCCCCATCTTAAACAGTGATTTAATGGCAGAATGGCCCACAACTTCCTATTTTTCAAGACACAAATTACCCAACTCAGCCACTAGCATTTAGATGTTATAGAACAAACAACTGTTTTAATTGTATAGCTTTAGCTATACTATTTATACTTCTCCACACCACTGGCTTACTTTTTTCTGTCATCTGAACCTCAGTTTAGTAACACATCAATTCAAGAATACCTATCCCTAGTAGTTGTACTTCCCAATACACAATCACACACCATTACATACATCTTTATCATCTTACTCAAAAACTCATGCACACAACACACATGGATTTCAGAACACCCCAACCCATACCTTCTGTATTTTTTTCAACAGACCCTGAATAATGCCTACCAAAAAGCAACTCCTTAGAAAGGAACGCAGAAGTAGAGCAAATGAAAAGAAAAGTCTCCAACATAAACATCCATCTATAGCAGAATTTGTAAAAAAAAGTTGAAACACAACAGCTAATACAGTCATGTAGTGAAACAGAAGAAGTTTCTAGTACAAAAACTTTGCCTCCTCTAGAAAAAAGTAAAACAACCCAAAAAACAATTAACAGAAAATCAACTATCACTACAAATAAAACTTCTTCTATAAATCTTGATGTAGTACAAAGTAAGCATACCAAGAAAAGTATTTTAGCCAAAATGTTCCGTCACAAAGTCCGTCAAAATCTTATGAAAACAGGAGAGAAACCAGGTTCAACACTTCAAACCTATCGTAGGAAAGTAATCTTGGAAGCGATGATAGACAGTGCAATTCTTCTCAAAAGAAAGTTATTTATTTTAGTGTTAAACCGAATGAAACCACTAACAAAACTAATAACTAAATTACAAAAAAGACTTCTGAATAAATGAAATGTCAACAGAAATAACTTCTTAATTATCTGTGGAGGTGAATGGAGTCACACTACAAGCACAGAACAATACTTTCATGAAGAAGCGTACAAACAAAAGCAAACAAATACAATTGCCATACATAGAAGTGGTTGAGGTTATGAAAAAGTTAATAATACCATAATGGAACAAGAAGTACTCCTTACAAAAATATGTCCTGAAAACGTAGATTTACCCCTCCATTCCACTGAATCAGAACATTTAGTTTACAAATGGCCATGCACGTCAATGTGTAACATTCCCAAAGAAATGTTCAAGTCTTTACGCCAATTCCTCATTCAATATGTGAAAAGAAAATATGAATGCTTGTCCAGTACGCAAGTACACAGGACTACAAGGACATTCATTGTCCTGCATTAAAGGACCTACTTGCAGAACAACCTTCCATGATATCAAAAGGATATCAACACATCATGCAAGTATAAGAAATCTAGTTTATAAACTGTACTATGCTAAAACTCCTGCTTTAGCACTAGCCTATTTAAATAACATTCTTCTACATGGTACAGCAAAAGACCTACTAAAAGAAATCGACTATATCCAGACAAAATATTTTGGAAGTGAAACCCACTTACAAGATGAATTAGCTGTAAACCAACTTCGTAACAATTCTGCACATGGCAACCTTTCACTGCACACATACAAACAAGAAATACTAAAATTTGAAAGTACTTCAGCTGAAGTACCAAACCACGTGTGTATGTTGCCGCAGAACTTTTTATAAAAGTAACACAAAAACTGTAGACCTATCATACAAAATAGAAGACAATGAAGATTCTAAATGGTTTGAATTAGCTCTCTACCTTATAGCAGAAAACAAATACGAAATAACTGACCCCATAATACTTTGCAGTTACAAAACTTGACAACAACAAAACTCCTTCGCGTGCTATCACAAATAACTTGGAATTATATCCACTACTAAAACCCCTTCAACAACTTAATTTATATGAGAGCATCATAATTCAAACAGTGCACCCATTTCAAGCAATAATACGCCTTCAACCAAAAACTGCAAAATTACTTCCCTCTGATTAGTGAACGGTATTTGTGGAAAAGTAGTGCATTTACCATTAGATCTAAAAGAAAATGTGCACACTCTAGGAGTGAAACGTCCAATGCAACAATCTTTAATTATCTTGGTAAATGGAGTACCTACAAAAGACAAAAAAAATTGGCAACAACTGGTAGATTTACATAGATTTAGAGAAGCCCTGCAATATCTTAAAGAGAATAATGAATATTACAAAGAAATTAAAATTGAAGAAAACTTGAAAGATACAACTGAAATAATTCAAGAGACACAAGAAGCTGGTCAATTTGAGCTCCTAGATCCTGCTACAATATCAAACACTTTAGACCATTATACAATTCATACATTGCACTCTAATGACACCATAGAAGATGCACTGGAAACGTATCCAATGCGTCAAACTAAAGGATCACCAATCAGCATATGGGAAAAAAAAGTATAGAAGCACATGCTTTTCCTCTACTCTTTCCTACTGGTAAAGGAAGAAGATACAATGATAGACCTATTCAAATATCAGCATCAGAATATCGCTGATTATGAATGTATTCTGAAGATCCCAGATTTCGACAAAATGTGGAATACATATTCCACCTACTCTTTGAAAGTGAACTATCAACTTTATGTTACGGAGTTGCACACATATTAAAATCAGGATCACACTTTCAAAATATGACAACTGCACAAATATTACAAAAAGTGCAATAAAAAGATGAGGTTTTACAAGCAAATCTTACAAATCTATTAGCAAATATGCATGGTACTAAAGAGTACTGGTTTCGATGTCATGGAGAGGTACGTTGTATGATCAGAAACCTCGGCCCACCCACTTGGTTTGTTACATTAAGTTGTGCAGAAGATGCATGGGGAGATTTACATACTTTCCTACGCCTATCAAACGAAAACAAAACAAACATAGATATACTAATACCTGGAGAACTTTGTTCTCAAGATCCTGTTAATGTTTCAAGATATTTTCACCATCGCTTCATTGCTATGCTACATTTTATTTGTAATAAAACTGTTCCTCCCCTTGGAGAAGTGCAACACTTCTTTTGGAGAAAAGAATACCAAGCCAGAGGAGCACCACATGTCCCCATGCTTTTATGGATTAAAGATGCTCCTAAATTTGGTCAAGGCAGTGATGCCACTGTTTTACAGTTTATTGAAAAATATTTCACTTGTGAAATTCCATCAGAATCCACAAACAGTGATCTTCACACAAAAACGTTACAATTCCAAAGACACAAATGTGGCAAATATTGTCGTCGCAAATACAAAAACAAAGGGAAATACTACACCAAATGCCGATTTGGTTTCCCTAGACCAGTTACAAATACAGGTCAAGTGAACAACCTCATGTCTTCAGTAAGACATAGTGTTAAAGTAAGTCACCTAAAAATACATATTGCATAAAAAGAAAAGAAGAAGAAAAATATATCAATGATTACAATGCAATCATTGCCCACTTATGGAATGCAGACATAGACGTGCAGTACATTGCAGACAATTCTATTGCAGTTGCACGATATGTCACAGCATACTTAACCAAATCAGAAAAGACAGAGCTCCAAGACCTCTGGAATGACCTGTCATCAGATAAAACAGTGTCTCAGAAATTACACAGCTTGGGCATAAAAATGCTGTCCCATAGAGAATGTGGATCCTATGAAGCAGCTGATCGATTAACTGGTACTGCATTGTATGGTAAATCTGCAAATATAGTATGGCTAAGTCTTGGTCCAGCTAAATCTAGAAAAAGAGGTCTAAAATCATACGAAGATATAGAAACAATAGCCAAACATGATCCCAACAGCCAAGGCATTTTAAAAAACTATTTATTTGACACATACTACCCAAACAGGAGTACCACTTTGGAAACCATGTGTCTATACCACATAGCCCAAAACTACATATACAAAAATAATATAAAACCTGATGAACAAAACCGTAAATACAAAGTGACAAACTGTGAGGGCAGCTTAGTAAAACTCACCAAACCAAATTTAATTAATCATATCAAATTGTCATTAAAGACTCCTCAACATAAAGAAGTATATTACATGTCCCTGCTACAACTCTTTAAACCATGGAGAAAAGAAGAAGAACTACTAGATAACTATGACTCATATGAAGACACTTTCAAAGCAAATGAAAGCAGTATAACTGATGTAAACTTTGCAGAGTACAAAACAATGTTGCACAATGAACAGCAACACGAAGAAGAACTCCAGGCCAAACTAGATAAGGACACTCCTGACAGTAGTCAACCTTCTGTCATAGGAAGCCAAGAACCACTGGGAGAACCACTAATAACAAATGAGGCAGAATTAGCTATGATAGAAGTAGAAAACACCATGTGTCAGTATGAAGATAAAGAAGACTTAACTATACTACAATCAAAGCTAAACAATGAGCAACATAGCATTTTTCAAGAAGTAACAAAAGAAATTGCACATGGTGTACAACATGAAATCAAAGAATGCACCTGCCAAAATTAGAAACCTATACTATTGTATGTCAGTGGTGAAGCTGGTTCTGGCAAAACATTCCTAATGAAAATCATCAGTAAGTTCCTTCAACAATTGACAAACAACAAACTGTCAGCTGTTTTCACTGCCCCCACAGGTTTAGCTGCCTGCAACATAGGTGGTGTCACTTTACAACAATTACTACTCCTGCCAGTAGGACACCAAAACAAATTGGATTATTACAAACTTTCTGCAGAAGCTGCAATGGAACTACGCAGAGTATTGAAACAAATGAAAATGCTACTAATAGATGAAGTGAGCATGGTGTCCAACCTAATGTTGGCTTTGATTCACCTCAGATTACAAGAAGTACTCAAAACAAACTATGAAGAGCTCTTTGCAGGAATACACATTATTGTTTTTGGAGATCTTCAATTGACACCAGTAAATGGTGAGCCTATTTTTAAAACATTAGGACACAAACTCTGCTGTAAAACTGTTGGCAGCATTGGAAATGTCAACCTTTGGCAACATTTGCAATACAGAGAATTAACAGAAAACATGCGCCAATCTGCAGATCTTACGTATGCCAACATCTTAAAAAGTATCAGAGTTGGTATACTTTCTAAAGAAGCAGAAGCAATATTGAAAACCCAGCACATTCATGCACTTTATGGTGATAATGCATGTGCCACAGATGTTATGGAACAATTAGCCCACAACAATGTCAATTGTATGGCCTTAATGCCAACTCTTGCAAGCTGTTTCAAATTCAATGAAATCATGTTAAGTAAAGAAATGCAACCAATGATGGAAATTAGCGCCACAGACAAACTAGATGTACATGGTATGACACTACCCATGTGTGACCAAGCCACAGCAAGACTAAATAGTTTAGAAAAATCAATCTCAAACACAGCAGGCTCGAAAAAGATATTGAAATTATCCTTAAACTGCAGAGCAAAGCTGAAACTTAACCTTGACGTGGACAAGGACTAGTTAATGGAGCACTGGGTACAGTTGTTGGCTTTCAAACATACCCACGTGACAACACAATTCAGTTTGTCAATATTCTCTTTGACAAACTTTCAGAAGTTAAAAGAATAGGATGCTCAACAGCTCGATTCCTTCTCTTCAAAGACATGTATGTACGCAGAGAACAATTTTCTCTAACTCTTGCATACACAGTCACCATTCATAAATCTCAAGGTCTTACCCTAGACAAAGCAATGATAGACATTGGTAACATAGTCTTTAAAGAAGGCATGAGCTACGTAGCACTATCACGCTTACGTACACTTGACGGTCTATTTCTAATCAACTTTGATGCAAGTAAAATAAACGCTGATATTCCTTGCATTTTAGAATACAATAGACTTCGTTCACTATACACCCCCCATCTAGAAACATATCCTGTTCCACAAAAAGGAAAATGTTCTAAAAGAAAACTAAATCAAACAGAAATGCAACAGGATGTCACTGCAAATCCTCGAAAGAGAGTAAAAGAAACTAAAACTTTATCAAGTACCACAAGCAAAAAAGAACCAATTAGGGAAAGTAAACCAAGTACTTTGACAAAGAAAGAAGACAACCTAAAACAAAATCACTCAGATACAGAACTACCTGGTCCATTTAAACTTATAAATGAAATTGGTGTAAGTTGCTACGCAAATGTAGCAATCAATATTCTATTTCAAATACCACAAATTATTGACAACATTTACTTACACTTTAGAGACCCATTGTGTATACAAATGTTAGTACTTCATAGAAACGCAAAAAACAATCCTGACACCCCATATACTGTTCATGGAATAAGACGAGAAGTGGACTACTGTGCTGGAATGGTGAAATTCACTATAAACTCACAGGAAGATCCACAAGAATTTCTAATGTACTTACTATTAGTACTGGAAAACAAAAACATACCTATAAATGAAATCTTCCAGATTTCATACATGTGGAAACCTACATGCACTCTCTGCAACAATGTGACACAAGACCAAATCCCCAATGAGCACTTTGTGTATATATCAATACCTAATTGTGAATCCGGTCCATTTGAGCAACTTGTACAAAATGCAAACCACGGTAGATTATGTTCGACCTGCAATTCAGATAATCGTTCCACGTTAGTAATACAAACACATAGTAAATACGTAATACTAATGCTTCTACGTTACAATGCAGATGGTACCAAAAAGAACTGCAAGCAAGCTGGCTGGATTCACACATGGTCAAATATCACTTGGTAGGAAAACCTTCGCAACAATAGGTATAATCTACCACGCAGGAGCCCCAACCAACTCAGGGCACTACACTGCATATATAAAAAAAAAATGTGGATGGTTTGAATGTAATGATAGTACCGTTACTCTAAAGCAGAGATTACCAGCAAATCTTACAAAGGCTTATTTAATGTTCTTAAAACCAAAATTTGATAACTAAACTGTACTTAAACCTTAAGTACCCTTGTAGGATAGGAGACAAACTGTCACAATATTCCAAAAGCTATCTAACTGCCCAAAATGCTACAATAACTAATCAGATAAATGAATACCACTCAAATAGAGCAAAAAACAGTTAGAATACGCCAATTGGTATCTAACTGTCCCAACATTTAGAAATATCCAAATAGATAAAGCAATACCACGAAATTATATAAAAAAATAAATAGTTAGAATACGCCTACTGGTATCTAACTGCTCCAAAATTTTACAATATCCAAACAAATACCTAATATCTTACTGCTCCCAAAAACTGGAACAATCCAATGTATAAAGCATTAGCCAGAAACAACAAGTAAACACTGAAAACAAACAAACAAATAAACTGTAGCATAACAGAAAAAGGTTTTTTTTAATCCAACATGGATTTTCTTTCTCCCTCAGACCCAATGATTTTAGCAACAAACACAGAAACTGAGCAAATTGCACAGTACTCTGGCTTGTCATCTACTAAATATGAGGGTAAAAAAAAGAAGAAAATGTTGATTGTACAATGTAATAAGTCTTTATAAAATACTAATACTAACATGCTATTTTCTTTTATCACAGAAATGAACAAGAAAAACATGGACTCCCGTTACTAAACCAAATAGTAAGTATAACATGATAAATACAACCATCGCAGCATATCACACCCATACTGGCTTATAACATTGTTCCTTATAAATTTGTTTTTGACTCAAAATTATAAGCCACTATGAGTGTGATATGCTGCAGTGCTTGTGGCCAGGGCATAGACTCTTGGGTGCATGGCATATGAGTGTGATATGCTGCGGTGGTTGTGGCCAGGGCATAGAGTCTTGGATGCATGGCCAAATGGCCATGCACCCAACATTCTATACCCTGGCCACAACCACTGCAGCATATCACACCCATAGATTCAAGCATTGCAACCGTTTTAATGTCCATGGACACAAGGAAGGTCCTAGAACACATTCAACTTGCCAGAGGACGATACAGACAGCGTCCTCAGGACACCCCCATTTTCTTAATGTACAAACATTTCAGGACAGTTTTTTCACTGAATTTCATAGGTTTTTAGTAGCGCAACTTTACCATAACGTCCCTTTAACAAAGTTTTTTCCCTGAATATATATATATATATATATATATATATTCAGGGAAAAAACTTTGTCAAAGGAACGTTATGGTTCAAAGTAAAACCGAAAAACCCTTGAAATTCGCCAGTTATGGTAAGCTAAGCAACCATAACTCGCGCCACCACCGTGCACTGCTAAGACTAACACCCAGGACATCAAAGATGACATCAAAAATGTCATTGATGACATCACTGATGACATCACATGTCTGCCTCACTCTTTTTTCTTTTGCTGACATATCTAGGCCACATGGTTTTCTTCAGTAACAGTCAGAAACTAAACATTTTATTTTATTTGTAGACGTATCCTTCAAGTAGGTTCTTACAGTAATTCTGTTAGAGTCCAGTCACATCATATGAAACATATACATACGGGAAGACACAAGCTTGAGAGACAGCAATCCTTTTTCTGCATAAAGATAATCAATAGACTTATGAGCACTTTCTGATACTTCTGTTGTTTTTTTATGGCTGTACTTTCCCTGTATACGTTCATATTTGTTTACATTGTACTCACACTACTTTCCTTAGGGTCCAATCACATCAAGTGATACATATACATAGGGTAAATAGCAGCTTTGAAACAGCAATCATTTATTTGCATAAAAATAATCAGTTAGGTTATGAATTGTTTCTGCTACTACTTATGCTTTTTTGCTAACTTCACTTTCCCTGTATAGACCCATATTGGTATGTGTTCTTGTGTCTTTGTGTTTTGTCTATAGTAATGTTTTATTAGCTACGTATTACATATTTTACAGTATACAAAAATCTATTAAGAAAACAATTATCATTTCATTATTCAACATATTAACATTACGAATATTTTACCTTCATCTTGTACACTGCACACCATGTTATGTTTCTGTATCAGTAGCTTAGTATACTAGATAGAACCCCATAATAGAATGCTATTTATATCAATTCATCGTTCAATGCACTAATTAGGGTATAATATTTATTGCAATGATCTTTGACACTTGTTTCGCAACATTATAATAAGAATCCCTTGTACACATATTTCATGAAAAGTACATACACATGTGATGTCATCAGTGATGTCATCAATGACATTTGTGATGTCATCTTTGATGTCCTGGGTGTTAGTCTTAGCAGTGCACGGTGGTGGCGCGAGTTATGGTTGCTTAGCTTACCATAACTGGCGAATTTCAAGGGTTTTTCGGTTTTACTTGGAACCATAACGTTCATTTGACAAAGTTTTTTCACTGAATTTCATAGGTTTTTAGTAGCGCAACTTTACCATAACGTCCCTTTAACAAAGTTTTTTTCACTTAATTTCATAGGTTTTTATTAACACAACTTAACCATAATATCCCTGACATGTAACATAGAACATACCAACCCCTTCGTAGTGATTTTCATATCCGCGGACTACCGCCATGTCCGCGGACACATCGAAAATCTGAGCGTGATGATTGTAAATTTAAATAGTGTGCCCCATTTCCCCTTTAAAGTTCGCTCTGAAAAGAGCTGTTTTTTTTTTTTCTTTCAGATGCTTGACAAACACCTGTTGTTTAATATTTTTTTTCTTGTTTTTTTTTCTTACTTTACTCCTAAAATCTTCACATAACCTTCTCCAAAGCAACCCTTACATTCCAAAATAAAAAGGCATTTCCGGTAAAAGATAAAGAAATGCCATCTTCCTTAAAATTAACAGCATTTCTGGCATCAATATTCTCATTGTTACAGAAGAACATACCAGCTCTAAGCATGAAAACACACATGCCTCGGTTGATGACACTCCTAGCAATGTTTTGCTGAGGACAAAAAACTGAACTATTGTCCCATATTGCCCTAGGTAGTAATCCGGAAAAAATTACTTTCGCATTTGGAAGGATCTTCACTACGGCTTGAACCAAGCATTCCAAATCAGCCAACAAAGTAGGGGCACTGACGTTGCCCAAATGGAAAGCACCATAGTGCAAAACTACCACATGCGGACTGTTCATCGTGGCCATATCCGCACAAACTTGTACAATTCCCTGTACATTGCAATCAGTCACAGTGCTCCACACCACCTCCACTCCTTTGACATCAAAGTTGTTTGCAACATGCCTGCATTCAGCGTACTGCTGTAAACCATACACAAACATATCTCCGAGCACCAACACCCTGACTTTCTCCACTTCTGCCATCTTCACCACACACAGTCTCTTTCAACACAAATCCGCAACCTCGACATCTGATTGGCTGATCCGTACAGTCTTCTTTCCATGTTGGATTTCCTGGAAAAACCCGGATTTACCACGCCCTGTCCACAAACAGGCGCTGTGTCCGCGGACGGCGTCCACTTTACTCTCTGTACCATTCCCTCATTGCATACAGCTAAGCAATCACACAATACGAATAACGTCTTCAGAACACCCCCATTTTGTGAATTTTCCAGGACAATTATCATTTCATTATTCTACATATTAACATTACAAATATTATACTTTTATCTTGTACTATGCACACAATGCTATCTTTCTCCATTAGCAGCTCAGTATACCACAAAGAATTCCAGAATACAATGCTATTTATTGATATAAATGCATCGTGCAAAGCACTAATAACGGTATGATATTTATTGCAATATCCTTGACACTTTTTTCGGAACATTATAATGAAAATCCCTAGTACACAAATTCCATGAAAAGTACATACACATGTGATGTCATCAGTTATGTCATCAATGACATTTGCGATGTCATCTTCGATGTCCTGGGTGTTAGTCTTAGCAGTGCATGGTGTTGGCGCAAGTTATTTTACATACCTTACCATAACTTCTTATTTTCAGGGGTTTTTCGGCTGTACTTAGAACCATAACATCCTTTAAACAAACTTTTTTTAATATCACGCAAACAATACACAAACATGGCTTGCAACAACCAACTTCTACAGATTGCTTTACACAGAATGTTGCAAAGTAAGAATTTATGCTCGTTCACAGTGAAGGTCAGCTGCTTCATTTTTTGCTCAGGCCCCGGAGAGGCTCACGAAGCGGACAATAAGGTTGTATTGTGTTTTGACCTTGAAAGACAGAGATTGTGATGAAAGACTTCTCTTGAAGGAGTGTGGCTAAAACGTAAGAGAAGATAAAGATGACATTTCTGAAACGAAACCACTTTTACATATTATATCACTATGCGAAAGATCGTTGGGACACGCAGAGTCGTATTTTCGGACTGCACCACTCGTAGACAATGGAAATTGCAATTGTACTGTAAGTAACCCTTTACATTACTTTATACCAAATATAATTACAATAGCTCAGCATTAAAGACCGCTGAAGTTGAACTTGTTCGTTGAAAGTGGCATAATGTTTTCTACTGCGTACTATCACCGCCGAATTGATCCCCTGACGTTTAGAGGGCTCTGAAAAAGGCAGACGACACAGGGTGGGTTAATAGAAATAATTTAACCGGTCTATAGGCGGTCAAATGCTCTACTCGCTGTGCCACTTTACTGTAGCCTGTCAAGTGGCACAGCGAGTACAGCGCTCGCTTTGACATCCGTGCACAGCTTGCTAACGCAAGTTCGAATCCAGGCAAGCCCAAACTCAGCCTTTCACCCTTCTGTAGTTGATAAATGAGGACCACACACCGTGGTTAATAATAAGCACCGCCTAGATACCTCACATTTCTTAGCGCTATATGAATGGGAACATATTATTTTTTTTATTATTAACATACTCTGTTGCACTATCCTCGATAGCAAATAGTTTCATGCCCTAATAAATGAAATGATGATTTTTAATGAAGATCGGCTGGTGAGACTAATTTATGTTTTTTAAAACAGGTACGTGGCCCCGTTTTTCTTGTGTCACGATTTAAAGACTCCAGCGGATGGGGTCTTCAACTGCCAGGTGCAAGTCCAAATATGCAACTTCATGACCCTCACCATTTTATGGGACAATCGCCAAGGACTAATATGCCCTTACGCAGTACTAGCGGCTACAAACAACATTCCAACCAATACGGTGGTCTAATGGCTCGTTGTTGGAGCAACCTTCCGATTATCAGAGAGACCATTTACTGCTTTTATCATAAACCAACAGCCTATCTACCGCAAAGGAACAACGCGCAGCTCCAAATAAACTTTTGCTGATCGACAGCACAGACAATAGCAAATCGCTGAATATTCACTAAACATTTCATGTGAAATAAATGTACTTTACCAAGTGTACAATCCTGCTATTTACTTTTAAACCACAGTTTCATATTCCGAATTGTGACGCACTGAGATGTAACCTGATCTAACACTCTCTGTACCGCAAAGGAACATCGCGTGTCTCAACATGAACTTTTGCGGATCGACAACAAAGACAAATGCACATTGCTAAATATTCTCTAAACATTTGATGTCAAATAAATGTACTTTACAACATTTACAATCTTGCTCTTTGCTTTTAAATCACAGTTTCATATTCTGAATTGCGGCGCGCTGTGTTGTGACATAATGTTTGTTGTCTTCCGGGTTCTGTGTAAAGTAGCGTACTACTGCAGACGACTGGGCGCGTTTCATGACGCACCCTGTAATGTCATGGAGAGAGGCGGGGAATATGAATGCTTTGATAATATCAGGCTTAGTGGCGGGAGATATGATTTAGTGACGCAAAAGCAAGTCACCCAGGTCAATAGCGCCAGTCATACGTTTATCACATAATGTCGACGCACACCAGCCGGATTTATCGTTTCTTTAGTGGACAAAAAGTCGCTTGACGCCCCTAGGAAATTGTACTATTAGCGGACAAAAGGAGTGCTCTTAAAACACTTTCACCCTGACAACGAACAATACAAAAAACGTTCTCACAACACCCCCATTTTATGTAATTGCAGCCATTTCGGGACACTGCGAGTGTTCTTAGAACACATTCAACTAGACAGATTACAATACGGACAGCGTCCGGAGGACACCCCCCAGTTTGTGTATTTACGAACAATTAAGTGCACCGCGAGTGTTCATAGCTCATTTTTACCTTCCTTGCGAACAAAAATGACACATACTCCGTCCTCTACACACCCCACCATTTAGTTTATTTACAAAATGTCAGAAAAGCCATGTTCTCCGCGGACAAATCGAACGCAACAAAAAGGTCTAGCACATAAAAAAACAAAGCATTGAACCTATCTCGTACTCCCCCACCCTCCCCAAACACTCTTACACACCAACACACGGCACTAAATACAATTTTTTATTCACGTTTCACTGCGCTGTACGCGGTCGACTGCGAATACAAGATGGCGGTCGCCACAAAAAATCTGACGCGCTCCACGCCCCTCGCCGTCCAATCAGCGAACACGTTGCATGTCCGCAGACATGACGCGAGCCCACGGGCCAATCGGGGTGCTGTCCGCGGAGCGAACAGGGAAGTCCGTCCGCGAAGCGAACGCAGATATCACTAATTTTTTTGCCTTACATTTTGGTCATTTTTTAAAAAACTACTGGACGGATTTACACCAAATTTACAAAAGTACGCTTTTGCGACCAGGCCGCCGCTCCTGCCGCAAATTTGGTGTAAATCCGTCCAGCGGTTCGGGCTGTAGCCATGCAGATTTTGAGATTTGCATCTCCAAGCCGATGACATCCATGGCTCCACTCTTGCCACCTGGTGCTACATCTGCCTTAGCACCACCCCCACCCCCTCCACCACCACCACCTCCCCAAGGGCCTGAAGAGGGGAACAGGAGTGAGGATACAGAGGAGGAAGAAGAGGATGATGAGAATGAGGTAGAGGAAATCCCTACTACCCGCACTCGGCGTGATTCTTGGGTGTGGCGGTTGTTTACCGTTCATGGGTATGATCCTAAGGCTCGTGCGAACCGTGTCACCTGCAATCAGTGCAAAATGGTACTCAGTCGCTGGAGGCATGGTGTGTATAGCTTTGGAACCACGACCATGAAGCGACACCTGAACTCATTTCACACTGGGGCCATTCGCAAGGTTGTACCTTGCGAAGAATGTAGTAGGTTGATTGCCTCTACTTCATCCTCCGTTTCTGATCCTGTCACCACAAGGAACACCTCTGTGGGACAGCGTCTTCCTCAAGCTGCCTCACAGGCCATACAGAATTTTGATGACCCTTACCTTACCTTGCTAGGATCCGCAAGTTGTATGTATGTACTGTGACACAGTACTCTGCAGGGGGGAGCGACTTCATAGTGCTTTTGAGACTATCGTCTCAGAGCACGAGAAGACCTGCTCACTGCCCAAATAAAACCCACTGTACATCTTCCTCTCTCAGCTCACCCTTTCTTATCCCTGTGGTTGGTGTACCCCTTTACCCTCCTTTTCCCGCCTCTACTAGTGTGTCGTGTTTAAAAAAAAAAAATACAAAAAAAAGGCTCTTTTCAGAGCCGCCTTCCACAGTTAAAACATAGAAGTGAAGATAAATAAAGCAGGGCCCTTTGTATATCTTGAATGTCCGCAGACAGTTCGCAAACATAAAAAAAAATGGGGTGCTACCCGATTATACCCATTGCATTTTTCTCTGGGAGGAAGTGGTGGCTTTGAAAAGAGCCTATGGGAGGTGTTTGTATGTGAAAAAATTATAAATACTTAACACCTACTTCAAAATGGATGCTGTATTTCTAGAAAAGGTCGCAATGCATTTTGTACATTTCTCAGAAAAATCTGATTGCCAGCATAAGTAAGATGGCCTCCATCTTTGCGAAAAATGTATGTACTACGAAACATAATATTTTCATTGTGAAAAGAGGACATGCCAAAATCTCTTAGGAAGGCACAAACAGCCTTATTGACATTACGCCTTGCTTTCTCCATTTGTGGACCACATGAGAAAGAACAAAGCCACATTTGTCTCTGCGCAATCCGTGAAAAAGTTACTTTGGAGTTTGGAAACATTTCCATGATCTTCTGAAGGCCTTCTTTCATTGCAAATTGGAAAGAAATTCCAGACACATGTCCTAAACTGTTCCCTCCACAATGAATTACAATTATGTCTGGATGTTCCTCTATCTTCAAAGTTGCACAGAGAGGTAGCAAATCCAACCACTTCATTCCACGCACTCCATGCCAGTACTCTTCCACATGTGGGAATCCAAGATCTATAGATACTCCACAGCTTTCTGCATGCACCTTCAACCAATGTATCCACGAGTCTCCCAAAATCCACAAATCTGTTTTTTGAAACACTCAGCAATGGCTATCTGTTCTTTTCTCTGCAAAAAGAATATCTGAGAAAACTTCTCCTAGCACAACCCACTCACTAAACTTTACTGACCAATCCCTTGCTACATTCAATCTCATTTGCATGCCTCCCCACCTGAAATTCCCCGGATGTAATACGCGGTGTCCTAAAACTACCGCCATGTCTGCGAACATATAACATGGACAGCCCTTCTACCATTTCCACTTCATTCTCTGTGCCATTCCCTCATTGGATGTACATAAGAAATCACTTGACCATCCATCAATCAAATCCAAGTCCTCTACATGTAACTGCATCATCATAGATCAGCACTGCAAATGTACGGTGAATCTCTCACAGTACAAGTCTCATACCATTGGCAAGCACGATCTACGAAAAATACTATACAAGTCTCCAAGATTTCTGCTTGCAGCTACGTCCATATCCATATGCATGAACACAAACTACAGGTATGCATATTTTCTATACAGTACATGAACACATTTTCTAACCGACGTTTACCTTGTATAATCTGTAAAATGAATCTATGATCATTTTTTCATTGTCCTAAAATGAACTGTGACTTACAAACCTTTATACCGTCTAATTTCTTCATAAACACACGCAAATAATATTAAACTAACATTTTTGAAATAAAATATACAGACTACATACAATCAAACAAAATTACATGTACACTCTATGATCAAATCTCAAACAATAACATTTCTACAAACACATAATTGGTTTTAATTTTTTTAATTTATATAATTACTTACATTTATATAGGACAAGCATGCTATCACATTCACTCACTATTACATGCAAAACCAGGCTATGACATTGACTCACTATTACGTGGAAAAGCTTAGTTACAGGAATAATGGCATGCATTTGTGCATTATGAATTTCACAAGCTATAGTAAAGATATTTTCTTTCCTACAGTTAGTCATAAGATAGTTTTTTTTTTTTTTATTGGTTTGAAAATGAAACCTTTAAAATGTTTTCACAACGATTCCACATTCATACTATTACAATTACCACGGATTTACTTAAAAATGCCCCTGTAGCCTTTGTCCGTTTCTCCGTCTTTTCTCCGCCTTAAATGACAAATCGTATTTTCTTACTGATCACAAATCTCAAAAATCACACGAATTCATTTTACATTTTTGGCATCAATTTGTTTAGCGACTCTTCGATTACTGTCAAAAATGAGGTCAGGGGCATGATTAATTTCCGGTCCTTTCCGTTCCACATTTTCTGCCACCAATCTTCGGCACTCAATGCTTGATGATTTGAAGCCCATTCTCCCAGATGAATGGATCTTTCGTTTTTTAGAGCCGAACAGAATAAGACGAGGTGTTTCAGGGATTCCACATCTTTACCGCAGATACGACAGATCACATTTAAGTCAGTTTCTCCTGCTTTCAGTTTGATTCGATCCTTCGTTAAGAAGGCATTCAGCCTAAATAGCATATAAAGTCTTCGTGCATTTGGATTTGGGAATAGACTTATGTAGGGTAGCAACGAATTATAACTTCTGGCTTCCGCCGGCGCATCTTTCATCGCACTTGCGGAAATGCGCTCGTTACTTGTTGTTATCCAATCTGCGTGCCAGATCTTTACTTTGGCACTAACTGGATTGATGCAGAGAGATTGGGCATTGATGTTAATCCCAGACAACAAGTCTTCACCTCGTTTTGTCCCTTGCGACCATATGTCGGTATCACCATCGCTTGCATTAAGGAAGATCTTAAATTGGGGAATTCCAACTTTGGGTTTAGATTTTCGTAACAACACCAGTTGGTTCCAACAGATCCGTGCGTGTAGTGACACGAGAGCAAGTTCGTATCTTATGCACGATGTAGAAATGCCTATTGGCAGACTCAGTGCTTTTGACCAAAACATGTGTTCTAAAGAGGCCCAATGAGATGGAGGGCAGCCAAAGGCATTTTCTGCACCGTAAGACAAGATGGGGACCACTTTTTGTTCGTAAAAATTCCTCACTGGACGTATGGAAAAGCGGCCATATTTTTTGTGAATTACTAGTGCTTGACATGCCAGCTGCCCGCATTTCCTCTTGGAGTCAATTACCCACGGGTCATCACAAATGCTAGAGTTAAGGATCATTCCCAGATATTTTACGGAGGTCGATGACTCTAGCTTGACCTGATTTAAACTCCACCGATATTTTAGTCTTTTTTAATTCCGACTAGATCGTAGATTTTCAAACACCAGAATTTCTGTTTTTGACGGGTTGATTTTTAAACGGTTCTTGTCTACGTATTGTTGGACCACGTCCAATTTACGTTGAAGCCCGATCGGTGTACGATCCAGAAGAACAAGGTCGTCGGCATACAATAACCAGCTTACTGGAGCTGAGTTAAGTTTGGGTGAAAAAGCTCTAACAGATTGGATTGCCTCACCTATATCAAAAATAAATAAACTAAAGATTGCTGCTGCTAATGGGCAACCTTGTTTGACTCCTTTATAGGTGTTGATGTTGGGCGATAAAGCACCTTTTTGATCAAGGCGAATGGCGATCGAAGTGTCAGTATGAAGTTCTTTGATCGCTGCGAGAAGATCTTCTGGACACTCCCAGGTTTCCAATTTCTGCCACAGCACTTTGCGATCAATCATATCTAACGCCATCGAGAAATCAACAAAGGCCACGTAGACTCTTGTGTTTGTCCTCAGAGCTTCCATCTTTAGCAGATTCAAGATCAGCAAATTCAATGAGCACCCTACTTGTTTCACAAACCCCGCTTGTCTCTCATCGACTTTTTGCGCCGATTGAGCCCATTTAATCAATTTCTTTTGCAATAACGATGCGTAGATTTTACCTAACACATCGAGCAGTGCCACAGGGCGATAGTTGTTTGGTAACGCTCTGTTCCCCTTCTTGAATATAGGTACTATGATACTAGTTTTCCAGGAAGTCGGCACTCGTTTCTCTAGGTTTATTCGTGTAAACAAGTCGGAGCACAAATCCGTCCATTGGTCAGGAAACTGTTTAATCATAAGATTCGTCAGCCCATCAGGCCCCGGTGCTCTTGAATTTTTTTAGTTCATTATGACTTCCCGGATTTCAGCTTTTGAGAAAGTCAGGTTCCACTTTGATAGCGTGGATAATGACTGTCTTTCTGGAGTGCGAGGTTTATCATATAACATGGTGAAATGCTTGATCCAGTCTTCTTCCGTTACTTGACATGTAACTAACGCCTTCTGTGGTGCTTCCAATTCGTTTATTACTCGCCAGAATTCCCCGCTGTTCTTGGATGATAACGTACGTAACATTGCCTCAGCGTCATTTTGGTATAAAATAGCTCGGTGGGATTTAATCCAGTTTTTGTAGCGCTGTCTAGTTGCCTTGTTTTTTAGCAATTTTTCTTCTGCTGGACCTTTAGTGTTCTTCCTGATTTCTGCTCGCATTGCTCTCTTTCGTAGTAACACTGCTAAATCAAAGGAGTGATTTCTTTGGAAACTGCGGTTTTTCATTCCATTGATCTTATATTTGAATTGCATCAAAATCGGAGCGTATTCGATGTCTGTTGGTTGCGATTTGAACTGAGTATAAATCTTAGCGACGTCCTGTTCTTCTAGTCTTAAGCGTAGTCTGTTCGGTTTGACTAAAGTGTTAAATCCCCATTTTTGTCTTTGTTTTGCAAGTTTGTTGTCGAATTTTGTTACCAACATGTCATGGTCACTATTCATCATTTTACAGACATTCAAAGATTTTATTCGTTCCTGAAATTTATCAGAGACAAAAATGTAATCGATGATTGAACGTTGAGTTCCATTTTGCCACGTGGCTTTTGGTGGCGTATCTCCCTGTATGTGACCGTTTAACATCGCCAACCCTCTTATATTCAGTTCTTCCAACCAAGATTGTGCGAGGCGTCTTTTAGCTTCGCTCTGCGGTGTGAAAAAGTCGATGTTTAAGTCACCGCAGAGCATAGTGCCTGAACCACTTGAAGATTCCCGCAAGTTGTCGATTATTACGGAAACTTGGTCGATAAAAGAGTGAGTCCCCGCCGCTTGATGATTCCAATAAATATTAATTATATTTAATGTGTCATCTGACGAAGGATTGTCACTGGGTTTCTTTATCTCGCATACTTGGATGTAGGGCGTGTGATTTGTTGATTTAATTAGGCGGTAACCGGACGATCGTTTGATCAGGGTTAATAACCCAGCTACCGGGCGCCCTTTTTCACCCTTCACGGCTGGATTTAGTGCAACTTCAAAATCAGGTAGCAATGGAGATTCGCGCAACCAATTTCTTGCAGGCATATCACCTGTAGGTCGTCAGTCCATGGGGTGTTAAACAGATGTAAAAATCTGCGAGTGTTCCAAGATGCAAACGAACATTCTTGAGCCTGGTTCAGGATCGAACGTTAGCTGTTCTTTTTAATATGCAGGGCTGATGCTAACCAAGACCATTCCTGCGGGGCCTCATTTTCTACCTGGTTATTTGTATTCTGGGCCATCACCCCAGGTAGCGGAGTTCTGTTTGCTATTGTTATTTTAATTTTCTCCATCGGGGTCATTCTCATTGGCTCACCCTCCTCGAGGAGCTCGTCGTTCCGGTTTATGACTTCCTTGTGACAAACATTTCGGAGTTCTTCATTTTGCCTCTGCGGCTGCAGTTTTTCGTTTTGCATCTGCGGCAGCAGTTGAGAGTAATTAGATACCTTTGCATTTCGTACTATAGGACTGGGCCGTTGTGTGTCTGTCTGAGGGGCCCGTGCATCTCGGGGACCTTTCAATCTCTGTTCATTAACACCGCTTTCAACGTCCTCCACTTTATATGAATCAAAACCCATCGATAGCAGGTCTTCTTCAGCCTCCAAAATTACGTTCGCTATTATGTGGGAATTTAAATGAAGGATCACTAGGTCTGTACGGGTCTCATCTGGAAATTCTACCGTTTGTATGTCCTTTGACTCAAGCGACCGAAGACGGGGAAAATGATGTAATAATTTTAATACGTTAGATCTATTCAAAATTAAGTTGTCTCCTCTAGATAGACTTTCCAACGTAAGTTTGACTATAATCGATGATTTTTTCTCACCCATTTTTTCTTGCCTTTGTTCAGCCATAGTATCGCTTTTTTTTGGCAATGGAAGGTGATCGAAGGACATTTCCAGTTGAGGACATCGGAATTCAGTGGCGAAAGTAGAAAGGGAGACAGCGCTTCTTTCCATTTGGTTGACTCCGTTCGTGCCAATGCGGTTGATTTTGCTGGGCACGAACGTGTTCTGCGGTTTATTCATACGCTGACCTTCCCATCTCTCTTGAAGTGTTTTAAAGACCGGACTCCTGGGTACACTGGCCCTTACCCCATCTCCAATTGTGTTGGGAATAATCTCACATCGCCTCAGTTTGGAGAGGTCAATTGGACACGACAGCGGGTTATTGCTCGCAGGAACAACGCAACTTTTGTGCGGAATTTGAGTATCAGTCTGTCGATGAAGAGCGTCACATTTTGGAGCAAACGTTAAGCCAGTGATACTTTCTTTCTGTGGAACTTCAATGCCAGGCTGCTCACTTGGACCGGAGTCACTTGTTGGATCAGTCTCCTCATATATGGAAAGATCCAATAACTCAATCTGGATTGAGTGGTCCTCTTGGCATGATAAGCTTTCAATTGTACCAGGTTCCTTTACCGTTTCGATTGAGCGTACGGGTACCTTCTTGTTAATCGTATCGGCTAATTTAAAGCTTGAGGTAATAGCCGTATCCACCAGTTGGAACATGTTTAGGTTACGTAGGAATTTGCGAGCACCCTTTTGTTGCCCTTTTTTCCGTGCCGGCAAATTCTTCTGTTTTTTCTCCAAACAACCTTGTGGTTTTTTTGCGGTCACATGGGATTTCAAGTTCGTTTCTGCATCCTGACTCCCAAAAATTGGAAAGAGCACACCCGGCATCACAACGGACGAAGGTTGAATACGTGGCTCACTGGCTTGTGACACCTCCGACGCGGGCTACATGGAACTTGAAGCTTGTTGGGCGTCCAGTAACGCAGGATTCGTACTATTTTTAGATTGTAGAAAAGCAGTGTTAAAGGACATATCGAGGGTATTAGCATCATCCGGCTTATCCCTTGTCGATGTAATGCAGTTGGCTAGGGGCCCAACCAACGGTTCCACTAGGAAACAACCTACATCAAGCAAAGGGGGCAAGGCTGTTTTCTTTTTATCTCCAGATCCTTTTGCCTGGCTTTCGGAGTCTTGCCTTTTAGAAGTCGGCTTTTTGGATAACTTGTCACAATTGAATTTCTCCTTTTCACGGGAGCTTTCCTTTGACTTTGTTGATTGTGTTATTTCACTTCCCGGAATTTGCACTTCCCAGGTTTGTTCACTTTCCGGTTTTCGAAAGAGAGACAAGGCTTCCCTTGCAACTTCTGCAAAGAGTTTTTTATCGATTTTGTCATTTAGTTTGACTTCATTTAAGGACTTTAGTCCCACTAATATGGTGTGATTTTGTTCCTCATATTTAGATTTTTGGGCGGACTGTAATGACTCCAAGTGCATCACTTTTGAGTTCAGCATGGCTGTTAGGGTCGAAATATCTTTTATATTTTCATTTAGTGATTCGTATAACTTTGTGAAGGGTGTTAAGGAAATCGCCATTGCCGAAGTTAGGGCAATTAAAAGCTCATTTGCTGGTACTTGCACGCATGGAGCTGGCTTATTCTCCCTGCCTTTTCCTTGTATGTTACGTTTTACGTGTCCATGGCGATTCCTATCCCGTCTAATTTTCGGAAACGGGCGTTCGATAAATGAGGAGTCTTTTGTGGTCGAATCATTCACAGAACCTTCATTATTTGACTTGTTTGTGATTTGTAGCTGGGAGTTCTGTCTGGGATTAAGATTTGATCCACCATACATCGGGAGTCTTTTTTGTGAGTCTGCCATTATATTTTGCATAGGCGAGACTGACTCATCTGGGGTTACAGGGTCAAGGACTTTGTGATTCATACTCTTGCCATACTCCCAACTGCGACTATTTAAAGTCGTGATGTTCGGACGACTCCTTTCCTGAGGAGTCTCCGGCATTGCAACAAACTTCGGAGTGGATGTGACAGAATGTTTATTTGAGTACGATTTGTTCATTAATATCAGGTTCTTTAACACTGTGGATACCACCTCGAGCGAGTTTCTCCTGCCTGAGGTGGCAGACACCAATTCACCGACCCATAGTTTGTCACCTGATAGAACGTCATCAGTCAAAGCTTGAACATCAGTCGGATTGATTGCGGCTGGGCGTATTAACGAAAGTGTTGGTGTATTCATTTGTAGTTGGTTAGGCTTTATGGGCAATATGCCTTCATGAGTAAGCACCAACACGTCATTACCGCGAAGTGCCTCCGCGACAGAAAGTCTTTCGCCTTCATTGAAGCAGTTCGAACACTTGCTAGGATCCGCAACAACACGACTGCCGGGACTCGCCTCCGCTAGATCAGCCAGTCGCTGTGCAGTATCCACAGCCTCCGCTAGGGAGTCACGGTCCCCGACATCCTCTGTTTCCTCCTCTGGAGCCATCGAACAGCACCACCCCCCATCCATGGCGAACTCACCGGAAGCAACCGCCGGCGCCCGCGAGCACACATCCAGGGAGGGGGCGCCTTGATTCAGCTCCATCACTGGACCCCGCGACTCCCGGGGGGACACGCTCATCCCATCGCAGCCTACAAGGGAGGGATCCGATCCCACCGGTAAATCCCTCGTGGCGTGGTTGCATTTTTCAAGCGAATCACACGTCGGTAGTAGTTCGTGGCTCGACATACGGCGAGTCTTAGATCTTTTCTGAGCCGATTTGGGTGTATGATGTGCAACCTGTGTAATACCCAACGTAACATCAGGGTTTGAGTGGGAATTGGATCCAGGGGACTTCGAATATGACTTTACTTCAGCTGGGCCGATGAACACATTGTCATTGTCATGTGAATGGGGAATGGATTCTCTCGCGTGACCAAAATTGTCTGTAGGCGAGTTACATGAAGAATATTGGCTCACCTGCTTCTGACGGCATTTGTTCGCCGGGGGCTCTGGAGGTTCAAGCGGGGCCACACGCTTGAGTTGAGCTCGAGTCCTTAATGTTGTTGAGGCAGCCAGAATTGATGGATCCATCGCCTAACTCGCCAAACAGCCAAACAGCGTCTCCTCAGCCCTTATGCCTCAGGGCTTAATGCCACAAGGGCGAGGGAGGCGGCCTTTTATGCCTTGAGACCCAGTCAGGTGACTGATGACTGGGTAAAAGTCTAAAAGGCACAGGCACACGCACCTCTAAGGCCACTGTTTAGCTGCTCCTGGGATCTCTCTCCTCTGCTGGTTTCTCTGCTGGGTACTACAGTCACTCGCCACAGCCAAACAGCGTCTCCTCAGCCCTTATGCCTCAGGGCTTAAGATAGTTTTAATGGTTTTGACGAGGGCGCTGAGCATTTCAATTTAAAAAATCTATTTCTAAATGAAAAACAGTGCTATATACAAACCAAAATACTAATTTCTTTCTTTTACAATTGCAGTGAAAACCATTCTGCAGAAAAGAAGCAGATGAATTTGAAATACAAAGAACAACTAAGAAGCAAACTGCTCATTTTAGAAAAAAGTAAGTAGAATGTTACCATAATATTTGAATTATTAATCAATCACACTGTAAGGTTTAATCATGCTATTTCTGTGCCTAAAAATAAAGATTCTGCACCATTCTGACCAAAAATCCCCCCGTCTTAAACAGTGATTTACTGGCAGAATGGCCCACAACTTCCTATTTTTCGACACACAAATTACCCAACTCAGCCGCTAGAATTGAGATGTTACATAACAAACAACTGTTGCAATTGTATAGCTTTAGATATACTATTTACACTTCTCCACACCACTGGCTTACTTTTTACTGTCATCTAAACCCCAGTTTAGTAATACATTAATTCAAGAATACCCATCCATAGTAGTTGTACTTCCCAATGCACAATCACACACCATTACATACATCTTTATCATCTTACTCAAACACTCATGCAAACAACACACATGCATTTCAGAACACCCCAACCCATACCTTCTGTATTTTTTTCAATAGACCCTCAGTAATGCCTACCAAAAAGAAACTCTGTAGAAAGGAACGCAGAAGTAGAGCAAATGTAAAGAAAAGTCTCCAACATAAACATCCATACATCCATCTATAGCAGAATTTGTAAAAAAAAGTTGAAACACAACAGCTAATACTGTCATGTAGTGAAACAGAAGAAGTTTCTAGTACAAAAACTTTGCCTCCTCTAGAAAAAAGTTAAACAACCCAAAAAACAATTAACAGAAAATCAACTCTCACTACAAATAAAACTTCTTCTATAAATCTTGATGTAGTACAAGGTAAGCATACCAAGAAAATTATTTTAGCCAAAATGTTCTGTCACAAAGTCCTTCAAAATCTTATGAAAATAGGAGAGAAACCAGGTTCAACACTTCAAACCTATTTTAGGAAACTAATCTTGGGAGCATTGATAGACAGTGCAATTCTTCTCCAAAGAAAGTCATTTATTTTAGTGTTAAACCGAATGAAACCACTAACAAAATTAATAACTTAATTACAAAAAAGACTTCTCAATAAACGAAATGTCAACAGAAATAACTTCTTAAATATCTGTGGAGTTGAATGGAGTCACACTACAAGCACAGAACCATACTTTAATGAAGAAGCGTACAAACAAAAGCAAACAAATACAATTGCCATACATAGCAGTGGTCGAGGTTATGAAAAAGTTAATAATACCATATGGAACAAGAAGTACTCCTTACAAAAATATGCCCTTAAAATGTCGATTTACCCCTCCATTCAACTGAATCAGAACATCTAGTTTACAAATGGCCATGCACGTCAATGTGTAACATTCCCAAAGAAATGTTCAAGTCTTCACGCCAATTCCTCAATCAATATGTCAAAAGCAAAGACAAAATCAAAATTAAACTACTGCAAAATATGGATGCTTGTCCAGTACGCAAGTACACAGGACTACAGGAAATTCATTGGCCTGCATTACAGGACCTACTTGCAGAACAACCTTCCATGATATCAAAAGGATATCAACAAATCATGCAAGTATAAGAAATCTAGTTTATGAACTGTACTATGCTAAAACTCCTGCTTTAACACTAGCCAATTTAAATAACATTCTTCTACATGGTACAGCAAAAGACCTACTAAAAGAAATCGACTATATCCCGAAAAAATATTTTGGAAGTGAAACCCACTTACAAGATGAATTAGCTGTAAACCAACTGCGTAACAATTCTGCACATGGCAACGTTTCACTACACACATACAAAAAAGAAATACTAAAATTTGAAAGTACTTCAGCTGAAGTACCAAACCACGTGTGTGTATGTTGCCGCAGAACGTTTTATAAAAGTAATACAAAAACTGTAGACCTATCATACAAAATAGAAGACAATGAAGATTCTAAATGGTTTGAATTAGATCTCTACCTTATAGCAGAAAACAAATATGAAATAACTGACCCCATAATACTTTGCAGTTACTGCACTACAAAACTTGACAACAACCAAACTCCTTCACGTGCTATCACAAATAACTTGGAATTATATCCACTACCAAAACCCCTTCAACAACTTAATTTATATGAGAACACCATAATTCAAACAGTGCACCCATTTCAAGCAATAGTACGCCTTCAACCAAAAACTGCAAAATTACCTCCCTCTGAATTAGTGGAAGGTATTCGTGGAAAAGTAGTGTATTTACCATTAAATCTAAAAGAAAATGTGCACACTCTAGGAGTGCAACGTCCAATGGAACAATCTTTAATTATCTTGGCAAATGGAGTACCTACAAAAGACAAACAAATTTGGCAACAACTGGTAGATTTACATAAAGTTAGATAAGCCCTGCAATATCTTAAAGAGAATAATGAATATTACAAAGAAATTAATATTGAAGAAAACTTGAAAGATACAACTGAAATAATTCAAGAGACACAAGAAGCTGGTCAATTTGAGCTCCTAGATCCTGCTACAATATCAAACACTTTAGACCATTATACAATTCATCCATTGCACTCTAATGACACCATAGAAGATGCACTGGAAACTTACCAAATGCGTCAAAGTAAAGGATCACCAATCAGCATATGGGAAAAAAGTATAGAAGCACGTGCTTTTCCTCTACTCTTTCCTACTGGTAAAGGATGAAGATACGATGATAGACCTATTCAAATATCAGCATCAGAATATCGCTCATTACGAATGTATTCTGAAGATCCCAGATTTCGACAAAATGTGGAAAACGTATTCCACCTACTCTTTGAAAGTGAACTAGCAACTTTATGTTACGGAGTTGCACACATATTAAAATCAGGTTCACACTTTCAAAATATGACAGCTACACAATTATTACAAAAAGTGCAACAAAAAGATGAGATTTTACAAGCAAATCTTACATATCTATTAGCAAATATGCGTGGTACTAAACAGTACTGGTTTCGACGTCCTAGAGATGTACGTTGTATGATCAGAAACCTTGGGCCACCCACTTGGTTTGTTACATTAAGTTGTGCAGAATATGCATGGGAAGATTTACATGCTTTCCTACGCATATCAAACGAAAACAAAACAAACATAGATATACTAACACCCGGAGAACTTTGTTCACAGGATCCTGTTAGTGTTTCAAGATATTTTCACCATCGCTTCATTGCTATGCTACATTTTATTTTTTAATAAAACTGTTCCTCCCCTTGGAGAAGTGCAACACTTCTTTTGGAGATAAGAATACCAAGCCAGAGGAGCACCACATGTCCACATGCTTTTATGGATTAAAGATGCTCCTAAATTTGGTCAAGACAGTGATGCCACTGTTTTACAGTTTATTGAAAAATATGTCACTTGTGAAATTCCATCAGAATCCACAAACAGTGATCTTCATGCAAACATTTTACAATTCCAAAGACACAAATGTGGCAAATATTGTCGTTGCAAATACAAAAACAAAGGGAAATACTACACCAAATGCCGATTTGGTTTCCCTAGACCAGTTACAAATACAAGTCAAGTGAACAACCTCATGTTTTCAGTTAGACATAGTGTTAAAGGTAAATCACCTAAAAATACATATTGCATAAAAAGAAAAGAAGAAGAAAAATATTAATGATTACAATGCAATCATTGCCCACTTATGGAATGCAAACATAGACGTGCAGTACATTGCAGACAATTCTACTGCAGTTGCACGATATGTCACAGCATACTTAACCAAATCAGAAAAGACAGAGCTCCAAGACCTCTGGAATGACCTGTCATCAGATAAAACAGTGTCTCAGAAATTATACAGCTTGGGTATAAAAATGGTGTCCCATAGAGAATGTGGATCTTATGAAGCAGCTGTTCGATTAACTGGTACTGCATTGTATGGTAAATCTGCAAATATATTATGGCTAAATCTTGGTCCAGCTAAATCTAGAAAAAGAGTTCTAAAATCATACGAAGATATGGAAACAATAGCCAAACATGATCCCAACATCCAAGACATTTTAAAAAACAATTTATTGGACACATACTACCCAAACAGGAGTACCACTTTGGAAACCATGTGTCTATACCACATAGCCCAAAACTACACATACAAAAATAATATAAGACCTGATGAACAAAACCGTAAATACAAAGTGACAAACTGTGAGGGCAGCTTAGTAAAACTCACCAAACCAAATTTAATTAATCATATCAAATTGTCATTAAAGACTCCTCAACATAAAGAAGTATATTACATGTCCCTGCTACAACTCTTTAAACCATGAAGAAAAGAAGAACTACTAGATAACTATGACTCATATGAAGACACTTTCAAAGCAAATGAAAGCAGTATAACTGATGTAAACTTTGCAGAGTACAAAACAATGTTGCACAATGAACAGCAACACGAAGAAGAACTCCAGGCCAAACTAAATAAGGACACTCATGACAGTAGTCAACCTTCTGTCACAGGAATCCAAGAACCACGGGAGACCCACTAATAACAAATGAGGCAGAATTAGCTATGATAGAAGTAGAAAACACCATGTGTCAGTATGAAGATAAAGATGACTTAACTATACAACAATCAAAGCTAAACAATGAGCAACGTAGCATTTTTAAAGAAGTAACAAAAGAAATTGCACATGGTGTACAACATGAAAACAAAGAATACCCCTGCCAAAATTACAACCCTATACTATTGTATGTCAGTGGTGAAGCTGGTTCTAGCAAAACATTCCTAATCAAAATCATCAGTAAGTTCCTTCAACAATTGACAAACAACAAACTGTCAGCTGTTGTCACTGCCCCCACAGGTTTAGCTGCCTACAACATAGGTGGTGTCACTTTAAACCGATTACTACTCCTGCCAGTAGAACACCAAAACAAATTATTACAAACTTTCTGCAGAATCTGCAATGGAACTACGCAGAGTATTGAAACAAATGAAAACACTACTAATAGATGAAATGAGCATGGTGTCCAACCTAATGTTGGCTTTGATTCACCTCAGATTACAGGAAGTACTCAAAACAAACTATGAAGAGCTCTTTGCAGGAAAACACATTATTGTTTTTGGAGATCTTCTTCAATTGACACCAGTAAAAGGTGAGCCTATTTTTAAAACATTAGGACACAAACTCTGCCGTAAAACTGTTGGCAGCATTGGAAATGTCAACCTTTGGCAACATTTCCAATACAGAGAATTAACAGAAAACATGCGCCAATCTGCAGATCTCACTTATGCAACATCTTAAAAAATATCAGAGTTAGTATACTTTCTAAAGAAGCAGAAGCAATATTGAAAACCCGGCACATTCATGCACTTCATGGCGATAATGCATGTGCTGCAGATGTTATGGAACAATTAGCCCACAACAATGTCAATTGTATGGCCTTAATGCCAACTCTTGCAAGCTGTTTCAAATTCAATGAAATCATGTTAAGTAAAGAAATGCAACCAATAATGGAAATTAGAGCCACATACAAACTAGATGTACATGGAATGACACTACCCATGTGTGACCAAGCCACAGCAAGACTAAATAGTTTAGAAAAATCAATCTCAAACACAGCAGGCTTGGAAAAGATATTGAAATTTTGCAGAGTAATGCTGAAACGTAACCTTGACATAGACCAAGGACTAGTTAATGGAGCACTGGGTACAGTTGTTGGCTTTCAAACATACCCACTTGACAACAAAATTCAGTTTGTCAATATTCTCTTTGACAAACTTTCAGAAGTTAAAAGAATAGGACTCTCAACAACTCGATTCTTTCTCTTCAAAGACATGTATGTACGCAGAGAACAATTTTCTCTAACTCTTGCATACGCAGTCACCATTCATAAATCACAAGGTCTTACCCTAGAGAAAGCAATGATAGACATTGGTAACACAGTCTTTAAAGAAGGCATGAGCTACGTAGCACTATCACGCTTACGTACACTTGACGGTCTATTTCTAATCAACTTTGATGCAAGTAAAATAAACGCTGATATTCCTTGCATTTTAGAATACAATAGACTTCGTTCACTATATACCCCATCTAGAAACATATCCTGTTCCACAAAAAGAAAAATGTTCTAAAAGAAAACTAAATCAAACATAAATGCAACAGGATGTGACTGCAAATCCTCCAAAGAGAGTAAAAGAAACTAAAACTTCATCAAGTACCATAATCAAAAAAGAACCAATTAGGGAAAGTAAACCAAGTACTTCGTCAAAGAAGGAAGACAAACTAAAAAAAAATCACTCAAATACAGAACTACCTGGTCCATTTAAACTTATAAATGAAATTGGTGTAAGTTGCTACGCAAATGTAGCAATCAATATTCTATTTCAAATACACCAATTGTTGACAGCATTTACTTACACTTTAGAGACCCATTGTGTATGCAAATGTTAGTACTTCATAGAAATGCAAAAAACAATCCTGACACCAAGCATACTGTTCATGGAATAAGACAAGAAGTGGACTACTGTGCTGGAATGGTGAAATTCACTATAAACTCACAGGAAGATCCACAAGAATGTTTAATGTACTTACTATTAGTACTGGAAAACAAAAACATACCTATAAATGAAATCTTCCAGATTTCATACATGTGGAAACATACATGCACTCTCTGCAACAATGTGACACAATAACAAATCCCCAATGAGCGCTTTGTGTATATATCAATACCTAATTGTGAATCTGTTCCATTTCAGCAACTTGTACAAAATGCAAGCCACAGTAGATTATGTTCGACCTGCAATTCAGATAATCGCTCCACGTTAGTAATACAAACACACAGTAAATACGTAATACTAATGCTTCTACGTTACAAAGCAGATGGTACCAAAAAGAACTGCAAGCTGACTGGATTCACACATGGTCAAATATCACTTGGTAGGAAAACCTTCACAACAATAGGTATAATCTACCACACAGGAGCCACAACCAACTCAGGGCACTACACTGTATATATATAAAAAAACAAATGTGGATGGTTTGAATGTAATGATAGTACCATTACTCTAAAACAGATATTACCAGAAAATCTTAGAAACGCTTATTTAATGTTCTTAAAACCAAAATTTGATAACTAAACTGTACTTAAACCTTAAGTACACTTGTAGTAAAAAAATATAAACTGTCACAATATTCCAAAAGCATTCTAACTGTCCAAAGATGCTACAACAACTAATCAGATAAATTAATACCACTCAAATAGAGCAAAAAACAGACAGTTAGAATACGCCAATTGGTATCTAACTGTCCCAAATTAGAAATATCCAAATAGATAAAGCAATACCACAAAATTATATTAAAAAATAAATAGTTAGAATACGCCTACTGGTATCTAACTGCTCCAAGATTTTACAATATCCAAACAAATACCTAATATCTTACTGCTCCCAAAAACTGGAACAATCCAATGTATAAAGCATTAGCCAGAAACAACAAGTAAACACTGAAAACAAACAAACAAATAAACTGTAGCATAACCGAAAAAGGTTTTTTTTAATCCAACATGGATTTTTTTTCTCCTACAGACCCAATGATTTTAGCAACAAACACAGAAACTGAGCAAATTGCACAGTACTCTGGTTTGTCATCTACTAAATATGAGGGTAAAAAAAAAGAAAAAATTGTGATTGTACAATGTAATAAGTCTTTATAAAATACTAATACTAACATGCTATTTTCTTTTATCACAGAAATGAACAAGAAAAACATGGACTCCCGTAACTAAACCAAATAGTAAGTATACCATGATAAATACAACCATCGCAGCATATCACACCCATACTGGCTTTTAACATTGTTCCTTATAAATTTCTTTTTGACCCAAAGTTATAAGCCACTATGATTGTGATATGCTGCTGTGCTTGTGGCCAGGGCATAGACTCTTGGGTGCATGGCATATGAGTGTGATATGCTGCGGTGGTTGTGGCCAGGGCATAGAGTCTTGGGTGCATGGCCTAATGGCCATGCACCCAACATTCTATACCCTGGCCACAACCACCGCAGCATATCACACCCATAGATTCAAGCATTGCAACCATTGTAATGTCCGCGGACACAAGGAAGTTCCTAGAACACATTCAACTTGCCACAGGACGATACAGACAGCATCCTCAGGACACCCCCATTTTCTTTATGTACGAACATTTCAGGACACCGCAAGTGTTCTTAGAACACTTTCAGCTTGACTACGAACAATACAGACAACGTCTTCAGGACACCCCCTGCGAACATTCCAGGACCCCACGAGTCTTCTTACAACACTTTCAACTTGACACCAAATCCATTCTTTTTATTTACAAACATTTCAGAACAGCCGTGGTGTCCGCAAACCAATCAAACACATCACAAGCATGTAATTACATGGACGCGCTAGCGTCCATGTAGTTATGGTTAAGTTGGTGTTTCCATAGGAAGAGCATTTTTTGGGTGGCTTATAACTTCACTCCCTCTGGACGAATCCTCACCAAACTTTGTAAATAAAGTATATGGCCCACTCTGAATTTTTTTGCAAAATTTGGAGAGGTTTGGTCCAGGGGGGGGGGCAAAGTTACAGGGGGGCCCCAAAACTTGTGTTTTTTCCCATAGACATAATGGGAAAAAACTTTGCGCACACCTACAGCCCAAACCGCTGGACGTATTTACACCAAAGCGGCGGCTTGATCCCGAAAGCGTGCTTTTGCAAATTTGGTGTAAATCCATCCAGTAGTTTTTTTTAAAATGACCAAAACGTAATGCAAAAAAATTAGTGATATCTCTGTTCGCTTCGCGGACGGACTTCCCGGTTTGCTCAGCGAACAGCGCCCCGATTGGCTGGGCGGCTTGCGTGATGTCCGCGCACATGCAACGTGCTCGCTGATTGGACAGCGTGGTGCATGAAACGCATCAGATTTTCTGTGGCGCCCGCCATCTTGCATTCGCTGACGACTGCGGACAGCGCGGTGAAACTTGGATTAAACATTGTATTTAGTGGAGTGTGCTGGTGTGTAAGAGTGTTTGGAGAGGGTGGGGGAGTATGAGATAGGTTCAATGTTCTGTTTTTTTATGTGCTAGACGCTTCTATTGTGTTCGATTTGTCTGCGGACAACACAGGTGTTCTGAAATTTTGTAAAATAAACTAAATGGTGGGGTGTTCTGAGGACGAATTATGTGTCTGTTTTGTTCGCAAGCAAGCTAAAATTGAGCTAAGAACACTCGCGGTGTCCTTAAATGTTCGTACATAAACAAAATGGTGGTGTCCTGAAGACGCTGTCCGTATTGTACTCTGGCAAGTTAAATGTGTTCTAAGAACACTGGCGGTGTCCCAAAATGTTTGCAATTAAATAAAATGGAGGTGTTCTGAGAACACTGTTCGTATTGTTCGTTGTCAGGTTTAAAGTGTTCTAAGAACCCTCCTTATGTCCGCTGATAGTACAATTTCCTATGGGCCTTACCCAACTTTTTGTCCACTAAAGAAACGATAAATCAGGCTGCTGTGCGCCGACATTATGTGATAATCCTATCACTCGCGCTATCGACCTGGCTGACCTGCTTTTACGACACTAAATCATATGTCCTGCCCGTGAGCCTGACATTATCAAAGCATTCATATTCCCCGCCTCTCTCCGTGATGTTACAGGGTGCGTAGCCAAACGCGCCCAGTCGTCTGCAGTAATACGCGACTTAACACAGAACCCGGAAAACAACACACATCATCTCACAACACAGTGTGCCACAATTCGGAATATGAAACTGTGATTTAAAAGTATACAGCAAGATTGTACATTTCGTAAAGTACAATTATTTGACATCAAATGTTTAGAGAATATTCAGCGATTTGCATTTTTCTTTGTTGTCGATCTGCAAAAGTTCATCTTGAGCCACGCGCTGTTCCTTTGCGCTACACAGGGTATTAGATTAGCTTACAATACAGTGCGCCACAATTCAGAATATGAAACTGGTTTAAAACTAAACAGCAAGATTGTACATTTAGCAAAGTACATTTATGTCACATCAAATGTTTAGAGAATATTCAGGGATTTGCATTTGTCTTTGTTGTTGATCCGCAATAGTTCATCTTGAGCCACGCGCTGTTCCTTTGCGGTACACAGGCTGTTGGTTTATGATAAAAGAAGCAAATGGTCGCACTGATAATTGGAAGGCTGCTCCAACAACGACGCATTAGACCACCATAATGTTTGGTATGTTGCTTATAGCCGCTAGTACTGCGTAAGGGCATATTGGTCCTTGGCGATTGTTCCATAAAATGGTGAGGGTCATGAAGTTGCTTACATGGAGCTGCACCTGGCAGTTAAAAAAGCCATCGGCTGGCATCTGAAAATCGTGGCATTGGCAATACGGGAGCACGTACCTGTTTAAAAAAACATAAATTAGTCTCACCAGCCGATCTTCATTAAAAATAGTCATTTAATTTATTAGGGCGTGAAACTATTTGCTAGCGAGGATAGTGCAACAGAGTATGTTAACTTATTCCCATTAACCCATCCTCTGTCGTGTGCCTTTTTTAGAGCCCTCTACTCGACAGTGGACCAATTCAGCGGTGATAGTGCGTGGTAGAAAACACTATGCCACATTGAACGAACAAGTACAACTTAACCGGGCTTTAACGCCACGCTATTGTTATTATATTCCGGTATAAAATAATCTAAAGGGTTACTTACATTATATTGGCATTTTCTATTGTCTAAGCGTAGTGCAGTCCCAAAATACGACTCCGTCTGTGGCAACGATCTTTCTCATAGTGATATAATATATAAAAGTGGTTTCGTTTCAGAAATGTATCCTTATCGTGTCTTACGTTTTTGCAACACTCTTTCAAAAGAAGTATTTTAGCATGATCCTTGTTTGTCAAGGTCAAAAAACAATAGAACCTTATAGTGAGAGTCGTAGGCGTATCCGGCACGCGAGCAAAAAATGGAAGTAGCTGACCTTCACTGTAAAGAACCATAAATTCTTAGTTTGCAACATTCTGTGTACAGTCATCTTTGAGAAATTGCTTTTTACACTCAATCTTTGTATATTGTTTGCGTGCTAATAAAAAAAGTTTGCTAACGGGACGTTATGGTTAAGTCACACTGCTAAAAACCTATGAAATACAGGGAAAAAAACTTTGTTAAAGGGACGTTATGGTTCCAAGTAAAACCGAAAAACCCCTGAAATTCGCCAGTTATGGTAAACTAAGCAACTATAACTCGCGCCACCACCGTGCACTGCTAAGAGTAACACCCATGACATCAAAGATGACATCACAAATGTCATTGATGACATCACTGATGACATCACATGTGTATGTACTTTTCATGAAATATGTGTACAAGGGATTCTTATTATAATGTTGTGAAAAAGTGTCAAGGATCATTGCAATAAATATCATACCCTAATTAGTGCTTTGAACGATGCATTGATATAAATAGCATTCTATTATGGGGTTGTATATAGTATACTAAGGTACTAATGCAGAAACATAGCATTGTGTGCAGCGTACAAGATGAAGGTATAATATTCGTAATGTTGATATGTTGAAAAATGAAATGATAATTGTTTTCTTAATAGATTTTTGTGTACTGTGAAATATGTAATAAGTAGCTAATTAAAACCATGTATTTCATATTTGTATTACTATAGAGAAACACAAAGAGACAAGAACACATACCAATATACATATACATAGGGTAAATAGCAGCTTTGAAACAGAGAAATCATCATTTATTTGCATGAAAATAATGCTCTTTTTAAAGCTTGTGTCTTCCTCTATGTATATGTTTTATATGATGTGACTGGACTCTAAGGGAATTTCTATAACAACCTACTTGTAGGATACGTCTACAAATAAAATACAATTTTTAGTTTCTGACTGTTACTGAAAAAAAACAATGTGGCCTAGATATGTCAGCAAAAGAAAAGAGTGAGCTAGAAGAACACTTGCGGTGTCCTCAAATGTTCATACATAAAGGAAATGGGGGTGTTCTGAGGACGTTCTCAGTATTGTGTGACTGCTTAGCTGTATGCAATGAGGGAATGGCACAGAGAGTGAATAGAAATGGTAGAAGGGCTGTCCAAGAGTTACGCGGTCTGCGGACACCGCGGCTGTCCGTGGACAGGGCGTGCTACATCTGGGGTTTTCCAGCAAATCCAGCATGGAAAGAAGACTGTAGGGATCAGCCAATCAGATGTTGAGCTTCTGGATTCGTGTTGAAAGACACTGTGTGTAGTGAAGATGGCTGAAGTGGAGAAAGTCAGGGTGTTGGTGCTTGGAGATATGTTTGTGTATGGTTTACAACAGTATGCTCAATGCAGGCATGTTGCAAAGAATTTTGATGTTAAAGGAGTGGAGGTGGTGTGGATCACTGTGCCTGATTGCAATGTACAGGGAATTGTACAAGTTTGTGAAGATATTGGCAGGATGAACAGTCCCCACGTGGTATTTTTGCACTATGGTGCTTTCCATTTGGGCTATGTCAGTGCCCCTACTTTGTTGGCAGATTTGGAACACTTGGTTCAAGCAGTAATGAACATCCTTCCAAATGCCAAAGTAATTTTTTCTAGATTAGTACCTAGGGCAATATGGGACAATAGTTACATTTTTTGTCCTCAGCAAAACAATGCTAGGTGTGTAATCAACCGAGGCATGTGTGCCTTCATGCTTAGAGCTGGTATGTTCTTCTGTAATAATAAGAATATTGATTCCAGTAATGCTGTTTATTTTAAAGAAGATGGCATTTCCTTATCTTTTATGGGAAATGCTATGCTGTTTTGGAATGTAAGGGTTGCTTTGGAGAAGGTTATGTGAAGATTTTAGGAGTAAAGTAAGAAAAAAAAATACAAAATAACAGGTGTCTGTCAAGTATCTGCAAAAAAAACAAAAAACCTCAAAGGGGAAATGGAGCACACTATTTAAATTTACATTCAGCACACTCAGATTTTCGATATGTCCGCGGACATGGCGGTAGTTCGCGGACATCGAAATCACTAGCTAGAGGTTCAGTATGTTCTCTGTTACATGTATTTAAAGTCAGGGATATTATGGTTGTGCTACTAAAAACCTATGAAATTCAGTAAAAAAACATTGTTAAAGGGAGGTTATGGTTAAGTTTCGCTATTAAAAACATATGAAATTCAATGAAAAAACGTTGTTAAAAGGGACGTTATGGTTAAGTTGCGCTACTAAAAACCTATGAAATTCAGTGAAAAAACTTTGTTAAAGGGACGTTATGGTTCAAAGTAAAACCGAAAAACCCCTGAAATTTAGGAGTTATGGTAAGCTAAGCAACCATAACTCGCGCCACCACCGTGAACTGCTATGACTCACACCCAGGACATAAAAGATGACATCACAAATGTCATTGATGACATCACTGATGACATCACATGTGCATTTACCTTTCATGAAAAGTCTGTACAAGGGATTCTAAAAAAGTGTCAAAGATTATTGGAATAAATATCAAGTGCTAATCAGTGCATTAAGATATGCATTGATATAAATACCATTCTATTATTAACTTCAATCCAGTATACTAAGGTACTCATGTAGAAACATAGGCATTGTGTGCAGCATACATGATGGAGGTGCAATATTCATAGACTTGCCATGTTGAATAGTGAAATGATAACTGTTTTCATATTAGAGTTTTACGTACATTGAAACTTGTGATAAGTAGGTAATAAAACCCACTTACTACATAATTGCATTATTATAGACAAATCACAAAGAGACAACACACATACAAATATGAATATATAGAAGGGAATTGAAGTAAAAAAAAAACAGCAATAGTAGCAGAAAGTGTTCATAACCTGATTACCTTTATGCAGAGAAATGATTGCTCGTTTCGGTTTCAAAGCTGTTACTTACCCTATCTATATATATCACATGATGTGTCTGGACCCTAAGGAAAATAGTGTGAGTACACCATATAAAAATATGAGCATATACAGGAATGTACAGTAATAAAAAACATCAAAACTATCAGAAAGTGCTGATAGCTCGACTGATAATTTTAATGCACAGAAAGGATTGCTGTCTTTCAAGCTTGTGTCTTCCCCTATGTATATGTTTCATATGATATGACTGGACCCTAAGGGAATTATTGAAAGAACATACTTGAAGGATAAGTCTACAAATATACTACCTTTTCCACTTTTAATTCCTGACTGTTACTGAAGAAAACCGTGTGGCCTAGATATGTCAGTAAAGGACATTTGTGATGTCATCTTTGATGTCCTGGGTGTGAGTCTTAGCAGTTCACGGTGGTGGCGCGAGTTATGGTTGCTTAGCTTACCATAACTGCCGAATTTCAGGGGGTTTTAGGTTTTACTTTGAACCATAACGTCCCTTTAACAAAGTTTTTTCACTGAATTTCATAGGTTTTTAGTAGTGCAACTTAACCATAAGGTCCCTTTTAACTAAGTTTTTTCATTGAATTTAATAGGTTTTTAATAGCGAAACTTAACCATAACCTGCCTTTAACAAAGTTTTTTTACTGAATATATATATATGTAAAGTTGCTTTATATCTTGGTATAAAGTTGATGAAGTGCACCCCAAGAAGCAGTCCAGTGAAACTGTTCCACACCGAACACAGAGTCCAAAAGCCAAAGATCTCCAAGCATCAAAAAATATGGACAGTAGAAAAGTAAACACGAAAACGATGCGTTTCGTGGCAAACTGGCCACTTGATCACGTTTCGGGTGCAAACACAAAGGAAGGACATATAAACTAGCGTGCTCTCTATGGTACTGATGTATAGAGCAGCGTGCACTGACGCAAAAGCTTATTTTACAAAGTCTGCCATATTTGAACGTGTTGCAGACCACAATAAGTTGTGTTAAATACACTGGAATACATTCATAAAAGCATTAAATAAACTGTCAGTATTGCTCTTATCTCAACAATGATTTAACCTATGCAGTGGTCAATTTATATTCACAATATAAATAATATGCAGTGGTATTTATGGCATACAGAGAACTACATATGTTGAGCCTCCTCTTCATGTAAATTATTCGATTACCGTTTACAATCGGGATCATAAACGGCGTGCGGCAGCAAAACCTTGTATTGTTATAAGCCTAACAAAGCCATGAACACATGGATCCACCTGGTGTGCGGTCCCAATGGCCCCGCTGTGTTTCCCTGCATGCCTGGTAAATATCCGTTTTTTGTCACAGTCTGTGTCTGTTTGTATATCCGGCACAGAGAGACTGCATGTTTATTTATATAAATAAATAAATGGCCAGTAAGCTCTAAAGTTGGAGGCTGTGTCTATCGAGAAAGGCATTTCTCGCGGGGTAAAAAGTGATATTGCTAAAGTGCATAGTGCTTATGGCAATGACATATTAAGGTATGTGGAGTTTATTTAAGTTGTTGTTTATATGTTTTTTTTATTTATAGTTTTTTAAAATGATATATAAGTTGTTTTACGTTACTAGGTATTGCCTCTTTAAAGTGCAAATGCCTCTATATGCTGTCTATGCAATTATGCAGTAGGCAATCTATTGCTAGTAAAGTGTAAAGTGCATTTATAGCAGCAATTGTAGTATTCCCTATGTAGGGATACATAAAGTGCAAGTGCCTGGATGTGCAAATATGCAGTAACCAACCCACAATGGGTAAAGTTCTAATATGATTCAGGGCCTGCGGTAGCGAACCTGTAGTTATGGTTAAGATGTTCAACCCAGAGGAAGAGCACTTGTTGGGCGGCTTATAACTTTGCCTCCCCTGGACAAATCCTCACAAAACATTGCACAAAATATGGCCCCATTAGATTGATTCTGCGAAGTTTGTTGAGGTTTTCTGCAGGGGGGGCAAAGTTATTGGAGCGTCCCACATTTTTGGTGGTTTTCCAATAGACGCAATTGAAACAATGTTTTGCGCACGCCTACAGCCCAAAAACGCTGGATGGATTTTCCCCAAATTTGTGGATGGAGCGTGGATTGGTCCTGAAAGTGTGCTTTTGTAAATTTGGTGAAAATCTGGTCAGTTTCTTTTTTTTTAACTGGCAAAATGTAGGTAAAAGAAATGATTGATATGTAGGTCTGGTCCTCGGACTCCCTTCCTTGTTGGGTCCACGGACAAGCCTCCGATTTGTTCGGTGGGTGGCGTGATGTCCACAGACATCAGACCCGCCTACTGATTGTATGGTGTAAAGCGTGAAGGGCGTCAGAATTTTGGGAAACGCCAACCATGTTGCATTCACAGACAGCGCCTGTTGTCTGTGGACATCGCGCTAAAAACATATTAAAAAAACCACATCATTGCACTTGTCAAACTAATGAAACGATCCCTGGAGAGGTGAGGCGTGATGAGGATGGAATGGGATATGGCCTCAAAAAGCCAAAAACAGGTGTTTTTTCTACTCTGACTTCTGCGAACAATCCGGATGTCTAGTGCAGTCATGTGATCTTTGCGAACATCTGAGATGTCTGAGGAAATCTATGCCTATTTCTGCATTACAAGGTTGGTGAAAAGCAGTTTTTGCATAGATTATAACTTTGGCACCACTTAAAGAAACTGCTTGACATTTTGGAATTGTATTCCAGACCTGCTTGTTAATGGTTTTGCAAAGTGTGCTGTTTTGTCGAGCGGGAACAAAATTAGAGGTGAGGTTCCCAAAATATTGTAAAGGCTTATAAATGTGGCGCCATTTGAAAAATCAGCAAATAAGTTTGCAAAAAGATTTTAGATCTATATATACATGTTTTCAGAAAGTGTGGTGGGAATTTGTTAAGAGGGGCAACATTGGAGGGGGGTCTCAACCTTTTTAAAGGGCTTATAACCTTGTTGCCATTTGACGAATGTGGTCAACATTTTTCTGAAAGATTATAAAGCCAACCTTGAATGCATTTTGTCAAGTGGGGGCTACGTTTTATCACCATTGTATGTACGTACATTTTGACACTTTTTAAAAATAAAACATGGGCGGATTTGCAGCAAAATCGTGTAAGGAGCATTGACAAGAACCTGAAAGCATGGTTTTTATTGATATTTTATTTCTATCGATTGATTGATTGATATTTTATTTCTATCGCGCTCGTACACAAGTGTTTCAGAGCGCGACAAGGCAGGGGAGGGGAACAGCGGAGAACAAAAACAGCAATCTTACTAGGCCCAGTGACGTTGAGAATGCGCAAGTGCGTAGGAGAGGGGGAGGGGAAAAAGTGCATGGAAGGAAGGAGAAGTGGAAAGTACGGAGCAGAGGAGAAACAGATAAATAACAATAAATACATAATAAAGGCAACAAACAGTGGTAATGCAGCCAGCAATTTGCAAGTGCTAGGTTTAAGGCAGCAGACAGGGTAGGTCTTATAAGTGCAGGACGAAAAAGGGGGGGCTCTATGGGTACAGATACAGACCCCAGTGCAAGGGGTGGCCCGTAGGCAGTGCGGGAGGGTGGCAGAGTGAACAGGTACCTGGGCTCGAAGGACAGAGGGTGGCAGGTGCACAGTGCCAAGAGAGAACAGATCAGCAGGGGAGAGGGGGAGCAAAGGCAGAAGAAAAGAGGAAGGTCTTGAGGTGCTTCCGGAACCAGAGATGGTTCTCCTCAAGTTTTAGAGTGGCAGGGATGCTATTCCAGAGGAAGCCCCAGCCGAAGACAGATATCTACCCCCAGCTCGTTTCTTTGCAAAACAACTGACCCTGAGGGAGTTGGAGGTAGAGGAGCAAAGAGCTCGAGAGGGGAGGTATTTGTGGAGGGATAGATGAAGGCATTTTGGACCCAGGCCCCAGAAAGCCTTGTGGACAATGCAGAGGGTTTTGAATTTAATCCTTGCATTCCCTGGGAGCCAGTGGAGAGATTTCAGAGCTGGAGAGATACGATCCCTGGGCTTGAGGCCAAGGACAAGTCTCGCAGTCCTGTTCTGGATTAGTTGTAGAGGGCAGAGAGTAGAGGCAGGTAGATTTAGAAAGAGGCTCTTACAATTGTCCAAACTATAGAGAACCAGAGCTTGGGATACCATGAGCTTCTGGGGGAAGGAGAGGAAAGGCAGAGTACCTCTGAAGAGGTGCAGTCGGAAATTTGACTTTTTAGAGACCTCAGAGATGTGGCCGGAGAAGGAAAGGGTGGAGTCAAAGATGACCCGAGGTTCTTAGCCTCACAGGTAGGGGTAGGAGGAGGGCCAAGGGAGGCCGGCCAGAGAGTGAGGGGAAAGGATGGTGAAGGTGTGCCAGAATGCCTGCCTAGTGTAAAATATATCTTTCTCCACTTTAGTATGAATTAAGCTATCCAATGATCGTTTAGCAATCGGCATTGCAAATGGGGTAACCTCAGATAAGGTAAACAGCATGGGTAATCACTGTGAGTTTGATATTAGTTTCTAGATGAACATAATCTGCTTCAGCCTTTTTTTGTATGAGACATAAATAATTATTTTACCACGTAAATATGCCTTCAGAGCATCCCAGATGACAGATAAACTACAAACTGACACTGCGTTATCCTCGAGGAAGAGCGAAATGTCAGCACTAATTTGTTTAACAAAATCCTTATCCTTTAATAAGCGAGTATTTAGTCTCCATTGTCTTGCGCGCATCTCACTTCCCAACGATTGATCCAGCTCTAGGAACACACAAGCATGATCAGAAAATCACAATGTCCCCCATACCAGGCACCTGTAAAACACTAGAAAGATCTCTTCTAACTAAGACATAATCAATCCGGGATGAGGTACCATGCGGAACAGAGCAAAATCTCTATTGCCCCTTATCAGGGTTCAACTCACGCCATATGTCGTGCAAGTCCCAAGTCTGCATAAGTTGCCTCGATGGATCACAAAAGGATGGCACAGTACTTATTACTTATTTCTCCTTTGAATTATGTCCTACTTGCTACTAGTATTCTCAGATACACATAAATAATGAATGTTTACTCGTGCCTCATAACAGTTCTATGATTTTCTACCTACTACTAGTATATTCTGTAGTCATCCAGGAAAGAGGGCACACTAGTTACTGCCACTGAGCGCGATCAGCTGCCACCAAACAATTCTAGATTTTTCTCTTCACTAAATATATTCTGTCTCAATTCATCAAAAAAAGATTGCCCAATGAATGTAATCACCTTCTTCCAAACCATTACATGCTTATTTTTCTTTGATGATAGTATTCTGTCTCATTAGTACCAAACAACAGCACATTGATTCACAGTCACAGAAAGTAATCTATTGCTTGTCTCAAACATCTGTGGGATTGTCTCTTTAGTACCTACTAATAATCACTGCCAATGCATATATGGTCCATCTGATTTTACATTTTCTAACTCTGTCAATTCTCTTTTAATGCTCTACTATTCTCTCAACTAAATCATGTTGTAATGTTCTGCTTTCCCTTAACAGAATCCTTTGTATCTTCTTTTTCTCTATCCAATATAACCAATTTCATTTTTCTACCACTCCATCCACTGCTCCAAAAACCTCCTTTTTCTGCATCTCTTTTGAAAACTGACCACACGCTCAAACTGTGAATACATCTACTTTCAGGCTGATTATAAGTGAAAAGGAAGAAGTAATGGAATGACTACCTGTTTATGCAAAATACACACTACAAGTTACATTACAAGGCAGTGAAAATACCTCAGTCACTTGAATGGATGTTTATCCTCCTGAATAATTGTGGAATTACCAACCAGAAAAATGATCACAGCAGTAATTAAAACAATCCTCAGTATGGTCCTATGGAACGTCATTATGTGGTTTACCAGAACTAATTTGGCCAATTGAAGACCAGTACCTACAGTGATAACCGGTATAAATATTGGGGTAAGAGCAAGGGCCCCACATTGTATGTGTTTTTGTTGTTGTTGTGCTTCATGCGAGGGGGTGGGGCGGACAGGATGGAGGGGCTGGGTGATCTCCTGTCTGATACCCACCCCCGCTGGTCCCACTGTGTTGTTCCCTTGTGCCCCCCTTCTCGCACACAGGTGTTGCCTGTTTCGCTTGATTCTTCTACCCTGCTCCCCCCTCACCCCACTCAGGCCTACTTCTGCAGGAGTCTGTCCTGATAAATTCTGGTTTCACCATCACCGTTTTGTGGCCAATGCTGGATTTGACTTCTATGGACTTCATTCATTCACGGTGCGTCACCATTTCTCAACTCTCATGCTGGACTTCCCTTGCATCTTGTACTCATGGTGGCCCTGAATCATGCTGTTCCCATCTTCATCTTGTATCCTGGCTTGCAACATTGTGTTATTACTGACTTCTGCAATTGTATTCGCTCTCCCCTCTTGCTTCTCCACTCTTTCTTGACTGCTAACTCTCTGTTCTCTCTTCCTTTCCCTTCTCCCTTTTCCTATCTCCTCCCCTTACTTTCTTCTAAGCACTTACTCTATCAGAATTGTCCCTGGACCTAGTATGATAGCAACCTCGTCTGTCTCCTCTCCCCTCCCTTTACTGTTTTTTTCCTCCCCACCCCCCCTCCAGCACTATCTGAAATGTCATCAGGCCTAGTGTGATAGTCGCTTGTTTTGTTCCTCCCCTACCTTTCTTCAACCCTCTCCCTCACCTCTTGTTTTTCTCCGGCACTACCAGAAATGTCGTCAGGCCTAGTACGGTAGTCACCTATCTGTTTCCATTTCCATTTCCTTCCCACTCTCCCCCTTCCTTCCTTATCTATTCTTAGCTCTTGCACTAGCTGAAATGTCGTCAGGCCGAGTACGATAGTTAATTTCACATCCTTACTGTTCATGGCCTGTAAGAATGTCATTTTTTTTCCCCTTGTTCCCTCCCTTGCCTTGAAGCGCTTTGAAACACATTGTGTATAGGCGCTATATAAATAAACTATCATATCATATCATATCATCACTAATAATGTAATACTCATAATGAATCTATGTGAATGATTTGGAGCAGAAGGATATTATATACAGTGGTTTAAAATTAGTTTGACACCTTATTTGGGAATATAGAAAGTCATTTCTGTTTGCCAAGAAACAGTATGAATAATCTTTGGTGACAATTGGAAATGATTCAGCGGTTGTTCTTGAGCATAGTATCTTGTTTGAGATGAGTGAACACATTTGTTGCAAAGAAAATTGTGAGAACTGTTTGTGGGCTGAAGAAGATTTTATTCAGTGGGGGTCATTACGAGTTTGGAGGCAGCCATGGTGCTATTAGCGCCATGGCTGCCTCCAAACCCGGGTCCGGTCTCACTGAATGGGGACCTTGGCGGTCCCGTTAAGTCCCCATTCAGTAAACAATTCCTCATTCCCATTTGAGCCCCCATAGGGCTCAATGGGAATGGGGAAGGCGCTAATAACGGGCCTGCAAATTGCAGGCCCGTTATTAGCTTCAAGGTCCGTTAACGGGTCCCGCTAAGAACGGCTGGTCAGACCAGCCGTGAATGCTGGGACCCGCTAAGGGACCTCGGAATAGGGCGGTAGGGGCTTAACGGCACCGCCATCCTTAACGGTGCTGTTAAGCCCCTACCACCCAACTCGGAATGGCCCCCAGTGTCTATGAGTGTTCCTCACACATATGATCATCTAGTGGCTACTTTTAGGAGTGAGGATATAATTCCAGTGACCATGGTTTCTGACGTATACAACCATTCAGATGGTTGTTGTTAGAAGGAGAATGAACCGTAATGAGTGTCAATGAAACTTCAATGCCCAAAGGTGAGGGGGAAGAAGAAGCATGCTGCTATCAGGATGTTTACATTGGCAATAGCAGCCCCTGTGTTCCATGAGGGGTCAGGATTTCGCATGTTATATTGAAGAGATCAGTGTTGCATTCTGGGGCACCCGATGTGGAACTGACAATATTATGTAATAAGTATTAGGTTTACTGATCAGAGAAGATTCAGTCCAGTGTATTCGGGCCAGAATGTTTTATGTATAGATTATATACTGAGTAGCTAGGAAAAAAACACATAAAACATAGGGCCTCATTACATCTTTGCCAGTATGACTCAGACATTACCGGCAGGATAATGGCAAACTGTAATAATGTTTCCACCACTTGGTCTGCCAGAAGTACCGGCAGGTTCCATGTGGCGGAAACATTGATAAAACCCAATTCTAGAGAGTCCCATAAGACTCCATTGGGGGATTTGCTGGTATTACTTGCAGTGGTATTACTTGCCCGTTAATATCAGCAGTTTTGTGCTAGTTGGGTGGTGGATATACCTCCAGCAGAGAGCTGAAGGTAAATCCACCACCCTACCAGCAAACTTACAATGTGCCAGTGCATTCACGTGCCGGTATGCAGTAATACTGGCATGTTATTACGGCACTGGCACACTCATATTGAGGCCCATCGTGTGAGGGTAAATAAAGAGACCAGAGAATCAATCCAGAGTACAGAGGAGCATGATGAACTAGAAAAAAACTAAGAGCAGATCATTGATGCCACCACCGTCATGACATTCACACTCATATAAATGTAGTAGACTCATCTAGCCTACCATGAAAATCCAAAGTGTAGAAGTTGTTGAACCATAAAACAATCAGCAACATGTTGCCACCTGCTGTCTGTGCAAGATAACATTGTGCTGGGAGAAACCTGGATCAAAGTGGATCCATATCTCTGTAGTTCTATATATTTTTTAATTTTTTAAATTTTATTGTAAAACCTCAGTTTAAATACAGACGTTAAACTTTTGTTACAACTTCCATTGGTCATTTAACTTCATTAACTTTAGTCCTTTGCCACTCTCTTGCCAGGCCCTCAGTTACCAAGAATCATATCCATATAGTCCACTACAGCACAGGCTAGTTTTACATTATGTCTCAATATGACATATTGCCACCAGTCTTCTATGTACAGGCAGTCACTAGATGTTTTAAGGATTCAGCCTCCAATTTGCAAAAGCGGCATTGATTGTCTGTTACGCCTTTATCGGCTCTTAACCATAGAATTTCTTTTGTTTTTAGTGCGTTAAGCCTGAATCGCAAGAATTGTTCTCGATGATGCCTAGAAGGACAGTGTAGCATGTATTTTGGTGGTACATTTGGCTTGTTTCCACTGGGTCCTGGAATTTTAGCTGACTTTAGTTTAGCTTGTTTTTCCAGGTTTATTATCCAACTGCATTGTTTGAACTTTTTTTTTGCAACTTGGAGTTGCTCTTGGAGATCAGATTCCTTTATGTCTGCTGCACTTAATATTTCTTCTAGCTTCAATTGCCACATTTTTTAGTAGATTCATCTGCAGACTATTTCCGGAGTTAAAGATCTTGTATGCTGGAATCGGAGTGCTGAGACACATTTTTCGCTTTGTGGCTGGTGATTTCTAAATGACCTTTGAGTGCATTGAGTTCAGGGATAGCTCGTATCTCAAAGCTGTCATTGAGATATATCTGGGTATTCTCAGCACACATCGCCAAAAGTAACCTTCTAACAGGTTCCAATTACTCTCTGAAATGTCACATCCTGCTTCAGCACCGAACGTGATTGCCGGGACCACTTTTTGCGAGTAGAAGGATAATACTGGTGATAGTGTAAATTTTCCAAAGTTCCTATATATTTTTGCTCCTTGGAGGCCAAACCTTTTCATCGATTTTTTAGGTCCAGAATCCATGGGCCTTCGCAGATAAAGTTGTTATAATGGATTCCCAGATAACTTATTGAAGAAACTTTGCTCAAGGCATCACTGGCTATGGTCCATCGAAATGATTTGTCCTTCTTATTTCCTTGTGGACCAATGATCATTGTCTTCGTTTTTGTTGTATTTATTTCAAGATCGTTTTCTTGGAGGTATTCATACAACTTTGTCAGTAGGCATTGTATTCCTATTTGCGTGAGATCCATCAGTACCAGGTTGTCGGTGTATGTAATACATAATAAAGGGACGTTGTTAATTTTGGGCGGGAAGCACTTAGTCTGGGCCAAGTAATCTGGGTCGGTCTGATATGAACAGTTTAAATAGTTCAGAAGCTAAAAGGCAGCCCTAATTCACGCCCTTTTCGTTTCTTATAGTGCTCGACAAATCACCGTTGCTATTTAGTTGGACACGTATGGAAGTGTTTGTAGGTAGGGCTATTACAGGCTCTAATAATTCAAGTGGGCATCCCCAGTTTGATCATTTCAACCAATGCTTGCCACGGTTGATGCCATCGAAGGCCTGTTTCATGTCAATAAAGGCCAGAAATAATTTGTGACCTGCCTTGAGAGCTTCCAGTTTTAGTGTGTTTAGGATCACCAGATTTACATCTACTCCAAGACGAGTCGTGAAGCCAGTTTGTCAAATATCGGCAATAATTTCCGACTGTGCCCTGTCAGCAAGCTTCCGCCTCAAGACGGATCCACAGATTTTTCCAATCGTATCAAGAAGGGCAATCGGTCGATAGTTCGCCGGATCGTCCCGACTGCCCTTCTTGTGGATTGGCACCACAATGGCCGTTCGCCATGAATCTGCCATTTGTTTCAGATTCGATAGTCGGCTAAATAGGGCCTCGATAAACAGGGTCCACTCTGCTGGGTGTTTTTTCAGCATTACATTAGTAATCAAGTCAGGCCCTGGTGCTCGTGAGTTCTTCAGGCGTTTGATTGCAAGGTCGATGTCGTCCGCTGCAATTTTCAGGTCCCAAGGATTTTTACAAGAGCTAAATGTCAGTGGTTGTTCTATGTCTGGGTTCTTGTAGACTTCTGAGAAGTGATTTTCCCAGACACTGCCTGCAAGCTTGTTGATAATGGTGGGAGAACATTTAGAGTGTCCAGCATTAAGAATTGCCCAGATGTCTCTCAAGTTTTTCTTTATTAATATTCCATCATCAGTCCTGCGCGATTCTGGTTGATTATGATGGCTTGTGATTGTGGTTGGTAAGCATTCCACTTGTGTCATTCATCAAGGGCTATGTAAAGATGCGCGCCAACTGAATAAAGGTCCATCCTTGCAAACGTGTGATGTAAATTTTTTATTTTCCAAAGATATGTAATCTGGCCCACTGGTGAAGCATTAGCGGGACAGGGCACCCAACTTCGGGACAGTCCCCTTAGATAAAGGGGGATATGTTTTTAGCAATCATATCAGCCCTAAAAATTGCTAGATTTTCATGTTCCCCTTTCACCTGGCGCCGTATATGATACCTAATCAGTAGACACTTCCTACACCTTGAGTGACCAGCAAAGCCTATCTTAACCTTATAACCTTATTTATACTCATGCTAACATTAACACTACTTTCCAGCTTTTTACCTGTACCATGACCGACCTGCCACATGATCCGTTCTCCTTTTAGGGCATCCGTGAACCTGTTATTGCACATAAACAATTAGTTATTACCCCCAAGGAGATCATAAGGCATTCTGCTGTCACCCCCTTGAGACTCTGTGTTCTGGAAACGTTTGTCTCGTGGCTAGATATACTACAAATAAATAAAATCGGCAATTACCTAAATGATTGATTTGCATCACACCCTTTCATCATCCTGCATTGCCTTGCAGGGTGGCTGGGCTTACTATATTGTTTGTTCATTTGTTGTGCATGCCCATTTGCAAGACATACCTCATTTATTTAATTGCAGGGTTTAAATTCATCCCCTAACATATGCATGTGAACCCACAGTTAACGCCCTATGCTGCCTGGGACATATATTGTTGCTGGCAACCTGCGACAATTCGGAGTACTTTAACCTAAGACCAAAAAAGCCCTAAAACAATCTCTTCTTCATGTACCCATTGCCCAAGCTTATCTCGTGCACCAATTCAAAAAACGAAATGCATTCAACTTGAGTGCAGCAACATACCACTGAATCACCCACTGCTTCAGTGACATTCTTTGTTTCCCAGTTTCTAAAGAAGGAGCTTCTGAACCGGCTAAACACCATTTCTGATGTGTGGGGGACAATGCAACAGATGGTGCTACCTGCTGAGCTATCCTAATAATTTCGCACAACTTGTTCCTAAGCAAAGCTTACCCAGGCAAACGAAACACGAGGGGATGTAAAACAGTCCCTACTCCAATAGTCATCATCCGATCCTTATCTAACTCAGGGAATTGCACCTAAAAATGCCTATTGTTGGGGAATGCTTGTTGGCAAGCCAGTGGCTGCGCAAAGGAAGGCTAGATCGGATGGGAAATTGTATGCTAGTGGCTGCACAAAGGAGCAGCCAAACCCCCATAAAAGCTACATTGTTTATTAAATGAACGGGTGCAGTGACAGACACCCGCACAGTATTGTTGCCTGTATTTTGGCACCTGCATTCTCCTCTCAGAAGAACACAGCTGTTTCCCAGACCTTATTTATACAACAAAAGTTACTGCATCCTTGTCCCCCAACACATCACTAACTGTGGTCATCTCCCCATCGCCCCTGGAACCCAGCTTGTGAGCTCCATGAGACCCTCAACAGTCCTCGAAAGCGGCAGCAAAAGTGAAGTCCCTAACACAAAACAACCCTCATATCACTGCAACAAATAATGCACTGCCCCTCTCCCCCCACCACCCCAACCTGCCTCTACACTACTTCGCACTAAGCCCCTCACTACCACACACCACAACAAGCACACTTCACCCCATACTAGTACAAACAAAAACATCAAAGGCACACAACACCCACCTCTTAAATGTGCACTATTGAACGTACGCTCCCTACCTGCACATGCCCTCGAGAGAAATGATCTACTATCCACACTTAGTGTGGACTTACTATGCATCACCGAATCCTGACTCAATGATGCCTCCTGCCCAGCCATCTCACTAGCCCAACCCACAGTCTACACCATCCTTAGGCAAGATAGATGTGATAAGATTGGAGGGGGAGTCACCCTTATCCACAAAGACTCACTATCCATTAGATTAGCAGACCACAGTACATGGGTACATAGTCTATGTACATAGTACATAGATAGTGATATCCTATCAGCCATGCTTACGCTCTCCCCCAATCTAATCAACATCCATATCCTAGACAGACCTCCCGGACTCCCAGCTGACTTCCAAGAGCACCTCTCCCATCGACCCAGCAACAACATTAAAAAGTCCTCCAAAATCCTTCTATTAGGAGACTTAAATGTAGGATACAATGATCCAAAGGATAAATCCGCTGCAACCCTAGCTAAAGAACTTGCAGACCTAGGTTTCTCCCAAGGAGTCCTCAGCCCCACTCACTCCAAAGGCCGCACCCTTGATTGGGTCATGGATCACAACTGTGCATCCAACATTACCTCAAACACTGCCCTTCCATGGACGGACCACACATGCATCGAATTCCTCATCCCCACCAACCCTAAACCTAAGACTCTCACCCACGCACCACCTGCCACAATAAGAAGTTCTAAAAAACTCAACGCAGACAACTTGCGTCCCCACCTTAAAAGCCCCTGCCTAGCACCACCTTTCTCTCAGGACCCAAATATACTATCAGCTATATTCAATGATACTATATTCAATGATACTATATTCATAATGGGTATGTCATTATCAGCATTCGGTGTGATATCGGGAGTTTCTGTCTTAAGGTATCAAACCTTTTAGCAAATGTAAGTACTCTCCCCTTCTCATAGTCATCCTTGTGCCGCAGAAATTTCCACTGGATGGCTTTTCCTTCTTCACCTCGACTAATGGCCTGTAATTCTTCTTCTGTATCTTGTATTTTTGACAAAAGTTTCTGCCGATCCATTTTGGCGTATTTTATTAGGATGTTAAGGAATGTCACTGAGCATATGTTACTTGATTGTCCCCATTCTTCTAACATTGCAGGGTCCTGTTCTTCATAGGTGGGTGTTGTCAATATACATAGGCCTCTAGGAATATGTCCCACGTCTACATAATTTTGCAGGGAATATTATTCCCACCATTTTCTGATTTCCCGTCTCTGCAACTTTTCTACGTCTCTTAGAAGCCTCACTTCATTGTTAGACTGTGCCTCTGGCAGTTTGTTACTTGGTTTATTAACAACGGTTCAGGTTTGTTTCTCACAGAATAAAAACACTGCTTGCTCCTTACATACACTTTCCCTGTCCATTTGTGTTGACATCATGTGATAAGTAATGCTTAAGTATTGGTTTTGAACTCACTTGAAAAATGTCTTTCGCTTTTCATGCAAAAGTTCCTTATAGCTGCGTGCTTGGGAAACTATCCTTAACGGATGTCCAGTTAAAACAGGTGTTTTTTCTACTCTGACTTCTGCGAACAATCCGGATGTCTAGAGCAGTCATGTGATCTTTGCGAACATCTGAGATGTCTGAGGACATCTATGCCTATTTCTGCATTACAAGGTTGGTGAAAAGCAGTTTTTGGATAGATTATAACTTTGGCACCACTTAAAGAAACTGCTTGACATTTTGGAATTGTATTCCAGACCTGCTTGTTAATGGTTTTGCAAAGTGTGCTGTTTTGTCGAGCGGGAACAAAATTAGAGGTGAGGTTCCCAAAATATTGTAAAGGCTTATAAATGTGGCGCCATTTGAAAAATCAGCAAATAAGTTTGCAAAAAGATTTTAGATCTATATATACATGTTTTCAGAAAGTTTGGTGGGAATTTGTTAAGATGTCCAGTTAAAGTGAAGCCCAGTTAAATGCAAACACAGAAAACTCTGCTGACAACCTTGGACTCACCAGAACGGATGAACGCGCCTCCACCCTCAGATGGCAATGGCTCCTCCAATCCGCAGTTTGGCAAGCCCTCCGGTCGATGCAGAGGCTGTGGCTTCACAATGCCTTGATGGTTCTGGCAATCCGGAGCGATTTTCCGCAGCTCCTTTGTGGAAAAAAGCAAATGCTGCGTGGCGCTGCAAATTAGGAGCGGGTGCACCTTCCAACGCCGTTCTTCCCTCGGCGTGTATAAATGTAAAGTTGCTTTATACCTCGGTATAAAGTTGATGGAGTGCACTCCAAAAAGCAGTCCAGTGAGACTGTTCCACAACGAACACAGAGTCCAAAATCAAAGATCTCCAAGCATCAAAAAATCAGCAAATAAGTTTGCAAAAAGATTTTAGATCTATATATACATGTTTTCAGAAAGTTTGGTGGGAATTTGTTAAGAGGGGCAAACTTGGAGGGGGGTCTCAACCTTTTTAAACGGCTTATAACCTTGTTGCCATTTAACGAATGTGGACAACATTTTTCTGAAAGATTATAAAGCCAATCTTGAATGCATTTTGTCAAGTGGGGACTACGTTTTATCACCATTGTATGTACGTACATTTTGACACTTTTTAAAAATAGAACATGGGCGGATTTGCGGGAACAGCGGAGAACAAAAACAGTGATCTTACTAGGCCCAGTGGCATTGAGAACGCGCAAGTGCATGGGAGAGGGCGAGGGGAAAAAGTGCATAGAAGGAGGGAGAAGTGGAAAGTAGGGAGCAGAGGAGAAACAGATAAATAACAGTAAATAAATAATAAAGGCAACAAACAGTGGTAATGCAGCCAGCAATTTGCAAGTGCTAGGTTTAAGGCAGCAGACAGGGTAGGTCTGATAAGTTCAGGACGAAAAAGGGGGGGCTGTATGGGTACAGATAGAGACCCCAGTGCAAGGGGTGGCCCGTTGGCAGTGGGGGAGGGTGGCAGAGTGAACAGGTACCTGGGCCCGAAGGACAGAGGGTGGCAGGTGCACAGTGCCAAGAAAGTACAGATCAGCAGGGGAGAGGGGGAGCGAAGGCAGAAGAAAAGAGGAAGGTCTTGAGGTGCTTCTGGAACCGGAGATGGTTCTCCTCAAGTTTTAGAGTGGCAGGGAGGCTATTCCAGAGGGAGGCCCCAGCCGAAGACAGATATCTACCCCCAGCTAATTTCTTTGAAAAACAACTGACCCTGAGGGAGCTGGAGGTAGAGGAGCGAAGAGCTCGAGAGGGGAGGTATTTGTGGAGGGATAGATGAAGGTATTTTGGAGCCAGGCCCCAGAAAGCCTTGTGGACAATGCAGAGGGTTTTGAATTTAATCCTTGCATCCCCTGGGAGCCAGTGGAGAGATTTCAGAGCTGGAGAGATACGATCCCAGGGCTTGAGGCCAAGGACAAGTCTCACAGTCCTGTTCTGGATTAGCTGCAGAGGGCGGAGAGTAGAGGCAGGTAGATTTAGAAAGAGGCTGTTACAATATTCCAAGCTAGAGAGAACCAGAGCTTGAGATACCATGAGCTTCTGGGGGAAGGAGAGGAAAGGCAGAGTACCTCTGAGGAGGTGCATTCGGAAATTTGGCTTTTTAGAGACCTCAGAGATGGGGCCGGAGAAGGAAAGGGTGGAGTCAAAGATGATCCCGAGGTTCTTAGCCTCGCAGGTGGGGGTTGGAGGAGGGCCAAGGGAGGCCGACCACAGAGTGAGGGGAAAGGATGGTGAAGGTGTGCCAGAATGACTGCCTAGTGTAAAATAAATATTTCTCCACTTTAGTATGAATTAAGCTATCCAACGATCGTTTAGCCCTCAGCATTGCAAATGGGGTAACCTCAGATAAGGGAAGCAGCATGGGTAATCACTGTGAGTTTGATATTAGTTTCTAGATTAACATATTCTGCTTCAGCCTTTTTTTGTATGAGACATAAATAATTATTTTACCACGTAAATATGCCTTCAGAGCATCCAAGATGACAGATAAACTACAAACTGACACTGCGTTATCCTCAAGGAAGAGCGAAATGTCAGCACTAATTTGTTCAACAAAATCCTTATCCTTTAATAAGCGAGAATTTAGTCTCCATTGTCTTGCGCGCATCTCACTTCCCAACGATTGATCCAGCTCTAGGAACACACAAGCATGATCAGAAATCATAATGTCCCCCATACCAGGCACCTGTAAAACACTAGAAAGATCTCTTCTAACTAAGACATAATAAATCCGGGATGAGGTACCATGCGGAACGGAGCAAAATCTCTATTGCCTCTTATCAGGGTTCAACTCACGCCATATGTCGTGCAAGTCCCAAGTCTGCATAAATTGCCTCGATGGATCACAAAAGGATGGCACAGTACTTATTACTTATTTCTCCTGTGAATTATGTCCTACTTGCTACTAGTATTCTCAGATACACATACATAATGAATGTTTACTCGTGCCTCATAACAGTTCTATGATTTTCTACCTACTACTAGTATATTCTGTAGTCATACAGGAAAGAGGGAACACTAGGTACTGCCACTGAGCGTGATCTGATGCCACCAAACAATTCTAGAATTTTTTCTTCACTAAATATATTCTGTCTCAATTCATCAAAAAAACGATTGCCCGATGACTGTAGTCACCTTCTTCCAAACCATGACATGCTTATTTTTCTTTGATGATAGTATTCTGTCTCATCAGTACCAAACAACAACACATTGATTCACAGTCTCTGACAGTAATCTATTGCTTGTCTCAAACATCTGTGGGATTGTCTCTTTAGTACCTACTAATAATCACTGACAATGCACATATGGTCCATCTAATTTTACATTTTCTAACTCTGTCAATTCTCTTTTAATGCTCTACTATTCTCTCAACTAAATCATGCAGTAATGTTCTGCTTTCCCTTAACAGAATCCTTTTTATCTTCTTTTTCTCTATCCAATATAACCAATTTCATTTTCCTACCACTCCATCAACTGCTCCAAAAACCTCCTTTTTCTGCATCTCTTTTGAAAACTGACCACACGCTCAAACTGTGAATACATCTTCTTTCAGGCTGATTATAAGTGAAAAGGAAGAAGTAATGGAATGACTACCTGTTTATGCAAAATACACACTACAAGTTACATTACAAGGCAGTGAAAATACCTCAGTCACTTGAATGGAGTTTTATCCTCCTGAAAAATTGTGGAATTACCAACCAGAAAAATGATCACAGCAGTAATTAAAACAATCCTCAGTATGGTCCTATGGAACGTCATTATGTGGTTTACCAGAACTAATTTGGCCAATTGAAGACCAGTACCTACAGTGATAACCGGAATAAATATAGGGGTAAGAGCAAGGGCCCCACATTGTATGTGTTTTTGTTGTTGTTGTGCTACATGCAATGGGGATGGGGCGGACAGGATGGAGGGGCTGGGTGATCTGCTGTCTGATCCCCACCCCCGCTGGTCCCACTGTGATGTTCCCTTGTGCCCCCCTCCTTCTCGCACACAGGTGTTGCCTGTTTTGCTTGATTCTTCTACCCTGCTCCCCCCTCACGCCGCTCAAGCCTACTTCTGCAGGAGTCTGTCCTGATAAATTCTGGTTTCACTATCACCGTCTTGTGGCCAATGCTGGATTTGACTTTTATGGACTTCATTCATTCCCGGTGTGTCACCCTTTCTCAACTCTCATGCTGGACTTCCCTTGCATCTTGTACATGTATGGTGGCCCTGAATCATGCTGTTTCCATCTTCATCTTGTATCCTGGCTTGCAACATTGTGTTACTACTGACTTCTGCAATTGTATTCGCTCTCCCCTCTTGGTTCTCCACTCTTTCTTGACTGCTACCTCTCTGTTCTCTCTTCCTTTCCCTTCTCCCTTTTCCTATCTCCTCCCCTTACTTTCTTCTAAGCACTTACTCTATCAGAATTGTCCCTGGACCTAGTATGATAGCAACCTCGTCTGTCTCCTCTCCCTACCCTTTACTGGTTTTTTCCTCCCCACCCCCTCTCCAGCACCATCTGAAATGTTGTCAGGCCTAGTATGATAGTCGCTTGTTTTGTTCCTCCACTACCTTTCTGCACCCCTCTCCCTCACCTCTTGTTTTTCTCCAGCTCTACCAGAAATGTCGGCAGGCCTAGTACGGTAGTCGCCTGTCTGTTTCCATTTCCTTCCCACTCTCCCCCTCCCTTCCTTATCTATGTCTTAGCTCTTGCACTAGCTGAAATGTCGTCAGGCCGAGTACGATAGTTAATTTCACATCCTTACTGTTCATGGCCTGTAAGAATGTAATTGTGTTTTCCTTTGTTCCCTCCCTTGCCTTGAAGCGCTTTGAAACACATTGTGTATAGGCGCTATATAAATAAACTATCATATCATATCATATCATCACTAATAATGTAATACTCATAATGAATCTATGTGAATGATTTTGGAGCAGAAGGATATTATATTCAGTGGTTTAAAATTAGTTTGACACCTTATTTGGGAATATAGAAAGTCATTTCTGTTTGCCAAGAAACAGTATGAATAATCTTTGGTGACAACTGGAAATGATTCAGCGGTTGTTCTTGAGCATAGTATCTTGTTTGAGATGAGTGAACATATTTGTTGCAAAGAAAATTCTGAGAATTGTTTGTGGGCTGAAGAAGATTATATTCAGTGGGGGTCATTACGAGTTTGGAGTGCGCTATTAGTGCCATGGCTGCCTCCAAACCCATGTCCGGTCTCACTGAATGGGGACTTACCGGGTCATTCCGACCTTGGAAGACCCGGTAAGTCCCCATTCAGTAAAACATTCACCATTCCCCTTTGAGCCCCCATGGGGCTCAATGGGAATGGGGAAGGCACTAATAACGGGCCAACAAATTGCAGGCCCGTTATTAGCTTCAAGGTCCGTTAACGGGTCCCGCTAAGAACGGCTGGTTAGACCAGCCGTTCCTGCTGGTCAGACCAGCCGTTCCTGCTGGGACCCGCTAAGGGACCTCGGAATAGGGCGGTAGGGGCTTAACTGCACCGCCATCCTTAATGGTGCTGTTAAGCCCCTACCGCCCAACTCGGAATGACCCCCAGTGTCTGAGAGTGTTCCTCACACATATGATCATCTAGTGGCTACTTTTAGTAGTGAGGATATAATTCCAGTGACCATGGTTTCTGACGTATATAACCATTCAAATTGTTGTTGTTAGAAGGAGAATGAAACGTAATGAGTGTCAATGAAACTACATTGCCCAAAGGTGAGGGGGAAGAAGAATCATGCTGCTATCAGGATGTTTACATTGGCAATAGCAGCCCATGTGTTCCATGAGGGTTCAGGATTTTTCATGTTATGTTGAAGAGATCAGTGTTGCATTCTGGGGCACCTGATGTGGAACTGATAATAGTATGTATCAAGTATTAGGTATACTGATCAGAGAAGATTCAGTCCAGTGTATTCGGGCCAGAATGTTTTATGTATAGATTGCATCTACTGAGTAGCTAGGAAAAAAAACACATAAAACATAGGGCCTCATTACATCTTTGCCAGTATGACTCGGGCATTACCGGCGGGATTATGGCAAACTGTAATAATGTTTCCACCACTTGGTCTGCCAGAAGTACCGGCAGGTTCCAAGTGGCGGAAACACTGGTAAAACCCAATTCTAGAGAGTCCCATAAGACTCCATTGGGGGATTTGCTGGTATTACTTGCAGTGGTATTACTTGCCCATTAATACCAGCAGTTTTGTGCTGGTTGGGTTGTGGATATACCTCCAGCAGAGAGCTGGAGGTAAATCCACCACCCTACCAGCAAACTTACAATGTGCCGGTATGCAGTAATACCGGCATGTTATTACGGCACTGGCACACTCATATTGAGGCCCATCGTGTCAGGGTGGATAAAGAGACAAGAGAATCAATCCAGAGTACAGAGGAGCATGATGAACTAGAAAAAAACTAAGAGTAGACCATTGATGCCACCACCGTCATGACATTCACACTCATATAAATGTAGTAGACTCATCTAAGCCTACCATGAAAATCCAAAGTGTAGAAGTTGTTGAAACATAAAACAATCAGCAAAATGTTGCCACCTGCTGTCTGTGCAAGATAACATTGTGCTGGGAGAAACCTGGATCAAAGTGGATCCATATCTCTGCAGTTCTATATATTTTTTAATTTTTTAAATTTTATTGTAAAACTTCAGTTTAAATACAGACGTTAAACTTTTGTTACAACTTCCATTGGTCATTTAACTTCATTAACTTTAGTCCTTTGCCACTCTCTTGCCAGGCCCTCAGTTACCAAGAATCATATCCATATAGTCCACTACAGCACAGGCTAGTTTTACATTATGTCTCAATATGACATATTGCCACCAGTCTTCCATGTTATCATTACATGGGGCAAATCGCCCGAGGTGGATTGCTTGTTGAGTGTTCATTTTTGTACAGGCAGTCACTAGATGTTTTAAGGATTCAGCCTCCAATTTGCAAAAGCGGCATTGATTGTCTGTTACGCCTTTATCGGCTCTTAACCATAGAATTTCTTTTGTTTTTAGTGCGTTAAGCCTGAGACGCAAGAATTGTTCTCGATGATGCCTAGAAGGACAGTGTAGCATGGATTTTGGTGGTACATTTAGCTTGTTTCCACTGGGTCCTGGAATTAGAGCTGACTTGAGTTTAGCTCGTTTTTCCAGGTTTATTATCCAACTCCATTGTTTGAACTTTTTTTTGCAACTTGGGGTCGCTCTTGGAGATCCGATTCCTTTATGTCTGCTGCACTTAATATTTCTTCTAGCTTCAATTGCCAAATTTTTAGTAGATTCATCTGCAGACTATTTCCGGAGTTAAAGATCTTGTATGCTGGAATCGGAGTGCTGAGACACATTTTTCGCTTTTTGGCTAGTGATTTCCAAATGACCTTTGAGTGCATTGAGTTCAGGGATAGCTCGTATCTCAAAGCTGTCATTGAGATATATCTGGGTATTCTCAGCACACATCGCCAAAAGTAACCGTCTAACAGGTTCCAATTACTCTCTGAAATGTTCCATCCTGCTTCAGCAGCGAACGTGATTGCCGGGACCACTTTTTGCGAGTAGGAGGATTATACTGGTGCTAGTGTAAATTTTCCAAAGTTCCTATATATTTTTGCTCCTTGGAGGCTAAACCTTTTCATCGAATTTTTTTAGGTCCAGAATCCATGGGCCTTCGCAGATAGAGTTGTTGTAATGGATTCCCAGATAACTTATTGAAGAAACTGTGCTCAAGGCATCACTGGCTATGGTCCATCAAAATGATTTGTCCTTCTTATTTCCTTGTGGACCAATGATCATTGTCTTTGTTTTTGTTGTATTTATTTCAAGATCGTTTTCTTGGAGGTATTCATACAACTTTGTCAGTAGGCATTGTAGGCCTATTTGCGTGAGATCCATCAGTACCAGGTTGTCGGCGTATGTAATACATAATAAAGGGACGTTGTTAATTTTTGGCGGGAAGCACTTAGTCTGGGCCAAGTAATCTGGTAGGTCTGATATGAACAGTTTAAATAGTTCAGAAGCTAACAGGCAGCCCTGATTCACGCCCTTTTCGGTTCTTATAGTGCTCGACAAATCACCATTGCTATTTAGTTGGACACGTAATGAAGTGTTTGTAGGTAGGGCTATTACAGGCTCTAATAATTCAGGTGGGCATCCCCAGTTTGATCATTTCAACCAATGCTTGCCACGGTTGATGCCATCGAAGGCCTGTTTCATGTCAATAAAGGCCAAAAATAATTTGTGACCTGCCTTCAGAGCTTCCAGTTTTAGTGTGTTTAGGATCACCAGATTTACATCTACTCCAACACGAGTCGTGAAGCCAGTTTGTCAAATATCGGCAATAATTTTCGACTGTGCCCAGTCAGCAAGCTTCCGCCTCAAGACGGATCGACAGATTTTTCCAATCGTATCAAGAAGGGCAATCGGTCGATAGTTCGCCGGATCGTCCCCACTGCCCTTCTTGTGGATTGGCACCACAATGGGCGTTCGCCACGAATCTGCCATTTGTTTCAGATTCGATAATCGGCTAAATAGGGCCTCGATAAACAGGGTCCACTCTGCTGGGTGTTTTTTCAGCATTACATTAGTAATCAAGTCAGGCCCTAGTGCTCGTGAGTTCTTCAGGCGTTTGATTGCAAGGTCGATGTCATCCGCTGCAATTTTCAGGTCCCAAGGATTTTTACAAGAGCTACATGTCAGTGGTTGTTCTATGTCTGGCTTTTTGTAGACGTCTGAGAAGTGATTTTCCCAGACACTGCCTGCAAGCTTGTTGATAATGGTGGGAGAACATTTAGAGTGTCCAGCATTAAGAATTGCCCAGATGTCTCTCAAGTTTTTCTTTATTAATAATTCCATCATCAGTCCTGTGCGATTCTGGTCGATTATGATGGCTTGTGATTGTGGTTGGTAAGCATTCCACTTGTATCATTCATCAAGGGCTATGTAAAGATGCGCGCCAACTGAATAAAGGTCCATCCTTGCAAACGTGTGATGCAAATTTTTCATTTTCCAAAGATATGTAATCTGGCCCACTGGTGAAGCATTAGCGGGACAGGGCACCCAACTTCGGGACAGTCCCCTTAGATAAAGGGGGATATGTTTTTAGCAATCATATCAGCCCTAAAGATTGCTAGATTTTCATGTTCCCCTTTCACCTGGTGCCGTATATGATACCTAATCAGTAGACACTTCCTACACCTTGAGTGACCAGCAAAGCCTATCTTAACCTTATAACCTTATTTATACTCATGCTAACATTAACACTACTTTCCAGCTTTTTACCTGTACCATGACCGACCTGCCACATGGTCCGTTCTCCTTTTAGGGCATCCATGAACCTGTTATTGCACATAAACAATTAGTTATTACCCCCAAGGAGATCATAAGGCATTCTGCTGTCACCCCCTTGGGACTCTGTGTTCTGTAAATGTTTGTCTCGTGGCTAGATATCCCACAAATAAATAAAATCAGCAATTACCTAAATGATTGATTTGCATCACACCCTTTCATCATCCTGCATTGCCTTGCAGGGTGGCTGGGCTTACTATATTGTTTGTTCATTTGTTGTGCATGCCCATTTGCAAGGCATACCTCATTTATTTAATTGCAGGGTTTAAATTCATCCCCTAACATATGCATGTGAACCCACAGTTAACACCCTATGCTGCCTGGGACGTATATTGTTGCTGGCAACCTGCGACAATTCGGAGCACTTTAACCTAAGACCAAAAAAGCCCTAAAACAATCTCTTCTTCATGTACCCATTGCCCAAGCTTATCTCGTGCACCAATGAAAAACGAAATGCATTCAACTTGAGTGCAGCAACATACCACTGAATCACCCACTGCCTCAGTGACATTCCTTGTTTCCCGGTTTCTAAAGTAGGAGCTTCTGAACCGGCTAAAAAAACATTTCTGATGTGTGCGGGACAATGCAACAGTTGGTGCTACCTGCTGAGCTATCCTAATAATTTTGCACAACTTGTCCCTAAGCAAAGCATACCAAGGCAAACGAAACGCGAGGGGATGTAAAACAGTCCCTACTCCAATAGTCATCATCCGATCCTTATCTAACTCAGGGAATTGCACCTAAAACCCCTATTGTTGGGGAATGCTTGTTGGCAAGCGAGTGGATGCGCAAAGGAAGGCTAGATCGGATGGGAAATTGTATGCCAGTGGATGCACAAAGGAGAAGCCAAACCCCCAAAAAAGCTACATTGTTTATTAAATGAACGGGTGCAGTGACAGACACCCACACAGTATTGTTGCCTGTATTTTGGCACCTGCATTCTCCTCTCAGAAGAAAACAGCTGTTTCCCAGACCTTATTTATGCAACAAAAGTTACTGCATCCCTGTCCCCCAACACATCACTAACTGTGGTCATCTCCCCATCGCCCCTGGAACCCAGCTTGTGAGCTCCATGAGACCCTCAACAGTCCTTGAAAGCTGCAGCAAAAGTGAAGTCCCTAACACAAAACAGCCCTCATTTCACTGCAACAAATAATGCATTGCCCCTCTCCCCCCACCACCCCAACCTGCCTCTACACTACTTTGCACTAAGCCCCTCACTACCACACACCACAACAAGCACACTTCACCCCATACTAGTACAAACAAAACATCAAAGGCACACAACACCCACCTCTTAAATATGCACTACTGAACGTACGCTCCCTACCTGCACATGCCCTCGAGAGAAATGATCTACTATCCACACTTAATCTGGATTTACTATGCATCACTGAATCCTGGCTCAATGATGCCTCCTGCCCAGCCATCACACTAGCCCTACCCACAGGCTACACCATCCTTAGGCAAGATAGATGTGATAAGATTGGAGGGGGAGTCACCCTTATCCACAAAGACTCACTATCCATTAGATTAGCAGACCATAGTACATGGGGTGGTAATGCTGATATCCTATCAGCCAAGCTTACGCTCTCCCCCAATAATCTAATCAACATCCATATCCTATACAGACCTCCCGGACTCCCAGCTGACTTCCAAGAGCACCTCTCCCATTGACTCAGCAACAACATTAAAAAGTCCTCCAAAATGCTTCTATTAGGAGACTTAAATGTAGGATACAATGATCCTAAGGATAAATCCGCCGCAACCCTAGCTAAAGATCTCGCAGACCTAGGTTTCTCCCAAGGAGTCCTCACCCCCACTCATTCCAAAGTCTCCACCCTTGATTGGGTCATGGATCACAACTGTGCATCCAACATTACCTCAAACACTGCCCTTCCATGGACGGACCACACATGCATCGAAATCCTCACCCCCACCAACCCTAAACCTAAGACTCTCACCCACGCACCACCTGCCACAATAAGAAGTTCTAAAAAACTCAACGCAGACAACTTGCGTCCCCACCTTAAAAGCCCCTGCCTAGCACCACCTTTCTCTCAGGACCCAAATATATTATCAGCTATATTCAATGATACTACATTCAATGATACTATATTCATACTGGGTATGTCATTATCAGCATTCGGTGTGACTATCGGGAGTTTCTGTCTTAAGGTATCAAACCTTTTAGCAAATGTAAGTACTCTCCCCATAGTCATCCTTGTGCCGCAGAAATTTCCACTGGATGGCTTTTCCTTCTTCACTTTGACTGATGGCCTGTAATTCTTCTTCTGTATCTTGTATTTTTGACAAATGTTTCTGCCGATCAATTTTGGCGTATTTTATTAGGATGTTAAGGAATGTCACTAAGCATATGTTACTTGATTGTCCCCATTCTTCTAACATTGCACCACCTTAAAAGCCCCTGCCTAGCACCACCTTTCTCTCAGGACCCAAATATACTATCACTTATATTCAATGATACTCTCACCAATGCCATAAACTCTATAGCCCCACTTGAAAGCAAGAAGGAGAAAAAATAATTTCACTGCAACTCTTGGTTCTCGCAAGAACTCCAAACCCTCCGAGCTCAAAAGCGTCAGTCGCTTAAAAACTGGCAAACGGATCTGAGTGATCTAAATAAGAGCCTCTTCATACAAATATCCCTCCAATATAAAAAAAGCCATATAGCAGCAAAATTCAACTCCTTCAATGATAGGATCTCAAAGGCCAACTCGCAAGCTAAAGAACTATTTGCAATCTTTAATGAATTAGTCACTCCTCCGGCTACCGCTGACGAGATAACTAAAGACAAAGCCTGGTGTGCCAGCATTCAGTCCGCCATGCTCAACAAAATAAAACTCCTACAGAACAAAATCCCAAACCACTGCAAAGCCCTCCCAAACCAAAAAACCAACCGCCCTACACAAGACAAGCGTAGTAATGTCAATCATGCTCAATTCTCCTTCAGAGACGTCACTGAACCTGAGGTCCTTAATCTCATCAAAAACCTCAAACCATCCCTCTGCAAATCAGACATTTGCCCTCCCAAAATCATCAAGGAATGCGCCAATGACCTAGCACCCCTGATTACTGCCTTCATTAACGCATGGGGTGCGGCCACTTCTAAAAAAGGCCACACTTGACCCAGCGCAACCCAACAACTAGAGACCGATAATGACAGTCCTGTTCCTCCTAAAAATCCTGGACAAAGCAGCTCACATCCAGATCCAATCATACATAGAAACTAACTCCATACTAGGCAAAAGACAATCTGGCTTCCGTGTCGGGCATGGAACAGAATACGCCATTAGACCTAAAAAATCAAATCTCACAGATCATGGACAAAGGCAAACCTGCCTTGTTCCTCTTTCTCGATCTATCAGCTGCTTTTGACGTGGTAGATCACCAAACACTCACCACCCACCTCACCCATGCAGCCCATTTCTCTAATCAAGCAGCATCCTGGATCACTTCCTTCCTTGAAGGAAGAGCCATGAAGGTCTACTCCGACACAGCTACCGCAGATCCTACCACTGGTGTCCCCCAAGGATCTTGTACAGCCCCCACACTCTATAACCTCTTTACAAAAGCCCTCTTCGACCTACTTGACTCCATGGGTGTTGCATATACAAACTATGCAGACGACACTCAAGTACTTTTACCCCTATCTGGACTCTATCACCAAGACGCCACGGCCTTCACAATATCTATGTCACTATCCAAGCTTGGATGGCAATCAATGGCCTCTGTCTTAACGGGGAGAAGACTGAAATTCTCATCCTGGGCCAGACAAACACATTATCGAAACTAAGCCTCCAATACTACAACTTCAACATAGACAACTCAACCATCTCCGTATCATCCTCTGTCAAGACTCTAGGTGTTCACATTGATGCAAATCTATCGATGAACAAACAAGTCAGCGCCATAGCCTCTGCATCAGTGTGCAGCACCAAACTCATCAATGCCAATTTACCCTACTTATCCACCCCCAACCCCTTGGCCATAGCTAGAGCAACTATAGGAGCCAAACTCGATTATTGCAACTCCCTCCTAGCTGGCACCTCCGCCAAAAATATTCACAGACGGCAAACCACAGAAAACAATGCCCTCAGAGTCGCCATGAGCATCCCTAGAAGAGACCATATATCCCACGCCAGACGTGAAGCACTGTGGCTCCAGGTCAAAGACTGTATCACTCTGAAAATCCTCACCATCACTCAAAGATGCATCAACAAAACCGCTCCAGCATACCTATCTGAAGCAATGTCAAGGACCACATCCACTCGCCCCACCACAGCTCAGTACACCAACCAGCTACACATACCACGCATAAAGAGAGCCACAGCGGGAGGTCTAGGCTTCTCCTATATTGCACCGAAACTCTGGAACTCACTCCCTGCCACCCTTACAGCTGAAACTTCCATCTCTGTCTTCCGCAACAACCTCAAGGCCACTCTCCTCAACTAGCAAGTGGAGGACTGCCTCCTCCATTTCTGCCATGTATATTGTAATATAAAAACTATATAGTAACCTGTATATATACTGCTAATGATTATGTAACTATATTGCAACCTGTATATATATTGCTAATGACCATGTAACTAAGTAACTAAGCTTTGTACTGTAACAAGTGCCACGATGTCCTCGGGCTATTGTGCTCTATATAAATACGAATAAAACAAACTGCCCAGGAACCTGTCATGTTTGCCCCTAAAACAACGGACTTTAGCAGCCCAGACCAAAACCTCCCTACATTTTAGTGTACATTTTTGCCTTCAAACGCTCATATTTTCATTGTGACCACTAACCCGAAAATGCAATGCTACAGTGACACCCTCCCTGTATTTTTAATGAACTTTAAAATTAAACCGCACCAGCTCCTCAGCACGCTGATAGCGCTGCAACCACCCATAGCTACTGTTAACTACGGCGCCGAGGCCATGCTCAACCCTACCCCTAATGCAAGAAAGTACACCTGTGGAGACAAAGGTTGCATCAAATAATAAAGAAACGTCCAGCGCCGACTCATAAATCAGAAAATACCCATTATTTGAAAATGCTTTAACTGGGGATTTACCCCAGTTAAAAGGGACGTTCTTCTTAAGAAGATGTGTAAGGGACAACACTAGAGACGAGAATCCTGCAATTAATTTCTGGTAGACATTAGTCATGCCCAAGAACCTCTGAAGTTCCTTGAAGATACGTGGAGCCCGCATCTGGAGTAACACTTTTATCTTCCTGGTGTCCATGGTAATCCCTTGGTCGGAAAGGATATAACCTAGGTACGAAACAGAGGAAGCGTCAAACACACATTTCTCCAACTTGACCTTCAATTGTTGAGCTTGAAGCCATTCCAGCACTTGATGTACATGGATCTCATGCTCTACTGGGGTAGCAAAATACACCAATATATCATCCAAGTAGATGATGACTGAATGCATTAAGAGATCTGCTAAGAGATGGTCCATGTATCTTTGAAACACAGCTGGAGCGTTAGCCAACCTAAAAGGCATCACCTGCTATTGATAGTGCCCGAATGTTGTGCAAAAAGCGGTCTTCCATTCATCACCAGCCCGTATTCTGATCAGATGGTAATCGCCTTGGAGGTCTCATTTTGTAAAGATCTTAGCAGACTGGACCACCTCCAATACATCCGGGACCCGGGGTAAAGGATATTTATCCTGTACAGTGACTTTATTCAGTCCTCAGTAGTCTAGGCATGCTCTCAATTCTTCCGCAATCCTTCATCAGTATGAAAAATAGGGAGTCTCCCTAAGCGGACCTGGATTATGTTATTAAACTGTTGTGGAGATGTTCGTCCAGGTATTGCCTCAAGGCTGTCTTCTCAGAGAGTGAGAGCAAGTGTAAGGGTGTAAGGGAGGAAGGGTCTTTTTGACCTGCTTGTAAATTCTGTATGAAATGGATCTCTTGCTCATCCCAGCGCAGGCAGACGTCCCCCTTGTCTGCCTACTGACGACAGAGGACAGAAGCCATGGGATGACACATATAGACTCCATTTTGCACTGGCCCGACTCCATCTTTTTACTAGGCCGCACAGTTATCGCTAAAAAAGCCATCTCTCCCACTGCCCAGTGCCGCGCCAGACAGCCCAGCACCCCCTGCCAACTCCTCCTCTGGCTGCGCTGCACAAGCTCCTTTCTCACGGAAGCTAGTTGCGAATTGTTGCAAACAACACAGTATTCTTTCTCTTCCTCTGAGCTCATTGCCCTGTGTGTGACCGGAGCAGATCCACTGCCTCCATGCCCATTTGTCTCCACAAACCTGTCTATGGTCTCTCGACCCCCACCCTGAAAATCCACTTTCCCCTAACCTCTCTTGATGCAGATACACATCTGACCCCCTTTTTTATGAGCAACTACTCACGCGTCCACCACAGATCTAATCCCCTGCTGTTATATATCCTGGGTAAAACTAACACATGTCAGTTTATATCACTAGGCATCAGGCAGATCAAACCCTCCAAGGTGGGTACCTGGGCCCTAGCACCAAGGCTTATAGGCCCTAAGGTACAAGGGGCAAACTTGATCAGATTCCTAACATTATGAACTCTGTGACACCCCCAGCACTGTCCGTTTTTTCTAACTATTATTTGTTTGCTTCAGTTCCTGTTTTACTAAGATGGATTAGTTAGGTTAGCTTCATCTTGAGCATCTGACCTTCACCCTGCAGAGATGAGCCCAGCTGACCCACGTGCTACTCGGCGTACACCTAAGCCTTCAGCCAATCAAGCACAAGTGTTTCTTATGCATCTATAAGTTACTCACATGTTTAGCCTATCATGTTCAAGTATTACGCCCCTAGGGCGAGTCATCAGGCGTAACTTGTTTTTCTCTTAAATTGTGCTGCCCTTGTGAAGTTTGACAGAGCGCTCTCAGGGCAGCAGAGTTCTCTGTGTGCATTTTTATCTGCTATAAAACTTTGTTCAACTTGCAATCTATCTCCTGGCCTCATTCCCTACTGGGGTGTGTCCATTCATTTTAAAATTTGGGATTTGTATTTGGGGATTGGTTTCTTTCATTTCGTGATTGGTCCGGGATGTCCCCTGTACTGCGGTGAAATCCGGGGCACCCCCATCAAGACTGCCCCCATCCACGGCTGACCAGTATTTAAAACGTGTACGCCCCTCAGCAGGTTCCGCGGGTCCCGGCTTTCCGAACACCCAACTGCTCACCGGAGCCAGGCATTACTTGATTGGGGGCGGCACCCCGATTGTGGATAGGCTGCGAACGGAGGCTCTTGGAACACCACGGACATGTGAGTATTGATTGCAAGAAGAATTAAAGTGCGGAAAGGATGGAGCAGATTAAATAATAAGGGAGCACGCTAAGGGCTGGATCGGTTTGAGTGAGGAGGTTGAGTGAGTGCAGACTGAAGCATTTTTTCTTTTTTTCATTGCATATTTATAAGGTGATGAAATAAGAGGAGATACAGGAACCTAGCTCTGAAAGGGGAGGGTGGGGGGACGACTCTGCATAGTACTGTCTCTACCAGTGCAGAAATATAAGTAAGGAAAAAGGAATAAGTAGGAGTCTTGTATATTGAGGAGACTCGGGAAATAATAGTAGTGCTCTTTTCTAGCATTGATAAATAATTTTTGAACAAAGGCCCAGGAGGGGCCATGGTGAGGTGAATGGGAAGTGTGAATGAAGGGGAAGCGGAGCGATTTTGAAACGGGGCTGAGGGTATGAAGGGTTAACCCAAATATATGTTTCATGTTTTTTGTTGTCAGTAAAGTACATCGATCTGTCCTGTTAAAATTGTTGACTGGTTTATTTCTTAATGTGGTTGTTCTTTTTGTGCAGTAATTAAGACAGTGCCAGCAAAAAGCAATGTGTTTTAAAGCACAATTTGAACATTTTTGCCATGTTATTAAAAGGCTGACGTGTTGACAGTGTTAGTACACGCATACATACAGGGACAGGGGAAGAAGGTGGAGGGGCACTATGAGGGCGGACACGCAACATTTACATATCTGCAAACACCTCCCGCTCTATAGCGAGAAAATAAAAAAGTACCATGGGCAGTGGCTGACAGAAATCAAAGGGGAAGGGCCCTTCCAGATCTGGCCAGAAGAGGGGTCATTTGATAAGACAGTGCTTGACCTTGTAGATACATACTTAATGGCTACATATAAAGGGATGCAGTTCCAGAATAGAAGAGAAGTGCTGGATCTGTGGAGGATGTTTGAAGAAATGCCCCCTACCAGTAATAGAGAGAAGGAGTCACAACATGTAGTGGGCACAAAAACCGAGGGGGGAGGAGAAGGTAAGGAAGGAGAGGAACCAAAGAGGTTTTACCCACTGCTGACAAATCCCAGGGATATAGTGATCCAATATTTTTACCTCAACCAAGTGCACCCGCAGCTCCATAGCTCCCCCTCCCCCTTTTTGACCCTAAGGGCCTGTATGGCCCAACAAGCACAACCCAAGTCCATGTAGGACTGTTCACACAGAATTTAGAAACATTAATGATTAGTACTCAAGAAGAATTATCCTGATTGAGAGCATTGTGCGAGAATACACAACCATCGCAGGGTGCAGGGCAGCCACAGTTACTGCCCCCACTGCAAAACTCTTCCACGATACCGGAGGATGAATGGAAGTCCGGGGACTTCCTTATCCGAATAGACAGCACCCCAATCAAGACAGTGATAGTGCAACGAGAAGGAGAACAAGCAAGTGTAGGGTATGACACAGTTATGTTCGACAGGGAGGAAGAATGTTTGAGCAATATCGATGAGTATGAGGAAGGAGCAACAGGAGGGGGCCCGCAAGTGCAGTGGCAAACGCCACAGTTCGGAGGGGAAGAAGAGGTTTGGCGAGGAAGGCTCTGAGGTAGATTAGAGAGGATGGCCCTGGCAAAGAAAAAAGGAACAAAGGTAAGTAGAGGGAGAAGGAAAGCCAATCTACAGATGCCCCTTATTCACAAGGGAGCGGGCAGACCCCACTATGTGCCCTGGGCATTGATGGATAAAACCAACTTGTTAAAAGCACTACCCCCACTTTCCAGGGGGCGGGGAAATTGATGTATGCCTTTGAGAAAAACACTGCAGTGGTGCCACTAGGGATAGGGGACATCCAAAGTCTTCTGGCATCCGCAGTGGGCGATCGAGCAGACTCGGTATGGGTGAAAGCGGGATTCCCGGGAGTGACAATGGGCAATGAAAGGCATGATGAGTCATCCTTTAACAATGTGAGGGCACAGGTGTGGGATGCACTGCGAAGGAACTTCCCTGACACCCCTGATTTACACTCAGTGATGCAATGCACAATGGGGGATGGGGAAGATGATGCCCAATTCATTCTTCGGCTGCAGGATTTGTGGAGGGCAGAGACAGGCACAGCCTGGGACCAGTCGACTTCCCTTTTTTACTTCATTATCAAAAGAGTCCTTCCGAAGGAGGTACACAAGGCTCTTAAAGAAATTGCTGGGATAGAAGCCAAGGGTTGGCCAAAAATACAAAGCATCATAGTATGCCATTGCAGGAGGATCAACGAAAGGGAGAAAGAAATTGCTCAGAAACTGTTGGCAGACAAGGCAAAGCTTGTACAGAGCAAGTTAGTAAAGGTTGCGGCAGTAACAGATGCACCGCTCTCACAGAGACAGGGAGACGAAGAGGAGGGGCAGGTAGCGCTACAGGGTAGGATGGCAGCTGCATGGGCAAACAAGGGGCAGGAGCAATGGGATGGAGAAGAGCAATTCGGAGGACATCAGGGGCAAGGGAGTGCTGGAAGAGGAAGAGGTGGGTACCGGGGACAACAAGGATGGTATGGAGGACAAGGGCTTAGAGGAGGAGGAGGAGGACAAGGAACGTGTTGGTCATGCGGAAGATGGGGTCATTTTGCAAGGGAATGTCGTACCCGTCCCAAGGCCTATTATCAGAGCACACAACGATGAAACAATGTACAGCAATATGGTCACCCTCACACAGGCAGTCTCTACGGGTTACCCATTGGAGGGTATGAACAAGAGGAACAGCCTGACAATAGGTTCATGCAAGGGCCCAGGGCGCCACCACAAAAGATGCAAACATGACTAACCCGCCAAAATCAGATGGGGAACACGCATAACAATCCTTTTTCTACCACTGCAAATGGCACTCCTGCGCCATTCCGGGGAACAGCTGTGGTTGGAGAAAACAAGTTTTCATTTCCAGATACAAACACACACCCAGACTAGGACAGCCCACAGAGAGCACTTGCGTGTCCAGACCTATCAGCTAACTTATGTCCAGACGAGGAACCGCTGGTGGGGGAGAGATAGGAGACAAACAGTTCATCTTTATGGTGGACTCAGGAGCGGATAAATCATGCCTATGTGAAGGCAATTTTCTGCTGTCGGGCAAGAATTTGGAAACACAGGGATTCTCTGGGGCTGTGGTCATGGTTCCTTATACTAAAGATTTGGATGTAAAGATAGGGGGAAAGACGGTGAGAGCACCCCTATTATATCATGAAGACTCACCAGTAAAGAGACCTCCTTAGCAAGCTCAATATGACAATCTCATTTACTAAAAGGGGTATAGTGTGCTCCACCCTCGGAATGTGCCCCCTACGGGCAATGTTGTTAATAAACACCATAGCAAATGAAATTGCCGTCGGAGGGGTGCACACTAATGCAGACATGTTTGTCTATGGGATACAATGTTGGCACAAGCAGTACCTGAAATAACACGGAAAGAATGGTACCATCCGATTTTGTTTTTCACCCAGTAACCACCCCTGAAATACTACCAGGTACCATTCTCTAATTAGATCTACAGGGAGTACAAGTCTCAAACAAACACATTGTGGTGATAGGTCTGGACACGCATGGGTGCGAGTGGCGAACAGTACTTTGCATAGACCCAAATATAGCAATGCAAGATTTGACAGATGAGGAGCTGTTCACTGACAATGACATTGACGGGGAAATAATAATGGAAATGTGCATACAATGCAACATAATGATACAAAATAGAAGAGTGATAAACCCACTCATGGCCATTATCAGTGCACCACCGTCATTTTTTGACAAAGACATGCAACAGGTCCCCGCCAACCTATGGACAACCAACCCCCATGATGTAGGATTGGTGCAAGAGGTGACCCCAATCAAGATTAAATTGAAGCCCGGTGCAGTGCTATCCCGTGTAAGACAATAGCCCCTGTTGAGGGAAGCTGAGGAAGGGATAAAGGAAACAATACATGCCCTATTACAGCAAGGCATCATAGTACCCTCAAACCCCCCTTGTAAGACTGTGATTTATCAGATTAAAAAAGCAAAGGGAGGGGCTTGGAGGATGGTGCAGGACCTCCGCCCACTTAATGACATCATACAAAAGGAGTTTCCCCTTGTCCCAAACCCTGCCTCCATTTTGTGCAGCACACCTAAGGAAGCTACACATTTCACTGTGTGGACTTAAAAAATGCCTTTTTCTCTGTGCCACTTGATACCAGCTCAATATTTGACAGCATTCACCCTGGGGGGAAAGAGATATGAACATTGCAGACTGCCCCAACGGTATTGTGAAAGTCCGAGCATTTTCAACCGTATATTGCATGAAGACCTCTGCAATGTTGATGTCAAGAGCACAATAATACAGCTAGGCCTCACACAGTGAAGGACATGCAAACATTTCTCGGCATATGTAATTATTTTCAAGCATGGATACTTGACTATGCAGCATACACACGACCATTACTGCAAGCCCTAAAAGAGGCCCAAAAAGATAGTACAGCAATCACCTGGACACCTGACATAAATACAGCTTTTTCTACACTAAAGGAGCTGATATCCACTGCTCCCTGTTTTAGCAACCCCAGATTATGAACAGGAATTTTACCTGCTCTCACACTCCAACGGGACACTAATGACCGCAGTGCTAACACAGAAAACATCACTAGAACACAAGCCTCTAGCTTATTACAGCGGCACTCGACTCAGTAATGCAGGGACACTTCGCGTGCAAACAGGCTCTCGCAGCTACCGCCTTCGCGATTGAAAAAAGGCAACTATAGTAATGTGATGCTCGGTTACTTTGTTTGTTGAACACTCCCTGTTTGCCATTCTAGAAAGATCAAAATCGACACTTACCACAAAAAGAGCAACAGCCTATGGAATAATACTTTCCAGTCCAAACATCCACATAGTGCATTGCAAAAGTGTAAATCCAGCAACATTTCTCACCGAGCCATGCACCGTTGAAGACATGCAAAACCATGATTGTGCCACATATGAGGGGGAAGGAAACGACATTCCCAAAGCAAATGAGAATGCCCTAGAACTGGGTGAAGTGTACTTTGTGGACGGATAAGTATCTTTTTGCCCAGAAACAGGAGAGACACATGTGGGAGCAGCAGTAGTGAGACTAGAGGAGGGGGAATATGAGATAATTGTCCAGAAGCGATTACCAATACATTTTTTAGCACAAGCGGCAGAGCTAGTGGCAATGATTGAAGCCTTGCATGCAGCAAAAGGATGTGCAGTAATGATTTATTCAGATTCAGCATATGTAACAACTACGGTACATGATGGATTGTCCAGATGGAGGAGGAGGGATTTCAGAAGGGCAGATGGGTCTCTAGTACAACATGCTGAACTTTTAAATGAGTTGATAGAGGGTCTAGCAGAACCATCCTTTGTGGCTTTGGTGAAATGCCAAGCCCATACAAACAACAGTGATGTAATATCACTAGGAAATGTGGCCGCTGACGGGCGGCAAATGAAGCATCCTATTTTGCAAAAACTCTGCCTGCTGAGTGCATGCAGCAAGTCAATACAGGGGTAGAGAAGGAATAAGGGCACAATACCCTACCGATAGCTCAAATAATAGAATTACAAAAAAGAGCCCCACCGGCAGACAAGAGCTATGGCTAAAAAAGGGTTGTACACAATCATCAACAGATCTCTTATGGAGGCAGGGTACAACCAGTAAGGTGGTGATGCCCGTGGAGCTGATACAGATAGCATTCCAACAACTGCACTTCCCCGCCCATGTAACCAAACAACATATAGCTGCAGATATCCAGGACGATTGGTTTGTCCCAAACCTTCATGAATACCTCACAAAAATGTCCATTGAATGTGCAACTTGTCAAACATATAATTCATGAATGACCCTCCGAACACTACGAGGAACATTACCCGCCCCATCAGACGTTTCCGTGAACTGCACATTAATTACGCAGACATCGGTGAAAGGTGCAATGGAGCATGATATTTAATAGTGGCGGTCTGTCCATTTTCGCGATGGGTAGAAGGTCCCTGCACTCACCCAGATGCGAAGTGTGCAGCCAAATTCTTAGTGCGAGAGGTCTTCCCACGTTGGGGAATATGTGATGTCATACCCTCTGACAATGGAACACATTTTGTTAACAACCTTTTAATGAGGTGACAACCCTACTTGGTATTACACAAAAATTGTGCTCAATTTACCATCTGCAAGCAAACCTAGTTGTCAAGAAGATCAAAGGCCTCCTTAAAAGCCTACAGTCTAAGTTGTGCCATACCCTTAAGAAATGCCCACAAAATGGCAACAATATTAGGTGAGGAATTCAAGGAGTATCTAACTCAACTCACGCGAGCTGTGAGAAGCATTGCAAAACAAATAGCCCCGCCCTTCACCCAAGACAGTGATACTAGCGCCACTACTACAGCTACCGACAGCCCTGCGAGTCAGTTAATGCGAGGAGAGCTAGTGTATGTGCACAGCTTTGTAAGAAGGTGGAACTCACCAATATTTCATGGCCCTTATGAAGTGGTTTATTGCACACCATCAGCAGTGGTGAAAGTGAAGGGCCTGAAATATTGGATACACCTTTCAGACGTTAGAAAAGCACATGACAGCATAATACAGGAAGAGGGACACCAAAATGGACAACAAGTGGCAGTGCCCTAAATGGTTAAGGAGATAAACTGAGTGCAGAAGAAATCGAGTAAAAGCATGAGTAAGGACAAGTACAAAGAGAAAATAATATGTACATAATGTAATGAAGAATGGACTGTATATATGTATGTATATTGCGTATCAAGCTTGTCTCTCTTTTCTCTCTCTCTCTCTATCTCTCTCTCTCTCTCTATTTCTCTCTCTTTGAAATAACTAAGAGAAATTAAACATTTTTAAATGACTTAAAGTGCATTTGACCCATTGTATTCCACTCTGTAGGTGCGACAATTCCGGAGAGAGAGGCCCTGAATGGTACCACAACAGATTTAGATAGAAATAGGGACAATGTTAGTGCCACTAGAGCTTATTCTTATGACTGTGGTCTTTTCTTTACCGCAATAGTGTTTTCCACATTGTTATTATGTTTAGGATTGTACTGGTCTTTTTCTTTCATTTTAAATAATGCAAAAGAAGTGGGGGTGGGGGAAAACATGTTCATTTCTTTTATTTTTTTATTTGCATTTATAAAGCACACAAGTGGCCCTGGGGCATCGTGGCGCTGTTACAACGAGCTTGAACTTACATAGGTAATATGAAACAGAGTCAGTTGCAGTGATATATACAGTATTAAATACTTTGAATACAGAAGTAAAGACCGGAATGAAATGTTGTCAAAGAAAGATGCAAGTCAAGTATAATGTTTTTGCTATGGTTACAGTGCAATAGCATGACTGTGCAGGCTAGTTTTATACATTAGCAGAACGGTAAGGTTTTTAGGTTTTTGCGGAAGGTGGTGTATGATTTTGCATTCCATAGTGAGGTTGGCAAGGCATTCCAATTTTTAGGTCCAAGGTGTTGGAAGCTAGATCCTCCCGCTTTGGTTCTTTTGAAAGTAGGTACATAGATCAGATTGGCGAGGTGGGATCTGGTGTGTCTGTTAGAGAAATTGAGGGTAATTCTTTCAGAAAGGTAGGGTGGGGCATCTGATGAGAGACATCTGTGTCTGATGGCCATGGCTTTAAAGAGTATACGTTCCTTTACCGGTAGCCAATGGGCTTCTTTCCTAGCTTGAGAGATATGTTCCCTTTTGGGGATGGTCAGCGCTGCCCAGAGCGCGTTGTTTTGCGTGACTTGTGCAAGAAGGAATGCAGCTAATATGGGATGGGGTGAAACTGATGTGGGCTCACAATACCTCTGCAAATCTTACCTCATTGCACAAGAATCGTACAATGAAGACACCCAACGAGGGGTCATTAGCAATGAACGGTAGTGACAATATAATTTATGTAGATGACGATTACCAATTAATTACCAATTAATCTATAACTATAATGTCTCAGTAATGCTACACATTGACTCCCAGACAACCTCTGACCCCTCAAATGTTAAATGTGTGAACATTATGTCCCAAGCAACAACTCCAAGTACTCCCCCAAACATGCAGTACTGGCAACATGAGCAAAACGAAAAGCTGAATTTAGCAATTCTTCCTATTATCTACCAAAGAATTGTAAAGACATACCATGCCCTAGGGAAGTAATAGAAGGAAGAGGGAAACAAAATGTAACAGATATGATGCATACCATGGACTAAGGCTGGATGCAGTAGAAGATCCCCGCCACCCAGATCAATCTAACAAATGGTACTGAGACATGAGCACCACGTGCAAGCAGGCAACAAATGAAAGTTGCTACGTGTGTTCCCTGATCCCTCATGCGCCAGGGACACCTAAGGTTTTAGTACCACAGAAAACTCCCATAGAGGATGCCCAGTGTCTCGTTCATCTAGGACTTTGTAGAATTTGAAACACCTTCCAAGCACAGACAGTAACGTTACAATTGCTCCAGAATGAGAAGACATGCCACAGCAAACCTCAAGGAGTGATCTGCATCAAAGAATTGTTTTTCGTTATCAAAGGGACAATGTTCACGGAAAACAAATTGCAAGAGGCAACAGTGATGTGCAAAGCATAGGCACATAAAGGACTATCAGAAGAAAAATGTCAATCGGTTCAGAAAACAGGCACTCAAACATGGGCCCTGCACATTGACAAGCTCACATGGGTAACAGCTCTCTAGAAGCCAATTAAGATCGAGCATGAAACTGAATATGAACTTTGCTTTCACGGAGAAGGAAAGGTGCCATTGGGATCAACCAAATCCTGCGATAATACACTTGTGGCAAACACGCATACTTGCACCTCCTGCAGTCATGGAGAGGTACTTGTGCTCTGGCTAGGCTGCATTCGGCCCTAATGGTGATTCTGGAAAGTCATGTCCAGGCGGAGAGGGTGCCCACCAGACTGTCCCCGGCACCCCAGTCCACAACCGAAGAAGCCCCCATATACAATGTGCCGTCGGAGGGCAAACTACAAGACAGAGGCCCTCATTACGAGTTCGGCCGGTAGCCATGCCGCTATTGGCGGCATGGCTGCCGCCGAAATCGCATCCGTGTCTGGGTCCTCGCAATGAGGACTTACCGGGCCATTCCGAGTTTGGATGACCTGGTAATTCCTCCCTCAAGGACCCGGACACGGTCCTTCCCCATTCCCATTTCAGTCCCCATAGGGCTGAATGGGAATAGGAGAGGGAGCAAACAACGGGCCATTACGAGCTGGCCCGTTGTTTGCTCCCTCTTCCACTCGCGGGACCCGGTAAGCACGCCTGGTTTTCCCAGGCGTGCTTAACGTGTCCCACGAGGGGACCTCGTAATGTGGCGGAACGGGTTGAACGGCGCCGTCACCTTTGACGGCGCCGTTTAACCCATTGCGCCAGGGTCGTAATGAGGCCCAAAGTGTAAAGTTAAAGGAGAGCATCAAACTACATATCTCAAGACTCATCCAATCTCCTGGCTCAGATACCTGACCAGTTTAAACTTTTTAATTCAGCGGAGAAATATTTTGCATCATTGTTTCCCAGCATCCAAGCAAGAGCAAACGCCAAGTGGCTCCAAATCGTCCGATGGGAGCTGATCTAATTGGCCAATGACACCTAAGAAGGGTTCAAAGTCATCAAGGTTGAACGCAGAGCCCTGCGATTGATGACGATGTAGAGCCACTATGTTTTGGACCTTCTCACAGCAATGGAAGGCAGTGTTTGCTGAAAAATCCGGAGTGCATGTTGCACTTTCACAACTTCTGCAGATGCTGATAACGGGACACTATCACACGTGATCGCAGCAGTACATGACCTCGGAGAAAGGATGAAGACAGAAGGAAGAGTCCAGCTAAGCAACTGGTTCGATAGAATGTTTGACTGGGAACCATCATTGTTCGGGATGGCAATGAAGCTGCTGGTCCCCATCATTGTTTTTCTGCTGCTGATTTTTTTGTGTGTGCCAGGTAGCAGTTTGATGCTGTGCAAAATCTATGCCTAGTAGTGCAATGATGATGGTGACAGTGGGAAATCCAACCAAAATGCCTCATGATACTCAGGACGCACAAGTGCAAACAGGTGAAAATAATGAGCAGAAATATCATATGACAGCTCTGTTCAACACAGGGGATAGAGTGGATAACTTATATGACACAACCATCAAAGAGGCCCGTGAGTTGGAATGGTATAAGGAGGTGTAGGTGGATTTGGCTGGAGATGGTGACATGCACTCCTGAGGAAAATGCTAGAAGGGGTGAAAGCTTAAGGTCTGTGTGCAGAGCATGGATGCCAATTAAAGGGACTCCAGGCTGGAATGAAGCTGTGAAAGAGGCAGAAGAATGTAGATGTACTAATAACAAGGGGTATTTGTTACTTTAGGAGTAACGAAAGTGGGAAAAGTAAGGGAGGAAGGATCTTTTTTACCCCCATGTTTATTCGGTATGAAATGGATCTCTTGCTCATCTCATCGCGGGGAGTAATCCCCCTTGTCTGCCTACTGACGACAGAGGACAGAAGCCATGGGATCACACATGTAGACGCCATTCTGCACTGGCTCTGACTCCATCGTTTTACTAGGCTGCACAGTGATCTCTAAAAAGCCATCTCTACTACTGTCCAGTGCCGCGCTCAGACAGCCCATCACCCCCACCACCTGACCCATCACCCCCGCCACCACCTCCTCCACTGTCTGCGCTGCACAAGCTTCTTCTCACGGAAGCCAGTCGCGATTTGTTGCAAACAACCCAGTATTCTTTCTCTTCCTCTGAGCTCATTGCCCTGTCTGTGACCGGAGCAGATCCACTGCCTCCATGCCCATTCGTCTCCACAAACCTGTCTATGGTCTCTCGACCCCCACCCTGAAAAGCCACAGTCCCCTAACCTCTCTTGATGCAGATACACATCTGACCCTTTTTTTTTATGAGCAACTCGAGCGCCCACCATAGATCTAATCCCCTGCTGTTATATATCCTGGGTAAAACTAACACATGTCAGTTTATATCACTAGGCATCAGGCAGATCAAACCCTCCAAGGTGGGCACCTGGGCCCTAGCACAAAGGTTTATAGGTCCTAAGGTACAAGGGGCAAAATTGATCAGATTCTTAACATTATGAACTCTGTGACACCCCTAGCACTGTCCGTTTTTTCTAACTATTATTTGTTGCATGCCTTCAGTTCCTGTTTTACTGAGATAGATTAGTTAGCTTAGCTTCATCATGAGTACCTGACCTTCACCCTGCAGAGATGAGCCCAGCTGACCCACGTGCTACTCGGCGAACACGTACGCGTTCAGCCAATCAAGCACAAGTGTTTCTTATTCATCTATAAATTACTCACATATTTAGCCTATCATGTTCTGATATAAAACTTTGTTCAACTTGCAATCTTTCTCCTGGTCTCATTCCCTACTGGGGAGTGTCCATTCATTTTAAAATTTGGGATTTGTATTTGGGGAGTGGGTTTCTTCACAAGTACATCCGGCTGAAAGGAACCGTGGCTCCTGGAATCAAGTCTATCGCACAGTCGTCAGCTCGATGCAGTGGCAAGACCTTCTTGTCTTCAGTACCGAAGATCTACTGGAATTGTAGGTACTTGGTGGGTAACACCGTTGGCACCGTTGGTCTTGCGGGTGTAGGTAAGGAAGCAAGAATAGCCCTTTCCTCGGTGGCGGTTAACAAGCAAGAGTGCATGCTTTTTTCAGATCCCAAAAACAGAGTGGGGCCGGTCCAGTTTATGTAGGGATTGTGTTTGGCTAGCCAGGGAATCCCCAAAATCAATGGAATATGAGCAGTGCAAATTAAATCAAAGAATAGGTCTTCCTCATGCTGTTAGATTGATATCTCTAACATGGTCAAATGCTTTTCAATGTGTCCACCGCTCAATGGTAAGCCGTCGACCCCTTCAACTGGTATGGCTTGGTTGTTCCTTTATATTGGGATTTGCATCTTGTGCGCCCAGTTGAGGTCCATAAAGACGCAGGCAGATCCTGAATCCACCATGGCTTGTGTCTCCATTGCGATCTGCCCTGGAACGGATAGAATGATCTTGAATACTAGCATACTTGTCCTCCAGGTATCACTGATGTCCTCTTCCTTGGCACTGGCACTTGGTTCCCGCATATAGGTCCCTACTACGAGTGGGAACTGGGGTTTCCCGACTTGCGAGCCGAGGCCAGAGGGCACATGCATTCCAGATGATCAGACAAACCACAGTACATGCGTAATCCTAGCCTTCTACACCTGAATCGTTCTTCATCCGACAATGGTCTTCTTGCTGCACATATTTGCATAGGTTCTTCCATGTTGTTGCTCTTTGTCTCCGGTCCAGGCGAGGGTGAAAAATCATGTGGGTTGGTGTTCCGCAAATGCTGGCGATCTTGCCTTCTCTCCTGCAGTTGGTAATCTATCTGCAATACCAATTTAATCAGTTCTACAAAGGAAGGGGGGCCGAGGAACATAGGCTAATTTGTCCTTGAGCTCTTCTGCTAAGCCCCTCCTGAACAGGGTGATGCAGGCTTCTTCTGGCCAATTGTCTGGTGTGCCAGTTGCTTGAATTTAGTCACATATGTTAAGACATCCATGGCTCTTTGGGTAAAGTCTAGGAGGTTATCCTGCTTGATCTCGAAACGACCACATTTGAAGAAAAAATAATCAGATTCTCTCATGATCACTTCGAGCCTTATGCAAAAAGTCTTATCGAAAAATCAGTAAAGAAATCCCCTCGGCAGGCTCCCAAAAATCATATACATAAATATGATACGCTGGTGCGTGCAAGTAAGTTATTATTACGCCGCACCCTATGACAACTTCACCAGCTAGAACTCCCAGATAATCTGAGAACAGAACAGCGGGAACTAAACATGTGAAACAGCTTTACAGAAACTGGATTAGAAATTATAAATCCACATTGTAACAGACTGATAACGAGGCAACGCTGAGTTCTCTAAAAACTAATTCGGTAAAACAGTTCTGGCAGCTCATAAATAGAATCTCCAAACCTGCCGTAGTTCGCAATCTTAACCCGATTAACAAGCATACATGGATGATACATTTTGGGAATTTGTATGCGAGCAGTGCGTCCAGCGAACCTCTCCCAAACATAGGGGAAATCCTGCAATGGTCAGGCAATTTCTCTATGGCAAATATTAGAGAAAGGATAGCCAAGGCGAGCCCTTCTAGAGCAGCGGGCCCCAACGGCTTATCAAATGCCCTTCTTAAGGGCAATCCGGATAAATGAGCGAAAGCGCTGTTTTTGCTCTTCGAAGATATAAGTAGAACAAAAGTTATTCCGGGCTCATGGAATATGAGTTACATCGTTCCCGTCTACAAAAAGGAAGACAGATCCTTGCCCTCAAACTACCGGCCTATAGCCCTACTAGATGCCGATTCCAAGATATATGCAAGCCTTCTCCTTCAAAGGATTGAACAGTGGGTAACTAGAGAAAATATCTATTTGTCGTCTCAATTTGGCTTCAGAAAAGGCATTGGCACATTAGCCGGAGGGTTGTTGATCTCCCTTCTTCAAGAACTAGGCTGGCAAAAAGGGGCAAGCCCGGTATATTTGGCCAGCATGGATCTGTCACTCGCATTCGATACAGTAAATTGTGCTATTTTATGGAAGAAGTTGTCATTATTAGCACTTCCTCGAGACATACTGTACACACTAATGCATTTACATGACGGATGAATGATACAAGTCCATCTGAGCAACGATGGTTGGTTATCGGAGCCAATCAAGACCTCCAACGGGCTCAGACAAGGCTGTATCTTCGCCCCGACATTATTCAATCTGTATACATCAGACATAGGGCCGGTGCTCGGGAATTCTGCTTTTATTAAACCAAAATTAGAAGGCAAGACATTCTGCTGGTGCTCTTACGCGGACGACTTTTTGTTGTTTGATAGATCACCGGTAGGACTCTAGCGCCTACTATCTGCATTTGCTATCTATATGACAAACAATGGTTTAGAGGTAAACCCTCAAAAATCTCACATCCTATGTTTCAGTGGAAAGAGAAGATCATCTTGTCTAAAAAGCTGGTATTTGGATAAGACTAAATTAGGTATCAAAAATATTGTGATCTATCTGGGTTTCTTTGTGAATGTAAATGCAAATGGCGCCCAAATTTTAAACCACTATTTGTCTAAAGTTAAAATCTGTATTACCCAGATGCGAGTAGTGGAGCATAAATTTGGAGAATTTTCATACACTCCCGCTTTAAGATTTTATAAGTTAAAAGCGATTCCGAAAATTCTTTATTGAAGTGAAATTCCATTTATAATGGGCAAGCTGGATGTAAATAAGTTGGAGACAATTTTGCTCAGAAAAAATACTTCCTGCTTGCCGAAATGCATATCAATCGCTGCTATTCGTTAAGAATATGGACTACAATCGCTTAAGAGCATTGTGGAGTGGAAATGTCTTCAACTTTTTCGGAATCTAATTGCTCAAACTGAAAACAATTTATATAATGATCTTTCTATGATGCTGAAGCAGGATGCTCCTAAATCAACTTTTTTAACCAAATCAATGGAAATGTGTAGCACATTGTTGAGCTGTGCAGGTGCTTCTCTGACAACTCTCTTGCTGAACCCCAAAAAAGTGAAACTACTCTTGCAAAACGATGATTGGGCTGCGACTATCCTAAAACTCTCCCAATCCATGCTGTCTGCCCATATGGTTTCTTACTACAAATACATGGGCTCTATGTAACCATATCTATATCTTTTTCCCAATAGAGGGTGGAGAAACAGCTACATGAGATTCAAATTCAATGTTATGCTGACGGGAGAAATAATCGCTGCAAGAACAAAAACAGTATCCTTAATAATTTGCAGACAATGTAATGAATTTGAGTCTAAAGAATCGTTGAGACATTTGTTGCTGGAGTGTCCTGCTTTATCCGCAAAGAGAATGCATTATTTTGCAAGATTTGTACCGGATGTATCTAATGTGGACTTAGATCAAGTTTGGAAATGTTTATTATTCGACACGAAAGTTTCGCTGCAATTAGCTGTAGTCAGATTTTTAAAAGTTGAATGTGATCTATCATAAAATGTTTTATTATAATTGGGCAGCTTTGTTAGTTTTAAGAGATATGAATTTTTGTATTTATGTGATTTTATCCTCTATTGAAACTTTGCAGTTTTAGATTTATGAAAATGTTCTTCTTTTGAATATGTGGTGTCCTATCCTGTCACACATGACACAGGTTATATAATGGACTAATCAAATGGTTACCTTTTTAGAAGGAACTATATAATGATGTATAACAAAATTAAGATTGTTTCTGCAGACAAAATTACTGAAGTTTATGCTTAGTTTATTGTATATTCTGTACTTTTTATCTCCCTATTATTGTTCTATGTAACCTTGTCGGATTTTGTAGGTGAAATTTTTTATTTATCTGTATGAATCTCTATTTGTATTTTGTGATTTTGTATTCTAAATTTTGATTGTTTAATTTGTAAAGGTTTTTTTAAAGCCATATAAAAATAAATAAATAAATAAATAAAATATCCTGCTTGGTACACGTTACTTCTGGTCTGTCAAATATACTAGAAAACGCCTTGAGAAAACCCTTGTAAGCATACAGCAAGGGAAAAGAAGACAACACCAAAGGAGTGGCCGATAAGAAGGCACTCCTAGTAAGATGAGAGATCACAAATCCCACCTTAGAACGTTCAGATGGAAAGGCTGCTTTGCCAGAATGTGAATGCTACAGTGCAGGCATCCCAACACTACTTGCATTTCTTTGTCTTGCCACTATACTTTTCCAATGGAGGTCTCTGTTATTGCCCACCCTCTCCAGCGGGTTCATGTTGTAGTAATGCTTGCAGCAAAACCGCATTTTCGTTTTTTAGGTTTTGCACCTCCAAGGAAAACCCTTGCACAGCAGCCATTAGTTCCTGGAACGGCTCCATAAGGACTGCTTACTTTTTCTTTTATGGGCATTGCAAGCTGTCATTGTCGGGCCTCACCTTCTTTAACTTGTTGTCCTTTGGCGCAAAGAGGTAAGGCCTTTCACTCCATGCCACCACTGTGCCACCCAAGTATAGTAATCTGGTGGGCACAGAGGCCTCCCGGAGAGCTGGGTCTCAAGGAAGAAAAAAACCTCCAGGTGAAAGAAAAACTGGCTGGATGTGGTGTGGATGCCAGGTCGATGTAACAGCTGCAGTGATACCAATGTGAGGCAGGGCTGGCCTTACAAGAAGGTAACTGAAGGGCAGCAGCTGGTAATCAGTACTGAGCAGAGGCACTCAGTGGGGAGAGTGCAGTCCGGGAACATAAAAAGGGGTAAACCAAGGCAGGCACAAGACGCCGTGAATCCAAGAAGCACAGAGAGGAATGAATCGTGACTCCAGAGTACCAGGAAGTGAAGGAGAAAGCAGGAGCCCCGTAGAAACGGCGGCGAGGCAGCGGGAGAATGGGAGATACAGATGCAGAAAGAAAAAGATGTGCGCGGTGAAGCCGTGCAAAGAACACACAAACTAGCATTACGCAACATGGATAACAGTTGCAACGTGCTGCTTCCCTGGTCTGCAGTGTCTTTATTCTCAGAATCGCACTCTTCCGGGACTGACGTGAACGTGATGGCATCAGTGCTCCGTGAACATGAGTAACTGCCATATTGGAATGGGAAACTCTCCTCGAGCGTCTCCATAGTGATACATGGTTTAGGAGACTCCAGGTCTGCTGAGAGCCCAACGAGACGTTCCACTTACACTGAACCAGGCAAACTAGAAACAAACACAATTCCTGATAATCATCAGAACTGGGGGTGCCAATGGTGTAGTAAACACTACTGCATATTAAATACACTTAATGCTATATTATAAGCATAGACAATAATTGTTCTTCATGCTCATCTTGTTTATTGGTGCTGTTGAATCATCCTTAACCCTTAAGTGGCAATCCTCCCCGGCCCCTTGGTGGTTTTGGTATGTCACCATTTAATCCTTTTAACCTTTTTATTACATGTGATATCTTGGCCAAATGTGGCCCCTTTTCTTCTGACATGTAGGTGGTCATAATGGCACCAAGGAATCCTAGTTTGCTGTATGGGGGTGATGGAAAATAATGTTTTTTCAGAAAATGCCAATACAATGATGCACAAAGAAGCCTGTGTTTTTTTCCTTGTAAGAGCTAGGAACAAATGGTGTGCTGTGCTGAATTTGCCCTTTTTCAGGCTTTCGTGAACAGGTTGAGTGGAAACCAAAAGTACATATTTTTATAAGGTTACCATCACTTTTGTGAGTGGTAGGCAACTTTACACTTTTTTTCCAATAGGACTTCTGTGGACAGAATGGAAGAGGAGGGTAGGAAAGCTGAATGGGAATACAAAAAGGCATACATTTCTGAAAAGTAGAGAACATTCCAAGTTTAGGAAAGGGTAATTTGCCCAGGTCAGGCAACAACTATGTAGGGAAAATGTGCATAGTTTGGGGAAAGAATTGAAAAATGACAGATAAAAAGGTCTGTGCTGGACATGTTGGGACCTGTAAGGTAATGGCTTCTGTGAATGTTGAGAAAAGCAATGCCCCACTGCATTCCCCCGACTCTTCCAGTTAGGAAATCACACATTTTTCGTAATGTTTCACAAAACAAGCAATGCCACAAGCCAATAACTGAGCCATGGTCCAGAGGATTGTTATGCTGATGGCCTAAACAGACATACTTAGCATGTGTAAATAAGGAAAACAAATGTGGTGAGGAGTGACAAGCATACATTTTTTGAAAGAGCACAGGAAGACCTTTTGAAGGGTAGGTGACTTGTGCAGGTCCGAAAAGTGTACAGTGCCTAAAGCAGCGACTAAATGTAGGTCACATTTGGGTATTGAAAGTGTTGTGTAACAAAGTGCAGTGGCAAATGTATGAAAACTTTATGAAAATCAAGAGAAAACAGCAAATGTCCTTCCTTCCAACATTCCCGCAGGTGTCCCGATGAAAAAGGGTACCTCACATGTGGGGTTGCACCTACCTGGGTGCACAGGGAAAAGGCTAATCCACTGTTTTTTACGAGAATTTGCTCATGTGCGCATCCTACAGATTTCCACCTGGGGTGTTGTAGCCACCAAGGAAAACAGAGAACCCCATGCATTTCTGCAAAGAAGGCACCCGTGGCATTAGGGCATTTGACAGAGGTCTGACTTGCACGAATTGGCACAGAATTTACCACTGGACCCCAAGTGTTTTGGCAGAGCAGATTTTGCAGGAATTTGCTCTTGTGGGTAAACTACAGATTTGGGCCTTGCGTGTCGCAGCCACCAAGCAAAACAGGGATCCCCATGCATTTCTGAAAAGAAGAACCCTGTGGGAATACACAGAGAATTGACTTGCGCAAATTGCCCCAGAATTTTCAGACATATACACCCCCAAACCACCGAAACACGCTGCCATAAAGACACCAACCAAACTTCCCACGTTCTCACAGGTGTCCGGACGAAAATGGTACCTCACGTGTGTGGATGCACCTACCTGGGCGCAAAGGGAAAAGGCTAAACCACTGGCAATCCCATACATTGGCGAAAATAAGACACCCTTGGGAATCCACAGAGGTCTAACTTGCGTGAATCGCCGAAGACTGTATTACCCACAAACCCCAGCAAAGTCTGAAATTTAGGAAAATAAACTACATTTTCAGACATTTCCCACCTCCAAACCACTGAAACACGCCGCCAACAACACATGTCCTACCTTCCCGCATTCCCACAGGTGTCCCAACGAAAACAGTACCTGACATGTGTGGGTGCACTGTTAGGCAGAATCCTGTGCAGTTCCCTTAGGGAACACTGCAAAAAGTTTAAGACTACAGGAGTAAGCAGTAAACCCAATTGGTAGCAGTCTGCACCACCCAGATTTACCTGGTAGCTGTGGCTGAGCAGTCAGACTTCTCTCAAGAAGAGTTAGGCAGTATGTAGAGTATACACAATAGGGCCAAAAATCCAGCAAAGCTGCTGGGAGACTCACTAGGTTTGGGAAATTAGCCTTATAAGAGAATTCTCCCTAACACTCGCCCCCCCAGACTAAGGGACAGGAGGATTGAATCCACTCCTGGATGAATCTCATACCTCTAGTCGGTTACATACAACCTAGAGAGACCATCAGCATTTTGGTGGTGACACCCTGACCTGTGCTCAATGGTGAAATCAAACCCCTGGAGGCAGATTGACCATCTCAATAGTTTTGGATTCTCCCCTCTCATTTGCATTAACCATCTCAAGGGTTGGTGGTCAGTCTGAATGACAAACGTAGGACCATACAAGTATGGCCTAAAGTTCTTCAGAGCCCACACAATGGCAAAACACTCTCTTTCAATTGTTGCCCACCTTGTTTCAGAATCCTTCAGTTTTCTACTGATGAAGAGAATGGGGTGTTCCCTATCCTTCCCATCCAGTTGACTAAGGACTGCACCTATACCTGTATTAGAAGCATATGTCTGTACAATGAAAGTTTGGTGGTAGTCAGGAGTTCTTAGCACTGGAGCTTGACAAAGGGCTTTCTTCAGGTTTTCAAAAGCCTGATTGCACTCCTCATTCCATCTGACCTCTTTAGGGAACTTAGGAGAGGAGATCACATTTAGTGGAGAAGCTATGGTTCCATAGTTCTCTATAAAATTCCTGTAGCACCCAGTGAGGCCTAAGAAGGATCTCACTTGGGTCTGAGTAGTAGGTGTTGTCCAATTTTGCACAGCTTCAATCGTGCTGGGCAAAGGCCTTATTTTACCACCTCCTACCTCATGTCCAAGGTAGGCCACTTTACTCTGTCCAATTTGGCATTTACTTGCCTTGATGGTCAGATTGGCCTGCTTTAGAACCTGCAAAACATGTCCCAGGTGGTCAACATGCTCTTCCCAGGTGTGGTTGAACACTGCAATGTCATCCAATTATGCCATGCAGAAGTCCTCCATTCCAGTTAGAACCTGATTTACCATCCTTTGAAATGTGGCAGGTGCATTCTTCAGTCCAAAAGGCATAACCTTAAATTGGTATAGGCCAACTAGGGCAGAAAAGGCAGTTTTCTCCTTGGGGTGGTCTGTCAGGGCTATTTGCCAATAGCCTGACGTCAAGTCAAATGTGCTGAGGAACGTGGCTGAACCAAGTTTATCCACCAGCTCATCTGTCGTTGGCAAAGGATGGGCATCAGTCTTGGTGACTGCATTAAGAGCTCTATAGTCCACACAGAATCTCAACTCGTTGGATCCTGCCTTTGGTACTAACACAACTGGGCTAGACCATGGGCTAGTAGAGGGCTCTATTACCCCGAGGTCCAGCATCTTGCTGACCTCTCCTTTGATGTGGGCTCTTACATGTTCTGACATTCTGTACCCTCTGCTTTTTACTGGTAGACAGTCACCAGTGAGTATATCATGCTGGCCCGAAGGGGTCAAGCCTGGTGAAAGTGAGAACAGGGAGGCAAAATGATTTAACATAGATTTGCACTCTTCTTGTTGCTCAGGTGTCAGATTTGAAGAGAGATTAACTCCTTCAATCTTTTCATCCAAAGGTAGGCCTCTGAGGAGATCAGGGAGAGGTCCACTCTCTTCTTCCTCTTCTGCTGAAGCTAGAAGCAAAGCTCCTACATCAGGTCTGGAGACATAAGCCTTCAGTCTGTTGGTGTGGAAGACTCTGGGAGCCTCCTTGGGATTGCCCAAGTCCACCAGATAGTTCACCTCTCCAAGTTTTCCCACAACCTTGAAGGGTCACATCCATTTGTCTTGCAAGGCCCTCGGCAGAGTTACAGAGATGGACCCAAACGCCATTTTGGAACCGAGTTCTGGCAAAAAGACCCAACCGTAGATTTAATATTAAATAAATAAAGCAGCAGTATCTTTAACATTGCACCAAAAAGTGGTGCGTTTAAAATCAATGGGAAAATCCCATAGAGAATATTCAGAAGGAATATTTCGCGTGGTAACCACTGCCACCAGCCAGAAACTCGACAAGGGGGGACTGCACAGTGCCCCCTTGGAAACAGACCGAGGGGCAATCGAATTACCCCTACCAGTACTTCCACAATATGATAGTTTGTACTGGTTCTGTTCACAATTTAGGACTAGTAAAGTCAATGGTGACTTTACATGCCCTGGGAGACAGTAGTCAGTCCCAGGGTATGGAGTCTATGTTGGGGAGTCACTATGACACCCCTGTGTTACTGCACTGAGGGTGCTGTGTAACACACATATAAAACCAGATGATGCCCTATGGAGTAAAAAGAGGTTACCCCATAGCCCAAGAATACATACGAAGTCAAAAAGCACCTCAAATCATGTCTAAGAGTGGGAGAAAAAGAGTCTCACTCTTAGCAGGAGAAATACACCAACCCCAAAAATCCAGCAAAGCTGCTGGGGGACTCACTAGGTTTGGGAAATTAGCATTATAAGAGAATTATCCCCAACATGCACCTACCTGGGCACAAAGGGAAAAGGCTAAACCACAGGTAACCCCAAGTGTTTCGGCAGAGAAGATTTTGTGGGAATTTGCTCTTGTGGACAACCTACAGATTTGGGCCTGGGGTGTTGCAGTCACCAAGGAAAATAGGGAACCCAATGCATTTCTGAAAAGAAGACACCTGTGGGAATCCAGAGAGGTCTGACTTTTGTGAATCACCCCAGAATGTATTACCCACAAGCCCCGGCAAAGCCCGAAGTTTAGGGAAACAAAACTCAATTTTCAGACATTTCCCACCTCAAACCACTGAAACACGCCGCCAACAACACATGTCCTACCTTCCCGCATTCCCACAGGTTTCACGACAAAACCGGTAACTCACATGTTTAGGTGCACCTACCTGGGTGAGAAGGGAAAAGGCTAAACCACTGGCATCCCACAAACGTTTTGGGGAGACAGCCTACAGATTTGGGCCTGTGGTGTCGCAGCCACCATGCAGGGAACCCCATGCATTTCTGAAAAGAAGACACCCGTGGGAACCCAAAGAGGTCTGACTTGCACAAATCTCCCTAGAATGAATCACCCACAAGCCCTGGCAAAGTCTGAAATTTAGGTGAAAATACACAATTTTCAGACATTTACCACCAGGAAGTTACTGAAACATGCCGCCAACAACACATGTCCTACCTATTGTTACAGCTTTTCCCTCCATGGAGGGATTGGCACACTGCCGGGCCTACCTGTTGCGGAAAGGCTGTAACGCAGCCCAGCCAGAACTCCAGGACGGTTAGGGGCGATGTCCCCGGCCTTGGACATTTGTTTCCCATGTGGGTCTACCGTCCGAAGCACAGCAGCAGTCCCCCAGTGAGCCCCAGCAGGGTCCCCGTCCGTTCCCTGAGGTAGAAGTTATAACGCAGACCAGTCACATCTCCAGGAAAGTGTGGGGTGATGTCCCTGGCCTTGGGCAGCTGTCTCCCATGTGGGTTGAACGTCCCCAAGCCCAGCGGCAGTTCCAGGGAGCACTGGCAGGGTCCCCATTCCTCCTCCTCATGCTCCGATAACCCCCCTTTCTAGCCATGCCTGGTGGTCTAGTGACCCTCGCCCCCCAGTAAAAACACATTTGCCCATTCGTAAGGACATTTTGCCAGATTGTACTAGCAATCTGCTCCCAATGAGGGCTACATGAGATGCCCCCCTATCCATTTGGGGTGGGGGGAGAGGGCCACCCCCTTTACAGTACAAACATCAGTGGTGGTTTTGTTTTGTTTTGCCCTGTCTCTAGGGGGCATATGGGCACATTAGTGTGCCCATCTGCCCCCAGGTCAGACAAAACATACTGCCTCATTCTTTTGGGGGGCATTGCAAAGTTCTCTGGTGGCTCTATCCCCCCACCCCAAATGGATGGGGGAGCATATCATGTAGCCCTCCCTGGGGACAGATTGCAATCTGCCGCCAGGGAGGGCTACTTGAGATGCTCCCCCATCCATTTGGGGTCGGGGGAGAGGGCAACCCCCTTAACAATGCAAACATCAGTGGTGGTTTAGTATGCCTCCCAACACCCAAAAACATGTTTATTATTATTATTTTGTTTTGTTTTGTCCCCTCTCTAGGGGCATATTGGCACATTTGTGTGCCCATCTGCCCCCAGGGTGCGCAAAATATACTGCCCCATGCTTTGCGGGCTGGGGGAAGAGGCCCACTTACATAGTAAGCAGCCCCCTCACCCCCCACTTCAAAAACAGATCCCCGGTGGTCTAGTGGCATTGCTAACGACACGTCACTGTTAGGGAGAATTCTCATAAATGATTGATTTCCCTTACCTAAAGAGTCCCCCGGCAGCTTTGCTGGGTTTCTAGGATTTATTTTTTTCACCTGGTAAGAGTGTGAGCCTTTTTTCCCACTCTTACATGTGTTTTGCTATGTGTATTTCTATTTTCTGTGTGATCTTGGGCACTGGAGCCTCATCTACTCCATGTGCACCACTTTTTGTCTGTGTTACACACCTTCAGTGCAGTGACACAGGGTTGTCTTTGAGACTTCCCACTGACTCCAATTTTCTGGGGCTGACTACTGTCCCCTAGAAACAGGAAAAGTTGCCATTAAGTTTATATAGTCACTTTAAACCACAGACCCAGTACACCCCATCTTACATGGAGTATTGGAAAGGGTTAACTCTTATCCCTTTTTGTCTGTGCCTCTTGGAGCCGTGTTTTGCTCCCTTAACATTAAGACTTGGCTGGTGGCAGTGGTATCTACCCTAACTTTTCTACTGCGGTTATCTAACATAACGTGGTAATGTTTTAGGCTATTATATTTGCCTCGAACATAAAACCCGCTTGACCATATATGTTTTATTTTGGCTCTGGCTGTGTTTAGTCGCCCTTTCTTTTTGCTAAAGTCTTTCTCGTTTTTTTCTCTCTGCACCAAACCGGGGATGACTCCTTTGTTCGCTGTCTTTTCACGGGCTTCTGCACAGAAGCCCTCCTTACGGCTCCTGATAGTCTAGTTAGGCAGGATATGAGGGAGGGATCTTCGGACCCCTACCGTGGGTTCCCTTGGAAACCCAAGTCGCACTCTTGTCTGATTGGCTAAGGGGACTGGCCTTGCCAGGCCAGCCACCCTGCTGTGTGATTGACAGCCAGGCTGTATGAATGGGGGAAAACTGCATTAAAAGCAGGTCTCTAGGACTGGAAAGGCAGAGTCGCCACTGGAACGAAAGAACCAACGAGGAACTGGAAGAAGAGGACCCCTACAACGACTGAACCGCCCGGTGAAGCCCTGCTGCAGGTTCGAATCTCCAAATCCGACGACAGAGAAGATCCTCCAGGAAACGTCTTCCCTTGAGCTGGTGGGACCAACCAGTTCACCCAAACTACAAGCCAGGACCCCTCCTCTGGTCGAATTCACTGTACAGAGCTACATTGGGCCGGATAGCCAGGAAGGTCGGACCCTGCTTGGGTTTTAAGGAGCGCACCTTTTATTTGTTGTTTGGCGCTGCTGACGGTTTCTTCCCTGGGTAGTGCAGGACCCTCCAGTCTTCCTACTTCTGATCAGTCCGACAGTCGCTTCAGGAACCGTCAGCCTGCAGGAATTACCAGGAACGTCTGCCTCAGCTACAGCCCCCTCTCCATTTTAAGGTACTGTGCAAATCCGGTTGTTCGTTTCGCTCAGCCAAGGTGAAAGTGTTTGAAATCTGTCTCCAAACCGAGGCTTGTCCTTCTCTTCTCTTTGAACTAACTTTTCTACCAACCAACCTCGTCTGGAATCTGTGCCACAAACTTTACCGCAAACTACCCTGAATCGGGTGATCTTGAGCAAAAGACTTTTGACCTATTGACTTTGGGCTTAAGCCTTTTCTAGCTGATCTCCTCACTGTATTCTCTCTTGTTCCACTGCTCAGAATACTTACCAGTTGGTTTTACCTCATTTTTGATACCTTTGTCTATCCCTCCCTTTTAAATTGCTGGATTGCCATTTTGCTCCCACTTCATTTTGTGATCTTAACTTGCCTGGAATTTAAGGGAAGTGGTGTGGTGTATTTATGATTGAGATTTTGACCTTGCTTAGAATAGTGAAATGTTATACAACTGTTGAGTAAATAAATATATATTCTTTTACTTAGAAACCTTGAGTCAGTGTTTGCCTGAATCATAGTAATTGCTGTCCTTTGTGTAACTATTTGCTGCTCACTTACTCTTGAGATTAGTCTAGCTGCTCCGCTACTGCTACCTCTATAACTGTGTAGTACAGGCTCGTACCAAAGGTGAAATTGTACTGTCACTTGTAGTCCTAATTGTGTGTAGTGTTCCCAAAGGGTACTGCATATAATTCTGCCTAACAGTCCCTCAATCACAATGGCACAATAATGCCGGAGATCGAGGGAGAGGAAGGTAGAAACCTACCTTCTCATTCACTGCCGCAGCTGATAATGGTTGCAGCTGTGAAATTTACTTTCGGTTTCACATCAGCGTGCATTGTGCACGCTGACATGAAACTGTAGGAAATCCATCCCCCGGGCCGTGAAGCCTGGGGGTTCTATTTCACTTTTGTGGTATCGCGATCGCACAAAGTGTAGTGCCTAAAAGGATGAGGTATATCGTTCTTGGCACTGCGAAAGTAATGCTGAGGAAGAGATACCTCATCCTTGGCACTTAAGGGGTTAATACAGAGTAGCAGAGACCCATGCCGATGCATTTCAGACTGGAGTGTCCATCTTCAGGGCAGGCTCTGCCTGTGCAAGTAAATGTTGCACCAACATAGATGTTCAAAGCTAAATCAACTCTGTGCCTATACAGTAAAAGCTGCTTGCATTTGTGCAGATACATCCTGCGTATCATACCTTATACTATAGATGAACGTTCCGCATTCTGATTGTTGTTTGATGCAAAGTAAAATTCCAATAATGATCCTCATTCTCTCTTCTATGTGACAATGTTATAATATTTTTCTAGTGACTGGGACGAGTATGGACATTCCAACAATAATTTTCCACCCCCCTCCCAGATCTCCAATTTTTCCTGTTACCTGATGATTTTAGGGATAACGTCCCAAGGTTTTCTAGTCATTCAGGGTTGGTTCTCTCTCTCTCTCCATCTTGGTCTCTTGTGTCTCTTCAATGTCTTTTCCTCTCCTTTGTTTTCTTGTTAGATAGCCTTTCAGTATTTCATATACCAACATGTTCAGGTTTTGCTGGCGTGTAGTAGTTTCGGCATTGTTTTCGGGACCCTCACGCCACCAAAAGTCTTCCATGGTCATGCCACCACTCTCCGTCTCTCTCTCCCTCTCTCTCTGATCTAGGACACAAAGTGTCCAGCTCTGTTTCTCTCTGTCTCCTTGCTGCAGGTTGTATTGTATCCCTCTCCGCTTCTCGCACTATCATTCATTCATTCATTCATTTTGTCATTTGTTATAGCACCTTTCACCATAAATATGGACCTAACGCCCTTTTGCTTAAATGACCACCAACAGATTGGGATCCAGAAATGTGGGGAATATTTGGGAGATGCTACTATGCATGTGTGCATTTCAAACATTATAGTTATGAGAGGGTGGCCAAGGCCCTGTTAGTTGCCGATGTCTAAATGGAGTGTGTATGGGCGCAGCAGAGGAATGCTATGAACTAAGGGTTATTGTGTTTCAGGTGATAGAGAGGTATGTGGGAAGCTACAGTTCAAAATTTTGTCGTTAAATGTAGCCTTATTCTTATGCATAATTTCACAGAAAGGTTTGAAGAGGTTATTGTTGTTGTACATATCTTTATTCGGTATAAAAACCATAAAAGCATCTTGATATGACATAAAAAAGACACAATAGCAAGCAATTACAATTAATTTCAATAATACACAGTAACACTCATAGGATTCCCATACATCTATATGAGTTACATTTAGCCCTGTATAGCCATGCCCTACGGATGTATTTTGCAATGAAATAGATCAGATTCACATCTGGGATATTTTTGCAGAAGGTTACTGCCCGCTCTGTTGTTCTAATGTCCTTTAGTTTAAACACTGGCTGCAGATAATATTTACTCAACCGAGTATACCCTTGACAGAACAGTTAAAAGTGCTTTATTGATTCCTCTGAATTGCCACAGTCCCTGAATGCTTCTCCTGTGCATCTGTCCAACTTTAGCTACCCTGAGGGTATTTGTGCGTAGCTGGATGTACAGCATTCGGGCATATGCAGGGGTTACACGATCTAAATGCATTTCAAATCCTATGGCCAGCTTTAACATTATGTAAGGTGGACCCGTTTACACGCCCTTTTCATTGTACTTAGAATGGCATAATGGCATTTAATTTTAGCTTTTGCGCTCCATGTTATACCCTCTGGTGTTAACTGTTAGTCTGCTAAGCCCAGGTCTTCAAGGCCTTTCTTAACAAATCAAAGCCATACTAATGAGCCAGTTCCTGAATCATTTATAAAATAGGTTTTAAAAATAGGTTCACCTTTCACTGGCGTCAATTGAAGAAGATCTCCAAAAACAATAATGGGTTTTCCACCAAAGAGTTCTTCGTAGTTTGTTTTAAGTACTTCTTGCAATCTGAGGTGAATCAAAGGCAACATTAGGTTGGAGACCATGCTCACTTCATCTATTAGTAGCATTTCCATTTGTTTTAACACTCTGTGTGGTTCCATTGCAGCTTCTGGAGAAAGTTTGTAAAATTCTAAGGGGCCGATTCATGGAAGTCCCTGCGCGTGTTCACCGCGGGATGTGCGCCAAACCCGTGCATGGCGCACAAGTCACTGCAACATCGCGAAAGGCGTGCGCAACGCGCACAGTGAAAGCGCACAACCTCAGCGCACACACCAGAAAGTGGGCGGGACATGGGGCGTAACGCCCGGAATGGGGAACAACACGCGAAAATAAGGGCGTAACTGGGGATGTACTGCAGGGAAGCAGACGGAACGCCCACACGCACTCGAACCACACGTATTCATGGATTCGAATAGGGCAAAGCCACGCACAGCCAAAGACACGCACAAGCTGAAACACGTCCGCCACACGAAGGCATGCGGTAGAGTCCCAGCGCATCAAAAAAGTGGCACGCGGGAAGTTAAATACGCGATTGAGCAGGGTACGTGTATTTCTGGGGTGCGCGGGAAGTCAAATATGCGATTGAGCAGGGTATGTGTATTTCGGGGATGCGCGGCAAGTTACACACGCGATTGAGCGGGGTACGTGTATTTCGGGGGTGTGCGGGAAGTTACACACGCGATTGAGCGGGGTACGTGTATTTCGGGGGTGCGCGGGAAGTTACACACGCGATTGAGCGGGGTACGTGTATTTCGTGGGTGCGCGGGAAGTCAAATACGCGATTGAGCGGGGTACGTGTATTTCGGGGGTGCGCGGGAAGTTACACACGCGATTGAGCAGGGTACGTGTATTTCGGGGGTGCGCGGGAAGTTACACACGCGATTGAGCGGGGTACGTGTATTTCTGGGGTGCGCGGGAAGTCAAATATGCGATTGAGCAGGGTATGTGTATTTCGGGGATGCGCGGCAAGTTACACACGCGATTGAGCGGGGTACGTGTATTTCGGGGGTGTGCGGGAAGTTACACACGCGATTGAGCGGGGTACGTGTATTTCGGGGGTGCGCGGGAAGTTACACACGCGATTGAGCGGGGTACGTGTATTTCGGGGGTGCGCGGGAAGTCAAATACGCGATTGAGCGGGGTACGTGTATTTCGGGGGTGCGCGGGAAGTTACACACGCGATTGAGCGGGGTACGTGTATTTCGGGGGTGCGCGGGAAGTTACACACGCGATTGAGCGGGGTACGTGTATTTCGGGGGTGCGCGGGAAGTCAAATATGCGATTGAGCGGGGTATGTGTATTTCGGGGATGCGCGGCAAGTTACACACGCGATTGAGCGGGGTACGTGTATTTCGGGGGTGTGCGGGAAGTTACACACGCGATTGAGCGGGGTACGTGTATTTCGGGGGTGCGCGGGAAGTTACACACGCGATTGAGCGGGGTACGTGTATTTCGAGGGTGCGCGGGAAGTCAAATACGCGATTGAGCGGGGTACGTGTATTTCGGGGGTGCGCGGGAAGTTACACACGCGATTGAGCAGGGTACGTGTATTTCGGGGGTGCGCGGGAAGTTACACACGCGATTGAGCGGGGTACGTGTATTTCGGGGTGCGCGGGAAGTTACACACGCAATATTATCAGGGTATGTGTATTACAGGTGTGCGCGGGGAGCAGCACACGTGAATTGCACGTGTGGGTCCTCCCAGGTGTACCCTCTACACCCTCCACGGCCCCTGCAGGTGGCTCACACCACAGGGGCCTACCCAGCACATGTCCTGCAGGCACCCCATCCACCATGGCCATGCCCACCAGCCAACCCACATATCAACTAGCACTACTGCCCACCAACGCATGTCCCCCTGCACCCCCAGCCACCAGGGGCAGCCTCCACCAGGCCCCCACCCATGTCTCCCACCACCCCCACCACCCCAGTCACCAGGGGCAGCCTCCACAAGGCCCCCACCCATGTCTCCCACCACCCCCACCCCCCAGCCACCAGGGGCAGCCTCCACCAGGCCCCCACCCATGTCTCCCACCACCCCCACCCCCCAGCACTGTGGGGCACCTGCCAGCAGGCCCCCACCCATGTCCAACTCATGTTCCCCACCACCCCATGCCCCAGCACTGTGGGGCACCTGCCAGCAGGCCCCCACCCATGTCCAACTCATGTTCCCCACCACCCCCACCCCCCAGCCACCAGGGGCAGCCTCCACCAGGCCCCCACCCATGTCTCCCACCACCCCCACCCCCCAGCCACCAGGGGCAGCCTCCACCAGGACCCCACCCATGTCTCCCACCACCCCCACCCCCCAGTCACCAGGGGCAGCCTCCACCAGGCCCCCAACCATGTCTCCCACCACCCCCACCCTCCCAGTCACCAGGGGCAGCCTCCACCAGGCCCCCACCCATGTCTCCCACCACCCCCACCCCCCCAGTCACCAGGGGCAGCCTCCACAAGGCCCCCACCCATGTCTCCTACCACCCCCACCCCCCCAGTCACCAGTGGCAGCATCCACCAGGCCCCCACCCATGTCTCCCACCACCCCCCAGCAGTGCAGGGGCACCCACCACCAGGCCCCCACCCATGTCTCCCACCACCCCCACCCCCCAGCAGTGCAGGGGCACCCACCACCAGGCCCCCACCCATGTCTCCCACCACCCCCCAGCACTGTGGGGCACCTGCCAGCAGGCCCCCACCCATGTCCAACTCATGTTCCCCACCACCCCCACCCCCCAGCACTGTGGGGCACCCGCCAGGAGGCCCCCACCCATGTCCAACTCATGTCTCCCACCACCCCCACCCCCCAGCCACCAGGGGCAGCCTCCACCAGGCCCCCACCCATGTCTCCCACCGCCCCCCAGCACTGTGGGGCACCTGCCAGCAGGCCCCCACCCATGTCCAACTCATGTTCCCCACCACCCCCACCCCCCAGCACTGTGGGGCACCTGCCAGCAGGCCCCCACCCATGTCCAACTCATGTTCCCCACCAACCCCACCCCCCAGCCACCAGGGGCAGCCTCCACCATGCCCCCACCCATGTCTCCCACCACCCCCACCCCCCAGCACTGTGGGGCACCTGCCAGCAGGCCCCCGCCCATGTCCAAATCATGTCTCCCACCACCCCCAGCCCCCAGCACTGTGGGGCACCTGCCAGCAGGCCCCCACCCAGGTCTACCACCACCCCCACCCCCCCAGTCACCAGTGGCAGCCTCCACCAGGCCCCCACCCATGTCTCCCAGCACCCCCACCCCCCAGCACTCTGGGGCACCTGCCAGCAGGCCCCCACCCATGTCCAACTCATGTTCCCCACCACCCCCACCCCCCAGCAGTGCAGGGGCACCCACCACCAGGCCCCCACCCATGTCTCCCACCACCCCCACCCCCCAGCAGTGCAGGGGCACCCACCACCAGGCCCCCACCCATGTCTCCCACCACCCCCCAGCACTGTGGGGCACCTGCCAGCAGGCCCCCACCCATGTCCAACTCATGTTCCCCACCACCCCCACCCCCCAGCACTGTGGGGCACCTGCCAGCAGGTCCCCACCCATGTCCAACTCATGTTCCCCACCACCCCCACCCCCCAGCCACCAGGGGCAGCCTCCACCAGGCCCCCACCCATGTCTCCCACCACCCCCACCCCCCAGCACTGTGGGGCACCTGCCAGCAGGCCCCCACCCATGTCCAACTCATGTTCCCCACCACCCCCACCCCCCAGCCACCAGGGGCAGCCTCCACCAGGCCCCCACCCATGTTCCCCACCACCCCCACCCCCCAGCAGTGCAGGGGCACCCACCACCAGGCCCCCACCCATGTCTCCCACCACCCCCACCCCCCAGCAGTGCAGGGGCACCCACCACCAGGCCCCCACCCATGTCTCCCACCACCCCCCAGCACTGTGGGGCACCTGCCAGCAGGCCCCCACCCATGTCCAACTCATGTTCCCCATCACCCCCACCCCCCAGCACTGTGGGGCACCTGCCAGCAGGCCCCCACCCATGTCCAACTCATGTTCCCCACCACCCCCACCCCCCAGCCACCAGGGGCAGCCTCCACCAGGCCCCCACCCATGTCTCCCACCACCCCCACCCCCCAGCACTGTGGGGCACCTGCCAGCAGGCCCCCGCCCATGTCCAAATCATGTCTCCCACCACCCCCAGCCCCCAGCACTGTGGGGCACCTGCCAGCAGGCCCCCACCCAGGTCTACCACCACCCCCACCCCCCCAGTCACCAGTGGCAGCCTCCACCAGGCCCCCACCCATGTCTCCCAGCACCCCCACCCCCCAGCACTGTGGGGCACCTGCCAGCAGGCCCCCACCCATGTCCAACTCATGTTCCCCACCACCCCCACCCCCCAGCAGTGCAGGGGCACCCACCACCAGGCCCCCACCCATGTCTCCCACGACCCCCACCCCCCAGCAGTGCAGGGGCACCCACCACCAGGCCCCCACCCATGTCTCCCACCACCCCCCAGCACTGTGGGGCACCTGCCAGCAGGCCCCCACCCATGTCCAACTCATGTTCCCCACCACCCCACCCCCGAGCACTGTGGGGCACCTGCCAGCAGGCCCCCACCCATGTCCAACTCATGATCCCCACCACCCCCACCCCCCAGCCACCAGGGGCAGCCTCCACCAGGCCCCCACCCATGTCGACCACCACCCCCACCCATGTCCAACTCATGTTCCCCACCACCCCCACCCCCCAGCACTGTGGGGCACCTGCCAGCAGGCCCCCACCCATGTCCAACTCATGTTCCCCACCACCCCCACCCCCCAGCACTGTGGGGCACCTGCCAGCAGGCCCCCACCCATGTCCAACTCATGTTCCCCACCACCCCCACCCCCCAGCCACCAGTGGCAGCCTCCACCTGGCCCCCACCCATGTCTCCCACCACCCCCACCCCCCAGCACTGTGGGGCACCTGCCAGCAGGCCCCCACCCATGTCCAACTCATGTTCCCCACCACCCCCACCCCCCAGCACTGTGGGGCACCCGCCAGCAGGCCCCCACCCATGTCCAACTCATGTCTCCCACCACCCCCACCCCCCAGCCACCAGGGGCAGCCTCCACCAGGCCCCCACCCATGTCTCCCACCACCCCCACCCCCCAGCCCTGTGGGGCACCTGCCAGCAGGCCCCCACCCATGTCCAACTCATGTTCCCCACCACCCCCACCCCCCAGCACTGTGGGGCACCTGCCAGCAGGCCCCCACCCATGTCCAACTCATGTTCCCCACCACCCCCACCCCCCAGCCACCAGGGGCAGCCTCCACCAGGCCCCCACCCATGTCTCCCACCACCCTCACCCCCCAGCACTGTGGGGCACCTGCCAGCAGGCCCCCACCCATGTCCAACTCATGTCTCCCACCACCCCCACCCCCCAGCACTGTGGGGCACCTGCCAGCAGGCCCCCACCCATGTCTCCCACCCCCCCAACCCCCAAGTCACCAGTGGCAGCCTCCACCAGGCCCCCACCCATGTCTCCCAGCACCCCCACCCCCCAGCACTGTGGGGCACCTGCCAGCAGGCCCCCACCCATGTCCAACTCATGTTCCCCACCCCCCCCACCCCCCAGCAGTGCAGGGGCACCCACCACCAGGCCCCCACCCATGTCTCCCACCACCCCCACCCCCCAGCAGTGCAGGGGCAACCACCACCAGGCCCCCACCCATGTCTCCCACCACTCCCCAGCACTGTGGGGCACCTGCCAGCAGGCCCCCACCCATGTCCAACTCCTGTTCCCCACCACCCCACCCCCCAGCACTGTGGGGCACCTGCCAGCAGGCCCCCACCCATGTCCAACTCATGTTCCCCACCACCCCCACCCCCCAGCCACCAGGGGCAGCCTCCACCAGGCCCCCACCCATGTCTCCCACCACCCCCACCCATATCCAACTCATGTTCCCCACCACCCCCACCCCCCAGCACTGTGGGGCACCTGCCAGCAGGCCCCCACCCATGTCCAACTCATGTCTCCCACCACCCCCACCCCCCAGCACTGTGGGGCACCTGCCAGCAGGCCCCCACCCATGTCCAACTCATGTTCCCCACCACCCCCACCCCCCAGCACTGTGGGGCACCTGCCAGCAGGCCCCCACCCATGTCCAACTCATGTCTCCCACCACCCCCACCCCCAGCCACCAGGGGCAGCCTCCACCAGGCCCCCACCCATGTCTCCCACCACCCCCAACCCCCCAGTCACCAGGGGCAGCCTCCACCAGGCCCCCACCCATGTCTCCCACCACCCCCACCCCCCCAGTCACCAGGGGCAGCCTCCACCAGGCCCCCACCAATCTCTCCCACCACCCCTACCCCCCCAGTCACCAGGGGCAGCCTCCACCAGGCCCCCACCCATGTCCAACTCATGTTCCCCACCACCCCCACCCCCCAGCACTGTGGGGCACCTGCCAGCTGGACCCCACCCATGTCCAACTCATGTCTCCCACCACCCCCACCCCCCCAGTCACCAGTGGCAGCCTCCACCAGGCCCCCACCCATGTCTCCCAGCACCCCCACCCCCCAGCACTGTGGGGCACCTGCCAGCAGGCCCCCACCCATGTCCAACTCATGTTCCCCACCACCCCATCCCCCAGCAGTGCAGGGGCACCCACCACCAGGCCCCCACCCATGTCTCCCACCACCCCCACCCCCCAGCACTGTTGGGCACCTGCCAGCAGGCCCCCACCCATGACCAACTCATGTTCCCCACCACCCCCACCCCCCAGCACTGTGGGGCACCTGCCAGCAGGCCCCCACCCATGTCCAACTCATGTTCCCCACCACCCCCACCCCCCAGCACTGTGGGGCACCTGCCAGCAGGCCCCCACTCATGTCCAACTCATGTTCCCCACCACCCCCACCCCCCAGCCACCAGGGGCAGCCTCCACCAGGCCCCCACCCATGTCTCCCACCACCCCCACCCCCCAGCACTGTGGGGCACCTGCCAGCAGGCCCCCACCCATGTCCATCTCATGTTCCCCACCACCCCCACCCCCCAGCACTGTGGGGCACCTGCCAGCATGCCCCCACCCATGTCCAACTCATGTCTCCCACCACCCCAACCCCCCCAGCCACCAGGTTCAGTCTCCACCAGGCCCCCACCCATATCTCCCACCACCCCCACCCCCCAGCACTGTGGGGCACCTGCCAGCAGGCCCCCACCCATGTCCAACTTATGTTCCCCACCACCCCCACCCTCCAGCCACCAGGGGCAGCCTCCACCAGGCCCCCACCCATGTCTCCCACCACCCCCACCCCCCAGCACTGTGGGGCACCTGCCAGCAGGCCACGACCCATGTCCAACTCATGTCTCCCACCACCCCCACCCCCCAGCACTGTGGGGCACCTGCCAGCAGGCCCACACCCATGTCCAACTCATGTTCCCCACCACCCCCACCCCCCCAGCACTGTGGGGCACCTGCCAGCAGGCCCCCACCCATGTCCAACTCATGTCTCCCACCACCCCCACCCCCCAGCCACCAGGGGCAGCCTCCACCAGGCCCCCACCCATGTCTCCCACCACCCCCACCCCCCCAGTCACCAGGGGCAGCCTCCACCAGGCCCCCACCCATGTCTCTCACCACCCCCACGCCCCCAGTCACCAGGGGCAGCCTCCACCAGGGCCCCACCCATGTCTCCCACCACCCCCACCCCCGAGCAGTGCAGGGGCACCCACCACCAGGCCCCCACCCATGTCTCCCACCACCCCCACCCCCCAGCCACCAGAGGCAGCCTCCACCAGGCCCCCACCCATGTTCCCCACCACCCCCACCCCCCAGCACTGTGGGGCACCTGCCAGCAGGCCCCCACCCATGTCCAACTCATGTCTCCCACCACCCCCACCCCCCAGCCACCAGGGGCAGCCTCCACCAGGCCCCCACCCATGTCTCCCACCACCCCCACCCCCCAGCACTGTGGGGCACATGCCAGCAGGCCCCGACCCATGTCCAACTCATGTCTCCCACCACCCCCACCCCCCAGCACTGTGGGGCACCTGCCAGCAGGCCCACACCCATGTCCAACTCATGTTCCCCACCACCCCCACCCCCCAGCACTGTGGGGCACCTGCCAGCAGGCCCCCACCCATGTCCAACTCATGTCTCCCACCACCCCCACCCCCCAGCCACCAGGTGCAGCCTCCACCAGGCCCCCACCCATGTCTCCCACCACCCCCACCCCCCAGTCACCAGGGGCAGCCTCCACCAGGACCCCACCCATGTCTCCCACCACCCCCACGCCCCCAGTCACCAGGGGCAGCCTCCACCAGGGCCCCACCCATGTCTCCCACCACCCCCACCCCCCAGCAGTGCAGGGGCACCCACCACCAGGCCCCCACCCATGTCTCCCACCACCCCCACCCCCCAGCCACCAGAGGCAGCCTCCACCAGGCCCCCACCCATGTCTCCCACCACCCCCACCCCCAGCACTGTGGGGCACCTGCCAGCAGGCCCCCACCCATGTCCAACTCATGTTCCCCACCACCCCCACCCCCCAGCACTGTGGGGCACCTGCCAGCAGGCCCCCACCCATGTCCAACTCATGTTCCCCACCACCCCCACCCCCCAGCACTGTGGGGCACCTGCCAGCAGGCCCCCACCCATGTCCAACTCATGTTCCCCACCAACCCCACCCCCCAGCACTGTGGGGCACCTGCCAGCAGGCCCCCACCCATGTCCAACCCATGTCTCCCAGCACCCCCACCCCCCAGCACTGTGGGGCACCTGCCAGCAGGCCCCCACCCATGTCCAACTCATGTCTCCCACCACCCCCACCCCCCAGCCACCAGGGGCAGTCTCAACCAGGCCCCCACCCATGTCTCCCACCACCCCCACCCCCCAGCACTGTGGGGCACCTGCCAGCAGGCCCCCACCCATGTCCAACTCATGTCTCCCACCACCCCCACCCCCCAGCCACCAGGGGCAGCCTCCACCAGGCCCCCACCCATGTCTCCTACCACCCCCACCCCCCAGTCACCAGGGGCAGCCTCCACCAAGCCCCCACCCATGTCTCCCACCACCCCACCCCCCAGCCACCAGGGGCAGCCTCCACCAAGCCCCCACCCATGTCTCCCACCACCCCCACACCCCAGCACTGTGGGGCACCTGCCAGCAGGCGCCCACCCATGTCCAACTCATGTCTCCCACCACCCCCACCCCCCAGTCACCAGGGGCAGCCTCCACCAGGACCCCACCCATGTCTCCCACCACCCCCACGCCCCCAGTCACCAGGGGCAGCCTCCACCAGGGCCCCACCCATGTCTCCCACCACCCCCACCCCCCAGCAGTGCAGGGGCACCCACCACCAGGCCCCCACCCATGTCTCCCACCACCCCCACCCCCCAGCCACCAGAGGCAGCCTCCACCAGGCCCCCACCCATGTCTCCCACCACCCCCACCCCCAGCACTGTGGGGCACCTGCCAGCAGGCCCCCACCCATGTCCAACTCATGTTCCCCACCACCCCCACCCCCCAGCACTGTGGGGCACCTGCCAGCAGGCCCCCACCCATGTCCAACTCATGTTCCCCACCACCCCCACCCCCCAGCACTGTGGGGCACCTGCCAGCAGGCCCCCACCCATGTCCAACTCATGTTCCCCACCCCCCCCACCCCCCAGCACTGTGGGGCACCTGCCAGCAGGCCCCCACCCATGTCCAACCCATGTCTCCCAGCACCCCCACCCCCCAGCACTGTGGGGCACCTGCCAGCAGGCCCCCACCCATGTCCAACTCATGTCTCCCACCACCCCCACCCCCCAGCCACCAGGGGCAGTCTCAACCAGGCCCCCACCCATGTCTCCCACCACCCCCACCCCCCAGCACTGTGGGGCACCTGCCAGCAGGCCCCCACCCATGTCCAACTCATGTCTCCCACCACCCCCACCCCCCAGCCACCAGGGGCAGCCTCCACCAGGCCCCCACCCATGTCTCCTACCACCCCCACCCCCCAGTCACCAGGGGCAGCCTCCACCAGGCCCCCACCCATGTCTCCCACCACCCCACCCCCCAGCCACCAGGGGCAGCCTCCACCAAGCCCCCACCCATGTCTCCCACCACCCCCACACCCCAGCACTGTGGGGCACCTGCCAGCAGGCGCCCACCCATGTCCAACTCATGTCTCCCACCACCCCCACCCCCCAGCCACCAGGGGCAGCCTCCACCAGGCCCCCACCCATGTCTCCCACCACCCCCACCCCCCCAGTCACCAGGGGCAGCCTCCACCAGGCCCCCACCCATGTCTCCCACCACCACCACCCCCCATTCACCAGGGGCAACCTCCACAAGGCCCCCACCCATGTCTCCCACCACCCCCACCCCCCAGTCACCAGTGGCAGCCTCCACCAGGCCCCCACCCATGTCTCCCAGCAGCCCCACCCCCCAGCACTGTGGGGCACCTGCCAGCAGGCCCCCACCCATGTCCAACTAATTTTCCCCACGACCCCCCCCCCCAGCAGTGCAGGGGCAGCCACCATCAGGCCCCCACCCATGTCTCCCACCACCCCCACCCCCCAGCACTGTGGGGCACCTGCCAGCAGGCCCCCACCCATGTCCAACTCATGTTCCCCACCACCCCCACCCCCCAGCACTGTGGGGCACCTGCCAGCAGGCCCCCACCCATGTCCAACTCATTTTCCCCACCACCCCCACCCCCCAGCACTGTGAGGCACCTGCGAGCAGGCCCCCACCCATGTCCAACTCATGTTTCCCACCACCCTCAACCCCCAGCCACCAGGGGCAGCCTCCACCAGGCCCCCACCCATGTCTCCCACCACCCCCACCCCCCCAGTCACCAGTGGCAGCCTCCACCAGGCCCCCACCCATGTCTCCCAGCACCCCCACCCCCCAGCACTGTCGGGCACCTGCCAGCAGGCCCCCACCCATGTCCAACTCATGTTCCCCACCACCCCCACCCCCCAGCAGTGCAGGGGCACCCACCACCAGGCCCCCACCCATGTCTCCCACCACCCCCACCCCCCAGCACTGTGGGGCACCTGCCAGCAGGCCCCCACCCATGTCCAACTCATGTTCCCCAACACCCCCCGCCCCAGCACTGTGGGTCACCTGCCAGCAGGCCCCCACCCATGTCCAACTCATGTTCCCCACCACCCCCACCCCCCAGCACTGTGGGGCACCTGCCAGCAGGCCCCCACCCATGTCCAACTCATGTTCCCCACCACCCCCACCCCCCAGCCACCAGGGGCAGCCTCCACCAGGCCCCCACCCATGTCTCCCACCACCCCCACCCCTCAGCACTGTGGGGCACCTGCTAGCAGGCCCCCACCCATGTCCAACTCATGTTCCCCACCACCCCCACCCCCCAGCACTGTGGGGCACCTGCCAGCAGGCCCCCACCCATGTCCAACTCATGTCTCCCACCACCCCCACCCCCCAGCCACCAGGTGTAGCCTCCACCAGGCCCCCACCCATGTCTCCCACCACCCCCACCCCTCCAGTCACCAGGGGCAGCCTCCACCAGGCCCCCACCCATGTCTCCCACCACCCCCACCCGCCCAGTCACCAGGGGCAGCCTCCACAAGGCCCCCACCCATGTCTCCCATCACCCCCACCCCCCCAGTCACCAGTGGCAGCCTCCTCCAGGCCCCCACCCATGTCTCCCAGCACCCCCATTCCCCAGCACTGTGGGGCACCTGCCAGCAGGCCCCCACCCATGTCCAACTCATGTTCCCCACCACCCCCACCCCCCAGCACTGTGGGGCACCTGCCAGCAGGCCCCCACCCATGTCCAACTCATGTTCCCCACCACCCCCACCCCCCAGCCACCAGGGGCAGCCTCCACCAGGCCCCCACCCACGTCTCCCACCACCCCCACCCCCCAGCACTGTGGGGCACCTGCCAGCAGGCCCCCACCCATGTCCAACTCATGTCTCCCACCACCCCCACCCCCCAGCACTGTGGGGCACCTGCCAGCAGGCCCCCACCCATGTCCAACTCATGTTCCCCACCCAACATGTCATCACAATCTAGATCCCTGGTCCCTATGGTCAGCCCCCAAATGCAAAACACCCACCCGAGTATTGCATCCACCGACTCATAATTTGCAATTACATCACAGAACACTAATTGCAAGTTCCGAAACAAACACATGTCCCTCTCATACACCCAATGGGTGTCAGTGAATCTCAAAACACATAACATGAAATGCATGAAAACAATGAGACACCACACATTGAAGTTCACCAAAAAAATAATGTATTAAAGGAAACATGAATAGAATCAAAAATGAAGAAACAGAAATGTGAATGTAAAAAAATGAAAAGAAGCATGTCCGTTCAAAAAAATCAAAATCAAAAATCAAAATCCAAAGTAATGTCGTCCAAAGTCAATGTCCACAAAACAAAATCCAATGGGAAATAAAAAAAAAAGCAATTGCTCCATGGTCAAAAAGTGAAAACAAAATACAATCCAACTGTGAACTATGTACAATGCAAGAAGCCAGGGTCCATCATCCCAACAAAATAAAGGAAACCTATCTAACTACACTAACTAATAAAAAAAAACTATATACAAAAATGTGGCCAATGTCCGAAAGGTCCAAATGAAATAAAAACAAAAATTAAACCTAACACTACCTACATAACTATGTACAAGGGCAGAGGGCTAGTTCCACGGCTCACTTGTGGATGTCCCGGGCCAGGGCATCTTCGAACTCCTCCTCAATGTCCCAGAGGCCGTCCTCCTCCATGGCCCCGAGGGTCCGCAGGGCCATCGACGTGTCCACCTCCAAACCCCTGCGGATTTCCTCGAGGCACTCGGCCCGCCTCAGGGCCCTCAGCATGGAGTTTTCCGCCCTGACCATTGTGAACCATGCCTCTTCCGCCGCTGCATGCTCCGCATCTATGGCGTGGCCCAACCGCTGCCACACGGAAGACACTCTCTGTCCTGGGTCCTCCTGCCCTCCGGCCGATGCCTGCCCCTCCGATGTTGAAGGCCCCGAGCCTTCATGGCTCCTACCATGGTGCTGCTGCTGCTGTGCCTCTGCCTCTGCACTGCCTCCTGCTGCCTGCACATCCTCCGCCGGCTGGGGTGCAGTCGTTGACGTGGCCACCCCTGCTGGACGTCCGACTCCCGACTGTGGCAGGGATGCCTCCTCCACCAGCCTGGCCGCACCGTCAGAGGCAGCTCCACAGGGCACCCAGATGACTGATGGGTGGGAAGATGGCACAGAGGACGACTGGCGCGTAGGGGGTCCAGCTGAGGAGGGGTTCGTAGCAAGCCCCATCAGACGGAGGAATCCGGCCTGGGTGACCTGTCCCAGCAGGCTGACGTGGTCAATGAGCCATTCGAGATGACGTGCAGTCTCTTCATGAAAAGACTGCAGGTCACCTCGCATGGCCCGTTGACGCAACGCCACACCAGCCAGGACAGGCTCAACCCGGGCCTGGATAGCCACGTCCGCAGGCAGAGGAAGGCCAGTTGACGTCAGCTCATCCCCTGCCTGAAAACCGGTCTGGACGTCGGCATCCCTGCTGGTGCAAGATGATGCAGGGACAGGATCAGGGACAGGATTGCACACAGGCACCTCCGCGGCGGCCTGTGCTGCCTCCTGTCCCTGGTCCTGCACTGCACCACTAGCACCAGCGGGATCCCCACCCCCAGACCCCGTCTCTGGTGCTTGCACGGCCTCCTCCTCCACCAAACCCCCCACCAACCTGGATGACTCCGTGCCATCTTCCCCTGTTGGGCCCTGTGGGGTCCCAGCTGCCCCTTCTGCTGCCGAGGAGTCCAACTCCAACCTCTGCCTCTTGGACCTCCCCCCGGCAGCTGCGGCCTGGGACGCGGCACCGGACTCCTCACTCCCCGACGAGATGACAACATGGGAGGGGAGCCGGCCCTTGCGTCTCCGGCTGGCGGTGGGATCCCCGCTGCTGTGCTCCACAGCACCTTCTCCGCCCTCTTCATCAGTTGACGCTGCAGACAGGGAGAAACAAAACACACGCATCAGGGCACTGTACAATGGACACATACACACATGACAGTTGTACATGAGTGGCATTGGCAAACCTCAGACATGTCATCATGATCCCCAACACACATGTCATTACAACTCGCACACACGAGCCATACCACAGCCATATCGCAACTGCCAACACCATCCATACACATACAACAGCATGAGCAGCCAAAGGTGAGCCAGACATCACATGCAACACAGGAAGTGCACCACACATGTACACACACCACCACACTTGCATGCATGTGTACACCTCTGCCAAGTGTCGCAGTGTTCAGACGGGCATCCATGTCACATCTGCCCATCGGCTTCCACATACCGCTGTCACATGCATCCATGTTGCATCACTGTTGCACCCTTGTCAAATACACACACATGCACATGTACACAGCGCTGATACATGCAGCCGAAAACAACATACATGCGTGACATCACGGACATGTCTACTCACATACACATTCATACAAACTGGTGTGCCCACACAACTGCATTTGGCATGCAAGCCCACACACACAGGCACCATCCATGTCTCACACATTACAGCCCTCGCATGTGTCAGCCCCACGGCCCTGTACACCCGCACCCATACTCGACCCCATACAAACAGATGTGCAACCTGCACACTACTGAACAATCACCACACGCACTGCTCACAATCAGGATGCATGTACACTCACAGCTCGACTCCAGACGGGTCTGCTTCTCAAGGACCTGGACGTGGAGCTCTGGGGATATGCATTCCAGGACCCTCATCTGTTCTTCCGACAAGTGGCCCCGGCTTCCCTTGGCATCCGCTGCCTTCAAGAGGCGCCGGGCCTTGTTCAGGGTCCTGGACCTGAAGTCCTCCCAGCGCTTCTTGACATGTTGTAAGTCGCGGACTGCCACCCCCTCCGCGTTGATGGCAGTCACGATGTCAGTCCAGATCTGAGTCCGTCCTTCCTTGTCGGCGCGGGAACTTCCGAAGAGGGCATCATACTGCCCCAGGACTTGCTCCAACAGGACACCAACTTCGGTGGCACTGAAGCTGGTGCCCCTCTGCCTCTCTGGCCGGGGGTTGTCAGTGGTCACAGATGGAGTTTGCCCCGACATGACAACCCCAGAGGCAGGAGTGGGTGGGCAACTGGGTCCTGGGGCTGGGCTGTGGAGCGATGGAATCCCAGTCAGGAGTCTTCGGTTCCAGCAGGGGTGGTCACACCAACAGCACCCCTGGCTGATGTGCAGGCAGCAAATGGCAGGGCACGTGGGCAGCAGGCAGTCAGGCAGCAGCAGATGGCAGGTGGGAGCGTGCTCGGGGCTCTGGGGGGCAGTAGTTCGGCCTTCTGGGCAGGAGCGTGGTCTTCCGTGTGCTTACGCGTGGCCAGCTTGATACGTAGTGATTTGGTACGTGAAAATTCTGCATGTCAGCGTGTAATTCGAGGAAAGGCCCTTAGCGCGTAAGCGCGTCTGCACGCATACGCATTTTCATTGGACCAAAGGCCCTCAGCGCGTGAGCGCGTCTGTGACGTGACGTGCGAGGGTGTATCCCTCATTGCACGTGATGACAGAACACACGTAGATTTCAACCAATCGCGTGTGAAAGTTCACGGCACCCCGGAACACACGTACCCAGGCTAATCGCGTGTGGAACTACCCGCGCACCCCGAAACACACATACCCAGGCCAATTGCGTGTGGAACTACCCGCGCACCCGGAAAAACACGTACCCAGGCCAATCGCGTGTACGCTCGCTCCCCTCCGATCACACGCGATGACACCCGAATACGGGAAACCTGCGCACGGCAAAAGACGTGCACAGGCGTCAACGAGTCCGCCCACACGGAGGCGTCCCGCGCACAGCATAAAAGTGCGCGCAAACAACAAACGCGTATATACAGCGACGATGAATGCCCCATTTGTTGCTGCACTGATCGTGGGACACTGCAGGAGGAGGAGAATAGCCAGGGCACGCATTTTTGCACCACGGACAAGCCTTTTTGGGATGCCTGACGATCTGGTCTACGGCAGGTATAGGTTTCCACCCCATATCATCCTAGACCTGGTCAGGGAGTGGGAAGATGACCTCACATCCCCCACCCTTTGCTCCCAAGCATTGAGCCCCTTGGAGAAGCTGCTCAATGTCTTGCATTTTTTGGCCACTGGGTCGTTTCAGCGGACCACTGCCATAGTGGGGGCGGTCTCACAGGCCACGCAGTCACGCTGCCTACACCAGGTACTGGCAATCATGACAGCGCGCCCCTCAGTCCGCAGGCACATATACATGCCCAGAACACCCACAGAAAGGCAGGCCGTTGTCCTGGATTTTTTCAGGGTGGCACACTTCCCCAAAGTGCTCGGTGCCATAGATTGCACCCATGTGGCCCTACGTCCACCTAGGGCCACTGAGCACATCTACCGAAACCGCAAGCACTGGCATTCCATCAATGTACAGGTGGTATGCGATGCAAAGGGAATCATTACCTCTGTCTATGCAAACTACCCTGGCTCCACCCATGACAGTTTCATATACAGAATGTACGCCCTGAGCCGGGCCCTGGAAGCTGGGCAGCATGGCGACACATGGCTCCTAGGTCAGTACAAATCCCTTGCACATGCATGCAAGTCACACACAGACAAATATCCCAACCCTAATAATCTCAATTATTATCACCTCCCCAGGGGACAGTGCCTACCCTCTGAGCAACCACATGATGACGCCAATCCGGAACCCCACCACACCACCCCAGGTAAGATACAACGCCGCCCATATTGCAACCAGGGGCATAGTGGAGCGCACATTCGGAGTGCGCAAGTCACGTTTCCGCTCCCTTAACCGCTCTGGTGGGCAACTACTCTATGCACCACCAGTAGTGTGCAGGATCATTGTGGCAGCATGTGTCCTGCACAATGTTGCAACACGGCAGGGCGTCCCGGTTGACATGGTGGTGCCCCCACATTCCCAACCACAGGCACAGGCGCTGCCCATGGGAGGGGACAGGGCACGTGGCGAGGAAGCCCGGACCCAGCTTGTGGCCACATTTTTCACCTAAACTCCCACCCCTGCGGAGTGCACACAGGCCTGGCACATACCAGGTGACAATCGATGATGACAAAGTGACAGTCAACTGTCACAACCCTACCACCCTGAGATAGTTGCCATGGAAGTGCCACATCCCTAGCTACTTAAACACAAGCTATCCTGTGCAACCAAAATGCACACATATGACATGTGACATGACATGGGCCATACACAAGTATTCCAAGGCGCATTGAGGCAGGGGGGGGGGGACAAGGGAACACAGAGAACGGTACTACTAGGCCAGGTGTCATTGAGATTGTGCAAGTGCAGGGGTAGGGGGGAAGGGTGGGGGGAGTCCAGTACAGGGGAAGTAGGCCAAAAAAATAATACATAGGTCGCCTGGTGGCAACTGCAAAGGTAAGTGCAGACAAGTGCTGGGAAGGGAGGGCTGTAGGGATAGAGAGACAGTACTGCAGTGCAGGGGTTGCCAGGGTGGCAGTGCAAGTGGAGAGTGGCTGGGCCAGGGACCGAGGTTGGTGAGAGTGTCCCAGTTGCAGCTCCTGTGCAGTTCCAGTGAAGAATTCTGCAAGGGAGAGGCAGAGAGTAAGCAGAAGCAAAGAGGAAGGTCTTGAGGTGCTTCCAGAACTGGAGATGGTTCCCCTCAAGTTCAAGTCAGGCAGGAAGTCTGTTCCAGGGGGAGGGCCCTGCTGCGGAGAGAAACCTACCCCCAGCTAGTTGCTCTGAGAAGCGGATGACCTGGACATGCAAGGTGTGCATCACACACACCTGCAAAACAGGCCATGGCCATCATTGTCATGTCAGTCAAACCCTCGCAAACATCAACATGACATGGCAAGCAATACCCATACAACGACGCAGTAACGATAAGGTACACATTGCCATGTCCTAAATGTACAGTGGCATCGGACAATGATGCCTGACCCGGAATCAGATGAAATGACAGACCAACAAAATGTCCCACCCAAAGTAAGTCGTTTCCAAATGCATTACAACAGTCTTAGAAGTAACATCACAATGAATGCCTGTCTATATGCACATTATGCATTGCAAAATCAACACTGCAGCTCATGTGTGCAGTGTCCTACTCCTGCATCACACCGCTCAGCGCACAGCACAGTGAACAGCCATTGCGTGTGATGCACACCCTGAGCATCACATCTAAGTGACAGACCACATCAAACATCAAATTAGGCATGTACTGGAACCATAATCGGTCACAGAACATGTGCTGCCGGGACATAGTGGGCACCAGAAGGCAAACAGTGTACACGTGGATATGCAAGGGTGGGAGTACATGGAGTGCATCCGAGTGCAAGTGTGTGGTTCTGCAAGGACATGCACTCCACATATGCATGTGCACTCAAGTGACCATCAGTGTTCCCTACACATCACATGTGAACATCCACCATGTGTACACCCCAGCATGTCAAACCACAACTATTCCCTCGCACCTGAAAGGAAAACACAACACATGAACAGGCATTGATCAGCAGAACACAACATGTACATAGGATTACAACATTACAATGTCAGAGTTCCCATCACACTGCAGGGCAACGCAACTATCAACAACAACCCCCCCCTCCCTCACAAATGACCATGACCCACTGAACAACTGCACCTGGGTCATGGAGCCTCCAACCCTCATTTCCACCTGGCCACAGGATCACCTTTACCCTTCGTGTCCATCTCCCACCTTGTGTGTAAAAAGATGCCTGAACCCTCAGAATCCACACTCATTTCCAAATTCACAAAATCCAAGGCATGAAAACGAACCCAAACACCCTCCAGTAGATGACTTGACGTAGCACTACCTCACAAACGCCAAGTACTACCACAATGATGCAACAACAAAGGTAGCACAGCAAAACAATGTCACGACAGGATGTGAGACATGTGTGGTACATGACATAGGATGATGCACCATGAATGGATGTGTACTGTCACCGGTCCCCTGTACAGGCGCGGGAGTGTCATGAAACAACCACCCACACCATGTCCCGGGTGCCTGCAAGGTCAAACTCACACATGCCCCTGAGATCCTGGTGGGGAATGAGGTTCAGGGATATGCAGTCGGGACAGGTTTAGACACACTGGATGACTGGATGGAGTGGCAGGTGAGGGGAGGAGGAATGACACATGAGACTAGGGAATGCACAAAAATGTACAACCTGCATGAACACATACACAATCCAAACAAACTTGGACATCATTGTCATGGCCTTCTGTAGTCCAGGCTCAGGAGTGGTACGAACCAACCACCCCCTCTAGGGTTTTGGCGCCTGCAAGTTCGGGGCTTACACAGGCATCCGCAACCCCAGTGGGGAAAGAGGGTCAGGGAACGTTGCTTGGATAGGCACGGGAAGCAGGAACACCGGGTAGAGGGTACAGGTTTCAAAATTGCATAGGATCACGGGTGATTAGGGAAAAAAACATACCAAATAGAACCACACATACATCCATGCATCAGTACACTCCCCAGCAAGCCTATGCAGGGCAGTTTGTAAGAAAAACAACAAGACACTTAGCTCTGGTTTTGAGTGCTGGCCTCCTGCCTGCGCACTCTCAGGTCCGGTTACAGGAGCACTGCAATGCTGCAAAGAGAGACACAGTCAACAACCTGTAAGTGCCAATTACACAAAAACACAACACAAAACATGCCCCATAGCAACAAACTACTCTACAAACAGACAATCTGTGCTCTATGCTTCGTACCCATATATAACATCACCCCTGTGACGGGTCATACACAGTCAATGCAGTAAGTCAGCCGCTGGTGGGTGCGTGGCAAATGGAACACCAATGTGTCACAATTCACACAACATGCAATGTTCCCTGGGTAAGCAGACAGACCCATATGGCAAGCCATGACTACAGAGCAAGTTGCGTACCACCATGACCGAAACAAAGTTGGCAATGCATTCATCATGAAGAACGTGGAATAGACATGCACTGCACCCGAGTATGTCCCTTGCTGTATGTCCCTGTGAGCTGCCCCTTTTCATGTCTCGGAAGGCTACATGGTTGATACAAGTGCCTCAATGAACCTTGGTGTACCGCAGGGTATGTGCCACTGCCCCTGCATGTGTCCCAGACAACCCTACTATCAACAGCCATCAGTCCACAAACACATCTGAGCTGCATTGTGTGCTTCAACACCAATATTCGTCTAAGCTCACCCTCAGTGCTGTGACTAAGCCTGCATGTGCAACTCGCCTGGTGCAAGCTTTGCTGTGTCGTGGCCCCCCTGTGATGCTCACCTTGCCTGGAGTTCCTTGGAACATGTCAGCAGTTCTAGGATGTGGGTCTGCAATCACTGTGGCTCTGCTCGTGCACACATGTGCATGTGGGCACCAACAAACGGGTCAGGAATTCCGTCGTCCAATGGGCCATGTCTGCTGGAAAAGGTGCTCTGGTGCCTCATCCCCCTGCAGAAAGGGCATGAAACACATGATTAATGCATCAAAGTGATCTGTATGTGTCTCATCAGGCATCTCATTACTTGACCATGTCAGAGAGTCACATCACAAATCACACCATCAGTCCGTCTTTGACCTCCAAAGTGTGGAACACTATCTACAGCATGAATTGCAACAAGCACGTGTACAGGAAAGATATGAAACATAATACACAATGCATAGCAATCAATGTCCACATTAATCATGACACACCCCATCTAGCAAAAGCTGAACAGTGGACAATTACACCTAAATCATCCCCACTAGGGGTGTCAACACAAGTCACAAAGCACCAGACATGCCACAGATATGACAGTCCAAAGCCCTTGTGTAAAATTCTGTAACACCGAACCATCCTTGCGAGCCCATGGATAAGGGAGGCAGGAGTGGCATATGTGAGTCAAGGAACCCAAGCAGCAAACACATACACAAGACAACCATGAAGGGCCCAGCTGGAACAGACAGTGGATGCCTTCAAAAACCACAAGGCACCGCACTGTCACATGAAAGCACAATAGACTACAAATTTTAAACTAACTCAACTATTAACTAATTACACTAACTATGGAAAACCTACATTACCTATTTAAACTAACTATCAAACAGAAACTTAACTAACTAAACTAAAAGAAAAATCAAAAATGGCCACATACGACCCAGGGGGAGGGGAGGCACCCAGGAGGGGGGAGGTACAGGGTGCTGCTCAACATCCACATGCGATGATGCTGAGCCAAAAAAAAATACCTCCATGGGCTCAACGCCTGCACAGCACGACCTATGTGGGAGATAGATGGTCGTCCGAGTCTGGCTCATCCTGTAAAGGAGGACGTGGCACAGTAGCCTGGCCACGCCTAGCCGCAGCTTGCCCCTCGTCGGCAGCAAGTCTGCCAGACAGGTGAGCCTGGTTCTGTGTGGCGATGTTACATAGGTCTGCATGCAGAACCTCACGTGATACACGTGCTTCCTCTTGCAAGGTAGCACGTGTAACACGGAGTTCCTCCTGCAAGGCCTGGCTGGACAACCGCTGCACCTCCCGGCAAGCCTGTAGCTCAGCCGAGATGGTGCGCTCAAGCTGTGCAAACCTCTCCTCTGCCTGCTGCCTCTGGGACATCATAAGGACACCCAGAGTGGTTCTGAGGGAGGCATACTCCTCTCTCAGGGCATCCATGTGCGCCTCTGCGTGAGCAGCAATTGCTTGACGCAGAGACGACATTTCAGCCTGGCGTGCCCTGTCTGAGGCCGCCATGCCCAGCCTGAGCGAGCGGGCCGTGGACCGTGCCGCCTGCTGCTGCAGAAGCACCTGCCTAGCAGGGGGGAGCACAGATCGGGCCACACGCTCCATGCTGTCAGCGATGTTCTCCATTGCTGCCCTCTGCCGTTCGGAATTGGCAGTCATGTCTTGCTCCCACTCAGTATACAGCGGTTGCGCGCGGCGACCGCGTTGCTGGGCTTGACCTCTGCGGGACCCAAGGACCGGGGGTCCTCGCTGTGTTGGCACCGCCTGCGGCTGCACGACTACATGCCCCCGTCGACGTGATGTCCCAGGCACATCAGTGACTGGTGTGGAGGGTGACCCTGCGTCCCGATCCACCACGGGCGGAGGAACCAAGACTGTCTGATCCCTCAGTGCAGGTGTCGCAGACAGAGGAGTGTCCACATCAGAATCACTCACCCCTGACACATGGACTTGATGCTCATCCAACTCAACATGGACGTCAGAGTCGTCATCAAGGCTGGACTCATAGGCGGCCAGAGACAGGATGGACTGCAGCACTTGGGGGTTTTCATGGCCTACCACCCCACGACCCCCACTAGTGCCGGGTTGATGTGGTCTTACCAACCCTGTGTCTGGCATGACAACACCATCCTCTGCATCCATTGCGTCATCACCTGAAAAATAGAGAGGAAAAGGTCAGTACGCATGTCAGAAGCACACGACACACACACACACCGACAGCAAAGGCATCCGGCAGACATGTGACCTGGCATGCATGCTGGGTCTACTTTGAATAGCTTCTGTGATCAGACCTGTTGAAAGGTGGCAGTTTGCATGGAAGTGGGTCTATGCAGTAAAGAAAATGTGTACGCCACTCACTACCTACATGTACAAGCACTCCATGGTGTTTGCCAGGAAATGTGAACGCAGTGCAATGTCAAATTCAGACATCACGTGCATTGTGTATTCAATGTGTACCATGTCTAGAAGCCAAGCACCCCTCCACCCCAGTACCAAAGCAGGGATGCCTAGCATGGTATCAAAAGGCTGACCATACACCTGTGTATTGACAGGCAGTGATGACTGGCATCAACAGCTTAATGTTATTCAAATTACAACACTGCAAATGATGCTGGGACAGTGGGCAGGACATATGATGGAAGATCCGGAGGCCGGCCACGTGTGAAGAAGACACGACAAGAGTTGGACAGAGTCATTGGCCATTGAACAGGCTGAGGCCTGTGAGCCACACAGATTGTCAGAGCATAAACAAGTGTGCAACGCAGGACTGAGCCACAGTTGACATGGGGAGGCCGATAATATGGCAGGCAATGTATGTAACCAAGGACTCATATTACAGTGATCATCCAGTCAAGGACACATAGGGGCATGCGTGCAATGCACATGGAGCATGAATGGGCACTCATGTCCCTGCGGGACATCTAACCCATGCACAGTACAAGTGGGATACCCTGCATCGAGTACTAAGGCTGTACCACATGGCATATGTCTGGCAGTTTCTACGCTGGAAGTTAGCATCTACACAGGACACATGAACAAGAAACTACACATTGGCAAGAATGAAGCAGACCAGTGCAAAGGTGGAACTGGGGTGCAGAGTGGCGGAGGAGGGGCAAGGGAGCATGCCCACATGGAGTCCCGCATGCAGGCAGAGGAGACATGCATGACGGTAGCATTGCATTACTTACACATCAGAACCATGTACACGTCACATGTAGCAGCAATCATGCACATCACATCCCACAAGTGAAACAAACACGTCCTCAACAACTACGCATCAACACTCACTGGACTGGGCATCAAAGTCCAGCATCTCTCCCACTCCTTCGACCAATTCTGGTGGTATGAACTCCGCAACGAGAGCCTCATGCGGAGTGAGTTCTTCCTCCTCTGGTGCAGGCCCACCGCCAGTCACCAGAGTCAAGTTGTAATTTGAGGCTTGATGTCATTCCAGCGCTTTTTGCACTCCTGCACCGTGCGCACCTCATGGCCGAATGAACTGACATGTTCCGCAACATGCTTCCAGTGGGTGTCACGTTGGGCAGCCGTAGTCTGACTATTGGCACCCACTAGCATGTCACGGCTGTGGCCCCGCACGCAGTCCACGAGGAAGTCCAGTTCCTGCTTACAGAAAGGCTTCTTCCTATACGTGCAGGAGGTCGTGGCTGTGTGTGGGGTCCCAGCCTGTGCTGCAGGTGCAACCTTCCTTCTCTTGGACTGTGGCGCAGACCCTGGCTGGCTAATGTCACCCTGACCAGTATGGCCAGTGGGTTCGGTGGATTGAGCCGAGGGAGTGGCAGGTGGAGGGATGACCAAAGGCCTGACTTGTGTCAGTGGCAGCTGGGTGCCCACTAATGGACCCTGCGCAGCAACATCAGCTGTGGCAGGGTCATTGACCGCAATGGTCCTGGTTGGCAGACTCACAACCGGGGTGCTGTTGGGTGCATCTGCCCCTGCACTTGCCAACATCCGGCTGTTCGGGGCAGCAGATGACATGACTGCCCCAGGGACACGTGTCTTGGTCTGAGCAGCCCGGCCTGACCCAATGGTTTCCCCCCTGGCCTGTTGGAGATCTACCAAGGGCTCTTCAAGTGCCAACGCAGCCTGCACTGGCAGACCCTGAGCCTGGGTGGCGGTGTCCACAGCTGCACCTGCAGCTACCGCTACCCTTGGGCCCGTGGCAGTCGATGGAACGGACTGCCGGGTCATACGGGTGCCAGTGCCAGATGCAGGAGCTGCATCCCCCGGAACCACAGGGGGTGGTGGCATGGCTGCACCGACACATGGCACAACATTGGGCTCAAGTGGCGCACCCCTGCCTCTTCCCCCTCTGTGGCTGCCCTGGACACCCTGGAGTCCCCCTACTCCCTGGTCACCACGGCCACGTCCCTGACCACGCCTGCCACGAGGAGTACGCCCAGCTGAGGTGCCCATCACCTTTGGTGGCCTCCCAACCATGGCACAGATGTAATAGTGCTGGCACAGATGGAGTGGTGCCAATTCGAGGTGTGCAGCACAATTGACCTGGGCAATTGGGGTGAAGGGTGTGGGAAGCAAGATGTTAACAGCCCCCCTGCACCTGCAAGGCTGTATGTGACCCCGGTGATGTGGTGACGGGTCACGCAACGCTCAGGCACCCCAAAACTGCAGTAAAACCGTGCACGCAACCCTGCAGCCTACGTGCGTGGATTAAACCTCCCGCAGTACGCGGTGGCACCCAGTAACACGAATAACGCGTACGCGTGGGGCACGCAGGCTACGATGAAATCGAAAATGGGTGCAATACACAGGGGCACCCGCAGTGGGAAAAGGAGCGTTTGCGACTCACCGTCTGACTAGCGCGATACAGAAAAACACACGTAGCCAATACCCCCGCCAAAAGAACAGATACATCCTTGAGAGCTGTGAAGTAGATGGCGCGCGAAACAACAGGAAGCAGCAACACACGTCGGTCTCCACGAAAGGCACGTACAGCGAACTGCTGGACCCACTCACCTTTAACCCGTGCTGAGGGAAACGCACGCGCGCATCATGTCACATGCGGACGTGCACTTTTTCACGCGCGATTACGCACATTACACGCGGACGTGCAGTTTTTCACGCGCGCTTACGCATGGGCCCTTTCCTCGTATTACACGCGGACGTGCAGTTTTTCACGCGCGCTTACGCATGGGCCCTTTCCTCCTATTACACACGGACGTGCAGTTTTTCACGCGCGCTTACGCGCATTACAAGCGGACGTGCATTTTTTCACGCGCGCTGTAATGCCCATGCACGTCTGTACACGTCACGTCACAGGGGCGCTTGCGCTCGAGAGGCCTTCTGTCCAATGAAAATGCGTATGCGTGCAGACGCGCTTATGCGCTAAGGGCCTTTCCTCGAATTACACGCTGACGTGCAGATTTTTCACGTGCCAAATCACTACGTATCAAGCTGGCCATGCGAAAACACACGCAAGACCACGCTCCTGCCCAGAAGGCTGAATCACTGCCCCCCAGTGCCCCGAGCAGCCTCCCACATGCCATCTGCTGCTGCCTGCCTGCCTGCCTGCCTGCTGCCACCGTGCCCTGCCATTTGGTGCCTGCACATCAGCCATCTGCAGGGGTCCAGTTGCTGTGTCCACCCCTGCTGGTACAGAAGATTCCCGACTCGAATAACATCGCTCCACAGCCCAGCACCAGGACCCAGTTGCCCACCCACTCCTGCCCCTGGGGTTGTCATGTCGGGCACATCCACATCTGACACCAGTGGCAACCCCCGGCCAGAGGGGCAGAGGGGCACCAGCTTCACTGCCACCGAAGTTGGTGTCCTGGTGGAGCAAGTCCTGGGGCAGTATGATGCCCTCTTCGGATCGTCCCGCGCCAACAGGGAAGGACAGGAGAGGATCTGGGCCGACTGTGTGGTTGCCATCAAGAAGCGCTGGGAGGGCTTGAGGTCCAGGACCCTCATGAAGGCCCGGCGCCTCTTGGAGGGGGGCCGGGGCCGCATGAGTTCCATCCAGTTGAGGGTCCTGGAACGCGCACACCCAGCGCTCCACGCCCAGGTCCTTGAGAGGGAGACCCGTCTGGAGTTGAGCGGTAAGTGGCCAAGCATTGCTGTGTGAGACAGGGCATGTTGCAGTGTGCTGGTTGTCTGATACTTGCCTGCATGTGTGACATAGGCCATGTACGCATGTATGTGTGCAGGGACATCATGGTAATGCATGTGCAACCTGTAATGTGTGAACCGCACGGTTGTTGCATGTGTTTGAATGCGACATGGGGAGCCCTGTGCAGATTGCACACATGACAGCATGGCAGTCTCTGTTCCTGGACATGGGTGGGGGCGAGGGATGGGTGCTGATGCCAGATACATATGTGGTATCCATGTCTGTGTGCCTGACCTGCGTGTCTGTGACTTGTGAGTGCCATGGATGCATGACACATGTCTGTGACAATATACTGATTCACTGATGCAGCCTAGTCATCCCTGTATGCACTGTGATTGGGGTGTACGGGGCCAGATGGATGTGACTGAGGTGAAGTGTGTGCATGTGATAGGCATGACCCATGATGCATGTGAGTCCCATTACATTGTATGATTCGAGAGTCCATTGGACATGCATAGAAATGTCCATGGCACGCACCATGGCACGCACCATGACTGTCACTGTGTGTGTTTTGCCTGGACTGACACATGTGTTGTGGTGTGACATGATGGAAGTGTACTTTGACAGTGGCACTTGTTAGGGAGAATTCTCTGTTTAGGCTGAATTTCCTAACCTAGTGAGTCCCCCAGCAGCTTTGCTGGATTACTGGAGTTTGTTTTTGTCCATCCTGCCAAGAGTGTGACCCTTTTCTCTCACTCTTGGGCATGTATGTGTGTAATTCCTTTGAATGTCAATGGGCCTCATTACGACCCAGGCGGTAAGGGGTTTACGGCAGCGTAAACAGCGCCGACCCTTACCGCCTGATTACGAGGTCCCTTAGCGCCATGGAGGTTTTAACACCTGCTTTTAGCAGGTGTTAAAATCCATGGCGCTAAGGGACCTTGGTGTTATGGGGCAAACATGGGAATGGGGAAGGGTAAATGGGGATTGGGGACTTACCGCCCCGCCAACCTCGGAATGGGGCGGTAAGTCCGCCAACCACCATGGCGTAAACGTAGTTTACACCATGGTGGTAAAGTCACGGCCCAGGCGGTAACTTACCGCCTGGGTCGTAATGAGGCCCAATGTGTTCGATGGGCTATGGGGTCGTTTACTCCATAGGGTCTCATATGTTTTTCTATGCGTGTCACACTGCACCCTACGTGTCGTGACACGGGGGTGCCCTAGCAGGTCCCCCCACCATAGACTCCATACTCGGGGACTGACTACTGTCTCCCCGGGCATGTAAAGTCACCATTGGCTTTACTAGACCTAAATTTGCTAACAGAACTAGTACCAACCATCTTATTGTGGACGTGCTAGTAGGGGTAATTCGATTACTCCTGGATCTGTTACTCGAGGGGGCACTGTCCCGTCCCTCCTCGTCGAGTTTTGGCTGGTGGCAGTGGAAACTACTTGTTATGTTCGACCCCGAGCATAACTCTATGGGATTTGTCCCATTGTTGAAGATTGATACTTTTTCTCATTAATCTCCAACGTACCACCGATCTACTTATCTTAAATAGGTTTATCGAGTGGTATTTTCTGCCAGAACTCGTTTTGTAAAATGGCGTCTGTGTTCGTCTCTGTGACTCCTAAACCAAAGGTTGAGCCCTTTGTTCCACTTTTGGCGGGCCTCTGGACAGAGACCCTCCAAAGTGGTGCCATTCTGTCTGGGTTACCTCAGGGGTGTAGGAGGGGGTTTAGACACCCTGGACCGAGTTGCCTTGCCAACTCAGGTCGCACTCTGGAGTGATTGGCCCAGGTGATGAGCCTTCCCGCTCACCACTTAGCATGTGTTGATTGACAGCTAGGCTGAATGAATGGGGGGCGTCTGCATAAAAGCAGGGCTTTTGGGACTGGATCTTCAGAAGTCGCCACAGGACCTAAAGAATCCGACTAGGGTAACGCTGAGCCGACCTGCACGACAACACCTCTGGTGGAGCCCTGCGGAATCGTCTCACAATCTCCCGACGACAGAGGAGATCTCCCTGCCGGAGAGTCTCTTCCCCTGGCTGGTGGGAACAACCAGTCTTCTTCTTTGTGCTTTTTATTCGCCCAGGACGCAGTGGTCGAATTGCCCGTGCAGAGCACCCGGCAACCGGATAGCCACTACCCCTGTACCACGACCGAAAGGTGGTGCCTTGTGACGGAGCACTCCGTGGCTGGTTTCTTCCCTGGTGGTGCACCGGACATCTTCCCTTCGACGACGAGATCATCTCATCTCTTGGCCAAGACCTATCGTGCATCCAACACCAGGAACAACTGCCCCCGCCGGAGCTGCCTCCACAACAAGGTACCGTAACCGCCTGGCTTCCCTTATCGATCGGTTCGTATGAGGTATCTGATTCCTCTCCGTTCCGTTGGGTTGCCTCCAAGCTTTATTCACTCTTTGTTCTGAACTGGTTCCACCTGTCGCTAACATTTTGCTAAACAAAGACTTGAGCGCATCTTCCGTAGAGACTTTACAGGACATCGTGCCTTGCCTCTCACCGAGTGGGCCTGGCCGCTGAACTTTATGACCTATTGTGATTATTGCCTTCCTGCCTTGCAATTTACCCGCTTCAGTACGAACCGTGTTGACTTCATTACCTGCCTATCTCTTTTCTCCCTTCCTCAATAAATATTCGAGTGTCATCTAGGTTGAGGTATACACCTCTGTCTGAAAATAAGTGGTGCCGTTAGAACCTAGAGTTGTCGATATTGTGTTTCGGGGGATTGAGCTTTATTCCATTCTGCAGAGTAATTGTGTTTTGATTTGTTTGCCGTGATTTGCTTTAGTATTTTTCATAGACGTCCTGTTATAAATAAATAATTTACTATCTTTATACTAAGCCTTGTTGAGTGCTTACTTGTTTTGCTGCGAAGAATTGCCCTATCTTGTATACTCCCTATACTGACCAACTTTTCTTGAGAGAAGTCTGACTGCTCAGCCACAGCTACCACTTGAATCTGTGTGGTGCAGACTGCTACCAAGGTGGTTCATCGCAACACCTGTAGTCCTAAATCTTTTGCAGTGGTCCCAGAGGGAACTGCACAGGTTTCCGCCTAACACTGGTGTACAGCGGTGGGATTAGTATCGAGTATACAGTTTAGAGTGCTTTTCGACGCTGTAGGACAACTAACCACAAAACTTTACGAAAGCAACTTTAAAAAAAAACATGTCTACAATGGAAATTTACAGCCAAGAGTCTTTGTCAGATAAAAATACTGAGAGTCTGCGAGCTCTCTGTAGACAAGAGAATCTTCCTGTAAAAGGCAAGAAGTTAGAACTGATAGAGAGATTGCTGGCGAACCAAAGTCTGGGTACTGGTTCAGAGGAACCAAACTCTCCAGCAACTGTAGATAACAGTGATGGTGTTGATCTGAATCGTAATTCTGATGATAGCGATGAAGAGGCTGACGAGGACGGTGAGGCTAACGGAAATGTCTCCCCCGCTCCTCTATCTGCCTTACCAACTGTGCCTACGGGGCCCATACCAGGTCCCACAAGTAACCCTGCTTATTTTGAACTTGAAAAAATGAAGCTCGAATTAGAATATAAACGGTTCTTGGCTCAATCTGAATGAAACCAAGAGCTCGAGTTCAGACGAATGAATGCCCAGGCTGAGCAGAAACAGGCTGAGTTGAGACTCAGAGAAATAGAGCTTAATCATGAGTTAGAAATGAAAAAGTTGTCTATGGAAAATGCTTCTCTCTCCTCTGGTTCCTCTAGGAGCTCCAGTCCCAAAAGACCCCGGATGCCGAAGGAATTAGTGGGTATGTACGAACCGAGATTGGATGTGTTGGATTGGTTGAAACTGTTTGAATACAATCATGGGCTCCAGGACATCACCGGGAATGCGTTGCTTCCCTGGTTGTTCTCTAGGCTTCCTCCTGTTGCGACTGATGTGGTAATGGAGTTGGGGGAGGTGGATAAGACGGATTACGAACGTGTGAAACTAGCTTTGATAGCTAGATTCGGGAAGACCCCTTCCCAGTATCTTAAGAGGTTTAGAACCCTCAAAAAGCATGATGGTACCCCTTGGGCTACCTGGGTGAGTGAAGGGTTGAAAAACTTAGAGGGATGGATTAAGGGTTACAAAGTTAACACTTACGAGGGTATGCAAAATCTTTTTATGTTGGAGTCGATTTATGATGCCTGTTCTCCTGAGCTCAGACAGCACTTGGCTGATTCAAAGGAATTAGATTCCAGGGCTCTAGCTAAGGCTGCTGACTTGTGGGTTGCCAACAGGGCTACTCACAAGGATTCTGGAGCAACTCAGAAAAAGGACGAGGGAAAACAGCCTAAAAAAGACTCAAAGGAGAATTCAAATAACTCACATTCCAAAGAGGGCCCCAAACAAAACCAGAAGGGTAAGCCACCGGGAAAACCACCGCAGAATAGTGTGACTTCTGGTGCCAAACCGGAAGGAGGTCAGAACAAGCCACCATTCCAGAAAGCATTCGGGAAATGCTTTGTTTGCGGCTCGACTGATCATGTGAAAGGAGATCCCAGATGTAAGGGTAAACCTTCAGGGGTCCAACTTGTCTCCTTAGCCTTCGCTCCCGAGGAGGAAGTCCAAATGGCAAGTGGAAACTTTCTACTGCTAGCTGACGAACCCATTGGAGTCTCAGCCAGCGTTTCTTTAGTATCTCTGGGGTTGTGGGAACAACAGAATTTAGATGTCTATAATTCCATCCCCGATAATACTAAAGAGTATTATAAGGACAGTGTCCAGGTGAATGGTCAGGAGACGCCTGCCTTTAGGGACACTGGGGCCAGCATAACTGTGGTGGATAAATCGTTTTTTCAGGCCGAGGATGTTGCTAAGGCACCCAAACGCCTCACCAAGTTAGCTGGAGGGCCTGTGCAGATGCTTCCCCAATTACCAGTTCTCATCCAGTGTAACGACATGACTGTAAAGATACCTGTCAGCATACAGAGTGAGGTACCAGGACGCGTACTGTTGGGTAACGATTTGAAAACTCTTGGAGTTGTATCGCATACTCCCAGACCTCCTAGTAAAAGGTTACAGGAGCTCACCAGACCTGCAAGAGAGAGGACCATGCGCGGTACTCTCGAGGAGATGATGAAGAAAGAGATCACTCCTGCTCCATTGGAAATGGCGGCCGCTGTCTCTAAGAACACAGAAGCAAAAGGGAAACCTAAGACTTCTAAACCGAAACCAGCAGCCCGCATTCCAATGCAGCCGACACGGACTTCCCCTCGGTTGTCCAACGTCACACCCGTAACTCCACCTCCAGCTGAGGCTGAGAGGGAGGTACAACCATGTGTGGTAGAATTAGACTCTGAGGAAGAGCTAATGGAAGGCCAAGAACTCATTGGAGATCTGGATCCTGTTGACCATCCTGAGCTGCAGTCGTTACTGGCAGAAGGTGGACCCAGCAGGGCAGACTTCAGTAAGGGACAGAGAGAATGTCCAACTCTGGAAGGTCTTCGCCATCAGGCAGAAGCTCAGGCTGAAGGGCAAGAGCCTGGGAAACATAGGTTGCACTGGGAAGATGGCCTCTTCTATAGTGAACCGACCGAGTCTGCACCTGGAGACTACAAACGCCTTGTAGTACCCCAAGAGAACAGACCACAGTTCTTGCAGTTAGCCCACGAGATTCCTTTGGCTGGTCACTTGAGTTTCAAGAAGACCAAGGAAAGGCTCTCACTCTACTTCTATTGGCCAAAGATGGGGGCCGAAGTAGAAAAACACTGCAGAAGCTGCCATACCTGCCAGATCTCTGGTAAGGTTGGGTCCAAGAATGTGGCACCGTTAGTGCCTCTTCCCGTTGTGGGAGTCCCATTTGAGAGAGTAGCAATTGATATCGTTGGTCCCCTTGATCCTCCAACCTCCTCAGGCAACAGGTTTATACTTGTTGTAGTAGACCATGCTACTAGGTATCCTGAGGCAATTCCTATGAGGACTGTTACAGCTCCGGCTGTGGCTAAGGCCCTCCTTGGTATTTTTACTAGGTTCGGATTTCCTAAGGAAGTAATCTCTGACAGGGGGTCAAACTTTATGTCCCACTACATGAAAGCCATGTGGAAATCCTGCGGAGTAACTTACAAGTTCTCAATGGCTTACCACCCACAAACCAATGGGTTGGTAGAACGGTTCAACCGAACCATGAAGAGCATGATAGGTGCTCTAGAAGAACCCCTTAAGCGTAAGTGGGACCTTCTATTGCCATGCCTTCTTTTTGCTTATAGAGAAGTCCCTCAGGAGGGAGTAGGTTACTCTCCCTTCGAACTACTCTATGGTCATCCCGTCAGAAGTCCATTGGCCCTGATTAAGGAGGGGTTGGAGAGTGCTCCTTCCCCCAAGCCAGTCAGAGTGACTGACTACGTGATAGGTGTCCGGAGGAGAATGTCGCACCTGATGACAGCAGCAAGCGATAACTTGAAAGCTGGACAAGCATTGGTCAAGCACTGGCACGATCAAAAGGCTAACATGGTTGAGTTCGCTCAAGTCCAGCTCGTTCTTGTTATGATCCCCACAAGGCAGAGGGCCTTGCAAGATAAATGGATGGGACCCTACCGAGTAGTGGGTAAGCTCGGTGAGGTTAACTATCTGGTGGACTTGGGCAACCCAAGGAGGCTCTGACAGTCTTTCACACCAACCGACTCAAAGCGTATGTCTCACGACCGGATGTAGGAGCGTTGTTTCTAGCATCATCTGAGGAAGAAGAAGAGAGTGAAGCTCTTCCGGATCTCCTCAGAGGCTTACCTTTAGATGAGAAAATTGAAGGAGTAAATCTCTCCTCCAATCTGACACCCGAGCAACAAGAAGAGTGCAAGTCTATGTTGAATCAGTTTGCCTCTCTGTTCTCGCTCTCACCAGGCTTGACCCCTTGGGGCCAGCACGAAATACTCACTGGTGACTGTCTGCCTGTCAAAAGCAGAGGATAACGCATGTCAGAAAACGTAAGAACCCACATCAAAGGTGAGGTCAGCAAGATGCTTGATCTCGGGGTAATAGAGCCCTCTACTAGTCCATGGTGTAGCCCAGTTGTGTTAGTACCAAAGGCCGGGTCTAAAGAACTTAGATTCTGCGTGGATTATAGAGCTCTTAACGCAGTCACCACGACTGATGCCCACCCTTTGCCAAGAACAGATGAGTTGGTGGATAAACTTGGCGCCGCCAAGTTCCTCAGCACCTTTGACTTGACGTCAGGCTATTGGCAAATAGCCCTGACCAACCATGCCAAGGAGAAAACTGCATTTTCTACCCCAATTGGTTTATACCAGTTTACGGTCATGCCTTTCGGACTAAAAAATGCACGTGCTACGTTTCAACGGATGGTAAACCAGGTTCTAACCGGGATGGAGGACTTCTGCATGGCATACTTGGATGACATCGCAGTGTTCAGCAATTCCTGGGAAGAACATGTAACCCACCTGAGAGATGTTTTGCAGGCTCTTGGACGAGCCAATCTGACCATAAAGGCGAGTAAATGCCAAATTAGACAGAGTAAGGTAGTCTATCTTGGGCATGAGGTAGGCGGTGGAGAAATAAGGCCTTTGCTCAGTAAGATTGAAGCTGTGCAAAATTGGACAACACCGACTACTCAGACTCAGGTGAGAGCCTTCCTAGGCCTCACCGGGTATTACAGGAATTTCATAGAGAACTATGGGACCATAGCTTCTCCACTGAATGTCATCTCCTCGCCCAAATTCCCTAAAAAGGTTAAATGCAACGAGGAGTGCAATCAGGCTTTTGAAAACCTGAAAAAGGCTCTTTGCCAAGCCCCAGTACTCAGAGCTCCTGATTACCGCCAACACTTCATTGTGCAGACAGACGCTTCCAATGTAGGGATAGGTGCCGTACTCAGTCAACTGGATGGGAAAGGTAGGGAGCACCCCGTTTGCTACATCAGCCGCAAGCTGAAGGATCCTGAAACAAGGTGGGCAACAATCGAAAGAGAGTGCTTTGCTATCGTGTGGGCTCTGAAGAAGTTTAGGCCGTACTTGTATGGTTCTACTTTTGTTATTCAGACTGACCACCAACCCTTGAGATGGTTAATGCAAATGAAAGGGGAAAACCCGAAACTACTGAGATGGTCGATCTGCCTGCAAGGGTTTGATTTCACCATTGAGCACAGGTCAGGGTGTCACCACCAAAATGCTGATGGTCTCTCTAGGATGTATGTCATCGACTAGAGGTATGAGATTCATCCAGGAGTGGATTAAATCCTCCTGTCCCTTAGTCTGGGGGGGGCGAGTGTTAGGGAGAATTCTCTGTTTAGGCTGAATTTCCTAACCTAGTGAGTCCCCCAGCAGCTTTGCTGGATTACTGGAGTTTGTTTTTGTCCATCCTGCCAAGAGTGTGACCCTTTTCTCTCACTCTTGGGCATGTATGTGTGTAATTCCTTTGAATGTCAATGTGTTCGATGGGCTATGGGGTCTTTTACTCCATAGGGTCTCATATGTTTTTCTATGTGTGTCACACTGCACCCTACGTGTCGTGACACGGGGGCGCCCTAGCAGGTCCCCCCACCATAGACTCCATACTCGGGGACTGACTACTGTCTCGTCGGGCATGTAAAGTCACCATTGGCTTTACTAGACCTAAATTTGCTAACAGAACTAGTACCAACCATCTTATTGTGAACGTGCTAGTAGGGGTAATTCGATTACTCCTGGATCTGTTACTCGAGGGGGCACTGTCCCGTCCCCCCTCGTCGAGTTTTGGCTGGTGGCAGTGGAAACTACTTGTTATGTTTGACCCCGAGCATAACTCTATGGGATTTGTCCCATTGTTGAAGATTGATACTTTTTCTCATTAATCTCCAACGTACCACCGATCTACTTATCTTAAATAGGTTTATCGAGTGGTATTTTCTGCCAGAACTCGGTTTGTAAAATGGCGTCTGTGTTCGTCTCTGTGACTCCTAAACCAAAGGTTGAGCCCTTTGTTCCACTTTTGGCGGGCCTCTGGACAGAGACCCTCCAAAGTGGTGCCATTCTGTCTGGGTTACCTCAGGGGTGTGGGAGGGGGTTTAGACACCCTGGACCGAGTTGCCTTGCCAACTCAGGTCGCACTCTGGAGTGATTGGCCCAGGTGGTGAGCCTTCCCGCTCACCACTTAGCATGTGTTGATTGACAGCTAGGCTGAATGAATGGGGGGCATCTGCATAAAAGCAGGGCTTTTGGGACTGGATCTTCAGAAGTCGCCACAGGACCTAAAGAATCCGACTAGGGTAACGCTGAGCCGACCTGCACGACGACACCTCCGGTGGAGCCCTGCGGAATCGTCTCACAATCTCCCGACGACAGAGGAGATCTCCCTGCCGGAGAGTCTCTTCCCCTGGCTGGTGGGAACAACCAGTCTTCTTCTTTGTGCTTTTTATTCGCCCAGGACGCAGTGGTCGAATTGCCCGTGCAGAGCACCCGGCAACCGGATAGCCACTACCCCTGTACCGCGACCGAAAGTTGGTGCCTTGTGACGGAGCACTCCGCGGCTGGTTTCTTCCCTGGTGGTGCACCGGACATCTTCCCTTCGACGACGAGATCATCTCATCTCTTGGCCAAGACCTATCGTGCATCCACCACCAGGAACATCTGCCCCCGCCGGAGCTGCCTCCACAACAAGGTAACGTAACCACCTGGCTTCCCTTATCGATCGGTTCGTATGAGGTATCTGATTCCTCTCCATTCCGTTGGGTTGCCTCCAAGCTTTATTCACTCTTTGTTCTGAACTGGTTCCACCTGTCGCTAACATTTTGCTAAACAAAGACTTGAGCGCATCTTCCGTAGAGACTTTCCAGGACATCGTGCCTTGCCTCTCACCGAGTGGGCCTGGCCGCTGAACTTTATGACCTATTGTGATTATTGCCTTCCTGCCTTGCAATTTACCCGCTTCAGTACGAACCGTGTTGACTTCATTACCTGCCTATCTCTTTTCTCCCTTCCTCACTAAATATTCGAGTGTCATCTAGGTTGAGGTATACACCTCTGTCTGAAAATAAGTGGTGCCGTTAGAACCTAGAGTTGTCGATATTGTGTTTCGGGGGATTGAGCTTTATTCCATTCTGCAGAGTAATTGTGTTTTGATTTGTTTGGCGTGATTTGATTTAGTATTTTTCATAGACGTCCTGTTATAAATAAATAACTTACTATCTTTATACTAAGCCTTGTTGCGTGCTTACTTGTTTTGCTGCGAAGAATTGCCCTATCTTGTATACTCCCTATACTGACCAACTTTTCTTGAGAGAAGTCTGACTGCTCAGCCACAGCTACCACTTGAATCTGTGTGGTGCAGACTGCTACCAAGTGGGTTCATCGCAACACCTGTAGTCCTAAATCTTTTGCAGTGGTCCCAGAGGGAACTGCACAGGTTTCCGCCTAACAGCACTCATATGCTATTGCTTCCTGTCTAGGGGACCATTGTACAGTACCCTGATGCTTATGTTCTATGTCTCCCTCTACGCAGCGGCTAGTGAAGGAGAGGGCGGAGACGGCGCTGTGGATCAAGGCAGCGGGGATGCCCCCACGGCTGCAGCAGAAGGGGTGGGTGAGCCCCCACAGGGGCCTGCTACGGCGGTAGACGGCGAGGAGCCATCCAGGTTGGTGGTTTCCACAGAGGAGGAGGAGGCCGCCACTGAGGCGCACATGGGGCCTGGTGGGGGCATCCCTGCTGGTGCAAGTGGTGCAGTCCAGGGGCAGGGGCAGGAGGCAGCACAGGTCACTGTGGAGGGGCCTGTGCATGTCGCTGTCCCTGAACCTGTGGGTGCACCACCTTGCACCAGCAGGGATGCCCCGTCCCAGGCCCGTCCGCAGGTAGAGGGGATGTCCATGTCATCTGACTCCCCTCCACCTGCGGATGAGGGGACCCCTGGCCGTGTGAAGAAGGTCCTGATTGGGGTCGCGATGCGCACGGCTGTGATTTGTGATGCCGTGCGTGCTTCCCAGGAGGAGCACGCACGTCATCACGAAGAGCACCGTGCCGACGTGGCCCAATTGTGATTGGCCATGTTCGGGGGTTTCCTGCATGTGTCGGCCAATCTGGCGGCCCTCTCCTCCTCTGTGGAGGCTATACGCCGGTCGTTCTCCTTGCCGTCTTCCGGCCCAGATGCCACCAGGGCCCCCTGTGGACCTGCCCTGACCAATGCAGCCAGCTCGGTGGGGATCCCATCCCTGCCACAGTTGGGAGTCGGAGGTCCAGCAGGGGTGGACAACACAGCAACTGGACCCCAGCAGATGGAGGATGTGACGGCATCATCGGGCAGGGCACGTGCACGACGGCGTCGGTGGTTTCCATCAGCCTGGATGCCGTCGTGCTGGCAGAGGCAGTGGCGTCGGAGGCAGCAGCAGGCTCGACGTGGGAGGCATCATGGCTCGGGGCCATCAAGATCAGAGGGGCAGGCATCGGCCGGAGGGCAGGGGAACCCTGGGATGGTAGTGTCTTCCGTGTGGGAGCAGTTGGTCCAGCGGTTAGGTGCGGAGCGGCAGCGGGCGGAAGAGGAGCGGCTCACCATGGTCAGGGCGGAGTTCTCCATGCGTCGGGCGTTGAGGCGGGCTGAGTGCCTCGAGGAAGCTCGCAGGGAGTTTGAGGTGAACATGGGGTTATCCCTGCGAGACCTCGGGGCCAGGACAGAGTCCCGCCTCCAGGACATCGACATGGAGTTCGATGATGCCCTGGCTCGCAACATCACAGAGTGAGCCGCAGGACTTGCCCGCTGCCATTGTATATAGTTCTTTAGTTAGTTAGTGTTAGGTTTCCTTTATTTATTGAGATTTTTTTGGACCACTCGGACAATGGCCACTTTTCTGTATATAGTTTTTTCATTAGGTAGTAGTAGGTTTCATTTATAGTGTTGGGCTCATGGACCCTGGAATATTCTTGTGTATAGTTGGATTTTTGAAAAAACATTTTTTTGATTAATATTTGTGTTCACCATGAGGCAATGGTTTTTCCTTATTTTTCTTCCCCATGATTTTGCTTTGGACAACATTGGTTTTTGGATTCCTTTGTTTTTTGGATTTTTACATTAGTTCTCGGACATGGACCATTTATTTTGTTATCCCCATTGTTGTACGTTTGATTTGTTTACTTCATTTTCTGCTTGAATACATATTTGTATTACTTTCACTTGTGGTATTTTCTCATTGGTTTCATTCATGTCATGATATGGGTTTTGACATTCACTTGCACCCATTGTGTATGTGTGTGTGACGGACATGTGTTCATTTACATACTTGCCTTTGGGGTTGTATCATGTAATTGCATTTACTATGTGGGTGGATGCAATCCTTGGCTGGGTGTTTGTGCTGGGTATGGTGCCCATTACTGCCATGATTGAGTATCATCAGGCCCTGGGGGCAGGGGGACATGGGTGGGGGCCTGCTGGCAGGTGCCCCACAGTGCTGGGGGGTGGGGTGCTGGGAGACATGGGTGGGGGCCTGGTGGAGGCTGCCCCTGCACTGCTGGGGGGTGGGGGGGTGGGAGACATGAGTTGGACATGGGTGGGGGCCTGCTGGCAGGTGCCCCACAGTGCTGGGGGGTGGGGGTGCTGGGAGACCTGGGTTGGACATGGGTGGGGGCCTGCTGGCAGGTGCCCCACAGTGCTGGGGGGTGGGGGTGCTGGGAGACATGGGTGGGGGCCTGGTGGAGGCTGCCCCTGGTGACTGGGGGGGGGTGGTGGGAGACATGGGTGGGGGCCTGGTGGAGGCTGCCAGTGGTGACTGGGGGGGGTGGTGGTGGGAGACATGGGTGGGGGCCTGGTGGAGGCTGCCCCTGGTGACTGGGGGGGTGGGGGTTGGGGGAGACATGGGTGGGGGCCTGGTGGGGGCTGGCCCTGGTGGCTGGGGGGTGGGGGTGGTGGGAGACATGAGTTGGACATGGGTGGGGGCCTGCTGGCAGGTGCCCCACAGTGCTGGGGGGTGGGGGTGGTGGGAGACATGAGTTGGACATTGGTGGGGGCCTGCTGGCAGGTGCCCCACAGTGCTGGGGGGTGGGGGTGCTGGGAGACATGGGTGGGGGCCTGGTGGAGGCTGCCCCTGCACTGCTGGGGGGTGGGGGTGGTGGGAGACATGAGTTGGACATGGGTGGGGGCCTGCTGGCAGGTGCCCCACAGTGCTGGGGGGTGGGGGTGCTGGGAGACATGGGTTGGACATGGGTGGGGGCCTGCTGGCAGGTGCCCCACAGTGCTGGGGGGTAGGGGTGCTGGGAGACATGGGTGGGGGCCTGGTGGAGGCTGCCAGTGGTGACTGGGGGGGTGGTGGTGGGAGACATGGGTGGGGGCCTGGTGGAGGCTGCCCCTGGTGACTGGGGGGGTGGGGGTTGGGGGAGACATGGGTGGGGGCCTGGTGGGGGCTGGCCCTGGTGGCGGGGGGGTGGGGGTGGTGGGAGACATGAGTTGGACATGGGTGGGGGCCTGCTGGCAGGTGCCCCACAGTGCTGGGGGGTGGGGGTGGTGGGAGACATGCGTTGGACATTGGTGGGGGCCTGCTGGCAGGTGCCCCACAGTGCTGGGGGGTGGGGGTACTGGGAGACATGGGTGGGGGCCTGGTGGAGGCTGCCCCTGCACTGCTGTGGGGTGGGGGTGGTGGGAGACATGGGTGGGGGCCTGGTGGGGGCTGGCCCTGCACTGCTGGGAGGTGGGGGTGGTGGGAGACATGAGTTGGACATGGGTGGGGGCCTGCTGGCAGGTGCCCCACAGTGCTGGGGGGTGGGGTGCTGGGAGACATGGGTGGGGGCCTGGTGGAGGCTGCCCCTGCACTGCTGGGGGGTGGGGGTGGTGGGAGACATGAGTTGGACATGGGTGGGGGCCTGCTGGCAGGTGCCCCACAGTGCTGGGGGGTGGGGGTGCTGGGAGACCTGGGTTGGACATGGGTGGGGGCCTGCTTGCAGGTGCCCCACAGTGTTGGGGGGTGGGGGTGCTGGGAGACATGGATGGGGGCCTGCTGACAGGTGCCCCACAGTGCTGGGGGGTGGGGTTGCTGGGAGACATGGGTGGGGGCCTGGTGGAGGCTGCCCCTGGTGACTGGGGGGGATGGTGGGAGACATGGGTGGGGGCCTGGTGGAGGCTGCCAGTGGTGACTGGGGGGGTGGTGGTGGGAGACATGGGTGGGGGCCTGGTGGAGGCTGCCCCTGGTGACTGGGGGGGTGGGGGTGGTGGGAGACATGCGTTGGACATAGGTGGGGGCCTGCTGGCAGGTGCCCCACAGTGCTGGGGGGTGGGGGTACTGGGAGACATGGGTGGGGGCCTGGTGGAGGCTGCCCCTGCACTGCTGTGGGGTGGGGGTGGTGGGAGACATGGGTGGGGGCCTGGTGGGGGCTGGCCCTGCACTGCTGGGAGGTGGGGGTGGTGGGAGACATGAGTTGGACATGGGTGGGGGCCTGCTGGCAGGTGCCCCACAGTGCTGGGGGGTGGGGGTGCTGGGAGACATGGGTGGGGGCCTGGTGGAGGCTGCCCCTGCACTGCTGGGGGGTGGGGGTGGTGGGAGACATGAGTTGGACATGGGTGGGGGCCTGCTGGCAGGTGCCCCACAGTGCTGGGGGGTGGGGGTGCTGGGAGACCTGGGTTGGACATGGGTGGGGGCCTGCTTGCAGGTGCCCCACAGTGTTGGGGGGTGGGGGTGCTGGGAGACATGGATGGGGGCCTGCTGACAGGTACCCCACAGTGCTGGGGGGTGGGGTTGCTGGGAGACATGGGTGGGGGCCTGGTGGAGGCTGCCCCTGGTGACTGGGGGGGATGGTGGGAGACATGGGTGGGGGCCTGGTGGAGGCTGCCAGTGGTGACTGGGGGGGGTGGTGGTGGGAGACATGGGTGGGGGCCTGGTGGAGGCTGCCCCTGGTGACTGGGGGGGTGGGGGTTGGGGGAGACATGGGTGGGGGCCTGGTGGGGGCTGGCCCTGGTGGCTGGGGGGTGGGGGTGGTGGGAGACATGAGTTGGACATGGGTGGGGGCCTGCTGGCAGGTGCCCCACAGTGCTGGGGGGTGGGGGTGGTGGGAGACATGCGTTGGACATGGGTGGGGGCCTGCTGGCAGGTGCCCCACAGTGCTGGGGGGGGTGGTGGTGGGAGACATGGGTGGGGGCCTGGTGGAGGCTGCCCCTGGTGACTGGGGGGGTGGGGGTTGGGGGAGACATGGGTGGGGACCTGGTGGGGGCTGGCCCTGGTGGCTGGGGGGTGGGGGTGGTGGGAGACATGAGTTGGACATGGGTGGGGGCCTGCTGGCAGGTGCCCCACAGTGCTGGGGGTGGGGGTACTGGGAGACATGGGTGGGGGCCTGGTGGAGGCTGCCCCTGCACTGCTGTGGGGTGGGGGTGGTGGGAGACATGGGTGGGGGCCTGGTGGGGGCTGGCCCTGCACTGCTGGGAGGTGGGGGTGGTGGGAGACATGAGTTGGATATGGGTGGGGGCCTGCTGGCAGGTGCCCCACAGTGCTGGGGGCTGGGGGTGGTGGGAGACATGAGTTGGACATGGGTGGGGGCCTGCTGGCAGGTGCCCCACAGTGCTGGGGGTTGGGAGTGCTGGGAGACATGAGTTGGACATGGGTGGGGGCCTGCTGGCAGGTGCCCCACAGTGCTGGGGGGTGGGGGTGCTGGGAGACATGGGTGGGGGCCTGGTGGAGGCTGCCCCTGCACTGCTGGGGGGTGGGGGTGGTGGGAGACATGAGTTGGACATGGGTGGGGGCCTGCTGGCAGGTGCCCCACAGTGCTGGGGGGTGGGGGTGGTGGGAGACATGAGTTGGACATGGGTGGGGGCCTGCTGGCAGGTGCCCCACAGTGCTGGGTGGTGGGGGTGCTGGGAGACATGGGTGGGGGCCTGGTGGAGGCTGCCCCTGCACTGCTGGGGGGTGGGGGTGGTGGGAGACATGGGTGGGGGCCTGCTGGCAGTTGCCCCACAGTGCTGGGGGGTGGGGGTGCTGGGAGACATGGGTGGGGGCCTGGTGGAGGCTACCCGTGCACTGCTGGGGGTGGGGGTGGTGGGAGACATGAGTTGGACGTGGGTGGGGGCCTGCTGGCAGGTGCCCCACAGTGCTGGGGGGTGGGGGTGCTGGGAAACATGGGTTGGACATGGGTGGGGGCCTGCTGGCAGGTGCCCCACAGTGCTGGGGGGTGGGGGTGCTGGGAGACATGGGTGGGGGCCTGCTGGCAGGTTCCCCACAGTGCTGGGGGGGGTGGTGCTGGGAGACATGGGTGGGGGCCTGGTGGAGGCTGCCCCTGGTGACTGGGGGGGTGGTGGGAGACATGGGTGGGGGCCTGGTGGAGGCTGCCAGTGGTGACTGGGGGGTTGGTGGTGGGAGACATGGGTGGGGCCTGGTGGAGGCTGCCCCTGGTGACTGGGGGGGTGGGGTTTGGGGGAGACATGGGTGGGGGCCTGGTGGGGGCTGGCCCTGGTGGCTGGGGGGTGGGGGTGGTGGGAGACATGAGTTGGACATGGGTGGGGGCCTGCTGGCAGGTGCCCCACAGTGCTGGGGGGTGGGGGTGCTGGGAGACATGGGTGGGGGCCTGGTGGAGGCTGCCCCGGCACTGCTGGGGGGTGGGGGTGGTGGGAGACATGGGTGGGGGCCTGGTGGGGGCTGGCCCTGCACTGCTGGGGGGTGGGGGTGGTGGGAGACATGAGTTGGACATGGGTGGGGGCCTGCTGGCAGGTGCCCCACAGTGCTGGGGGGTGGGGGTGGTGGGAGACATGAGTTGGACATGGGTGGGGGCCTGCTGGCAGGTGCCCCACAGTGCTGGGGGGTGGGGGTGCTGGGAGACATGGGTGGGGGCCTGTTGGAGGCTGCCCCTGGTGACTGGGGGGGTGGGGGTTGGGGGAGACATGGGTGGGGGCCTGGTGGGGGCTGGCCCTGCACTGCTGGGGGGTGGGGGTGGTGGGAGACATGAGTTGGACATGGGTATGGGCCTGCTGGCAGGTGCCCCACAGTGCTGGGGGGTGGGGGTGGTGGGAGACATGAGTTGGACATGGGTGGGGGCCTGCTGGCAGGTGCCCCACAGTGCTGGGGGGTGGGGGTGGTGGGAGACATGAGTTGGACATGGGTGGGGGCCTGCTTGCAGGTGCCCCACAGTGCTGGGGGGTGGGGGTGCTGGGAGACATGGGTGGGGGCCTGGTGGAGGCTGCCCCTGCACTGCTGGGGGGTGGGGGTGGTGGGGAACATGAGTTGGACATGGGTGGGGGCCTGCTGGGGGCTGGCCCTGCACTGCTGGGGGGTGGGGGTGGTGGGAGACATGAGATGGACATGGGTGGGGGCCTGCTGGCAGGTGCCCCACAGTGCTGGGGGGTGGGGGTGCTGGGAGACATGGGTGGGGGCCTGGTGGAGGCTGCCCCTGCACTGCTGGGGGGTGGGGGTGGTGGGAGACATGAGTTGGACATGGGTGGGGGCCTGCTGGCAGGTGCCCCACAGTGCTGGGGGGTGGGGGTGGTGGGAGACATGAGTTGGACATGGGTGGGGGCCTGCTGGCAGGTGCCCCACAGTGCTGGGGGGTGGGGGTGCTGGGAGACATGGGTGGGGGCCTGGTGGAGGCTGCCCCTGCACTGCTGGGGGGTGGGGGTGGTGGGAGACATGAGTTGGACATGGGTGGGGGCCTGCTGGCAGGTGCCCCACAGTGCTGGGGGGTGGGGGTGGTGGGAGACATGAGTTGGACATGGGTGGGGGCCTGCTGGCAGGTGCCCCACAGTGCTGGGGGGTGGGGGTGCTGGGTGACATGGGTGGGGGCCTGGTGGAGGCTGCCCCTGCACTGCTGGGGGGTGGGGGTGGTGGGAGACATGAGTTGGACATGGGTGGGGGCCTGCTGGCAGGTGCCCCACAGTGCTGGGGGGTGGGGGTGGTGGGAGACATGAGTTGGACTTGGGTGGGGGCCTGCTGGCAGGTGCCCCACAGTGCTGGGGGGTGGGGGTGCTGGGAGACATGGGTGGGGGCCTGGTGGAGGCTGCCCCTGCACTGCTGGGGGGTGGAGGTGGTGGGAGACATGAGTTGGACATGGGTGGGGGCCTGCTGGCAGGTGCCCCACAGTGCTGGGGAGTGGGGGTGGTGGGAGACATGAGTTGGACATGGGTGGGGGCCTGCTGGCAGGTGCCCCACAGTGCTGGGGGTGGGGGTGCTGGGAGACATGGGTGGGGGCCTGGTGGAGGCTGCCCCTGCACTGCTGGGGGGTGGGGGTGGTGGGAGACATGAGTTGGACATGGGTGGGGGCCTGCTGGCAGGTGCCCCACAGTGCTGGGGGGTGGGGGTGGTGGGAGACATGAGTTGGACATGGGTGGGGGCCTGCTGGCAGGTGCCCCACAGTGCTGGGGGGGTGGGGGTGCTGGGAGACATGGGTGGGGGCCTGGTGGAGGCTGCCCCTGGTGATAGGGGGGGTGGGGGTTGGGGGAGACATGGGTGGGGGCCTGGTGGGGGCTGGCCCTGGTGGCTGGGGGGTGGGGGTGGTGGGAGACATGAGTTGGACATGGGTGGGGGCCTGCTGGCAGGTGCCCCACAGTGCTGGGGGGTGGGGGTGGTGGGAGACATGAGTTGGACATGGGTGGGGGCCTGCTGGCAGGTGCCCCACAGTGCTGGGGGGTGGGGGTGCTGGTAGACATGGGTGGGGGCCTGGTGGAGGCTGCCCCTGGTGACTGGGGGGGTGGGGGTTGGGGGAGACAAGGGTGGGGGCCTGGTGGGGGCTGGCCCTGCACTGCTGGGGGGTGGGGTGGTGGGAGACATGAGTTGGACATGGGTGGGGGCCTGCTGGCAGGTGCCCCACAGTGCTGGGGGGTGGGGGTGGTGGGAGACATGAGTTGGACATGGGTGGGGGCCTGCTGGCAGGTGCCCCACAGTGCTGGGGGGTGGGGGTGGTGGGAGACATGAGTTCGACATGGGTGGGGGCCTGCTGGCAGGTGCCCCACAGTGCTGGGGGGTGGGGGTGCTGGGAGACATGGGTGGGGGCCTGGTGGAGGCTGCCCCTGCACTGCTGGGGGGTGGGGGTGGTGGGAGACATGAGTTGGACATGGGTGGGGGCCTGCTGGCAGGTGCCCCCACAGTGCTGGGGGGTGGGGGTGGTGGGAGACATGAGTTGGACATGGGTGGGGGCCTGCTGGCAGGTGCCCCACAGTGCTGGGGGGTGGGGGTGCTGGGAGACATGGGTGGGGGCCTGGTGGAGGCTGCCCCTGCACTGCTGGGGGGTGGGGGTGGTGGGAGACATGAGTTGGACATGGGTGTGGGCCTGCTGGCAGGTGCCCCACAGTGCTGGGGGGTGGGGGTGCTGGGAGACATGGGTTGGACATGGGTGGGGGCCTGCTGGCAGGTGCCCCACAGTGCTGGGGGCTGGGAGTGGTGGGAGACATGAGTTGGACATGGGTGGGGGCCTGCTGGCAGGTGCCCCACAGTGCTGGGGGGTGGGGGTGCTGGTAGACATGGGTGGGGGCCTGGTGGAGGCTGCCCCTGGTGACTGGGGGGGTGGGGGTTGGGGGAGACATGGGTGGGGGCCTGGTGGGGGCTGGCCCTGCACTGCTGGGGGGTGGGGGTGGTGGGAGACATGAGTTGGACATGGGTGGGGGCCTGCTGGCAGGTGCCCCACAGTGCTGGGGGGTGGGGGTGCTGGGAGACATGGGTGGGGGCCTGGTGAGGCTGCCCCTGGTGACTGGGGGGGTGGGGGTTGGGGGAGACATGGGTGGGGGCCTGGTGGGGGCTGGCCCTGCACTGCTGGGGGGTGTGGGTGGTGGGAGACATGAGTTGGACATAGGTGGGGGCCTGCTGGCAGGTGCCCCACAGTGCTGGGGGGTGGGGGTGGTGGGAGACATGAGTTGGACATGGGTGGGGGCCTGCTGGCAGGTGCCCCACAGTGCTGGGTTGTGGGGGTGGTGGGAGACATGAGTTGGACATGGGTGGGGGCCTGCTGGCAGGTGCCCCACAGTGCTGGGGGGTGGGGGTGCTGGGAGACATGGGTGGGGGCCTGGTGGAGGCTGCCCCTGCACTGCTGGGGGGTGGGGGTGTTGGGAGACATGAGTTGGACATGGGTGGGGGCCTGCTGGCAGGTGCCCCACAGTGCTGGGGGGTGGGGGTGGTGGGAGACATGAGTTGGACATGGGTGGGGGCCTGCTGGCAGGTACCCCACAGTGCTGGGGGGTGGGGGTGCTGGGAGACATGGGTTGGGGCCTGGTGGAGGCTGCCCCTGCACTGCTGGGGGGTGGGGGTGGTGGGAGACATGAGTTGGACATGGGTGGGGGCCTGCTGGCAGGTGCCCCACAGTGCTGGGGGGTGGGGGTGCTGGGAGACATGGGTTGGACATGGGTGGGGGCCTGCTGGCAGGTGCCCCACAGTGCTGGGGGGTGGGGGTGGTGGGAGACATGAGTTGGACATGGGTGGGGGCCTGCTGGCAGGTGCTCCACAGTGCTGGGGGGTGGGGGTGCTGGGAGACATGGGTGGGGGCCTGGTGGAGGCTGCCCCTGGTGACTGGGGGGGTGGTGGGAGACATGGGTGGGGGCCTGGTGGAGGCTGCCAGTGGTGACTGGGGGGGTGGTGGGAGACATGGGTGGGGGCCTGGTGGAGGCTGCCCCTGGTGACTGGGGGGTGGGGGTTGGGGGAGACATGGGTGGGGGACTGGTGGGGGCTGGCCCTGGTGGCTGGGGGTGGGGGGTGGTAGGAGACATGAGTTGGACATGGGTGGGGGCCTGCTGGCAGGTGCCCCACAGTGCTGGGGGGTGGGGGTGGTGGGAGACATGAGTTGGACATGGGTGGGGGCCTGCTGGCAGGTGCCCCACAGTGCTGGGGGGTGGGGGTGGTGGGGAACATGAGTTGGACATGGGTGGGGGCCTGCTGGCAGGTGCCCTGCACTGCTGGGGTGTGGGGGTGCAAGGGGACATGAGTGGGACATGAGTGGGGGCCTGCTGGCAGGTGCCCTGCACTGCTGGAGTGGGGGTGCAAGGGGACATGTGGCTTGGCTGGGGGGCATGCCCATGGTGGATGGGCTGCCTGCGGGACATGACCAGGGGTGCAGGGTAGTCCCCTGTGGTGTGGGCTGCCAGCAGAGGTCGTGGAGGGGGTAGAGGGGAGACCTGGGAGGACCCACACTGCCAATTCACGTCTTGAACTTCCCGCACACCCACGTAATACACTACCCCACTCGCACAGGCCCTTTCGCGTGTGGAACCACCCGCGAGCCCCTGAAATCCACGCACCCCGCTCCCCCAGGCCCGATCGCATGTGGAACTACCCGCGCACCCCTGAAATCCACGTACCCAGGCCAATCGCGTGTGAAACTTCCCGCGCACCCCTGAAATCCACGTACCCAGGCCAATCACGTGTAAAACTTCCCGCGCACCCCTGAAATCCACGTACCCAGGCCAATCGCGTGTGGAACTTCCCGCGCACCCCTGAAATCCACGTACCCAGGCCAATCGCGTGTGGAACTTCCCGCGCACCCCTGAAATCCACGTACCCAGGCCAATCGCGTGTGGAGCTTCCCGCGCACCCCTGAAATCCACGTACCCAGGCCAATCGCGTGTGGAACTTCCCGCACACCCTTGAAATACACGCTCCCAGCTCTGCGTTTGCTGCTGCCCTTTGCGCTGGGTTGGGGATTTTGATGGCTTTTCCCTGCGCGAGAGGCGTTCTTGGGGGCGTAACTGGCGCTGCTGCAGGGTCGCTGCGCCACTGTGCGCCACGGCTGGTTTTGGTGGCTGGAATCCATGAATACGCTGTGCGCGGAAATGTATTTTAGCGCACGCGGCTGGCGCAGGGATTCGCACGCGCACACTTTGCGCCAGCCGCATGCGGCACTTATGCGCTGAATTCTATGAATTACCCCCCAATTGTTTTGGTGTGCTACTGGAAGGAGTAGTAATCGGTGTAAAGTGACACCGCCTATGTTGTAGGCAGCTAAACCTGTGGGGCAGTTACAACAGCTGACAGTTTGTTGTTTGTCAATTGTTGAAGGAACTTGCTGATGATTTTGATTAAGAATGTTTTGCCTGAACCAGCTTCACCACTGACGTATAGTAGTATAGGTTTGTACTTTTGGCAGGTACATTCTTCATTTTCATGTTGTACACCATGTGCAATTTCTTTTGTTATTTATTGAAAAATGCTATGCTGCCCTTTGTTCAGTTTTGATTGTAGTACAGTTAATTCTTCTGTATTTTCTTCATAGTGACACATGGTGTTCTCTACTTCTGTCATAGCTAATTCTGCCTCATTTGCTATTAGTGGCTGTCCCAGTGGTTCTTGGCTTCCTGTTACACAAAGTTGACTACTGTCGGGAGTGTCCTTATCTAGTTGGGCCTGGAGTTCTTCTTCATGTTGCTGTTCATTGTGCAACGTTGTTTTGTACTGTGTAAAGTTTACATTGGTGATAGTGCTTTCATTTGCTTTGAAAGCGTCTTCATAGGAGTCATAGTTTTCTAGTATCTCTTCTTCTTTTCTCCATGGTTTAAAAAGTTGTAGCAGGGACATGTAATATAGTTCTTTATGTTGAGGAGTTTTTAAAGACAATTTGATATGATTAATTAAGCTTCGTTTGCTAAGTTTCACTAAGCTGCCTTCACAATCTGTCACTCTATAGCTACCTTTTTTTTCATCGGGTGTTATATTATTTTGTATGTGAAGTTTTGGGCTATGTGGTATAGACACGTGGTTTCCAAAGTGGTACTCCTGTTCGGGTAGTATGTGTCTAGTAAATTGTTTTCAAAATGTCTTGGCTGTTGGGATACATTTTTGGCTATTGTTTCTATGTCCTCATATGTTTTGAGAACTCTTTTTCTAGATTTAGCAGGACCAAGACTTAGCCATAATATATTTTCAGATTTTCCATACAAAGCAGTACCGGTTAAACGATCTGCAGCTTCATAAGAGCCACATTCTCTATTAGAGAGAATTTTTATGCCTAAGCTGTACAATTTCTGAGATAGTGTTTTGTCTGATGATAGGTCATTACAGAGGTCTTGAAGTTCTGTTTTTTCTGCTTTTGTTAAGTAGGCTGTAACATATCGTGCAACTGCAGTGGAATTGTCTGCAATGTACTGCACACCTATGTTTGCATTGCATAAGAAGGCAATTATTGTATTGTAATCATTGATATATTTTGATTTGTTTGTTCTTTTTATGTAATACGTCTTCTTAGGTGATTTACCTTTAACACTATGTCTAACTGAAGACATGAAGTTGTTCACTTCACCTGTTTCTGTAACTGATCTAGGGAAACCAAAGCGGCAATTGGTGTAGTATTTCCCTTTGTTTTTGTATTTGCGACGACAATATTTGCCAGATTTGTGTCTTTGAAATTGCACAATTGGTGCATGAAGATCACTATTTGTTGCTTTCGATGCAATTTCACAAGTGAGATATTTTTTGATAAACTGTAAAACAGTGGAATCACTGTCATGACCAAATTTAGGAGCATCTTTAATCCATAAAAGCATGTGGATATGTGGTGCTCCTCTGGCTTCTCCGAGGGGAGGTACAGTTTTATTACAAATAAAGTGTAGCATAGCAATTGGAAATATCTTGAAACATTAACAGGCTCTAGAGAGAAAAGTTCTCCAGGTGTTAGTATATCTATGTTTGTTTTGTTTTTGTTTGATATGCGTAGGAAATCATGTAAATCTTCCCATGCATATTCTGCACAACTTAATGTAACAAACCAAGTGGGTGGGCCAAGGTTTCTTATCATACAACGTGCATCTCTGTGACGTCGGAACCAGTACTCTTTCGTACCACGCATGTTTGCAAACAGATTTGTAATGCTTGATTGTAAAACCTCATCTTGCACTTTTTGTATTAATTGCGTAGCTGACATATTTTGAAAGTGGGTTCCTGATTTCAATATGTGTGCAACTCCAGAACATAGAGTTGCTAGTTCACTTTCAAAGAGTAGGTGGAATATGTATTCCACATTTTGGGCCTCATCACGAGTTGGGCGGTAACGCCGGCGCTAATAGCGCTGGTGCTATCTGCCCTACCGCCAAACCCACCTGCGCTATTAGCGCCAGATCACGGGTTTGGCGGATTTGGAATTCCCCATTCCCCATTGAGCCCATTTGGGAGTGCCCCATTCCCCATTGTGCTCAATGGGGAAATTTCACGCTCATACCGCTGGCGGATTTCCCGCCGGCGGTATGAGCGCGACTTTTCGGCAGATTTCTCCCCAGCTCAGAGCTGGGGAGAAATCCGCCGAAGCCCTGATTTGGCGGACCTTAAATATGGCGGTAACAGCTCTACCAGCAGATTTAAGGGTTACAGATAAACTCGTGATGAGGCCCAATGTCTAAATCTGGGATCTTCAGAATACATTCGTAATGAGCAGTATTCTGATGCTGTTATCTGAGTGGGTCTATCATCGTACCTTCTTCCTTTGCCAGTAGGAAAGATTAGAGGAAAAGCATGTGCTTCTATACTTTTTTCCCATATGCTCATTGGTGATCCTTTGGTTTGTCGCATTTGGTATGTTCTAGTGCATCATCTATGGTGTCATTGGAGTGTAATGGATGAATTGTATAATGGTCTAAAATATTGGATACTGTAGCCGGATCTAGAAGTTCAAATTGACCAGTTTCTGGTGACTCTTGAATTATTTCAGTTGTTTCTCTTAAGTTTTCGTCAATATTTATTTCTTTGTAGTATTCATTATTGTCTTTTCGATATTGCAAGGCTTGTCTAACTTTATGTAAGTCCACGAGTTGTTGCCAAATTATTTTGTCTTTTGTTGGTACACCATTTACTAAGACAATTAAAGATTGCTGTATTGATATGATATGATATGATATGATATGGCACTTGTAACGCGCCTATACACAAGTGTTTCAAGGCGTGACGAGGCAGGGAGGGGGGAACAAGGGGATGACAGACAACGATCCTACTAGGCCAGGTGTCATTCAGACCGCGCAAGTGCAGGGGCAGGGGGGAAGGGAAAAAGTGCAAGGGGAAGGGGGAGAGGGGGGAGTGCATTACAAATAAGTAGAATAGAAATAAAATAATAAATAAATAGGGCCAGCTGGTGGCAAGTGCAAGGTAAGTGCAGACAAGTGCTGGGGGGGGGGGGAGTGTGCACATTTTCTTTCAGATCTAATGGTAAATAAACTACTTTGCCACAAATGCCTTTCACCAATTCAGAGGGAGGTAATTTTGCTGTTTTTGGTAGAAGGCGTATTATTGCTTGAAATGGGTGCACTGTTTGAATTATGATGCTCTCTTATAAATTGAGTTGTTGCAGGGGTTTTGGTAGTGGGAATAATTCCACGTTATTTGTGATAGCAAGTGAAGGAGTTTGGTTGTTGTCAAGTTTTGTAGTGCAGTAACCGAAAAGTATTAAGGGGTCAGTTATTTCGTATTTGTTTTCTGCTACAAGGTAGAGAGCTAATTCAAACCATTTGGAATCTTCATTGTCTTCTATTTTGTATGTTAAGTCTATAGTTTTTGTGTTACTTTTGTAAAAAGTTCTGTGGCAACACACACACACATGGTTTGGTACTTCAGCGGATGTCCTTTTAAATGTTAGTATTTCTTTTTTGTATGTGTGTAGTAGAAGGTTACCATGTACAGAATTGTTGCTAGTCTGTTCTAAAGCTATTGCATTGTGTAAGTGGCTTTCACTTCCAAAATATTTTCTCTGGATATTGTCGATTTCTTCTAGTAGGTCTTTGGATGGACCATGTAGAAAGAGTGTTATTTAAATTGCTAAATGTAGATTTAAAAATGTTTACAAAAATATGGACAAATAGATTAAAGTCATGTATGGGAGATCTAGTTGATGAATCTCAGGTGGGTTTCATTCCTGGTCGGTTTGGTTATGATAATATTAGGACTGTGTTGAATGTGATTGGTGAACATCATGGTAAGGACTCGAATAAAATTATTGGTTTTTTCGATGCTGAGAAAGCCTTTGACAGGGTTAATTGGAAATTTATGGATTATACTTTGAAAAGGATGGGATTTGGGCCGGTTTTTATGAAGATGATAGAATGTATACATCATGATGTTAGAGCTCAGGTATTGGTCAATGGAGTTATTTCGGGTTAATTTCCATTGTTGAAACGTACGCGGCAAGGGTGCCCGTTGTCACCATTTTTGTTTGACTTGGCGCTGGAGCCTCTTGCTGCATATATTAGACAATGTAAATTGATCAAGGGAATTGTGGTTGGGGGGGTGGAAGTTAAAATGTTATCATATGCGGATGATATGATGCTTTTTTTGTCGGATCCAGAAGTGTGTGGAGATGTAATTAAGGATATGTTTAAGGAGGTAGGTGACATTTCGGGTCATAAAGTAAATTGGGATAAAACTGAGATTTTTCCGTTGTCTAGAACATGGGATAGTAATATTTTAAGCTCATGGAATTGTAAGTGGTCACCAGGGGGAGTCTCATATTTAGGAATACATATTATTGGGGATTTAAACAAAATTGTTACAATATAATTTGGATCAGGTAACTGCGAGCATATCATTACTAATAAAGAGATGGGAGAGATTGACATTGAATTTATGGGCAAAGATTAATGCGATCAAAATGGTTCTCTTACCCAAACTCTTATATGTTTTGCAATCCATTCCTTTCATGATTTATAAAAAACAATTGATAAAGGTTGATAGACTATTCCAATCCTTTTTGTGGGGTGCTGGGAAAAAGCCTCGGGTTCCAAAATTTATAATGATGCAAAGTGTGGAGAAAGGGGGATTTGGTTATCCAGATTTACTGAAGTAGTATAAAGCATTTTTACTTAAAAAGAGTTCATATTATTTTAGGGAAGTGAATGAAAAGGAGCCGATTTGGCTGAGTATGGAAAGGGGTATATGTGCACCATATGATCTGGGGAATATTTACAGTATTGGTAAATTGCCGAATAAACGATTGAAGCTAATTCCCGTGGTGGCAACTAGACAGGTGATAGGGACATGGTTTCTAGAAAATGGGCAGGGCTATGGCTTCAGCCCGGATGCTTCTATTTGGTATAATGAAGCTCTGCAAATAAATAATAAATGTCTACACTGGATTAGTTTGATTAATAAGGGAATTGTGAAGCTAGGGGATGTGATGGATGGGAGCCAATTGTTGGGATTTGAAGATCTACAGTGTAGATATGGTTTGAATCGGAGAGAATTGAATAGATACTTGGCTCTAGCTTCCATGATTAATTTAAGGATAGGTATGGCTGGGGGTTCTGTTGGGGGAAAACCAGAATTTAGCAAATTATTGGAAGGTCAGGAATATTGTGTACGGACGTATATACAATTTATGCCTATTGGTGAAAATATTCAATCAGCATGGACTGGACTGAAGGAATGTTGGTCACATGATATTGGGAGGGTTATTACTGATGTGGACTGGAGTGACATACTGAGGGTGAATTTACATTTGGGAGCATACATGGGTTTGCGTTTGATTCGACAGAAGATCATTGGAAGGCTATATTGGACACCGGTTAAGATGTTTAAATTGGGTCTTCAATCTTGTGATTTATGCTGGTGCTGTGACATTGGTAGAGGCACCCTGTTACATTTACTGTGGGAATGTCCGAGAGTGCAGTTGTATTGGCGGGATGTCATTGATAGGATTGATCTGATTTATGGAATAAACTTACAAAGGTCTGCAGCTAATATTGTTCTATTGTCACATAAAAATAGATGTGTGCGTTCTAGAAAATGTACTTATTGGATTGATAGGGCAGTGATGGTAGCAATTAAATTAATTCTCAGAATTTGGAAAAATAGGAAAACTCCTAATGTCGAGGAGTGGTTAACGGAGTTGCATATTCTATCACAGTATGATAAAGTTTCATTGGAAAATAAAGATAAAGGTGAGGAATACATAAAGTTATGGGGCCCATTTTTGGCTCCTTATGATTAATGTGACAGTGGAGCTGATCTGGTGGATATGTCATCTGAGAAGGAAAGGGGGATAAGGTGATGGTGTTTATTTTTTGTTTAGTTTTGTTTAGTTTTGTTTTGTTTTGTTTTGTTTTTGTTTTGTTTTGTTTATTTATTTATTTATTTATTTTATTTTATATTTTTTTTTCTTTTTTTTTTCTCTTCGCCCCACTTGTGTTGTCTCTTGTGTTGTTCTGTGTATATTTGTCAGTTTGCTGTTATATTTTGAAGGATAAAGCTATTATGACAGATTGAAGATGTATGATGCTTATATTGTTCTGTAAATTAAGTTGTGACGCTTTACTGAGAGACATTGTTTACTTTATTGGTAGTTGTTGTTGTTCATTGCAAACTTAATAAAGTGTTTTAAAAAAAAAGTCTATAGTTTTTGTGTTACGTTTATAAAAAGTTCTGCAGCAACACACACACACACACATGGTTTGGTACTTCAGCGGATGTACTTTTAAATTTTAGTATTTCTTTTATGTATGTGTGTAGTACCAGGTTGCCATGTGCAGAATTGTAGCTAGTCTGTTGTAAAGCTATTGCATTTGGTAAGTGGCTTTCACTTCTAAAATATTTTCTCTGGATATTGTCGATTTCTTCTAGTAGGTCTTTGGGTGTACCATGTAGAAGAGTGTTATATAAATTGGCTAGTTCTAAAGCAGGACTTTTAGCATATTGAAGTTTATAGACTAGATTTCTTATAGTTGAATGATGAGTTGATATCATTTTGATATGATGGAAGGTGCTTTTGCAAATATGTCCTGAAATGCAGGCTAATGAATGTCCTTGTAGTCCTGTGTATTTGCGCACTGTACAGGTATCCATATTTTGCAGCACTTTCATTTTGATTTTGTCTTTGCCTTTCACATACTGATTGAGGAACTGGCGTAAAGATTTGAAAGATTTTTTGGGAATGTTACACATTAACGTGCACGGCCATTTGTATACTGGACGTTCTGGTTCAGTTGAATGGAGAGGTAATTCTGAGTTTTCTGGGGATATTTTTGTAAGCAGTATTTCTTGTTCCATTATGGTATTATTCATTTTTTCATAACCTCGTCCACTGATATGGATGGCAATTGTGTTTGTTTGGTTTTGTTTGTATGCTTCTTCATTAAAATATGGTTATGTGCTCGTGGTGTGATGCCATTCACCTCCACAGATATTTAAGAAGTTATTTTTGTTGACATTCCGTTTATTGAGAAGTTTTTTTGTTGTAATTTAGTAGTTAATTTTGTTAGTGCTTTCATTCTGTTTAACACTAAAATGAATAACTTTCTTTTGAGAAGGATTGCACAGTCTATTAGATTCTAAGATTAATTTTCTACGGTAGGTTTGAAGGGTAGTGCATGATTTGTCTCCTGTTTTTATAAAATTCTGAAGGACTCTGTGGCGGAACATTTTTGCTAAATACTTTTTTTTGGTATGGTTACTTGCTAGTATATCAAGATTTATAGGAGCAGTTTTAGCAGTAGTGGTAGCCGAATTCTTGTTAAAATAGTTTGTTTCGTTTTACATTTTGATAGAGGAGGCAAAGGTTCTGTACTAGAAGCTTGTTCTGTTTTACTAAATGTCTGTATTAGCTGTTTTGTGTGAACGTTTTGTACAAACTCTGGTAGAGATGTATGCTTATTTTGGACACTTTTATTTTAATTTGCTCTATTTCTGCGTTGCTTTCTACAGACTTGCTTTTTGGTAGGCATTTTTTGGGGTCTGTTGAAAAAAAAAAGAAGGTATGGGTTTGGCCGTTCTGCAATGTTTGTGTGCTGTGTGCATGAGTGTCTGAGTATGATGGGAAAGATGTATTTGGTGGTGTGTGATTGTGCATTGGCAGTTACAATTAGTTGGGAACGCTATTCTTCTATTTGTGTATTACTAAACTGCGGTTCAGATGAGAGTAGAAAGTGAGCTAGTGGTGAGGAGAAGCATTAATAGTAAATGTAATGGTATAAAATTAAAACAGTTCTTTGTTTTGTAGTACTAACATTCTAAGGGTTGAGTATGTTATTTGTGTTCCAACAAAACGGGGATTTGTGTGCCATTCTGCCTGTTAATCTGTTTAATAAATGGGGATTTGTGGGCAGAATGGTTCAGAAATCGCTGTTTTATTTGGTGTGCAAATTACATGAATGAACCACACAGTGTGTTTGAGGAACAGTAAGAATATGAAGGCAGTATTGTACTTCCTCTTTTTTTGTGGAATGAGAAGGTTTCTTCGGATATGTTGATTGTAGTTCAGATGCTGCTGATTTTCAGGAGAGTGGTCTTCACTGCAATTGTAAAAGAAAGAAGTTAGTAATGTTGTGTGTTTATAGCACTGATGTTAATGTAGACGTTGATTTTTATGTTTTTGTGGTAGTATTCTTGTTTGATATCTGAAAATAGTGTGTGCATGCATTTCATTTGACTATGTGCAGCCTTTATATTTTATTTACAATATGTTAGTTTAATATGCTTTGCGAATGAGTACAAGTTAAGTGCATGAAATTCACTTGTTTTTTTAAAGGTGTGTTGTAGATAGCAGACAGGTTTGGAAGTGACAGTTGATTGTAGTAGATGGGAGAAATTTCAATAAGGTCATTTTATAGGAAGACATGCCAACAATCGGGAGGCCCTGAGAGGGAGATTTCACCGCAGCAATCGGGAACATTTATTTTTCCCATAGGATTGCATTGGGATTAGCATTAATTTAAGCGGGAGACAGTAAAAAATAGTGCAATTTGTCAATGAAAAATCGGGTGTATCGCGCGTAAATCAGGAGGGTTGGCATGTATATATAGGTTATGGGGGAGACAGTAAAAAATAGTGTGATTTTCCAATGAAAAATCGGGAGTCTCGTGCTTAAATCGGGAGGGTTGGCATGTATGTATAGGCTATGTAGGTTTAGTTGCAATACTCTGTTTATATGCATTCATAAGAGTTGTACATGTACTCTGAATAAAATATGCATACCTGTAGTTTGTATTCATGCATGTGGATATGCATGGAGCTGTAAGTGGAAATCTTGGAGACTTGTACAGTAGTTTTTGTAGTAGGTGCTTTCCAATGATATGAGACTTGTACTCAGAGTGATCAACAGTAAATTTGAAGTGCGGAACTCTGATGATGGAGTTAGATGTAGAGGTCTTGGATGTGATTGATGGATGGTTGTGTGACTGCATAGCTATATCCAATGAGGGAATGGCACTGAGAGTAATGTGGAAAGGGTAGAAGGGCTGGCTAAGAGTTACATGCCACGCGGACACAGCGGCTGTCCGTGGATAGGGCCTGCCACATCCGGGGTTTTCCAGCAAATCCAGTATGGAAAGGGGACTGTAGGGATCAGCCAATCAGATGTTGACGTTGTGGATTTGTGTAGAAAGAGAGTGTGTGTAGTGAAGATGGCAGAGGTGGAGAAAGTCAGGGTGTTGGTGCTTGGAGATATGTTTGTCCATGGTTTACAGCAGTATGCTCAATGCAGGCATGTGGCAAACAATTTCAATGTTAAAGGAGTGGAGGTGGTGTGGAGCATTGTGCCTGATTGCAATGTACAGGGAATTCTACAAGTTTGTGAAGATATGCGTAGGATGAACAGTCCCCATCTGGTAGTTTTGCTAGGTGTGCAATCAATTGAGGCATGTGTGATTTCATGCTTAGAGCTGGTATGTTTTTCTGTAATAATGAGAATATTGATCCGAGTAATGCTGTTTATTTTGAAGAAGATGGCATTTCTTTATCTTTTTTGGGAAATGCCATGCTGTTTTGGAATGTAAGGGTTTCTTTGGTGAAGGTTATGTGAAGATTTTAGTAGTAAAGTAAGAAGGAAAAAAAATACCAAATAACAGTTGTCTGTCAGGCATCTACAAAAAAAACAAATAAAACGGCTCTTTTCAGAGCCAACCTCAAAGGGGAAATGGGGCACACTATTTAAATGTACATTAACCACGCTCAAATTTTCGATATCTCTGCGGACATGGCGGTAGTCTGCGGACAGCACATATTACATACAGGGATTCTGGGGTGGAGAGGCATGCAAATGAGAATGAGCGGAGCTAGGGATTGGTCAGTAAAGTTTACTGGGTGTGTTGTGTAAGGAGAGATTTTGTCAGAACATTATTTTTCCTGAGAGAAGCACAGATAGCTATGGCTGTGTGTTTTTTAAAACAGATTATCTGGATTTTGGGAGACTCATGGATAAATTGGTTGGAGGTGCATGCAGAACGTTGTGGAGTAGCTGCAGATCTCGGATTCCCTCATGTGGAAGTGCACTGGCATGGAGTGCGTGGAATGAAGAGGTTGGACTTGGTACCTCTCTGTGCTACTTTAGAGACAGAGCATCTTCCAGACATAATTATAATTCATTGTGGAGGGAACAGTTTAGGACATGTGTCTGGAATTTCTTTGCAATTTGCAATTAAAGAAGGACTTGAGAAGGTCATGGACATGTTTCCAAATTGCCAAGTAATTTTTTCTCATATTGTGCAAAGACAAATTTGGCTGCGTTCTTCTTTATTTGGTCCACAAATGGAGAAAGTGAGGCACAATGTCAATATGGCTGTTTGTGCCTTTCTAAGAGATGTTGGCATGTCCTCTTTTCACATTGAAAATTTTATATTTCGTCGCACATACATTTTTCGCACAGATGTAGTCCATCTTACTTATGCTGGCAATCAGATTTTTCTGAGAAATGTAAAAAATGCATTGCAACCTTTTTTGGAATTAGAGTGACCTATTTTGCAGTAGATGTTGACAATTTCAAGTTTTTCAAACACATAAAAACACCACCAAAAGGCTCTTTTCAGAGCCACCACTTGCTCCCAGAGAAAAGTGCATTGGTTTTGCTAGAGCAGCACCCTAAAATGTTATATGTCATAGGACTGTCCGCGGAATTCCAAAAAATGTACAGGGCCCTGCACTGTTTATTTGCCACTTCTATTTTTAAACTGTGAAAGGCGGCTCTGAAAAGAGCCTTTTTTTTGGATTTCTGTTGTTTTATATTTTTTTGGTTTTTTACACACAACACACTAGGAGAGGAGGGGAAAGGAGGGTAAGGAAGGGACACCAACCACGGGGATACGAAAGGGCAGGTGAAGAGAGGAAGATGTAGGGTGGGCCTCACTTAGGTAGGTAGCAGGTATTCTGGTGCTCCGTGACCGTAGTCTCGAAAGCACTTCGTAGACTCTCCCCCCTGCAGAGTACTGCGTCGCAGTACATACACAATATTGTGACCCTCGAAAGGTCAACAGCATCACTAATGGCCTGTGAAGCAGCTGGAGGGATGCGCTCTCCCACAGGAGTGTCTCTTGTGGTGACAAGAGCGGAAACGGAGGACGCTGTAGAGGAACTCAACCTACTACGTTGATTACAAGGTACAATCTTGCGAATGTCCGCACTGTGGACTTACGTTAGGTGTCGCTTCATGGATGTCGTACCAAAGCTGTACGAACCACGTCTCCCACGACTCAGCACCATTTTGCACTGGTTACAGGTGACCTTGTTTGTACATGCTTTTGGTACGTTACCATAAACGGTAAACAACCGCCACACCCAAGACTCCCGGCGACTGCTGGTAGTAGGGAGTTCCTCAACCTCATTCTCTTAATCCTCTTCATCCTTGTTCTCTACATTCTCATGTGTGTTCCCCTCTGCAGGCCCTTGGGGAGGTGGTGGTGGTGGAGGGTTTGGGGCTGGTGCTGAGGCAGATGTAGCAACAGCAGCCATGGATGCCATCAGGGTTGATGAGATAATCTCAGCAAGAGCAGCAAAGGCAGCACAAGTCAATCTGCAATAGCCAGAAGTACAATGAAGATCAGCTCTAGGGTGTGGCCTTTTATAGGGGTGGAGGGGTGCGCTTCGCGAACAGATCGAACACCCAAAAAGGTTCAAAAAGTTACAAAAAGTATGTGGAAAGCCAGGGCCATTGTCTGGGACATGTGCAATGGTGAATTTGTACTGTAAAATAATTTGGATTGTCTGAATAAGTTATTTTAAAATGTGGGGAACCGGACAGTGTCTGCATATTAGGACACACGCTCAGCGTGGGTCTGGTCACATGATGACGTCGGGAAGACGTCCGAGAAGGGAACGGGTGTCCACAGAACACCAAATGCACGGGAACTGTCGTGCGCATGCGCGCGGGTGTTCTACGGACAGTTTTTAGGTCCTGAAGCTAATTAAAAGTGCGACACAAGTGAGACGGACAGTTATGGACAGGCGCAATGTTCGCAGGATTTACGGGGTGTGGTACGCATGTGTGTAGATGTTCTGGAGACTGTACGGCCAGGTATAGTGTCCTTAGGACACCTCCATTTTGTTTCACTACGGACATCCCGGACACCGCGCGTGTTCTTAAGACAGTTTCAACTTGGCTGCGGACGGTACAGACAAGTATAGTGTCCTTAGTATTCGTCCATTTTGTTCAGTTACAGACATCTCAGACACCAGGTGTGTTCTAAAAATAGTTCCATCTTGGTTGCGAACGGAACGGACAGGTTTAGTTTCCTTGGGACACCCCCATTTTGTTAATTTACCGACATCCCGGACACCGGGTATGTTCTAAGAACAGTTCAATCTTGGTTGCGAATGGTAAGTACAGGTGTAGTGTCCTTAGGACATCCCCATTTTGTTAACTACGGACAGCCCGGACAGGCGCGCTGTCTGCGGCCATTTTAACTGCTTTTTAAAAAAATAAGACACAAAGATTTTCATTAAAAGAAACATCATATTTTTTTATTATATACATATGCACAATTTATGAAAGAGAGGGGGATTCAGAAACTGATACAAATACAGGGAAATAGGGGGTTGGAGAGGATGGATGGGAGGAGATGAAGGGATGGAAGTCTCATCAAAACGTTTTTCTTGTTGTTGAGGGTTTGGGGATAGATAGTTCACTGGGACATGGAGAGGGGGGGCAGGTACATGTGGGACAATGGTATTTCATTTTCTCTTTTATGTGGTCCTCCACTAACTGTTTCAAACCATTTAAATGTTCCTTGAATGTTTGTATGGTCTGTTAAAAATAAATATATATATATATGTTAAATACACATAAAGCAATGATTATTAATTTGCTTATATAGAGAAGTGTCTACCATTATTATCACTGTCTTCAGACATTTCCTCACATGGAAAATTTTCCTCAAGCCACTCCAAAGTACTGCACATTTCTGTGTGAAAAACAAAAATATATTAATTTTAGTGTACCTAATACAAAAAGTTTAGAAATATATAAGAAAAATGAAGTTTACTTACAAGCTTCTGGTAAGTTGTATTCATAGTCTTGTGTAGGTCTACTGTTGCTTCTAGCTCTGCAGTTTCTGTGAGGTAATTATGTTGGAGGCATATCTTTTTTGTTATGGTATAATCCATTTTATTACATATCGTATTTCAATGGCTGATTGATGTGTTAATTATGTAGGTTCCACTGCTTATTTATTATTATTTGTAATCCTTTGTGAATAGAGTGTACCTCATCATCCAGGCATGGATGGCCTCACACGGTCTATGCCTGAATGATGACAAAACAGAACTTCTCATTTTAGGCACCACATCCAACCTTAATAAACTAGGCCTTAATTACTCTTCCTTTGTAATTGACAACAACATCATCACTGTAGCCAAGGAGGTCAAAATCCTCGGCTTCTATTTAGACTCCACACTTACCTTCAAAAAACAAGTTAACGCTATGGCATCTGCCACATCCTATACATGCAAACTTATTAGAGCAGCCAAACCATTCCTTTCACCTTCTAACTGCATCACCTTAGCCAGAGCTCTGATCCTGTCCAAGCTGGACTATTGTAATGCGGTTTATGTAGGTAGCAATAAATATATCACAAACAAAATTCAAATTTTACAAAATAATGCATTAAGAGCTGCCCTAAGACTCCCGAAGGAAGCCCACATCTCAGAGATTAGAAGATATGTCAACTGGCTCTCAACAAAAGTTAAAATATTCCCTAAATCTGTCTCTCTCGCTCACAAATGCCTCCACCAAGCGGCCCCTCAATACTTGATAACGAGATTCACCAGACCAGCATCCTGCCACCCTTCCAGAAAGGTCAATTCTAACCTCCTTCTGGTGCCAAGATTCAAACACACTTTGTCTGGAGGTAACAGCTTCCGGTTAAAGCAGCACAATTCTGGAACTCCTTACCAGCATCCATCATGGAAGACCTTCCATACCCTCAATTTAGATCCAATACTATCCTCTGGCTCAAGGAACATGACACTTAACGCCATTCCAGCTGAACTTTACCTATTGTAGCATCTTGTGCTACACTGATGTGGAATCCACAAGGCTTCCAGAAGGAGAATGTGGAGGTGGAATGCAGGCACTCAGAGGACGGTTGGAGATACAGAAGCAGCTCCCTCCAGAGACTCCTTCCCTATTCCCCACTATACATACTCATAGTACTTATAGTAACTTTATAACTTACATAAATAATAAACCTAAAGACATTATAAATATCATCTCTGTCCTGTGCTTCATACTACAATTGGCGACGAGGAAGTTCGGAACTTCGATCACCTGTGTGAATTGAATAGAGAAATCACCAGGTGAGCTTGAAAGGACCCTGCCTTTTGCATATTTAAGGAATATTGGTGGGTTAATTTACGGCCGACAAGTCAAGTCTCCAATATTCATTTGTATTAGCTTGTATGAACTCACGTTTACAGTTTGTAATGGGCGCGAGTGTCTCAAGCTGCAAGTTAAGCGTAAACACTGCTGTGGAGCCGATCACGAGCTCGCAGTGCAGAGTGAGTCAGCGCTTCAGAATAAAGGACCCTATACGTCATGACGCACGGCACGCTGTAGCGGCCATTTTGTATTGGTAACAGAGCGTTGCTACGGTGACAAAGGCACTGTCTGCATATATTGTTTACACCGCTCTGCAAAAGAGGGTAAAGCAGCAAATATTATTTATTGTAGCAGCGCCCGTGTACACGTTTATTTTGGGATGTATACATAGACAAAATTTAAAATAAAAAAAAGGAATTTCTGAGGATTAGCCGGATTGCTCCTGCTCCTACTCGTCGCAGTACCACATTTCCGAGAATTAGTCGGATTGCTCATGCTCCTACTTGTTGCAGTACACTTATAGTGAATAATATTAAATATATGCATATATCGTACCATTAAGGCGTGAAATTGGGAGCCATACAAGGTTGCTGCTAGTGTGTCTGTGGGAACCATTGGTGAAAGAGGAGCAGGTGATCGGCCTCCAGCTGTCAATATGACAATGCACACTGTTCAACCACCAGCTATGTTTTTACTGGAAGCTGGGGAACCCAATTTGCCATGGAAGAGATGGTTGAAATCATTTGAGAATTATGCTTCGGTTGTCTGTAAAACAAACTATAGTGTGGAGAGAAAGAAATCACTATTATTCCACTGTTTGGGGCCAGCAGGACAGGAAAAATATGAGGACTTGCCAAATGTACCTGGTGACGATGAAGGGGATTTGAATGAATATGAAAAGTGCATTGCAAAATTGAATAAACACTATGAAAAGAAATTAAGTACAATTTTGGAAAGATACAAGTTCGGCAAGAGGTCGCAAGAAAGTGGAGAGTGTGTGGAGCAGTTCATAACGGTCCTGAGGAAACTAGCAAAGAATTGCAAATTTGGAGCACAACTTGATGAGAGACTAAGGGATAAATTTATGTTGGAGTGCAATAGTACTAAGATCAGGGAAAGACTGTGGGGAGAAGACGATCCTGATTTGGATACAATACTACGCATAGCCAAGGAGGTGGAGCATATGGAGAATTGTGTCAAGACACTAGAGGAAAGAGTGAAAAGTACCACAGTAAAATCGGAAAGTTCTATTAATGCAATTCAAATGGCAAAAGCTGATGAATCTAATAGTCAGAAGCTTAGAAATGTTCCTTTGGCAATGAGGGATGAGGTCAAAAGTGATTTAAAAAAATTGGAAGAACAGGGTATAATAGAAAGAATTTATGCTTCAGAGTGGGTATCACAGTTGGTTGTTGTGAGGAAGAGCTTGGGGAAGGTAAGAGTATGCATCGACCTCAGAGAATTGAACAAGTGCATCATTCCCGAAAGACACCCTCTTCCTAACATTCAGGAATTGTTATCAACGATGGGACCTGCAAAAGTGTTTTCAACCCTTGATCTCACTTCAGCGTATCATCAAATTTGTTTGCACAGGGACTCAAGACATTTGACAGCGTTCATAACCCCTGAGGGTTTGTACCAATATAAGAGAATGCCGTTTGGTCTTATATCAGCAGCTTCTGTGTTTCCGAAGACCATGCATCACATCTTCGATGGTGATAATGGCATTATATTTTTTCAAGATGATATTCTTACATTTGCCGGAGATCAAATAGAGCATGATAGGATTTTGGATGGAGCATTAAGGAAATTGCATAATATGGGCATGACATTGAGTAGAGAGAAATCAAAGATTTACAGGGAGAAAATTGAATATTTCGGCCTGGCAACAAAGAAGGACTAAGAACCTTCCTGGGAATGGCTGAGTATTACTCTAAATATGTTAGGAAGTTTGCTGATCATACGGCTGCGTTGAGGGATCTCACCAGGATGAATGTTAAATATGAGTGGAATGAGAATTGTGAGAAAGATTTTGAGTACATAAAGAGTGCTCTCACAACTGCACCGGCACAGAAGAATTTTATAAGGGGACAGCGAACAGTAAGCACGACAGATGCCAGTAATGTGGGTCTAGGTGCGGTGTTAGCGCAGCTGCGTAATGGAGAGGAGAAGATAATTGCGTTTGCCTCCAGGTTATTAAAAGGAGCAGAAAAGTCATATGCGACTATTGAAAAGGAGGCCCTAGCCATTGTCTGGGCAGTGGACAAGTTCAGGAGTTTTGTCTGGGGAATGCAATTTGAAGTAAACACAGACCACAAGCCACTTGTAGAACTATTTATGAACAAAGGACTGGGCAAAGTGTCGGCAAGGATACGGAGATGGGTGCATAGAATGCAGGAGTTCAATGTGGTGGTTATGTATATTCCAGGAGTGAGGAATTATGCTGCAGACTGTTTATCTAGACTTACGAATACCCAAGAAGATAACAAAAGTGATGGTGAAGAGAATCAACAGGAAATGTTATGTGTAGTACAGGACACAGCTGTTGCTAAGGAGGAATGGCTTGAAGGGATGAGTAAGGATGCCAAGTTACAATTTGTGATAGAAAATATAAACAAAAGACAAGTCCCTCTCAACAAGATCAAGGAGGCAGATGTACAAGGACTGTGGACTGTCAGGGATGAGTTGAGTGTACAAAATGGATATTTGCTCAGATGGGATAGATTAATTCCACCTGAAGATCTAAGGAAGAAAATAATTGATCTAGGTCATGAAGGTCACCAAGGAATTTCCAAGACCAAATCCAGGATAAGAAATACATACTGGTGGCCGGGATGTGATGCAGAGATCGTGAGAGTCACAAGAAACTGTATCATTTGTAATAAATCCGATAAGGGTTGCGTGAGCAGTGAGTACCCGATGGTTATGACTGATGTGCCGAGCAGACCATGGTTGAAAGTTGGATTTGACATTATGGGTCCTATATGGAGTGAAGGCAGTCAAACGTTTGTGTGGTTATGATTGACATATTAACAAGATGGGCAGAGGTAAAAATGATGCCGAGCGTCACAACTAAAAACATTATCAATTTCATGGAAGAGGTATGTGGTAGGGAAGGATATCCTGGAGTTATATTATCTGATAATGGTCCTCAATTTGTCTTGAAAGAGATGGAAGACTATTTATAAAAAAGGTGGTTAAGCATGTGACCCGTGCGATTTATCACCCACAAACCAATGGAGTGGTTGAAAGGTACAAAGGATTCTTAAGGATGCCATTAGGTGGGTATTGGCCAATGGTATGAGTTGGAAAGAAGTAGTCAGGAATGTCATTATGGCCCACAGATTTACTCCGCACAGTTCTACAGGTATATCTCCATTTGAATTGAGCTGGGGTAGAAAGGCAATCACCAAGCTCTGTCCTGGATGGATGGGTGAAGTGATAAATATGGGAGTTGGAACTAGTAATGCTATAGATACGATTAAGCAGAGACAATTCAGGAATAAAGCAGAGTATGATAAGAAGAGATTCAGGTGTAATGAAACACTTAAAGTAGGGTGTTTGGTGAGAGTGAAGCTTCCGGAAGCTTTGAGAGTGAGAGGCATTACGTGGTCTGATCCCATTCAAGTTATTGAAGTATTTAAGCATGCCATAAGAACCAGTGATGGAAGAGTATGGAATAATGGAAGAGTTATGAGAGTGAATAAGGAATATGTTGCAAGCTTTTTTGCTTACGTCACTTTACCTGGATATACTCATATTTGTATGTGTTTTTGTCTCTTTGGGCCTCATTACGACCCTGGCGGAAAGTAACTGACCTGACCGCCATAGCGTAAATAGCGTTTCCGCCATTGCACGAAGGAGTAAAGTGCGGCTAATTCCGACCCATCGGGCACAAGCATCAGGCCATGGCGGAATTGGAAAGTCTGCGATGGCGGAAATGACCCCAAAATGCCCCTTAGCGCCGTCGAACTCCGCCCTAGGTTCCATTCCACCACCCATCTAAGCGGTCACCGTAATGAGCGGTCAGCGGAAATTACGGCCACCGGAAATATACGGAAACGGGAGTACAAACATGGTCCCGGAACGGGAAACAGCACGCCGTACACCTATAAAAACAGATTCCCAACACAACCATGAAAAATCCGACCCTGAGACACATCCCTACCCGTTAGCCACCCCAGTCAAAATAAATAAAATGGGAAAAGTAGCTAAAAAAGCGTGCGATCGCAAGCGCCAGGTACACTTCTCCCATGAGGAACTCACCGTGCTCACAGAGACCCTCCAGGACAATGCTGCCGTCGTCTTCTCGACGCAAATGACCAGGACGGCACTTGCGAACAAGAAGGCCATATGGGCCCTGGTGGCACAGCGGGTAAGTGCGGTGGGGACCGCACCCCGCAACCCACAGCAATGCAGAAAGCGATGGGACGACTTGCGGATACGCGTCCGGAGCATACTTTCTGCTAACCGAAACATTGCCACAGCTACCGGTGGAGGATCGGAATCACCCATCAAGTTGACCCCCTGGGAAGAAATATGTGCCTCCACCATTGGAATGGAGAGCATAGAGGGAGTCGGAGGGATGGAGAAAGGAGTGCAGACATCCGAAGAATCAGGTAGGTGGACTAAAATAAAACAATGCCAAACCCACAATGTACAATCTTGTGAAGTACCATGTGTCCCCATAGTGCAATAGAAACACATGTCCAGGAGAACGTCCACATACTTTTGCCTGATAGCGCACTTTGAAAATCAGAATGAATACACAAATAAGTCAAAATCCTAAAAACAGCCACTACACGTGCAGCATGCACCCCCTAACTGCAGGCTGATAAATAAATGCATCCTCAATCCACCCGAAAATGAGACCACCTCCAAGTCCCTGACCCAAATCACCCTGAGGTACCACCCCAATGCATGTGATACATTGCGATTCCAATTTCCACAGACCCATAAATAACGCTCGCCCTCCTTTACTCCACCACAGGGTCCGATTCAAACGACGAGCTCCAGGACACCCCTACCAGCACACCTGCAAAGAGGGCCAAGACCAACGGCCAAAGAGCCTCCACCTCAGCTGCACGGATCAAGACACGGCAGCATCACAAATCAACTGGCAGCACACTGGAGGGGACTCCAACAGGCACCCCAGCAGCCAGCATGTCCAAAACAGCAGCACCACAGGTCCCCCTAATGGATGCCACAGATGGCACTGCTTCTGGTGGCAGCAGCACCATAGGTGACACCGCTTTCATGCCAGCATGCTCCGACACAGAAAACGGTGCTGTCGATGTAGGACCCATCCATGACCTGTCTCAATCCCCCTGTTTGTTCCATCCCGTACACCATGAGGAAACCACGCAGGGGCACCCACAAGACGACGACTGGCCAAGCCACACAAGCCCTGTGACAAGGCAACATGTGGTGAGCAGCCCCTCTGTGACACCACCGCAAATGGCCATGGCCCAGCAGAGGCAACAGTCCCTCGACCAGATGATTAAGCAACAGCAGCAACTGGCCACGCTCCTCAAGGAGCATGCTGATGAATGTGGGGGTTCTGAGGCAGCCATTGAAACATCTACTAAGACACTCAGGGCACAAATGGAGCGAAGTACAGAGAGCCTGAGGGAACAAATGGAGAGAAGCACTGAGAGGCTGAGGGAACAAATGGAGAGAAGCACTGAGAGCCTGAGGGAACAAATGGAGAGAAGCACTGAGAGCCTGAGGGGGGAACTGCATGCGACGTCCAAAGACGTATGTGGTGAACTTGGTGCCGTGCGCCGTGTGCTCACTGAGCTCTCACAAACCCTTAGGGACATGCATGGACGTGAGCAGGCAGAGACATCATCCGTTGCAAGTTCCGTCCAGGGCAGCCCCCAACGTAGATCTGGTAGGAACCTGCGCTCCACAGGCAGGGGTGGCCCTGATACCCGGAGAGGGGGCTTGCAATAGTGTCTGCCCACGGACAATATTCATCTTTGGACACTGGTGTTCGGGGGGGAGGTAGGAGGGTGGAGGGGGTGTGTTGGGCTTTTCTGGGTGGCGGGTCGATTGTGTGTGTAATAAGATTAGACATTTGCAATACATTTGTTTTTATTCACCCAAAGAGATGTGTGCACATTGATCTTAGTGTACGAGGCCATCATAGGCGTACAGTCCACATTGTGCATGTTCCAGACACACACAGTGCCACAAGTCCCGTGTCCATGTTACAGCCACCAGGCGTGAGTGCTAGAAGCATGTATCAATGATATTTTGACGATTTTCACGGGCCTCCTGTGCCTCGCGGCCTCCTTGAGGTGCTGCCACATCCCCACCCTCATCATGACCATCTTCAGGTGCTTGCAGTTCTGCGTCAGGGGGCATGGCCACATTTCTACGTACGCACATGTTGTGTAGCATGACACATGCCATGACCATCTTTGCAACCTTCTCATGGCTGTACATGAGTGCCCCGCCAGACCTGCTGATGCAGCGGAAACGAGCCTTCAGTAGGCCGAATGCCTGTTCTATAACTACACGGGTACGTGAGTGGGCATGGTTGTAGTCCTCCTCATGCTGGTTCTGTGGGTTCCGGAGTGGTGTAAGGAGCCATCTCTTCAGTGGATACCCGGCATCACCTGTATGTGGCCAATAAAGGATGTTAGTGGAATGAGATTGCTATGTACGCATCCCCCCCTCTTCCTGCAAGGTCATTGACGCATCACATGCCCCACATTCTCATGCATGAAATGAGACTCACCGAGTAGCCAGGATCTGTGCCCTGCGTGTCGCTCCATGTAGCGTGGTATTCTAGTGTTCCTCAAGACCATGGAATCATGGGTTGAACCTGGAAATCGTGCACAACAATGTGTGAAGATCCTGTTGGAGTCACACACCATCTGTACATTGATGGAATGATATTGTTTCCGGTTGCGGTACTGGACCTCCATGGCATGTGGGACAACCAATTCCACATGGGTGCAGTCGATGGCACCAATGCAACCCGGTATGCCGGCAAGTGCATGGAATCCCACTTTTGTATTGGTAATCTCCTGGGCCGAGCGTGGTAAACAGATGTAGTCGTCTGCGTGCTTCAGGAGGGCATCGAGCACTTGGAATAGTGTCCGTGAAAACAGTGGCTGTGAAATGCCATGCAACTGTCCTACTGTGTGCTGGTAGGTGCCTGTGGCCAGGAAGTGGAGTACAGACACCACCTTCAGTAGAGGTGGGATGGCGGTTGGGCTATCTATCATGCTGACAAGGTCAGCGTGTGTCATGTCCACAATGGCGATTATGGTTTCCCGGTCCAAACGGTAGAGGGTGTGGATCTGCTCAGCAGTGAGGTTGAACGGATCAGCTCGGATGCGTGGGATTGCGGGCCGCCTGCGTGGTGGTAGTGGCTGTGCTGGTGGGCCTTGCTGCACCTGCCTTGCCCTCCGCCTCCTCCTGCGTCTCCTCTGTGCGGCCGGTTGTTGTAGCACTTGGTGTTCGTCATCCTCCTGTAGTTGGAGTACTTGCAGTGCTATCATGTCCCCCATGGCCAACATCGCTAGTCCTGTCGGTAGCATTTTGGCGTGGTTGTGGTTGTGGGAGGGGGTTGGGCGTGCTATTTATGTGTTTCCAGGCTGTATAGCCTCCACCTGTGGTGATTCATTCCACCTCTGCAAGAACCAATCACTTTTGGCCGAGCACATCCCGCACACAACGCCGCAATTCGACGCATGGCATCTTGCAATTACAATCATGTATTTAATCCTGATGGCAGTGAAATATTGGTTTATATGTCAATTCTGCTATGGTCCCATTGTTTCACATACGATATTTGCAGTCAAGAACAAAGTTGTGAAGGGTCAGTGGAATGTAGTACTCGATCAACGGTGGACCCTCATGCAGCACTGTACTGACGTTCATCGACGGGCGTGGCGTCCCATTTGTGATTGAAGCCAGTTAGCATTCTCACACACAGCCACACCACATAGATGTATTTGTGAATGCAAGCGTTCACAGATGCCTTTACGACGTGATGTTGCAAATGAGGAATTCCAAGGAAAGCGCTTTTGGTTTTCAACTAGCGGCGAGGAGACGCCCACAGGTCTGACTTGAAATATAACGTTCCATTGTTGAATGTCCTTGGGACAGGGCCCATGACGAGGAAGAAATGATTGATATGAATTGAATGGGATGCGCAATAGCGTAGTGGACGATAAGGCAGGATGTTCCCAAATACATGTTACTTCAGAACACTACAAATCCGGGCAGGAGCACAGTGGATTTTGCAGACTGCATTACGCACAGACTCAATGGAGATTTCTAATGTTATGTGAGTTCATATTCTGGCGTTTTCATACCGGGAAGAGGGAATGATGAATGGATGCATGGACAGATGATTTCATTGAGAGTTTGCCATGTAGATGGCTTTTAGGGATCTATCCCCTTCCCCTGCGCTATGTGATGCTAGGCTGCCATAGTGGGACCACCGTGTATCTGCCCTTGTTGGATCCTCCCTGTCTCGACGCGCCTTCAAACACTTGTGTCTATGCACGTTACTAATCCCATGTAGTGGATTCTGTTTTGACGGACGCATGCACGTTTGTAATAGTGTATTCACCTCGATTCATTTAGTTATGATTCGCAAGTGATTTTTGGGTGTTAATGATCCTTTGGAGCGGCCTGGCATGCATATGGTTGTAGATTTAGTGTGTTGAATGAAGTGAGTGATCCATCTGTGGTTCTGATGCCCATTCTATTATTTTTTGTTTCATTTGGGTGTCAGGTATCTGGTGCCCTTTTGCCGCTGCCATCTGTACGCCACTCCTGCAGATGGATTTTACTCTCGACACCTGCAGCTGCGAGTAAATCAGTGGAGCACCATTACGATATTATGGGACGATCGCCAATGGGCCACATGCCCTTACGCAGTACTGGTGGCTAGGAGCAACATAGCGACCTTTCAGCTGGACTAGTGCCTACCTCATGGGACGGGCCTGCGGTTCTAGGCGCTTCCATGTTGCCTTTTTGAACGTTAATGTAGCCCCTGTGTACCATGAAGGGACAGGGCGTCACACAAGAAGAAGCTGGTCATTAATTGCGGATGCAGCCCACACTGATGTAAATTATTTTGGAGTTCATGAGCAATTAGCTGTATGGCCTTTGTGATTTTGATGTGCATTAAATTTGTATTCCGATATTAACCGTGTAGCGTTATTCTTTGCAAGTAATGTAGCATATTCCGATTTCTGGCGCTATGTATTGTGAGATGATCTGCATTGTGTTCCGGCTTCTGGGTTGAGTTGCGTGGTACTGTACTGGCCGCGTTTGCCTACGAAGCCCAGTAAGGTCACGGATAGGGGCTGCCATTATGACTGTATTAATGATGTCATGCTAATGGGCGGGGGATTTGCTTTTGTGCAACAGATGCCGGTCACACAGGTCGATTGGTGGAATGTTGGGATTATCAGTATATGGCTGGTCACAGGTGCCTGTGTTTGCGTGCGTTTCTTGGAGGGAGACTGGGGTCATGTCCATTGGAATTGCTTCTGTATTCGTGCCATCTGTGCCTTGCAGCTCCCATTGGCCCCTCTTTAGATGGGCCTGGCTGCTCAGTCACTCTGCCTACTTGTGTGGTACATGCTTATGATGATGGTTGGTTTGTTTACTTGCAAGAGTACAGGGCTGGTGCAGTCTCCATCAGGATACTGCTTTGGATGTTGCCTTACACTGTTGGCAGCCGATGGGGGACTATTGTTGTTTTGTGTCATGGAATATTTCAGTTCATTTTGGTGTACTTGCACCTTCACATGCCTGTGCTGCATCAGTACGGCAATGGTGACATGCCGTATATGGATGGCCACTCACAAGGCACTTGGAGCCCCTGCATGCATTTGCTCGTTGGCATGCATGGGTGACTTGTGAATTTCACTGGTTGCATGGTGTGACTACATTGCGCCTACGAGGAGTCGTGCAATGTGGGCAGGGAGTGGAGTACAGGCACTCAGTAGGGCCATTTACGGTTGGTTCACGATGCCGTAATTCTCACCATGGCGGAATGGTACTTTCTGCCATGCTTGATGGCGTTGAGTAAATATCCGCTAGGGTCATAATTCGCGTACCGTTGCGCCATGGCGGTAATTACAGTTTTGCAAGGCGCGCGTGCGCGTACTTGGTGCAGTTAGCGTTGGCGTTCACTACGGTGTCGCTATTTTCATCGTACTTTACGGTGACGGGTCATAATCGCAACGAGCGGTATTCGATGGCGGTATTGCTTTTCCGCCATCGTTTTCCGATTTCCGCCAGGGTCGTAATGAGGCCCTTTGTGTTTTGTCTGTAATAATGCAATTATGTATTAAGTGGGTTTTATTAGCTACTTATTACATGTTTCACAGTACGCAAAACTCTAATAAGAAAGCAGTCATCATTTCACTATTCAACATGGCAAGATTATGAATATTGCACATTCATCATGTATGCTGCACACACTGCCTATGTTTCTGCATGAGTAGCTTAGTACACTGGATAGAACTTCATAATAGAATGCTATTTATATCAATGCATTGCTTAATGCACTAATCAGGTGATGGTATTTATTCCAATGATCCTTGACACTTTTTGGTCAACATTATAATAAGAATCCTTTGTACAAAGTTTTCATGAAAAGTAAATGCACTTGTGGTATCATCAGTGATGTCATCAATGACATTTGTGATGTCATCTTTGATGTCCCGGATATTAGTCTTCGCAGTGCACGGTAGTGGCGCAAGTTATGGCTGCTTAGCTTACCATAACTGGCGAATTTCAGGGGTTTTTCGGTTTTACTTTGGACCATAACGTCCCTTTAACAACGTTTTTTTACTGAATTTCATAGGTTTTTAGTAGCGCAACTTAACCATAACGTCCCTTTAACAACGTTGTTTTACTGAATATATATATATTACATGGCCGCGGTAGCGGCCATGTAGTTATGGTTAAGTTGGTGTTTCCATAGGAAGAGCACTTTTTGGGCGGCTTATAACTTCGCTCCCCCTGGACGAATCCTCACCAAACTATGGCCCACTCTGAATTTTTTTGCAAAGTTTGGTGAGGATTCGTCCAGGGGGGGAAAAGTTATAGGGGGGGGGGTCCCAAAACTTTTTTTTTTCCCATAGACTGAATGGGAAAAAACTTTGCGCACGGCTACAGCCCGAACCGCTGGACGGATTTACACCACATTTGCGGCAGGAGTGGCGGCCTGGTCCCGAAAGCGTGCTTTTGCAAATTTGTTGTAAATCCATCCAGTAGTTTTTTTAAAAAAATTACCAAAATGTAAGGCAAAAAAATTAGTGATATCTGTGTTCGCTTCGCGGACGGACTTCCCTGTTCGCTCCGCGGACAGCACCCCGATTGGCCCAGCGGCTTGCGTCATGTCCGCGGACATGCAACGTGTTCACTGATTGGGCGGCGTGGTGCGTGATGCACGTCAGATTTTCTGTCGCGCCCGCCATCTTGCATTTGCAGACGTCCGCGGACAGCGCAGTGAAAGTTTGTTCAAAATGTGTATTTAGTAGAGTGTGTTGGTTTGTAGAAGTCTTTGGGGAGGATGGGGGAGTATGAGATAGGTTCAAAGTTGTATTTTATTTATGTGCTAGATGCTTTTGTTGTGCGATTTGTTTGCGGACAACACGGCTGTTTTGGAATGTTCGTAAATAAACAGAATGGATTTGGTGTCAACTTGAAAGTGTTCTAAGAACACTCGTGGGGTCTTGGAATGTTTGCAGGGGGTGTCCTGGAGACATTGTCTGTATTGTTTTTTGGCAAGGTGAAAATGTTTTAAGAACAATCGCGGTGTCCAGAAATGTTCGTACATAAAGAAAATGGGGGTGTCCTGAGGACGCTGTTTGTATTGTCCTCTGGCAAGTTGAATGTGCCCTAGGACCTTCCCCCTGTCCGCGGACATAACAATGGTTGCAATGTTTGCATCTATGGGTGTGATATGCTGCGGTGGTTATGGCCAGGGTATAGAATGTTGTGTGCATGGCCATTTGGCCATGCACCCAAGAGTGTATGCCCTGGCCACAACCACCGCATCATATCACACCAATAGTGGCTTTTAACTTTGGGTCAAAAACTGTTATGCTGCGATGGTTGTATTTATCTTGTTATACGTACTATTTGGTTTAGTAACGGGAGTCCATGTTTTTCTTGTTCATTTCTGTAATAAAAGAAAATAGCATGTTAGTATTAGTATTTTATAATGACTTATTACATTGTACAATCAACATTTTCTTCTTTTTATTGACCCTCATATTTAGTACATTACAAACCAGAGTACTGTGCAATGTGCAAAGTGGCTGTGTTTGTTGCTAAAATCATTGGGTCTGTGGGAGAAAAAAAATCCATGTTGGATTAAAAAAAAAACTTTTTCTGTTATGCTACAGTTTATTTATTTGTTTGTTTTCCGCGTTTACTTGTTCTTTCTGCCTAATGCTTTATGCATTGGATTGTTCCAGTTTTTGTGAGCAGTAAGATATTAGGTATTTGTTTGGATATTGTAAAATTTTGGCCCAGTTAGATACCAGTAGGCGTATTCTAACTGTTTATGTTTTGATATAATTTCGTGGTATTGATTTATCTGTTTGCATAGGTTTTGAAATATTGTGACAGTTTATATTTTTTTACTACAAGTACACTTAAGGTTTAAGTACAGTTCAGTTATCAAATTTTGGTTTTAAGAACATTAAGTACGCGTTTGTAAGATTAGCTGGTAATATCTGCTTTAGAGTAACGGTACTATCATTACATTGAAACCATCCACATTTTTTTTTTATATATGCAGTGTAGTGCCCTGAGTTGGTTGTGGCTCCTGCGTGGTAGATTATACCTATTGTTGTGAAGGTTTTCCTACCAAGTGAAATTTGACCATGTGTGAATCCAGTCAGCTTGCAGTTGTTTTTTGTACCATCTGCATTGTAACGTAGAAGCATTAGTATTAAGTATTTACTGTGTTTGTAGTAGTAACGTGGAGCGATTATCCGAATTGCAGGTAGAACATAATCTACCATGGTTTGCATTTTGTACAAGTTGCTGAAATGGAACGGATTCACAATTAGGTATTGATATATAGACAAAGCGCTCATTGGGGATTTGTTCTTGTGTCACATTGTTGCAGAGAGTGCATGCATGTTTCCACATGTATGAAATCTGGAAGATTTCATTTATAGGTATGTTTTTGTTTTCCAGTACTAATAGTAAGTACATTAGAAATTCTTGTGGATCTTCCTGTGAGTTTATAGTGAATTTCACCATTACAGCACAGTAGTCCATTTGTCGTCTTATTCCAAAAACACTATATGTGTTGTCAGCATTGTTTGCTGCATTTCTGTGAAGTACTAACATTTGCAAACACAATGGGTCTGTACTGTGTAAGCAAATGTTGTCAACAATTGGTGGTAATTGAAATATAATATTCATTGCTACATTTGCGTAGCAATTTACACCAACTATATTTGAGAATTTAAATGGTCCAGGTAGTTCTGTATCTAACTGCTTTTTTGGAGTTTGTCTTTCTTCTTTAAAGAAGTACCTGGTTTACTTTCCCTAATTGATTCTTTTTTGCTTGTGGTACTTGATGAAGTTTTAGTTTCTTTTAGTCTCTTTGGAGGATTTGCAGTGACATCCTGTTGCATTTCTGTTTGATTTAGTTTTCTTTTAGAAAATGTTCCTTTTTGTGGAACAGGATGGGCCTCATTACGACCCTGGCGGTAAGGGGTTTACGCCAGCGTTAACGGCGCCGACCCCTTACCCCCAATTACGAGTTCCCTCAGCGCCATGGTGACTTTAACGCCTGCTTTTTGCAGGCGTTAAAAACCATGGCGCTAAGGGAACTAGGTGTTAATTACGCCACCCTAATTTACGGTGGCGTAATTAACGCCTTCCCCACTCCCATTATGCCCTATGGGGCAAGAATGGGAATGGGGAAGGGTAAAATGGGGATTGGGGACTTACCGCCCCGCCAAGGTCGGAATGGGGCGGTAAGTCCGCCAACCCCCATGGCGGTATTTTCTCGAACCGCCATGGACCATGGTGCTAATTGCACCATGGTCCTCCGCCAGGGTCGTAATGAGGCCCGATATGTTTTTAGATGGGGGTGTATAGTGAACGAAGTCTATTGTATTCTAAAATGCAAGGAATATCAGCGTTTACTTTACTTGCATCAAAGTTTATTAGAAATAGACCGTCAATTGTACGTAGGCGTGACAGTGCTACGTAGCTCATGCCTTCTTTAAAGACTGTGTTACCAATGTCTATCATTGCTTTGTCTAGAGTAAGACCTTGGGCCTCATTACGACCCTTGCGGAAATCGAAAAACGATGGCGGAGATGCAATACCGCCATTGAATAGCGCTCGGTGCGACTATGACACGCCACCGCAAAGTACGAAGCCATTAGCGACACCGTAGTGAACGCCAACGCTAACTGCACCAAGTACGCGCGCGCGCGCCATGGCAAACCGTAAATACCACCATGGCGAAAGGGTACGCCAATTCCGACCCTAGCGGACATGTACCTAACGCCATCAAGCATGGCGGAAAGCACCATTCCGCCATGGTGAGAAGTACGGCATCGCGAATCAACCGTAAACGGCCCCACTGAGTGCCTGTACACCGCTCCCTGCCCACAAAGTACAACTCCTCGTAGGTGCAATGAAGTCACAATGCTACCAGTGAAATGTACAAGTCACCCATGCATGCCAACGAACAAAAGATCCACAAGAGGGGCCAATGGGAGCTGTAGGGCACAGATGGCACGAATACCAAAGCCATTCCAATGTACATGACCACATACCCCCCCCCCCCCCCAAACGCACGCAAACACAGGCACCTGTGACCAGCAATAATCCGAAATTCACAACATCCCACCAGTCCACCTGGCTGACCGCCGTCTGTTACACAAAACCCAATCCCCCGCCCCTGAGCATGACAACATTCAAACAGTCATATTGGCAGCCCCCATCCCTGACCTCACTGGGCTCCGTAGGCAAACGCGTCCAGCACAGTACCACGCGACTATACTCCGAAACCGGAACACAATGCAGATCTCCTCACAACACATGGCTCCCCAAATAGGAAAATGCCACATCACTCGCAAAGAAGAACGTTACACGTCCCATTCCAGATTAGAAATTTAATGCACAACCAAATCACCAAGCTCATACAGCCATTAGTCCATGAACTACAATACACATATCACCATCGTGGGCTGCATCCGCAAGGAATGACCAGCTACTACTCGTGTGACGCCCCCTCCCACCATGGTACACAGAGCCACATTCACGTACGAAAAGGCAACATGGAAGCACACAGAACCGCAGGGCCGTCCCAATGGGGAGGCACTAGTCCAACTGAAAGGCCGAAATGTTGCTCCGAGCCACTAGTACTGCGTAAGGGCATGTGGGCCATTGGCGATCGTCCCATAAGATCGTAATGCTGCTCCACTGATGAACACGAAGCAGCAGGTGTCGGGAGTACACGCCATCTGCAGGAGTGGCATACAGATGGCAGTGGCAAAAGGGCAGGAGGTACCTGTCAACCAAAAGAAAAGACAAAGAACAGATTGCCCATCAGAACTACATTCGAACAACTCACTCCAATGACCACACTAAATCCACAGCCATATGCATGCTAGCCCACTCCAAAGGATCATCACCACCCCAAAACCACTGGCGAGTCTCAACTATCGACATCGAGGTGTAAACACCATCCCAAACGAGTGTACCTGTGCATGCGTCTGTCAAAACAGATTCCATCAGATGGGAATGTCAACGTGCATGGACACAAGTGTCTGAAGGCGCGTCGAGACAGGGAGGGCCCTACAAGGCCAGATAGACGATGGTCCCACTATGGCAGCCCTGCATCACATAGCGCAGGGGAGGCGGATACATCCCAAGAAGCCCTGTACATGGCAAACCCTGTATCAAATCACCTGCCCATGCATCCATTCATCATTCCCTCATCCTGTTATTAAAACGCCTGAATATTTACTCACAAAACATTCGGAATTTCCATTGAGTCTGTGCGTCATGCAGCCTGCAAAATCCACAGTGTCCCAGCCCGTAATTCCAGTGATGTGAAGTTACTTGAATTTGGGAACGTCCTGCCTCATCGCCCACGTCACAAATGCGCATCCCAAACTATTCATATCAATCATTGCTTCCTCGCCATGGCCTCTGTCTCAAGGACATCGAACAATAGAACGTTATATTTGCAGTCAGACCTGTGGGCATCTCCCCGGCGCTAGCTGAAAACCGAAAGCGCCGGCCTTCGAATTCCTCATTTGCAACATCACGTCGAAAAGGCATCTGTGGGCGTATGAAATCACTAATTACTCCATCTAGTGCAGCTGTGTGTGAAAATGTCAACTGCCTTCAGCCAGTAATGGGACGCCCCGGCCGTCGTTGCAACTCGGTACAGTGATGCATGAGGGCCCACCGTTCCTCGAATACTACGTCCCACTAACTCATCACAAGTCTGTTCGCGACTGCAAAGATTGTATGTGAAACAATGGGACCATAGCCGATTGTACTTATCAACAAATGTCACACGGTCATCGGGTACAAATACATGATTGCAATACCAAGGTGCCGTTCCTCGATTAGCAGCGTTGTGTGCGGGACGTGCTCGCCCAAAGTGGAGAGCAGCTCGCACAGGTGGAATGACTCACCACAGGTGGAGGCCATACGGCCTGAAAACACATAAAATGCACACCCAGTCTCCTCCCACAACCACACCCACTCCGAAATGCTACCGGCAGGACTCGCGATGTTGGCCCTGGGGGACCTAATAGCACTGCAAGTACTGCAACTCCAAGAAGACGACGAACACCAACTACAAGCGGCCGCACGGAGGAGACGGAGGGGGAGGAGGAGGCCAAGGCAGGGCCCGCAAGGGCCGCCAGCACAGCCACTACCACCACGCAGGCAGCCCGCAATCCCACGCCTCCGAGCACGACCGTTCAACCTCACTGATGAGCAGATCCACACCCTCTACCGTTTGGACCGGGACACCATAGCCGCAATAGTGGACATGACACAGGCTGACCTTGTCAGCATGATAGACAGCCCAACCGCCATTCCACCCCTACTGAAGGTGGTGTCTGTACTCCACTTCCTGGCCACAGGCACCTACCAGCACACAGTCGGACAGTTGCATGGCATTTCTCAGCCACTGTTCTCACGGACACTGTTGCAAGTGCTCGATGCCCTCCTGAAGCACGCAGACGACTACATCTCTCTACCACGCTCGGAGCAGGACATTACCAACACAAAAGTGGGATTCCATGCACTTGCCGGCATACCGGGTTGCATTGGTGCCATCGACTGCACCCATGTGGAATTGGTCGTCCCACATGCCATGGAGGCCCAGTACCGCAACCGAAAACAATATCATTCCCTGAATGTACAGATGGTGTGTGACTCCAACAGGATCATTACACATTGTTGTGCCAGATTCCCTGGATCAACCCATGATTCGATGGTCTTGAGGAACTCTACTATTCCACGCTACATGGAGCGACACGCAGGGAACAGATCCTGGCTACTCGGTGAGTCTCTTTTCATGCATGATGATGCGGGGGATGTGATGCGGCAATTACCTGGCAGGGAGGGGGTGGGGGTGTGCGTACGTAGCAATGGCATTCCACATCATACGTTTATCGTCCACTTACAGGTGATGCTGGGTATCCACTGAAGAGATGGCTCCTCACACCAGTCCGGAACCCACGGAACCAGCAAGAGGAGGACTACAACCATGCCCACTCACGTACCCGTGTAGTCATTGAACAGGCATTCGGCCTACTGAAGACTCGTTTCCGCTGCCTCAGCAGGTCTGGCGGGGCACTCCTGTACCGCCATGAGAAGGTTGCTAAGATGGTGATGGCATGTGTCATGCTCCACAACATGTGCGTACGTAGAAATGTGCCCATGCCCCCTGACGCAGAACTGCATGCACCCGATGATGGTCATGATGAGGGTGGGGATGTGGCAGCACCTCAAGGAGTCTGCGAGGCACCGGAGGGCCGTGAGATTCGTCAGCATCTCATTGATGCATGCTTCTGACACTCACGCCTGGTGGCTGATACATGGACACGGGACTCGTGGCACTGCGTGTGTCTGGGACATGCACAATATGCACTATACGCCTAGGATGGCCTAGTACATCAAGTTCATTGTCGACACATCTCATTGGTTGATCATACACTTGTTTATGGCATATGTGATTTCATGTTGCACACCCTATCCACCCGCCACCCAAGTGAGCCCAAAACACCCCCTCCACCCTCCTACCTCCCCCCCGAACACCAGTGTCCAAAGATGCTCATTGTCAGTGGGCTGTCGCTATTGCAAGCCACCTCTGCGGGTGTCAGGGGCACCCCTGCCTGTGGAGCGCAGGTTCCTCCCAGATCTACGTTGGGGGCTGCCCTGGACGGAACTGGCAACGGAAGATGTCTCTGCCTGCTCACGTCCATGCATGTCCCTAAGGGTCTGTGAGAGCTCCGTGAGCACACGGCGCACTGCAGCAAGTTCGGCACATACGTCTTTGGACGTCGCATGCAGTTCCCCCCTCAGGCTCTCGGTGCTTTTCTCCATTTGGACTCTCAGGCTCTCGGTGCTTTTCTCCATTTGGACTCTCAGGCTCTCGGTGCTACTCTCCATTTGGAGTTGCAGGCTCTCGGTGCTACTCTCCATTTGTGCCCTTAGTGTCTCTGTACCTCTCTCCATTTCTGCCCTGAGTGTCTCAGTTGATGTTTCTATGTCTGCCTTGGTGCGCCCACATTCATCGGCATGGTCCTTGAGGAGCGTGGCCAGTTGCTGCTGTTGGCCCATTAACTGGTCGAGGGACTGTTGCCTCTGCTGGGCCATGGCCATTTGCGGGGGTGTCACAGAGGGGCTGTTGACCTCATGTTGCCTTGCCACAGGGCTTGGGGGGGATGGCCAGTCCTCGTCTTGTGGGTGCCCCTGCGTGATATCCTCATGTCGTACGGGATGGGACAGACAGGGGGATTGGGACAGGTCATGGATGGATCTGACTTCGGCATCCCCGTCTTCTGTGTCGGAGCATGCTGCCATCAATGGGGTGTCACCTATGGTGCTGCTGCCACCAGAGCCAGTGCCTTCTGTGGCATCCGTTGGGGGGACCTGTGGTGGTGGTGTTGTGGGCATGCTGGCTGCTGGGGTGCCTGTTGATGTTCTCTCCTGTGTGCTGCCCCCTGATTTGTGCTGCTGCCGTGTCTTGATGCGTGCAGCTGAGGTGGAGGGTCTTTGGCCGTTGGTTTTGGCCCTCTTTGCAGGTGTGCTGGTAGGGGTGTTCTGTTGCTCGTCGTTTGGATCGGACCCTGTGGTGGAGTAAAGGAGGGCGAGGGTTATTATTGGCTCTGTGGGTATTGGAATGGCATTGTATCACTTGCTTTGGGGTGTTAAATGAGTGTGAATTGGGTCGGGGCCTTGGAGGTGCTTTCATTTGTGTGTGGGGTGAGGGTGCAGTTGTTTGGCAGCCTGCAGTTAGGGTGTGCCTGCTGGAAGTGTGGTGGGTGTTTTAGGGGTTTTAATTTATTTATGTATTTATTGTGGTTTTATGGTGCGCTATGAGGGCGGTGTGTGTGGACGTTCTCCTGGACATGTGTTTCTGTAGCACTATGTGGACACATGGTAGGTCACATGATTGGACATTGTGGATTTAGCATTGTTTTATCTGGCCCACCTACCTGATTCTTCTGATGTCTGCACTCCTTTCTCCATCCCTCCAACTCCCTCAATACTCTCCATTCCGATGGTGGAGGCACAGATTTCTTCCCAGGGGGTCAACTTGATGGGTGACTCAGGGCCTCCCCCGGTGGCTGTGGCAATGTTGCGGTTGGCAGAGAGTATGCTGCGGACGCGGATCCGCAGGTCGTCCCACCGCTTGCGGCATTGCTGTGGGGTGCGGGGTGCGGTCCCCACCGCGCTTACCCGCTGTGCCACCAGAGCCCATATGGCCTTCTTGTTCGCAAGTGCCGTCCTGGTCATTTGCGTGGAGAAGACGACGGCAGCATTGTCCTGGAGGGTCTCTGTTAGCACGGTGAGTTCCTCACGGGAGAAGTGGACCTGCCGCTTGCGGTCGCACGCTTTCTTCGCTACTTTTCCCATTATTCTTGCTTTCGCTAGGGTGGATGACGGGTTGGGGTGTGTCTCAGGGTAGTGTTTTTGGTGGTTGTGTGGTTTTAGTGGTTTTATAGGTGTACGGCGGGATGTTTCCCGTTCCGGGGCCATGTATTTGCTTCCGTTTCCGTATATTTCCGGTCACCGTACTTTCCGGTAGGCGCACTCTGCGGTTAGCGCTGTGATGGGTGGCGGTATTGGACCTAGGGCGCCGTACGGCGGCGGTGTGGGCCTTTTTGGGGTCATTTCCGCCATCGCGGACTTTGCACTTCCGCCATGGCGTGGTGCTCGTGCCCGATGGGTCGGAATGGACCGCTCTTTGCTACTTCGTGCAATGGCGGAAACGCTATTTGCGATGTTGCGGTCCGGTCAGTCACTTTCCGCCAGGGTCGTAATGAGGGCCCTTGTGATTTATGAATGGTGACTGCGTATGCAAGAGTTAGAGAAAATTGTTCTCTGCGTACATACATGTCTTTGAAGAGAAGGAATCGAGCTGTTGAGCGTCCTATTCTTTTTACTTCTGAAAGTTTGTCAAAGAGAATATTGACAAAAAAATTTTGCTGTCACGTGCGTATGTTTGAAAGCCAACAACTGTACCCAGTGCTCCATTAACTAGTCCTTGGTCCACGTCAAGGTTACGTTTAAGCATTACTCTGCAATTTAAGGATAATTTTAATATCTTTTCCATGCCTGCTGTGTTTGAGATTGATTTTTCTAAACTATTTAGTCTTGCTGTGGCTTGGTCACACATGGGTAGTGTCATTCCATGTACATCTAGTTTGTCTGTGGCGCTAATTTCCATAATTGGTTGCATTTCTTTGCTTAACATTATTTCATTGAATTTGAAACAGCTATACAAGAGTTGGCATTAAGGCCATACAATTGACATTTTTGTGGGCTAATTGTTCCATAACATCTGTAGCACATGCATTATCACCATAAAGTGCATGCATGTGCCGGGTTTTCAATATTGCTTCTGCTTCTCTAGAAAGTATACCAACTCTGATACTTTTTGAGATGTTGGCATAAGTGAGATCTGCAGATTGGCGCATGTTTTCTGTTAATTCTCTGTATTGGAAATGTTGCCAAAGGTTGACATTTCCAATGCTGCCAACAGTTTACGGCAGAGTTTGTGTCCTAATGTTTTAAAATTAGGCTCACCTTTTACAGGTGTCAATTGAAGAAGATCTCTGAAAACAATGATGTGTTTTCCTGCAAATAGCTCTTCATAGATTGTTTTGAGTACTTCTTGTAATCTAAGGTGAATCAAAGCCAACATTAGGTTGGACACCATGCTCACTTCATCTATTAGTAGCATTTTCATTTGTTTCAATACTCTGCGTACTTCCATTGCAGCTTCTGCAGAAAGTTTGTAATAATCTAACTTGTTTTGGTGTTCTACTGGCAGGAGTAGTAATCGGTGTAAAGTGACACCACCTTTGTTGTAGGCAGCTAAACCTGTGGGGGCAGTGACAACAGCTGACAGTTTGTTGTTTGTCAATTGTTGAAGGAACTTACTGATGATTTTGATTAGGAATGTTTTGCCAGAACCAGCTTCACCACTGACATACAATAGTATAGGTTTGTAATTTTGGCAGGTGCATTCTTTGTTTTCATGTTGCACACCATGTGCAATTTCTTTTGTTATTTCTTGAAAAATGCTACGTTGCTCTTTGTTTAGTTTTGATTGTAGTGTAGTTAAGTCTTCTTTATCTTCGTAGTGACACTTGAGGGCCGATTCATGGAACAAACGTGCGCCGCAAATCTTGGCGCAAGCATGCGCAAGCATGAGCAAGTGGAAAAAAACAGGCGCACGCGTGCGATTCATGGAAGTCCCTGCGCGTGTTCACCGTGGGATGTGCGCCAAACCCGTGCATGGCGCACAAGTCACTGCAACATCACGAAAGGCGTGCGCGACGCGCACAGTGAAAGCGCACAACCTCAGTGCACACACCAGAAAGTGGGCGGGACATGGGGCGTAACGCGCGGAATGGGGAACAACACGCGAAAATAAGGGCGTAACTGGGGATGTACTGCAGGGAAGCAGACGGAACGCCCACACGCACTCGAACCACACGTATTCATGGAATCGAATAGGGCAAAGCCACGCACAGCCAAAGCCACGCACAAGCTGAAACACGGCCGCCACAAGAAGGCAGGCGGTAGAGTCCCAGCGCATCAAAAAAGTGGTGCGCGGGAAGCTAAATACGCGATTGAGTGGGGTACGTATATTTCGGGGGTGCGCGGGAAGTCAAATATGCGATTGAGCGGGGTACGTGTATTTCGGGGGTGCGCGGGAAGTCAAATACGCGATTGAGCGGGGTACGTGTATTTCGGGGGTGCGCGGGAAGTCAAATATGCGATTGAGTGGGGTACATGTATTTTGGGGGTGTGCGGGAAGTTACACACGCGATTGAGCAGGGTACGTGAATTCCGGGGGTGCGCGGGAAGTTACACACGCGATTGAGCGGGGTATGTGTATTTCGGGGGTGCGTGGGAAGTCAAATACGCGATTGAGCGGGGTACGTGTATTTCGGGGGTGCGCGGGAAGTCAAATATGCGATTGAGCGGGGTACGTGTATTTTGGGGGTGCACGGGAAGTTACACATGCGATTGAGCGGGGTACGTGTATTTCGGGGGTGCGCGGGAAGTCAAATACGCGATTGAGCGGGGTACGTGTATTTCGGGGGTGCGCAGGAAGTCAAATATGCGATTGAGCGGGGTACGTGTATTTCGGGGGTGCGCGGGAAGTCAAATACGCGATTGAGTGGGGTACGTGTATTTCGGGGGTGCGCGGGAAGTCAAATATGCGATTGAGCGGGGTACGTGTATTTCGGGGGTGCGCGGGAAGTTACAAACGCGATTGAGCGGGGTACGTGTATTCCGGAGGTGCGCGGGAAGTTACACACGCGATATTATCAGGGTATGTGTATTACAGGGGTGCGCGGGGAGCAGCACACGTGAATTGCACGTGTGGGTCCTCCCAGGTGTACCCTCTACACCCTCCACGGCCCCTGCAGGTGGCTCACACCACAGGGGCCTACCCAGCACATGTCCTGCAGGCACCCCATCCACCATGGCCATGCCCACCATCCAACCCACATATCAACTAGCACTACTGCCCACCAACGCATGTCCCCCTGCACCCCCAGCCACCAGGGGCAGCCTCCACCAGGCCCCCACCCATGTCTCCCAGCACCCCCACCCCCCAGCCATCAGGGGCAGCCTCCACCAGGCCCCCACCCATGTCTCCCACCACCCCCATCCCCCAGTCACCAGGGGCAGCCTCCACAAGGCCCCCACCCATGTCTCCCACCACCCCCACCCCCCAGTCACCAGGGGCAGCCTCCACCAGGCCCCCACCCATGTCCCCCACCACCCCCATCCCCCAGTCACCAGGGGCAGCCTCCACAAGGCCCCCACCCATGTCTCCCACCACCCCCATCCCTCAGCCACCAGGGGCAGCCTCCACCAGGCCCCCACCCATGTCTCCCACCACCCCCATCCCCCAGTCACCAGGGGCAGCCTCCACCAGGCCCCCACCCATGTCTCCCACCACCCCCATCCCCCAGTCACCAGGGGCAGCCTCCACAAGGCCCCCACCCATGTCTCCCACCACCCCCATCCCCCAGCCACCAGGGGCAGCCTCCACCAGGCCCCCACCCATGTCTCCCACCACCCCCACAGTCACCAGGGGCAGCCTCCACCAGGCCCCCACCCATGTCTCCCAGCACCCCCACCCCCCAGCACTGTGGGGCACCTGCCAGCAGGCCCCCAGCCATGTCTCCCAGCACCCCCACCCCCCCAGTCACCAGGGGCAGCCTCCACCAGGCCCCCACCCATGTCTCCCACCACCCCCACCCCCCCAGTCACCAGGGGCAGCCTCCACCAGGCCCCCACCCATGTCTCCCTGCACCCCCACCCCCCCAGTCACCAGGGGCAGCCTCCACCAGGCCCCCACCCATGTCTCCCTGCACCCCCACCCCCCCAGTCACCAGGGGCAGCCTCCACCAGGCCCCCACCCATGTCCAACTCATGTCTCCGCCACCCCCACCCCCCAGCACTGTGGGGCACCTGCCAGCAGGCCCCCACCCATGTCTCCCACCACCCCCATCCCCCAGCCACCAGGGGCAGCCTCCACCAGGCCCCCACCCATGTCTCCCACCACCCCCACCCCTCCAGTCACCAGGGGCAGCCTCCACCAGGCCCCCACCCATGTCTCCCACCACCCCATCCCCCAGCCACCAGGGGCAGCCTCCACCAGGCCCCCACCCATGTCTCCCACCACCCCCACCCCCCAGCACTGTGGGGCACCTGCCAGCAGGCCCCCACCCATGTCCAACTCATGTCTCCCACCACCTCCACCCCCCCAGTCACCAGGGGCAGCCTCCACCAGGCCCCCACCCATGTCTCCCACCACCCCCATCCCCCAGCCACCAGGGGCAGCCTCCACCAGGCCCCCACCCATGTCTCCCACCACCCCCACCCCTCCAGTCACCAGGGGCAGCCTCCACCAGGCCCCCACCCATGTCTCCCAGCACCCCCACCCCCCAGCACTGTGGGGCACCTGCCAGCAGGCCCCCACCCATGTCCAACTCATGTCTCCCACCACCTCCACCCCCCCAGTCACCAGGGGCAGCCTCCACCAGGCCCCCACCCATGTCTCCCACCACCCCCATCCCCCAGCCACCAGGGGCAGCCTCCACCAGGCCCCCACCCATGTCTCCCACCACCCCCACCCCTCCAGTCACCAGGGGCAGCCTCCACCAGGCCCCCACCCATGTCTCCCAGCACCCCCACCCCCCAGCACTGTGGGGCACCTGCCAGCAGGCCCCCACCCATGTCTCCCAGCACCCCCACCCCCAGTCACCAGGGGCAGCCTCCACCAGGCCCCCACCCATGTCTCCCTGCACCCCCACCCCCCCCCAGTCACCAGGGGCTGTCTCTACCAGGCCACCACCCATGTCCAACTCATGTCTCCACCACCCCCACCCCCCAGCACTGTGGGGCACCTGCCAGCAGGCCCCCACCCATGTCCAACTCATGTCTCCCACCATCCCCACCCTCCAGCCGCCAGGGGCAGCCTCCACCAGGCCCCCACCCATGTCTCCCACCACCCCCACCCCTCCAGTCACCAGGGGCAGCCTCCACCAGGCCCTCACCCATGTCTCCCACCACCCCATCCCCCAGCCACCGGGGGCAGCCTCCACCAGGCCCCCACCCATGTCTCCCACCCCCCCCACCCCCCAGCACTGTGGGGTACCTGCCAGCAGGCCCCCACCCATGTCCAACTCATGTCTCCCACCACCCCCACCCCTCCAGTCACCAGGGGCAGCCTCCACCAGGCCCCCACCCATGTCTCCCAGCACCCCCACCCCCCAGCACTGTGGGGCACCTGCCAGCAGGCCCCCACCCATGTCCAACTCATGTCTCCCACCACCAACCCACCCCCCCAGTCACCAGGGGCAGCCTCCACCAGGCCCCCACCCATGTCTCCCACCACCCCCATCCCCCAGCCACCAGGGGCAGCCTCCACCAGGCCCCCACCCATGTCTCCCACCACCCCCACCCCTCCAGTCACCAGGGGCAGCCTCCACCAGGCCCCCACCCATGTCTCCCAGCACCCCCACCCCCCAGCACTGTGGGGCACCTGCCAGCAGGCCCCCACCCATGTCTCCCAGCACCCCCACCCCCAGTCACCAGGGGCAGCCTCCACCAGGCCCCCACCCATGTCTCCCTGCACCCCCACCCCCCCAGTCACCAGGGGCAGCCTCCACCAGGCCACCACCCATGTCCAACTCATGTCTCCACCACCCCCACCCCCCAGCACTGTGGGGCACCTGCCAGCAGGCCCCCACCCATGTCCAACTCATGTCTCCCACCACTCCCACCCCCCAGCCACCAGGGGCAGCCTCCACCAGGCCCACACCCATGTCTCCCACCACCCCCACCCCTCCAGTCACCAGGGGCAGCCTCCACCAGGCCCCCACCCATGTTTCCCACCACCCCCATCCCCCAGCCACCAGGGGCAGCCTCCACCAGGCCCCCACCCATGTCTCCCACCACCCCCACCCCCCAGCACTGTGGGGCACCTGCCAGCAGGCCCCCACCCATGTCCAACTGATGTCTCCCACCACCCCCACCCCTCCAGTCACCAGGGGCAGCCTCCACCAGGCCCCCACCCATGTCTCCCAGCACCCCCACCCCCCAGCACTGTGGGGCACCTGCCAGCAGGCCCCCACCCATGTCCAACTCATGTCTCCCACCACCCCCACCCCCCCAGTCACCAGGGGCAGCCTCCACCAGGCCCCCACCCATGTCTCCCACCACCCACATCCCCCAGCCACCAGGGGCAGCCTCCACCAGGCCCCCACCCATGTCTCCCACCACCCCCACCCCCCAGCACTGTGGGGCACCTGCCAGCAGGCCCCCACCCATGTCCAGCTCATGTCTCCCACCACCCCACCCCCCAGTACTGTGGGGCACCTGCCAGCAGGCCCCCACCCATGTCCAACTCATGTCTCCCACCACCCCCACCCCCCAGCACTGTGGGGCACCTGCCAGCAGGCCCCCACCCATGTCTCCCAGCACCCCCAGCCCCAGTCACCAGGGGCAGTCTCCACCAGGCCCCCACCCATGTCTCCCACCACCCCCACCCCCCAGCACTTTGGGGCACCTGCCAGCAGGCCCCCACCCATGTCCAACTCATGTCTCCCACCACCCCCACCCCCCAGCCACCAGGGGCAGCCTCCACCAGGCCCCCACCCATGTCTCCCACCACCCCCACCCCCCAGCACTGTGGGGCACCTGCCAGCAGGCCCCCACCCATGTCCAACTCATGTTCCCCACCCAACATGTCATCACAATCTAGATCCCTGGTCTCTATGGTCAGCACCCAAATGCAAAACACCCACCCGAGTATAGCATCCACCCACTCATAATTTGCAATTACATCACAGAACACCAATTGCAAGTTCCGAAACAAACACATGTCCCTCACATACACCCAATGGGTGTCAGTGAATCTCAAAACACATAACATGAAATGCATGAAAACAATGAGATACCACACATTGAAGTTCACCAAAAAAAAATGTATTAAAGGAAACATGAATAGAATCAAAAATGAAGAAACAGAAATGTGAATGTAAAAAAATGAAAATAAGCATGTCCGTACAAAAAAATCAAAATCAAATTTCAAAATCCAAAGTAATGTCGTCCAAAGTCAATGTCCACAAAACAAAATCCAATGGGAAATAAAAAAGAAAGCCATTGCTCCATGGTCAAAAAGTGAAAACAAAACAGAATCCAACTGTGAACTATGTACAATGCAAGAAGCCAGGGTCCATCATCCCAACAAAATAAAGGAAACCTATCTAACTACACTAACTAATAAAAAAAACTATATACAAAAATGTGGCCAATGTCCGAAAGGTCCAAATGAAATAAAAACAAAAATGAAACCTAACACTACCTACATAACTATGTACAAGGGCAGCGGGCTAGTTCCACGGCTCACTTGTGGATGTCCCAGGCCAGGGCATCATCAAACTCCTCCTCAATGTCCCGGAGGCGGTCCTCCTCCATGGCCCCGAGGGTCCGCAGGGTCGTCGACGTGTCCACCTCCAAACCCCTGCGGATTGCCTCGAGGCACTCGGCCCGCCTCAGGGCCCTCCGCATGGAGTTCTCCGCCCTGACCATTGTGAGCCGTGCCTCTTCCGCCCGCTGCCGCTCCGCATCTATGGCATGGCCCAACCGCTGCCACACGGAAGACACTCTAAGTCCTGGGTCCTCCTGCCCTCCGGCCGATTCCTGCTCCTCCGATGTTGAAGGCCCCGAGCCTTCATGGCTCCCACCATGGTGCTGCTGCTGTGCCTCTGCCCCTGCACTGCCTCCTGCTGCCTGCACATCCTCTGCCGGCTGGGGTGCAGTCGTTGACGTGGCCACCCCTGCTGGACGTCCGACTCCCGACTGTGGCAGGGATGCCTCCTCCACCAGCCTGGCCGCACCGTCAGAGGCAGCTCCACAGGGCACCCAGGTGACTGATGGGTGGGAAGATGGCACAGAGGACGACTGGCACGTAGGGGGTCCAGCTGAGGAGGGGGTCATAGCAAGCCCCATCAGACGGAGGAATCCGGCCTGGGTGACCTGTCCCAGCAGGCTGACGTGGTCAACGAGCCATTCGAGATGACGTGCAGTCTCTTCATGAAAAGACTGCAGGTCACCTCGCATGGCCCGTTGACGCAACGCCACACCAGCCAGGACAGGCTCAACCCGGGCCTGGATAGCCACGTCCGCAGGCAGAGGAAGGCCAGTTGACGTCAGCTCATCCCCTGCCTGAAAACCGGTCTGGACATAGGCATCCCTGCTGGTGCAAGATGATGCAGGGACAGGATCAGGGACAGGATTGCACACAGGCACCTCCGCGGCGGCCTGTGCTGCCTCCTGTCCCTGGTCCTGCACTGCACCACTAGCACCAGTGGGATCCCCACCCCCAGACCCCGTCTCTGGTGCTTGCACGGCCTCCTCCTCCACCAAACCCCCCACCAACCTGGATAACTCCGTGCCATCTTCCCCTGTTGGGCCCTGTGGGGTCCCAGCTGCCCCTTCTGCTGCCGAGGAGTCCAACTCCAACCTCCGCCTCTTGGACCTCCCCCCGGCAGCTGCGGCCTGGGACGCGGCACCGGACTCCTCACTCCCCGACGAGATGACAACATGGGAGGGGAGCCGGCCCTTGCGTCTCCGGCTGGCGGTGGGATCCCCGCCGCTGTGCTCCACAGCACCTTCTCCGCCCTCTTCATCAGTTGACGCTGCAGACAGGGAGAAACAAAACACAGGCATCAGGGCACTGTACAATGGACACATACACACATGACAGTTGTACATGAGTGGCATTGGCAAACCTCAGACATGTCATCACGATCCCCAACACACATGTCATTACAACTCGCACACACGACCCATACCACAGCCATATCGCAACTGCCAACACCATCCATACACATACAACAGCATGAGCAGCCAAAGGTGAGCCAGACATCACATGCAACACAGGAAGTGCACCACACATGTACACACACCACCACACACCACCACACTTGCATGCATGTGTACACCTCTGCCAAGTGTCGCAGTGTTCAGACGGGCATCCATGTCACATCTGCCCATCAGGCTTCCACATACCGCTGTCACATGCATCCATGTTGCATCACTGTTGCACCCTTGTCAAATACACACACATGCACATGTACACAGTGCTGATACATGCAGCCGAAAACAACATACATGCGTGACATCACAGACATGTCTACTCACATACACATTCATACAAACTTGTGTGCCCACACAACTGCATTTGGCATGCAAGCCCACACACACAGGCACCATCCATGTCTCACACATTACAGCCCTCGCATGTGTCAGCCCCACGGCCCTGTACACCCGCACCCATACTCGATCCCATACAAACAGATGTGCAACCTGCACACTACTGAACAATCACCACACGCACTGCTCACAATCAGGATGCATGTACACTCACTGCTCGACTCCAGACGGGTCTGCTTCTCAGGACCTGGACGTGGAGCGCTGGGGATATGCGTTCCAGGACCCTCATCTGTTCTTCCGACAAGTGGCCCCGGCGCCCCTTGGCATCCGCTGCCTTCAAGAGGCACCGGGCCTTGTTCAGGGTCCTGGACCTGAAGTCCTCCCAGCGCTTCTTGACATGTTGTAAGTCGCGGACTGCCTCCCCCTCCGCGTTGATGGCAGTCACGATGTCAGTCCAGATCCGAGTCCGTCCTCCCTTGTCGGCGCGGGAACTTCCGAAGAGGGCATCATATTGCCCCAGGACTTGCTCCACCAGGACACCAACTTTGGTGGCATTGAAGCTGGTGCCCCTCTGCATCTCTGGCCGGGGGCTGTCAGTGGTCACAGATGGAGTTTGCCCCGACATGACAACCCCAGAGGCAGGAGTGGGTGGGCAACTGGGTCCTGGGGCTGGGCTGTGGAGCGATGGAATCCCAGTCGGGAGTCTTCGGTTCCAGCAGGGGTGGTCACACCAACAGCACCCCTGGCTGATGTGCAGGCAGCAAATGGCAGGGCACGTGGGCAGCAGGCAGTCAGGCAGCAGCAGATGGCAGGTGGGAGCGTGCTCGGAGCTCTGGGGGGCAGTAGTTCGGCCTTCTGGGCAGGAGCGTGGTCTTCTGTGTGCTTTCGCGTGGCCAGCTTGATACGGAGTGATTTGGCACGTGAAAAATCTGCACGTCAGCGTGTAATTTGAGGAAAGGCCCTTAGCGCGTAAGCACGTCTGCACGCATACGCATTTTCATTGGACCAAAGGCCCTCAGCGCGTGAGCGCGTCTGTGACGTGACGTGCGAGGGTGTATCCCTCATTGCACGTGATGACAGAACACACGTGGATTTCAACCAATCGCGTGTGAAAGTTCACGGCACCCCGGAACACACGTACCCAGGCTAATCGCGTGTGGAACTACCCGCGCACCCGAAAAACACATACCCAGGCCAATCGCGTGTGGAACTACCCGCGCACCCGGAACACACGTACCGAGGCCAATCGCGTGTACGCTCGCTCCCCTCCGATCACACGCGATGACACCCGAATACGGGAAACCCGTGCACGGCAAGAGACGTGCACAGGCGTCAACGAGTCCCGCGCACAGCATAAAAGTGCGCGCAAACAACAAACGCGTATATACAGTGACGATGAATGCCCCATTTGTTGCTGCACTGATCGTGGGACACTGCAGGAGGAGGAGAATAGCCAGGGCACGCATTTTTGCACCACGGACAAGCCTTTTTGGGATGCCTGACGACCAGGTCTACGGCAGGTATAGGTTTCCACCCCATATCATCCTAGACCTGGTCAGGGAGTGGGAAGATGACCTCACATCCCCCACCCTTTGCTCCCAAGCATTAAGCCCCTTGGAGAAGCTGCTCAATGTCCTGCATTTTTTGGCCACTGGGTCGTTTCAGCGGACCACTGCCATAGTGGGGGGGTCTCACAGGCCACGCAGTCACGCTGCCTACACCAGGTACTGGCAATCATGACATCGCGCCCCTCAGTCCGCAGGCACATATACATGCCCAGAACACCCGCAGAAAGGCAGGCCGTTGTCCTGGATTTTTTCAGGGTGGCACACTTCCCCAAAGTGCTCGGTGCCATAGATTGCACCCATGTGGCCCTACGTCCACCTAGGGCCACTGAGCACATCTACCGAAACCGCAAGCACTGGCATTCCATCAATGTACAGGTGGTATGCGATGCAAAGGGAATCATCACCTCTGTCTATGCAAACTACCCTGGCTCCACCCATGACAGTTTCATATACAGAATGTCCGCCTTGAGCCGGGCCCTGGAAGCTGGGCAGCATGGCGACACATGGCTCCTAGGTCAGTACAAATGCCCTTGCACATGCATGCAAGTCACACACAGACAAATATCCCAACCCTAATAATCTCAATTATTATCACCTCCCCAGGGGACAGTGCCTACCCTCTGAGCAACCACATGATGACGCCAATCCGGAACCCCACCACACCACCCCAGGTAAGATACAACGCCGCCCATATTGCAACCAGGGGAATAGTGGAGCGCACATTCGGAGTGCTCAAGTCACGTTTACGCTCCCTTGACCGCTCTGGTGGGCAACTACTCTATGCACCACCAGTAGTGTGCAGGATCATTGTGGCAGTATGTGTCCTGCACAATGTTGCAACACGGCAGGGCGTCCCGGTGGACATGGTGGTGCCCCCACATCCCCAACCACAGGCACAGGCGCTGCCCATGGGAGGGGACAGGGCACGTGGCGAGGAAGCCCGGACCCAGCTTGTGGCCACATTTTTCACCTAAACTCCCACCCCTGCGGAGTGCACACAGGCCTGGCACATATCAGGTGACAATCGATGATGACAAAGTGACAGTCAACTGTCACAACCCTACCACCCTGAGATAGTTGCCATGGAAGTGCCACATCGTCTGCATCCCTAGCTACTTAAACACAAGCTATCCTGTGCAACCAAAATGCACACATATGACATGTGACATGACATGGGCCATACACAAGTATTCCAAGGCGCAATGAGGCAGGGGGGGGGGCAAGGGAACACAGAGAACGGTACTACTAGGCCAGGTGTCATTGAGATTGTGCAAGTGCAGGGGTAGGGGGAAGGGAAAAGTGCAAGGGGAAGGGTGGGGGGGAGTCCAGTACAGGGGAAGTAGGCCAAAAAAATAATACATAGGTCGCCTGGTGGCAACTGCAAAGGTAAGTGCAGACAAGTGCTGGGAAGGGAGGGCTGTAGGGATAGAGAGACAGTACTGCAGTGCAGGGGGTGCCAGGGTGCAGTGCAAGTGGACAGTGGCTGGGCCAGGGACCGAGGTTGGTGAGAGTGTCCCAGTAGCAGCTCCTGTGCAGTTCCAGTGAAGAATTCTGCAAGGGAGAGGCAGAGAGTAAGCAGAAGCAAAGAGGAAGGTCTTGAGGTGCTTCCAGAACTGGAGATGGTTCCCCTCAAGTTCAAGTCAGGCAGGAAGTCTGTTCCAGGGGGAGGGCTCTGCTGCGGAGAGAAACCTACCCCCAGCTAGTTGCTCTGAGAAGCGGATGACCTGGACATGCAAGGTGTGCATCACACACACCTGCAAAACAAGCCATGGCCATCACTGTCATGTCAGTCAAACCCTCCCAAACATCAACATGACATGGCAAGCAATACCCATACACCGACGCAGTAACGATAAGGTACACATTGCCATGTCCTAAATGTACAGTGGCTTCGGACAATGATGCCTGACCCGGAATCTGATGAAATGACAGACCAACAAAATGTCCCACCCAAAATAAGTCGTTTCCAAATGCATTGCAACAGTCGTAGACGTAACATCACAATGAATGCCTGTCTATATGCATATTATGCATTGCAAAATCAACACTGCAGCTCATGTGTGCAGTGTCCTACTCCTGCATCACACTGCTCAGCGCACAGCACAGTGAACAGCCATTGCGTGTGATGCACACCCTGAGCATCACATCTAAGTGACAGACTACATCAAACATCAAATTAGGCATGTACTGGAACCATAATCGGTCACAGAACATGTGCTGCCGGGACACATTGGGCACCAGAAGGCAAACAGTGTACACGTGGATATGCAAGGGTGGGAGTACATGGAGTGCATCCGAGTGCAAGTGTGTGGTTCTGCAAGGACATGCACTCCACATATGCATGTGCACTCAAGTGACCATCAGTGTTCCCTACACATCACATGTGAACATCCACCATGTGTACACCCCAGCATGTCAAACCACAACTATCCCCTCGCACCTGAAAGGAAAACACAACACATGAACAGGCATTGATCAGCAGAACACAACAAGTACATAGGACAACAACATTACAATGTCAGAGTTCCCATCACACTGCAGGGCAACGCAACTATCAACAACAACCCCCCCCTCCCTCGCAAATGACCATGACCCACTGAACAACTGCACCTGGGTCTTGGAGCCTCCAACCCTCATTTCCACCTGGCCACAGGATCACCTTTACCCTTCGTGTCCATCTCCCACCTTGTGTGTAAAAAGATGCCTGAACCCTCAGAATCCACACTCATTTCCAAAATCACAAAATCCAAGGCATGAAAACGAACCCAAACACCCTCCAGTAGATGACTTGACGTAGCAGTACCTCACAAACGCCAAGTACTACCACAATGATGCAACAACCAAGGTAGCACAGCAGAACAATGTCACGAGAGGATGTGAGACATGTGTGGTACATGACATAGGATGATGCACCATGAATGGATGTGTACTGTCACAGGTCCCCTGTACAGGCGCGGGAGTCTCTTGAAACAACCACCCACACCATGTCCCGGGTGCCTGCAAGGTCAAACTCACACAGGCCCCTGAGATCATGGTGGGGAATGAGGTTCAGGGATATGCAGTCGGGACAGGTGTAGACACACTGGATGACTGGAATGAGTGGCAGGTGAGGGGAGGAGGAATGACACATGAAACTAGGGAATGCACGAAAATGTACAACCTTCATGAACACATACACAATCCAAACAAACTTGGACATCATTGTCATGGCCTTCTGTAGTCCAAGCTCAGGAGTGGTACGAACCAACCACCCCCTCTAGGGTTTTGGCGCCTGCAAGTTCGGGGCTTACACAGGCATCCGCTACCCCAGTGGGGAAAGAGGGTCAGGGAACGTTGCTTGGATAGGCACGGGAAGCAGGAACACCGGGTAGAGGGTACAGGTTTCAAAATTGCATAGGATCACGGGTGATTAGCGAAAAAAACATACCAAATAGGACCACACATACATCCATGCATCAGAACACTCCCCAGCAAGCCTATGCAGGGCAGTTTGTAAGGAAAACAACAAGACACTTAGCTCTGGTTTTGAGGGCTGGCCTCCTGCCTGCACACTCTCAGGTCCGGTTACAGGAGCACTGCAATGCTGCAAAGAGAGACACAGTCAACAACCTGTATGTGCCAATTACACAAAAACACAACACAAAACATGCCCCATAGCAACAAACTACTCTACAAACAGACAATCTGTGCTCGATGCTTCGTACCCATATATAACATCACCCCTGTGACGGGTCATACACAGTCAATGCAGTAAGTCAGCCGCTGGTGGGTGCGTGGCAAATGGAACACCAATGTGTCACAATTCATACAACATGCAATGTTCCCTGGTTAAGCAGACAGACCCATATGGCAAGCCATGACTACAGAGCAAGTTGCGTACCACCATGACCAAAACAAAGTTGGCAGTGCATTTATCTTGAAGTACGTGGAATAGACATGCACTGCACCCAAGTATGTCCCTTGCTGTATGTCCCTGTGAGCTGCCCCTTTCCATGTCTCGGAAGGCTACATGGTTGATACAAGTGCCTCAATGAACCTTGGTGTACCGCAGGGTATGTGCCACTGCCCCTGCATGTGTCCCAGACAACCCTACTATCAACAGCCATCAGTCCACAAACACATCTGAGCTGCATTATGTGCTTCAACACCAATATTCGTCTAAGCTCACCCTCAGTGCTGTGACTAAGCCTGCATGTGCAACTCGCCTGGTGCAAGCTTTGCTGTGTCGTGGCCCCCCTGTGATGATCACCTTGCCTGGAGTTCCTTGGAACATTTCAGCAGTTCTAGGATGTGGGTCTGCAATCACTGTGGCTCTGCTTGTGCACACATGTGCATGTGGGCACCAACAAACGGGTCAGGAATTCCGTCGTCCAATGGGCCATGTCTGCTGGCAAAGGTGCTCTGGTGCCTCATCCCCCTGCAGAAAGTGCATGAAACACATGATTAATGCATCAAAGTGATCTGTGTGTGTCTCATCAGGCATCTCATTACTTGACCATGTCAGAGAGTCACATCACAAATCACACCATCAGTCCGTCTTTGACTTCCAAAGTGTGGAACACTATCTACAGCATGAATTGCAACAAGCACGTGTACAGGAAAGATATGAGACATAATAAACAATGCATAGCAATCAATGTCCACATTAATCATGACACACCCCATCTAGCAAAAGCTGAACAGTGGACAATTACACCTAAATCATCCCCACTAGGGGTGTCAACACAAGTCACAAAGCACCAGACATGCCACAGATATGACAGTCCAAAGCCCTTGTGTAAAATTCTGTAACACCAAACCATCCTTGCGAGCCCATGGATAAGGGAGGCAGGAGTGGCATATGTGAGTCAAGGAACCCAAGCAGCAAACACATACACAAGACAACCTTGAAGGGCCCAGCTGGAACAGACAGTGGATGCCTTCAAAAACCACAAGGCACTGCACTGTCACATGAAAGCACAATAGACTACAAATTTTAAACTAACTCAACTATTAACTAATTACACTAACTATGGAAACCCTACATTACCTATTTAAACTAACTATCAAACAGAAACTTAACTAACTAAACTAAAAGAAAAATCAAAAATGGCCACATATGACCCGGGGGGGAGGGGAGGCACCCAGGAGGGGGGAGGTACAGGGTGCTGCTCAACCTCCACATGCGATGATGCTGAGCCAAAAAAAAATACCTCCATGGGCTCAACGCCTGCACAGCACGACCTATGTGGGAGATAGATGGTCGTCCGAGTCTGGCTCATCCTGGAAAGGAGGACGTGGCACAGTAGCCTGGCCACGCCTAGCCGCAGCTTGCCCCTCGTCAGCAGCAAGTCTGCCGGACAGGTGAGCCTGGTTCTGTGTGGCGATGTTACATAGGTCTGCATGCAGAACTTCACGTGATACACATGCTTCCTCTTGCAAGGTAGCACGTGTAACACGGAGTACCTCCTGCAAGGCCTGGATGGACAACCGCTGCACCTCCCGGCAAGCCTGTAGCTCATTCGAGATGGTGCGCTCAAGCTGTGCAAACCTCTCCACTGCCTGCTGCCTCTGGGACATCATAAGGACACCCACAGTGGATCTGAGGGAGGCATACTCCTCCCTCAGGGCATCCATGTGCGCCTCTGCGTGAGCAGAAATTGCTTGACGCAGAGACGACATTTCAGCCTGGCGTGCCCTGTCTGAGGCCGCCATGCCCAGCCTGAGCGAGCGGGCCGTGGACCGTGCCGCCTGCTGCTGGAGAAGCACCTGCCTAGCAGGGGGGAGCACATATCGGGCCACACGCTCCATGCAGTCAGCGATGTTCTCCATTGCTGCCCCCTGCCATTCGGAATTGGCAGTCATGTCTTGCTCCCACTCAGTATAAAGCAGTTGCGCGCAGCGACCGTGTTGCTGGGCTTGACCCCTGCGGGACCCAAGGACCGGGGGTCCTCGCTGTGTTGGCACCACCTGCGGCTGCACGACTACATGCCCCCGTCGACGTGATGTCCCAGGCACATCAGTGACTGGTGTGGAGGGTGACCCTGCGTCCCGATCCACCACGGGCGGAGGAACCAAGACTGTCTGATCCCTCAGTGCAGGTGTCGCAGACAGAGGAGTGTCCACATCAGAATCATTCACCCCTGACACATGGACTTGATGCTCATCCAACTCAAAATGGACGTCAGAGTCGTCATAAAGGCTGGACTCATAGACAGCCAGAGACAGGATGGACTGCAGCACTTGGGGGTTTTCGTTGCCTACCACCCCACGACCCCCACTAGTGCCGGGTTGATGTGGTCTTACCAACCCTGTGTCTGGCATGACAACACCATCCTCTGCATCCATTGCGTCATCACCTGAAAGATAGAGAGAAAAAGGTCACTACACATGTCAGAAGCACACAACACACACACACAGACAGCAAAGGCATCCGGCAGACATGTGACACACAACATATGACCTGGCATGCATGCTGGGTCTACTTTGAATAGCTTCTGTGATCAGACCTGTTGAAAGGTGGCAGTTTGCATGGAAGTGGGTCTATGCAGTGCAGAAAATGTGTACGCCACTCACTACCTACATGTACAAGCACTCCATGGTGTGTGCCAGGAAATGTGAAGGCAGTGCAATGTTAAATTCAGACATCACGTGCATTGTGTATTCAATGTGTACCATGTCTAGAAGCCAAGCACCCCTCCACCCCAGTACCAAAGCAGGGATGCCTAGCATGGTATCAAAAGGCTGACCACAAACCTGTGTATTGACAAGCAGTGTTGACTGGCATCAACAGCTTAATGTGATTCAAATTACAACACTGCAAATGATGCTGGGACAGTGGGCAGGACACATGATGGAAGATCCGGAGGCCGGCCACGTGTGAAGAAGACACGACAAGAGTTGGACAGAGTCATTGGCCATTGAACAGGCTGAGGCCTGTGAGCCACACAGATTGTCAGAGCCTAAACATGTGTGCAACGCAGGACTGAGCCACAGTTGACATGGGGAGGCCGATAATATGGCAGGCAATGTATGTAACCAAGGACTCATATTACAGTGATCATCCAGTCAAGGACACATAGGGGCATGCGTGCAATGCACATGGAGCATGAATGGGCACTCATGTCCCTGCGGGACATCTGACCCATGCACAGTACAAGTGGGATACCCTGCATCGAGTACTAAGGCTGTACCACACGGCATATGTCTGGCAGTTTCTAAGCTGGAAGTTAGCATCTACACAGGACACATGAACAAGAAACTACACATTGGCAAGAATGTAGCAGACCAGTGCAAAGGTGGAACTGGGGTGCAGAGTGGCGGAGGAGGGGCAAGGGAGCATGCCCACATGGAGTCCCGCATGCAGGCAGAGGAGACATGCATGACGGTAGCATTGCATTACTTACACATCAGAACCATGTACACGTCACATGTAGCAGCAATCATGCACAACACATCCCACAAGTGAAACACACACGTCCTCAACAACTACGCATCAACACTCACTGGACTGGGCATCAAAGTCCAGCATCTCTCCCACACCTTCGACCAATTCTGGTGGTATGAACTCCGCAACGAGAGCCTCATGCGGAGTGAGTTCTTCCTCCTCTGGTGCAGGCCCACCGCCAGTCACCAGAGTCAAGTTGTAAATTGAGGCACGCTTAGCCTTAGTGCTGCGCTTGATGTCATTCCAGCGCTTTTTGCACGCCTGCGCCGTGCGCACCTCATGGCCGAATGAACTGACATGTTCCGCAACATGCTTCCAGTGGGTGTCAGGTTGGGCAGCCATAGTCTGACTATTGGCACCCACTAGCATGTTACGGCTGTGTCCCCGCACGTAGTCCACGAGGAAGTCCAGTTCCTGCTTACAGAAAGGCTTCTTCCTCGACGTGCAGGAGGTTGTTGCTGTGTGTGGGGTCCCAGCCTGTGCTGCAGGTGCAACCTTCCTCCTCTTGGACTGTGGCGCAGACCCTGGCTGGCTAATGCCACCCTGACCAGTATGGCCAGTGGGTTCGGTGGATTGAGCCGAGGGAGTGGCAGGTGGAGGGATGACCAAAGGCCTGACTTGTGTCAGTGGCAGCTGGGTGCCCACTAATGGACCCTGCGCAGCAACATCAGCTGTGGCAGGGTCATTGACCGCAACGGTCCTGGTTGGCAGACTCACAACCGGGGTGCTGTTGGGTGCATCTGCCCCTGCACTTGCCAACACCCGGCTGTTCGGGGCAGCAGATGACATGACTGCCCCAGGGACACGTGTCTTGGTCTGAGCAGCCCGGCCTGCCCCAATGGTTTCCCCCCTGGCCTGTTGGAGATCTACCAAGGGCTCTTCAAGTGCCAACGCAGCCTGCGCTGGCAGACCCTGAGCCTGGGTGGTGGTGTCCACAGCTGCACCTGCAGCTACCGCTACCCTTGGGCCCGTGGCAGTCGATGGAACGGACTGCCGGGTCATACGGGTGCCAGTGCCAGATGCAGGAGCTGCATCCCCCGGAACCACAGGGGGTGGTGGCATGGCTGCACCAACACATGGCACAACATTGTGCTCAAGTGGCGCACCCCTGCCTCTTCCCCCTCTGTGGCTGCCCTGGACACCCTGGAGTCCCCCTACTCCCTGGTCACCATGGCCACGTCCCCGACCACGCCCGCCACGAGGAGTACGCCCAGCTGAGGCGCCCCTCACCTTTGGTGGCCTCCCAACCATGGCACAGATGTAATAGTGCTGGCACAGATGGAGTGGTGCCAATGGGAGGTGTACAGCACAATTGACCTGGGCAATTGGGGTGAAGGGGGTGGGAAGCAAGATGTTAACAGCCCCCCTGCACCTGCAAGGCTGTATGTGATCCCAATGATGTGGTGACGGGTCACGCAACGCTCAGGCACCCCAAAACTGCAGTAAAACCGTGCACGCAACCCTGCAGCCTACGTGCGTGGATTAAACCTCCCGCAGTACGCAGTGGCACCCAGTAACACGAATAACGCGTACGCGTTGGACACGCAGGCTACGATGACATCGGAAATGGGTGCAATACACAGGGGCACCCGCAGTGGGAAAAGGAGCGTTTGCGACTCACCGTCTGACTAGCGGTATGCATAAAAACACGCGTAGCCAATACCCCCTACCAAAAGAAGAGATACGTCCTTGAGAGCTGTGAAGTAGATGGCGCGCGAAACAACTGGAAACAGCAACACACGTCGGTCTCCACGAAAGGCACATACAGCGAACTGCTGGGCCCGCTCACCTTTAACCCGTGCTGAGGGAAATGCACGCGTGCGTCACGTCACATGCGGACGTGCACTTTTTCGCGCGCGATTACGCGCTTTACACGCGGACGTGCAGTTTTTCACGCGCGCGCTTATGCATGGGCCCTTTCCTGCTATTACACGCGGACGTGCAGTTTTTCACGCGCGCTTACGTGCATTACACGCAGACGTGCATTTTTTCACGCACGCTGTAATGCCCATGCACTTCTGTATGCGTCACGTCACAGGGGCGCTTGCGCTGGAGGGGCCTTCTGTCCAATGAAAATGCGTATGCGTGCAGACGCGCTTACGCGTTAAGGGCCTTTCCTCGAATTACACGCTGACGTGCAGATTTTTCACGTGCCAAATCACTCCGTATCAAGCTGGCCACGCGAAAACACACGGAAGACCACGCTCCTGCCCAGAAGGCCGAATCACTGCCCCCCAGTGCCCCGAGCAGCCTCCCACGTGCAATCTGCTGCTGCCTGCCTGCCTGCCTGCCTGCTGCCACCGTGCCCTGCCATTTGGTTCCTTCGCATCAGCCATCTGCAGGGGTCCAGTTGCTGTGTCCACCCCTGCTGGTACAGAAGACTCCCGACTCGAATAACATCGCTCCACAGCCCAGCCCCAGGACCCAGTTGCCCACCCATCCTGCCCCTGGGGTTGCCATGTCGGGCACATCCACATCTGACACCAGTGGCAACCCCCGGCCAGAGGGGCAGAGGGGCACCAGCTTCACTGCCACCCAAGTTGGTGTCCTGGTGGAGCAAGTCCTGGGGCAGTATGATGCCCTCTTCGGATCGTCCCGCGCCAACAGGGAAGGACAGGAGAGGATCTGGGCCGACTGTGTGGTTGCCATCAACGCGGAGGGGGTGGCAACCCGCACCATCCAGAAGGTCAAGAAGCGCTGGGAGGACTTGAGGTCCAGGACCCTCATGAAGGCCCGGCTCCTCGTGGAGGGGGGCCGGGGCCGCATGAGTTCCATCCAGTTGAGGGTCCTGGAACGCGCACACCCAGCGCTTCACGCCCAGGTCCTTGAGAGGGAGACCCGTCTGGAGTTGAGCGGTTAGTGGCCAAGCATTGCTGTGTGAGACAGGGCATGTTGCAGTGTGCTGGTTGTCTGATACTTGCCTGCATGTGTGATATAGGCCATGTACGCATGTATGTGTGCAGGGACATCATGGTAATGCATGTGCGACCTGTAATATGTGATCCGCACGGTTGTTGCATGTGTTTGAATGTGACATGGGGAGCCCTGTGCAGATTGCACACATGACAGCATGGCAGTCTCTGTTCCTCGACATGGGTGGGGGCGAGGGATGGGTGCTGATGCCAGATACATATGTGGTATCCATGTCTGTGTGCCTGACCTGCGTGTCTGTGACTTGTGAGTGCCATGGATGCATGACACATGTCTGTGACAATGTACTGATTCACTGATGCAGCCTAGTCATCCCTGTATGCACTGTGATTGGGGTGTACAGGGCCAGATGGATGTGACTGAGGTGAAGTGTGTGCATGTGATAGGCATGACCCATGATGCATGTGAGTCCCATTACATTGTATGATTCGAGAGTCCATTGGACATGCATAGGAATGTCCATGGCACGCACCATGACTGTCACTATGTGTGTATTGCCTGGACTGACACATGTGTTGTGGTGTGACATGATGGAAGTGTACTTTGACAGTGGCACTCATCTGCTATTGCTTCCTGTCTAGGGGACCATTGTACAGTACCCTGATGCTTGTGTTCTATGTCTCCCTCTACACAGCGGCTAGTGAAGGAGAGGGCGGAGACGGCGCTGTGGAGCATGGCGGCGGGGATGCCCCCACGGCTGCAGCGGAAGGGGTGGGTGAGCCCCCACAGGGGCCTGCTACGGCGGTAGACGGCGAGGAGCCATCCAGGTTGGTGGTTTCCACAGAGGAGGAGGAGGCTGCCACTGAGGCGCACATGGGGCCTGGTGGGGGCATCCCTGCTGGTGCAAGTGTTGCAGTCCAGGGGCAGGGGCAGGAGGCAGCACAGGTCACTGTGGAGGGGCCTGTGCATGTCGCTGTCCCTGAACCTGTGGGTGCACCACCTAGCACCAGCAGGGATGCCCCGTCCCAGACCCGTCCGCTGGTAGAGGGGATGTCCATGTCATCTGACTCCCCTCCACCTGCGGACGAGGGGACCCCTGGCCGTGTGGAGAAGGTCCTGATTGGGGTCGTGATGCGCACAGCTGTGATTCGTGATGCCGTGCGTGCTTCCCGGGAGGAGCACGCAAGTCATCACGAAGAGCACCGTGCCGACGTGGCCCAATTTGGATCGGCCATGTTCGGGGGTTTCCTGCATGTGTCGGCCAATCTGGCGGCCCTCTCCTCCTCTGTGGAGGCTATACGCCGGTCGTTCTCCTTGCCGTCTTCCGGCCCAGATGCCACCAGGGCCCCCTGTGGACCTGCCCTGACCAATGCAGCCAGCTCGGTGGGGATCCCATCCCTGCCACAGTCGGGAGTCGGAGGTCCAGCAGGGGTGGCCAACACAGCAACTGGACCCCAGCAGATGGAGGATGTGACGGCATCATCGGGCAGGGCACGTGCACGACGGCGTCGGTGGTTTCCATCAGCCTGGATGCCGTCGTGCTGGCAGAGGCAGTGGCGTCGGAGGCAGCAGCATGCTCGACGTGGGAGGCATCATGGCTCGGGGCCATCAAGATCAGAGGGGCAGGCTCACCATGGTCAGGGCGGAGTCTCCATGCGTCGGGCGTTGAGGCGGGCTGAGTGCCTCGAGGAAGCTTGCAGGGAGTTTGAGGTGAACATGGGGTTATCCCTGCGAGACCTCGGGGCCAGGACAGAGTCCCGCCTCCAGGACATCGACATGGAGTTCGATGATGCCCTGGCTCGCAACATCACAGAGTGAGCCGCAGGACTTGCCCGCTGCCATTGTATATAGTTCTTTAGTTAGTTAGTGTTAGGTTTCCTTTATTTATTGAGATTTTTTTGGACCGCTCGGACAATGGCCACTTTTCTGTATATAGTTTTTTCATTAGGTAGTAGTAGGTTTCATTTATAGTGTTGGGCTCATGGACCCTGGAATATTCTTGTGTATAGTTGGCTTTTTGAAAAAACATTTTTTTGATTAATATTTGTGTTCACCATGAGGCAATGGTTTTTCCTTATTTTTCTTCCCCAGGATTTTGCTTTGGACAACATTGTTTTTTGGATTCCTTTGTTTTTTTGATTTTTACATTTGTTCTCGGACATGGAATATTTTTTTTTGTTATCCCCATTGTTGTATGTTTGATTTGTTTACTTCATTTTCATCTTGAATACATATTTTTATTACTTTCACTTGTGTTATTTTCTGATTGGTTTCATTCATGTCATGATATGGGTTTTGACATTCACTTGCACCCATTGTGTATGTGACGGACATGTGTTCATTTACATACTTGCCATTGGGGTTGTATCATGTAATTGCATTTACAACGTGGGTGGATGCAATCCTTGCCTGGGTGTTTGTGCTGGGTATGCTGCCCATTGCTGCCATGATTGAGTATCGTCAGGACCTGGGGGCAGGGGGACATGGGTTGGACATGGGTGGGGGCCTGGTGGAGGCTGCCCCTGGTGACTGGGGGGGTGGGGGTGCTGGGAGACATGGGTGGGGGCCTGGTGGAGGCTGCCCCTGGTGACTGGGGGGTGGGGGTGGTGGGAGACATGAGTTGGACATGGGTGGGGGCCTGCTGGCAGGTGCCCCACAGTGCTGGGGGGTGGGGGTGGTGGGAGACATGGGTGGGGGCCTGGTGGAGGCTGCCCCTGGTGACTGGGGGGGTGGGGGTGGTGGGAGACATGGGTGGGGGCCTGGTGGTGGGTGCCCCTGCACTGCTGGGGGGTGGGGGTGGTGGGAGACATGAGTTGAACATGGGTGGGGGCCTGCTGGCAGGTGCCCCACAGTGCTGGGGGGTGGGGGTGCTGGGAGACATGGGTGGGGGCCTGGTGGAGGCTGCCCCTGGTGGCTGGGGGGTGGGGGTGGTGGGAGACATGGGTTGGACATGGGTGGGGGCCTGGTGGTGGGTGCCCCACAGTGCAGGGGGGTGGGGGTGCTGGGAGACATGGGTGGGGGCCTGGTTGTGGGTGCCCCTGCACTGCTGGGGGGTGGGGGTGCTGGGAGACATGAGTTGGACATGGGTGGGGGCCTGCTGGCAGGTGCCCCACAGTGCTGGGGGGTGGGGGTGGTGGGAGACATGGGTGGGGGCCTGGTGGAGGCTGCCCCTGGTGACTGGGGGGTAGGGGTGCTGGGAGACATGGGTGGGGGCCTGGTGGAAGCTGCCCCTGGTGGCTGGGGGGTGGGGGTGGTGGGAGACATGGGTGGGGGCCTGGTGGAGGCTGCCCCTGGTGACTGGGGGGTGGGGGTGGTGGGAGACATGGGTGGGGGCCTGGTGGAGGCTGCCCCAGGTGACTGGGGGGTGGGGGTGCTGGGAGACATGGGTGGGGGCCTGGTGGTGGGTGCCCCTGCACTGCTGGGGGGTGGGGGTGCTGGAAGACATGGGTGGGGGCCTGGTGGAGGCTGCCCCTGGTGGCTGGGGGGTGGGGGTGGTGGGAGACATGGGTGGGGGCCTGGTGGAGGCTGCCCCTGGTGGCTGGGGGGTAGGGGTGGTGGGAGACATGGTTGGGGGCCTGGTGGAGGCTGCCCCTGGTGGCTGGGGGGTGGGGGTGGTGGGAGACATGGGTGGGGGCCTGGTGGAGGCTGCCCCTGGTGGCTGGGGGGTGGGGGTGGTAGGAGACATGGGTGGGGGCCTGGTGGAGGCTGCCCCTGGTGGCTGGGGGGTGGGGGTGGTGGGAGACATGGGTGGGGGCCTGGTGGAGACTGCCCCTGGTGACTGGAGGGGTGGGGGTGTTGGGAGACATGGGTGGGGGCCTGGTGGAGGCTGCCCCTGGTGGCTGGCGGGTGGGGGTGCTGGAAGACATGGGTGGGGGCCTGGTGGTGGGTGCCCCTGCACTGCTGGGGGGTGGGGGTGCTGGGAGACATGGGTTGGACATGAGTGGGGGCCTGGTGGAGGCTGCCCCTGGTGACTGGGGGGGTGGGGGTGCTGGGAGACATGGGTGGGGGCCTGGTGGAGGCTGCCCCTGGTGGCTGTGGGGTGGGGGTGGTGGGAGACATGGGTGGGGGCCTGGTGGAGGCTGCCCCTGGTGACTGGGGGGGAGGGGGTGCTGGGAGACATGGGTGGGGGCCTGGTGGTGGGTGCCCCTGCACTGCTGGGGGGTGGGGGTGCTGGGAGACATGGGTGGGGGCCTGGTGGAGGCTGCCCCTGGTGACTGGAGGGGTGGGGGTGCTGGGAGACATGGGTGGGGGCCTGGTGGAGGCTGCCCCTGGTGACTGGAGGGGTGGGGGTGGTGGGAGACATGGGTGGGGGCCTGGTGGAGGCTGCCCATGGTGGCTGGGGGGTGGGGGTGGTGGGAGACATGAGTTGGACATGGGTGGGGGCCTGCTGGCAGGTGCCCCACAGTGCTGGGGGGTGGGGGTGCTGGGAGACATGGGTGGGGCCTGGTGGTGGGTGCCCCTGCACTGCTGGGGGGTGGGGGTGCTGGGAGACATGGGTTGGACATGGGTGGGGGCCTGGTGGAGGCTGCCCCTGGTGACTGGGGGGGTGGGGGTGCTGGGAACATGAGTGGGGGCCTGGTGGAGGCTGCCCCTGGTGGCTGGGGGGTGGGGGTGGTGGGAGACATGGGTGGGGGCCTGGTGGAGGCTGCCCCTGGTGGCTGGGGGGTGGGGTTGGTGGGAGACATGGGTGTGGGCCTGGTGGAGGCTGCCCCTGGTGACTGGGGGGTGGGGGTGGTGGGAGACATGGGTGGGGGCCTGGTGGAGGCTGCCCCTGGTGACTGGGGGGGTGGGGGTGCTGGGAGACATGGGTGGGGGCCTGGTGGTGGGTGCCCCTGCTCTGCTGGGGGGTGGGGGTGCTGGGAGACATGGGTGGGGGCCTGGTGGAGGCTGCCCCACAGTGCTGGGGGGTGGGGGTGCTGGGAGACATGGGTGGGGGCCTGGTGGTGGGTGCTCCTGCACTGCTGGGGGGTGGGGGTGCTGGGAGACATGGGTGGGGGCCTGGTGGAGGCTGCCCCTGGTGACTGGGGGGGTGGGGGTGCTGGGAGACATGGGTGGGGGCCTGGTGGAGGCTGCCCCTGGTGGCTGGGGGGTGGGGGTGGTGGGAGACATGGGTGGGGGCCTGGTGGAGGCTGCCCCTGGTGACTGGGGGGGTGGGGGTGGTGGGAGACATGGGTGGGGGCCTGGTGGAGGCTGCCCCTGGGGGGTGGGGGTGGGGGTGGTGGGGAACATGAGTTGGACATGGGTGGGGGCCTGCTGGCAGGTGCCCTGCACTGCTGGGGGGTGGGGGTGCAAGGGGACATGAGTGGAACATGAGTGGGGGCCTGCTGGCAGGTGCCCTGCACTGCTGGGGGTGGGGGTGCAAGGGGACATGTGGCTTGGCTGGGGGGCATCGCGTGTAGAATTTCTCGCGCACCCCTGAAATACACGTACCCTGGCCAATCGCGCACGGAAACACCCGCACACCCCTGAAATACACGCTCCCAGCTCTGCGGTTGCTGCTGCCCTTTGCGCTGGGTTGGGGATTCTGATGGCTTTTCCCTGTGCGAGAGGCGTTCTTGGGGGCGTAACTGGCGCTGCTGCAGGGTCGCTGCGCCACTGTGCGCCACGGCTGGTTTTGGTGGCTGGAATCCATGAATACGCTGTGCGCGGAAATGTATTTTAGCGCACGCGGCTGGCGCAGGGATTCGCACGCGCACACTGTGCGCCAGCCACGTGCGCCACTTGTGCGCTGAATTCTATGAATTACCCCCATGGTGTTTTCTACTTCTATCATAGCTAATTCTGCCTCATTTGTTATTAGTGGTTCTCCCAGTGGTTCTTGGCTTCCTGTGACAGAAGGTTGACTACTGTCAGGAGTGTCCTTATCTAGTTGGGCCTGGAGTTCCTCTTCGTGTTGCTGTTCATTGTGCAACATTGTTTTGTACTGTGCAAAGTTTACATCAGTTATACTGCTTTCATTGGCTTTGAAAGCGTCTTCATATGAGTCATAGATATCTAGTATTTCTTCTTCTTTTCTCCATGGTTTGAAGAGTTGTAGCAGGGACATATAATATATTTCTTTATGTTGAGGAGTCTTTAATGACAATTTGATATGATTAATTAAATTTGGTTTGGTGAGTTTTACTAAGCTGCCATCACAGTTTGTCACTTTGTATTTACGGTTTTGCTCATCAGGTTTTATATTATTTTTGTGTATGTAGTTTTGGGCTATGTGGTATAGACACATGGTTTCCAAAGTGGTACTCCTCTTTGGGTAGCATGTGTCCAATAAATTGTTTTTTTAAATGTCTTGGCTGTTGGGATCATGTTTGGCTATTGTTTCAATATCTTCGTATGACATTAGAACTCTTTTTCTAGATTTAGCTGGACCAAGACTTAGCCATACTATATTTGCAGATTTACCATACAATGCAGTACCAGTTAATCGATCAGCTGCTTCATAGGATCCACATTCTCTATGGGACAGCATTTTTATGCCCAAGCTGTATAATTTCTGAGACACTGTTTTATCTGATGACAGGTCATTCCAGAGGTCTTAGAGCTCTGTCTTTTCTGATTTGGTTAAGTATGCCTTGACATATCGTGCAACTGCACTAGAATTGTCTGCAATGTACTGTACATCTATGTTTGCATTCCACAAGTGGGCAATGATTGCATTGTAATCATTGATATATTTTTCTTCTTATTTTCTTTTTATGCAATATGTATTTTTAGGTGACTTACCTTTAACACTATGTCTAACTGAAGACATGAGGTTGTTCACTTGACCTGTATTTGTAACTGGTCAAGGGAAACCAAATCGGCATTTGGTGTAGTATTTCCCTTTGTTTTTGTATTTGTGACAACAATATTTGCCACATTTGTGTCTTTGGAATTGTAAGATTTTTGCATGAAGATCACTATTTGTGGATTCTGACGGAATTTCACAAGTGAAATATTTTTCAATAAACTATAAAACAGTGGCATCACTGTCTTGACCACATTTAGGCGCATCTTTAATCCATAAAAGCATGTGGACATGTGGCGCTCCTCTGGCTTGGGATTCTTTTCTCCAAAAGAAGTGTTGCACTTCTCCAAGGGGAGGAACAGTTGTATTACAAATAAAATGTAGCATAGCAATGAAGCGATGGTGAAAATATCTAGAAACATTAACAGGATCCTGAGAACAAAATTCTCCAGGTGTTAGTATATCTATGTTTGTTTTGTTTTTGTTTGATATGCGTAGGAAAGCATGTAAATCTTCCCATGCATATTCTGCGCAACTTAATGTAACAAACCAAGTGGTTGGGCCAAGGTTTCTGATCATACAACGTACATTTCCATGGCGTTGAAACCAGTACTCTTTAGTACCTCGCATATTTGCTAATAGATTTGTAAGATTTGTCTGTAAAACCTCATCATTTTGTTGAACTTTTTGTAATAATTGAGTGGTTGTCATATTTTGAAAGTGTGATCCTGATTTTAATATGTGTGCAACTCCGTAACATAAAGTTGCTAGTTCACTTTCAAATAGTAGGTGGAATATGTATTCCACATTTTGTCGAAATCTGGGATCTTCAGAATACATTCGTAATGAGCGATATTCTGATGCTGATATTTGAACAGGTCTATCATCGTATCTTCCTCCTTTGCCAGTAGGAAAGAGTAGAGGAAAAGCACGTGCTTCTATACTTTTTTCCCATATGCTGATTGGTGATCCTTTTGTTTGACAAATTTGGTACGTTTCCAGTGCATCTTCTATGGTGTCATTAGAGTGCAATGGGTGAATTGCATAATGGTCTAAATTGTTTGCTATTGTAGCAGGATCTAGGAGCTCAAATTGACCAGTTTCTTGTGTCTCTTGAATTATTTCAGTTATATCTTTCAAGTTTTCTTCGATATTAATTTCTTTGTAATAATCATTATTCTCTTTGAGATATTGCAGGGCTTCTCTAACTTTATGTAAATCTACCAGTTGTTGCCAATTTTTTTTGTCTTTTGTAGGTACTCCATTTACCAAGATAATTAAAGATTGTTGCATTGGACGTTGCACTCCTAGAGTGTGCACATTTTCTTTTCGATCTAATGGTAAATACACTACTTTTCCACGAATAACTTTCACTAATTCAGAGTGAGGTAATTTTGCAGTTTTTGGTTGAAGGCGTATTATTGCTTGACATGGATGAACTGTTTGAATTATGATGCTCTCATATAAATTAAGTTGTTGAAGGAGTTTTGGTAGTGGATGTAATTCCAAGTTATTTGAGATAGCACGTGAAGGAGTTTGGTTGTTGTCAAGTTTGGTAGTGCAGTAACTGCAAAGTATTATGAGGTCAGTTATTTTGTATTTGTTTTCTGCTATAAGGTAGAGAGCTAATTCAAACCATTTAGAATCTTCATTGTCTTCTATTTTATATGAAAGGTCTATAGTTTTTGTGTTACTTTTATAACACTTGCTGCGGCAACATACACACACGTGGGTTGGTACTTCAGCTGAAGTGCTTTGAAATTTTAGTATTTCTTTTTTGTATGTGTGTAGTGAAAGGTTGCCATGTGCAGATTTGTTACGAAGTTGGTTTACAGCTATTTCATCTTGTAAGTGGGTTTCATTTCCAAAATATTTTTTCTGTATATACTCGATTTCTTCTAGTAGGTCTTTTGGTGTACCATGTAGAAGAATGTTATTTAAATTGGCTAGTGCTAAAGCAGGACTTTTTGCATAATACAGTTTATAAACTAGATTTCTTATACTTGCATGATGTGTTGATATCCTTTTGATATCATGGAAGGTTGTTTTGCAAGTAGCTCCTGATATGCAGGCCAACGAATGTCCTTGTAGTCCTGTGTGCTTGCGTACTGGACAAGCATCCATACTTTGCAGTATTTTAATTTTGATTTTGTTTTTGCTTTTCACATATTGATTGAGGAATAGGAGTAAAGATTGGAATTTTTTTTTGGGAATGTTGCACATTGACATGCATGGCCATGTGTAAATTAGATGTTCTGATTCAGTCGAATGGAGGGGTAAATCTAAGTTTTCAGGGCATATTTCTGTATGGAGTACTTCTTGTTCCATTATGGTATTATCAACTTTTTCATAACCTCGACCACTGCTATGTATGGCAATTGTATTTGTTTGCTTTTGTTTGTACGCTTCTTCATTAAAGTATGGTTCTGTGCTTGTAGTGTGACTCCATTCACCTCCACAGATATTAAAGAAGTTATTTCTGTTCACATTTCGTTTATCAAGAAGTCTTTTTTGAAGTTTAGTTATTAGTTTTGTTAGTGGTTTAATTCTGTTTAACACAACAATAAATAAGTTTCTTTTGAGAAGAATTGCACTGTCTATCAAGGCTTCTAAGATTACTTTCCTACGATAGGTTTGAAGTGTTGAACTTGGTTTCTCTCCTGTTTTTTCAGATTTTGAAGGACTTTGTGGCGGAACATTTTGGCAAATATACTTTCTTGGTATGCTTACTTTGTACTATATCAAGATTTATAGAAGATGTTTTATTTGTAGTGATAGTTGATTTTCTGTTAATAGTTTTTTGGGTCGTTTTACTTTGTGATAGAGGAGGCAAAGTTTTTGCACTAGAAACTTCTTCTGTTTCACAACATGACTGTATTAGCTGTTGTGTTTCAACGTTTTTTACAAATTCTGCTAAAGATGGGTATTTATGTTGGAGACTTTTCTTTTCATTTGCTCTACTTCTGCGTCCCTTCCTACGGAGTTGCTTTTTGGTGGGCAATGCATGTGTGTTGTGTGCATGATTGTTTGAGTAAGATGATAAAGATGTATGTAATGGTTTGTGATTGTGAATTGGGAAGTTGAATGGGTATTGGATGGGTATTCTTCAATGAATGTGTTACTAAACTGGGGTTCAGATGACAGAAAAAAGTAAGCAGGTGGTGTGGAGAAGAATAAATAATATAGGTAAAGCTATACAATTAAAACAGTTGTTTGTTCTACAACATCTACATTCTAGCGGCAGAGTTGGTTAATTTGTGTGCTGAAAAATAGGAATTTGAGGGCCATTCTGACAGGAGATTACTGTTTAAGACGGGGGTATTTTTGGTCAGAATGGTGCAGAATCTCTATTTTTAGGCACAGAAATACCATGACTGCACCGTACAATGCGTGTGAGTTATAAATCAAATATTATGGTAACAATCTACTTACTTTTTTTTCAAAAATGAGTAGTTTGCTTCTTAGTTGTTCTTTGTAAATCAAAATCGGCTGCTTCTATTCAGGAGAATGGGCTTCACTGCAATTGTAAAAGAAAGAAATTAGTAATTTGGTTGCTATATAGCACTCTTTTCATTTTAGACATAGATTTTTTTAAATTGAAATGCCTTCCTGAAAACCCTTAAAACTATATTATGACTAAGAGTAGGAAAGAAAATATCTTTACTATGGTTTGTGGAATTCATAATCTACCAACGTATACCACTATTCTTGTAACTAAGCTTTTCCACGTAATAGTGAGTCATTGTCATAGCCTGCTTTTGCACGTAACAGTGAGTGAATGGCATAGTCTGCTTGTCCTATATAAATGTATGTAAGTACTTATATAAACGAAAAAAATTAAAACCAATTATGTGTTGTACAAAAATTATTGTTTGAGATTTGATCATAGAGTGTGTATGTTATTTTGTGTGATTATATGTCGTGTATATATTTTATTTCAAAAATGTTAGTTTAATAGTATTTGCATGTTTGTGTGTGTGTGTGTATGAAGAAATTAAACAATATAAAGGTTTGTAAGTGACAGGTCATTTTAGGACAATGAAACAATGGTCGTCCAATCATTTTTCAGATTATAGAAGGTAAAAGTCGGTTAGAAAATGTGTTCATGTACTGTGTAGAAAATATGTATTCCTGTACTTTCTGTTCATGTATATGGATATGGACCAAGCTGCAAGTAGAAATATTGGAGATTTGTATAGTATTTCTCGTAGATCGTGGTTGTCAATTGTATGAGACTTGTACTCTGAGAGATACACCGTACATTTGTAGTGCTGATCTATGATGATGCAGTTACATGTAGAGTTATAGGATTTGGTTGGTGGATGTTCATGTGATTGATTAGCTACATCCAATGAGGGAATGGCACAGAGAGTGAAATCGAAATGGTAGAAGGGCTGTACATGTTACGATACGTTCGCGGACATGGCGGTAGTTCTAGGACATCGCGTATTACATCCAGGGAATTTGGGGAGGGGAGGTATGGAAATGAGATTGGATGAAGCAAGGGATTGGTCAGTAAAGTTTAGTGAGTGTGTTGTGCTAGGAGAGGTTTTCTCAGATATTGTTTTTGCAGAGAGAAGAACAGATAGATATGGCTAAGTGTTTCAAAACACAGATTGTATGGATTTTGGGAGACTCGTGGATTCATTGGTTGAAGGTGCATGCAGAAAGCTGTGGAGTATCTATAGATCTTGGATTCCCACATGTGGAAGAGCACTGGTATGAAGTGCATGGAATGAAGTGGTTGGACTTGCTACCTCTCTGTGCAACTTTGAAGATAGAGGAACATCCAGACATAATTGTAATTCATTGTGGAGGGAACAGTTTAGGACATGTGTCTGGAATTTCTTTGCAATTTGCAATGAAAGAAGGACTTCAGAAGATAATGGACATGTTTCCAAACTCTAAAATAATTTTTTCACGGATTGCGCAGAGACAAGTGTGGCTTCGTTCTTTCTCATGTGGTCCACAAATGGAGAAAGCAAGCCGTAATGTTAATAAGGCTGTTTGTGCCTTCCTAAGAGATTTTGGCATGTCCTCTTTTAACAATGAAAATATTTTGTTTCGTAGTGCATACATTTTTCGCAAAGATGGAATCCATCTTACTTATGCTGGCAATCAGATTTTTCTGAGAAATGTAAAAAATGCATTCCGACCTTTTTTAGAAATACAGCATTCGTTTTGAAGTACGTCTTACGTAGTTAAAATGTTTTACATTCAAACACCTCCCAAATGCTCTTTTCAGAGCCACCACTTCCTGTTAGAGAAAAATGCATTGGTTTCAATAGGGTAGCAATGCAATTGTTTTCCTGTTCGCGGACCGTCCGCGAACTTTCACGAAATGGAAATGGCTATGCTTTATGTATCTTCACTTCTACTTTTTTAACTGTGAAAGGCGTCTCTGAAAAGAGCCTTATTTTTTTTTTTGATTTTTGTTATTTTGTATTTTTTTTGTTCTTTTTTATACACAACACACTAGGAGAGGAGGGAAAGGAGGGTAAAGGGAGGGGGGCACCAACCACAGGGATAAGAAAGGTCGAGCTGAGAGAGGAAGATGTAGAGTGGGTTTTATTTGGGTAGTGAGCAGGTCTTCTGGTGCACTGAGAAGATCGTCTCAAAAGCACTCCGAAGTCTTTCCCCCCTGCAGAGTACTGTGTCACAGTACACACATACAACTATGACCCTCGAAAGGTAAGGGTCATCAGAATTCTGTATGGCCTGTGAGGCAGCTTGAGGAAGACGCTGTCCCACAGAGGTGTTCCTTGTGGTGACAGGATCACGAATGGAGGATGAAGTAGAGGCAATCAACCTACTACGCTTCTCGCAAGGTACAACCTTGCGAATGGCCCTAGTGTGGAATGAGCGCAGGTGTCGCTTCATGTTAGTGGTCCCAAAGCTATACGAACCATGCTTCCCGCGACTGAGTACCATTTTGCACTCATTACAGGTGACACGGTTCGCATGAGACTTAGGACCGTTTCCATGAACGGTAAACAACCGCCACACCCAAGATTCACGCCAAGGGCGGGTAGTAGGGATTTCCTCTACCTCATTCTCGTCATCCTCTTCTTCCTCCTCTGTACCCTCACTCCTGTTCCCCTCTTCAGGCTCTTGGGGAAATGGTGGTGGTGGAGGGGGTGGGGGTGGTTCTGAGGCAGATGTAACACCATGTGGTAATAGTCGAGCCATGGATGTCATAGGCTTGGAGATGGAAATCTCAAAATCTGCAAAGTATGCAGCAAAATGCAGTGTGCTCTGTGGAATAGTCAGAAACACAATGAGAATGCGCTCTAGGGCGTGGTCTTATATCGGGGTGCTTTTGCGCGGGTCACGGACATGCATGCCATCCGCACGACAGAGCGAACATCAAAAAAGGTTCAAAAAGTCACAAAAACTATGTGGAAAGTTAGGATTAGTATGTGGGATTTGTGGTATGGTGATTTTTTAATGAGAAATATTGTGGATTACTTGGAAATGTACTTTTAAACTGGTCGGGGACACGAACAGTGTCCGCATTTAGAGCACGAGATGAGCGTGGGCGTGGTCACATGATTGTTTTGTGAGCATGTTCGCTAAGGTAGCGGTCGTCCGCAGGATACCCAATGTACGGACATTGTTTTGCGCATGCGTGTTGATGTTCTGCGGACAGTGTTCGGGTCTTGAACTAATTAAAAGTGCGTCACATGTAAAACGGACAGTTACGGACAGCCGTTTGTTCTTAGCACAGTTTAATTTATTTTCTAACAATACGGACAGACATCGCGTTTCAAGCACACCTCCATTTTCGTTTATTTACGAACAATTCAGGACACCACGAGTGTTCTTAGAACAGTTTGTGTTTGCTATCGAACATTACAAATAGGCATAGTGTTCTTAAGGACACCTCCATTTTCGTTTATTTACAAACATTTCAGGACACTACGAGTGTTCTTAGAACATTTTCAACTTGCATGAGAACATTACGGACAGTTGGAGTGTCCTCAGGACAGTCACATTTTCGTTTCTTTACAAACATTTCCAAACAACCGCGGTGTCCGTGGACACCTAAATTGGTTTTATCACAAGGAACTGAAAGTAATTACAACACAATATAAGAAAAGTAACTTTATTTCATATATATATACAATTATGACTGGGAAGGTGGGGCAGAAACGGAAACAAAAACAGGAGAATTAGGGATTTCTAGATAACTGGGATCAGGTGAAGAAGGGAAGGAAAGCTCATCGAAACACTTTGGTCCATAGACAGGGTTTGGGGTTAACTGCGTGGGATAGGGTGAGGGGGGACAAGTGCAGGTTGGACAATGGTGTGCTGTTGGGGGTTTCACATAATTTTCCACAAAGTTTTTCAAATCCATGAAATTTTGCATAAGGTCGTCCATTTTTTGATTAATCTGCTGTAGAGTGATATCCTCTGATTGTTGTTGTGAGATGCTTGGAATTTTTGTATGGTCTGTAATAAAAAAAATGTATATGTTTAATGTATACAGAATAATATTTATTAATTGGTTTATATAGTAAAGTGTGTACCATTAGGTGGACTATTTTCTAACATTTCGTCTCGTGGGAAATGCTCATCTAGCCAGTCGAGAGTACTACACATTTCTGTGAGAAAACAAAAAAGTAATATGTGTTTTTTTTTCTAATATAGAAAGTTTATACATATATGAGTAAAAAGAAGTGCACTTACTATGTCTGGTGAGATATGTAATCAGTAGTGTATATGTCTGGTCTTGCTGTTGGTTGTGGAGCGTCTGTGAGGTAATTATGGTGGAAGCCACTTTATCTTCTTTTGGTATATTCCATTTTAAAACATATTGGCCCTCATTACAACCCAGGCGGTAAGTGTTTAATGGCACCGTAAAGAGCGTCGGCGCCGTTAAACACTTACCGCCTGATTACAAGGTCCCTTAGCGGGATGGTGACTTTAATGCCTGCTTTTTGCAGGGGTTAAAAACCAACCCGCTAAGGGACCTTCGCGATAATTACGGCAACCGTAATTTACGGTGCCGTAATTATCACCTTCCCCATTCCCATTATGCCCTATGGGGCAAAAATGGGAATGGGGAAGGGGCCATTGGTGAATGGGGAATTACCGCCCAACTCACCTTGTAATGGGGCGGTAATTCCACCATCCACCATGGCGGAATCGTAACCTTAGCGGCATGGACCATGGTGCTAATAGCACGATGGTCCTCCGCCAAGGTTGTAATGAGGGCCATTGTATTTACATGAATTATTAGTGTGTTACATATATGGGTAACATTTTTTAAGTATTACTACATATACTTTGTATGTGTGCTGCTTTGTGAATTTGTTAAATGTTTGTATGTTATGATATAACTATTACACATACCTCCCCAGAGTTTTTAGGTGGGTGTACTGTTGTCCAAACATGTCTGCGGACCGTCAAATTCAGTAGAAAGGGTTCAGTATGTTCCATATTATATGTACATAAAGTCAAAGTTATAATTGTTAAGTTGTGCTACTAAAAAACTATGAAATTCAGTAAAAAAACTTTGTTAAAGGGACGTTATGGTTAAGTTGTGCTACTAAAAACCTATGAAATTCAGTAAAAAAACTTTGTTAAAGGGACATTATGGTTAAGTTGCGCTACTAAAAACCTATGAAATTCAGTAAAAAAACGTTGTTAAAGGGACGTTATGGTTAAGTTGCGCTACTAAAAACCTATGAAATTCAGTGAAAAAACGTTAAAGGGACGTTATGGTTCAAAGCAAAACCGAAAACCCCTGAAATTCGGCAGTTATGTTAAGATAAGCAACCATAACTCGCGCCGCCACCGTGCACTGCTAAGACTAATACCCAGGACATCAAAGATGACATCACAAATGTCATTGATGAAATCACTGATGACATCACATGTCTGGCTCCCTCTTTTTTCCTTTACTGATATATCTAGGCCAGGAACTAAAAATGCACTATACTATAATACAAAGTACTATGTTTGTAGACTTATACTACAAATATGTTCTTACAGTAATTCACTTAGGGTCCACTCAAAGCATATGAACCATATACAAGGGAGAAAACACAGACTTGGAAGACAACAATGCTTTTTATGTATGAAGATGATTAGTACGGTTATCAACACTGTGTTATAGTTCTGTTGTTTTTTTATTACTGTACTTTCCCTGAATATGCTCATATTTGTACACATTGCACATACACTACTTTCATTAGGGTCTAGGCACAATATGTGATAGTTATACATAGGGAAGTAGTAGCTTTGAAGCAGAGTAATCATTTCTGTACATGAAGATAATCAGTTACGTTATGAACATTGTCGGGTAATACTGCTGTTTTTTTGTTTACTTCACTTTCACTGTATATGCTCTATTTGTATGTGTTATTGTCTGTTTGTGTTTGGTGTGCAGTAATGCAAAAATGTAGTAATTGGGTTTTATTAGCTATCCATTACATGTTTCACATTATGCAAAACTCTAAAAAAAAAGCAGTTGTCATTTCAGTATTCAACATGGCAAGATTATGAATATTGCACCTTCATCATTTATGCTGCACACACTGCTCATGTTTCAGCATGAATAGCTTAGTATACTGGATAGAACTTCATAAAAGAATGCTATGTATATCAACACATTCCTTAATGCACTAATTAGCTCATGATATTTATTCCAATGATCCTTGACACTTTTTTTGTCAATATTACAATAAGAATCCCTTCTACAGAGTTTTCATGAAAAGTAAATGCACATGTGATGTCATCAGTGATGTCATCAATGACATTTGTGATGTCATCGTTGATGTCCTGGGTGTTAGTCTTAGCAGTGCACGGTGGTGGCGCGAGTTATGGTTGCTTATCTTACCATAACTGCCGAATTTCATGGGTTTTTCGGTTTTACTTTGAACCATAACGTCACTTTAACAACGTTTTTTCACTGAATTTCATAGGTTTTTAGTAGCGCAACTTAACCATAACGTCCCTTTAACAAAGTTTTTTTACTGAATATGTATATATGTATATATTTCTTGTAATCTCTCTCTTTCTCTCTCTCTCTCTTTACAAAGTCTCTTTCTCTTTGTCACCCTCTCTCTTTCTCTTTCTGTCTTACCTTTTCTTCAGTCACTTTCCACAATGTGTTGTGCTACAGTATGTATGTGGTTATATGGCCAAATATTCTAACAAATGGGGCATTGTCCTTAACAGCCCCCCCCCCCCGCACCCTCTCAAGAAGATCTATATTTTTTAGCAAGAAGCGGATAAGCAGATGCTGAATTTTATCATGGAGTGTGAGTTCCGCCCACCCAAGCTGCAGAGTGCACATATCCTGCAAATCCTATGCCAGAAAAGCATTCTATATGTGACAGATGCTCTTTCATCCAGAGGTCAACAGCAGACTATCGCAAAACCTTGTCAGCAGAATGAGTCACATCGCTGACAATTTAAAAATGCTGGTGGAGAGTAACATTGGGTTCCTGCTCCCACATTTGAAATACAAATTGCAGAGAAGGGTAAGGAGAGTCGGTTCAGAGCCACAGCCTTCCCAGCCCCTGAAAAATACCCACCACCACAGTCTTTTCCTCACACAGACCCTTTCTGGCAGTCCCTTCCTTCTCTTCACCCACCCACGCTTTCCATTTCTTCTCCTCGCTAGATCCTACCCAGAGTCCCAGTCTTTGCCTCACTAATTTGGTCCCACTTGCTCCTTTGGCACCACTAACCTCAACCCCCCTTTGATGTTATGATGACTCGTGTGCCATGGGCCACCCGCTCTCACCTTGTTTCTTTGAGGAAAACAAGTTTTGGTTCCTGATTGCCTGATTATGCACTCTACATTTTCAGCAGAGATTGAGCAATTGATTAATGATACATTTGGGACAGTGCCAGGGTGATATGCAAGCATACTGTTCAAACATGTGGTCACTTTAGAGCAGTGCACGCAGTGGTGCAAGAGAGTGAACTTCGATGGATACGAGAAAAGGTGGACCTTCCTGTTCTTCTGAAGACCTTGGGCCTCATTCCGAGGTTGGCGGTAAGGGGTTAACGGCGCTGGTAAGGGTGCCGTTGCCGTTAACCCCTTACAGCCGCATTATGAGGTCCTTTAGCCGGTCCCGCCAAGGGTTTCTGGTTTTACCAGGCGCCCTTAGTGGGAGCCGCTAAAGGACCAGGGAGCTAACAACGGGCCAGTTATTAACGTGCCCGTTGTTAGCTCCTTCCCCATTCCCATTGAGCCCTATCGGGGCTCGAATGGGAATGGGGATGGGTTTTTTGAATGAGGAATTACCCGGTCCTCCAAGGTTGGAATGGTAATTCCTCATTCAAGGAACCCGGACCCAGTATGCTGTATTGGGGTAGCCATGGCGCTAATAGCACCATTGCTACCTCCATTCTCGTTGTCTCTGTGCATTCAAGGATTCAAGGATCGAGATGGACCACACTCAGGTCTGTAAAAATAAAGCTACAAAATGATTGCAGATTCAAATTTCCCCTCTACAACCCACATACTATTCCTTTCCTTCACCCCAACACTACTGGCAGTCAGCCACCTTCCTCTGCTGAAACACAACTCCCGCTCATACATTTTACCTCCAACACCAGCGACAACCAGCAACACTCCTCCCCTGCCAATCAGACAGTGTTGTTCTTGCTCAGAATAAACGTTTTGTACACAGCTGTAATTTTGCTTATGATTCTTTATGGTACTGTATGTACAGTGTCACTGGTTCATTTTATCAGCTGCATGACTGAGTAACAGAATATAATGGTATGGACATTCAAATGGGGGCCAATTACAGTGCATTTATATATCAGTTGCTATGCCCTTGCACCCAATATCCATGGGTGGAGTGGGTGGAGTCGTGTAAGGTAGAGTGGGGCGAGGCACACTAATGCACAAAAAGGACAATACGTTTAGACATCACTGGGAAAGTAGTTGTGCAGGTAGCAGGTACTATTTGTCAAGTAGCTCAAGTCCTTCAATGTACAATGAATAACTATAAGGCTATTTCCAGATTGACATCCTTTAAATGGGGTATAATGGTAGGAGGCAAGGTGCCTTGATATGTACAGTCATCAAAATATGGCTTTAAACGACAAGTGAACTTTTTCTACCAAATCAGACAAAAACCACCTCTGTGAAAAGGAGTGAACATCTTGCATATTAGGGGGGCAGCCTTTCTCCACCGAGAGAGGAAAAGAGATCGTAGAGGATTTACTAGAAGATGTGCAGCAAGCTTTTTAAGGATGAAGTATCCTTATTTTAACCAGTGATGATACACACGGGGACGCCAGCTTTGGCCTTAACCTTTACGAACTAAGAACTAAAGAATCAAGCCACCAGTGTACATTACTGCTGATTTAAACAATGGTAGCATCAAGAAGTGTAGCACATGCCTTTTCCTGTTTCAAATAAACTTAAGCTTTGAATTTAGAACAAAATAAAATAAAATAAAACAATGTTGGAGGTCAACAGGAGTTGAAACAAATTGAACAATATTGAAGGTGAATTATTTGCCCTTGTTCGACCTTTGCCCTTTGCCATCCAAGCAGCAAAATTGGTTGCATATTTTAAAAATGAAGGCGTTTGTCTGCTTTTAGTAATGCTGTAGTTCTTTACCAAAAGTTTCAAAAAAGCATTTAGAAAAATGAATACAACGCCAAATCCAAAAAGGAATTGGTGGAGGAGTTACTTGAACCCAGTTCTCAAATGTGATGAATGGTAGGCTTAGGTCGATGTCGCTTTGGGAATCCAGTGTCGTGTGGATGGAGCCAACTAATGCATAGATATAGCAGAGTGCATTGTGACGTCTGGCCGTGGGTTGATGCTCTCATATGCCTCTAGTGACATTATCTATAATATCAAGAAGTTTGGCCCAAGTATGTTATCATTTCTCGTGCTTGCAAATTATGCTTTGACTATACTAAAGCAAATAAACTCTAAAGTTAGCTGGGTTTTGGATTTCAGGTAGTTTGAAAGGTAGTACATAACATACTAGGTGGACTGTTTGCCCTCACACGACTTTTGCCCCAGCCATCCAAGCCACTAGATGAGTTGCACATGTATTAATGAAGTCTGTTTAGTGTCTGTCTATCGTTTACTGTAATGCAACAGTTCTCTACAAAACAAAAGTAGCAAGGCCACTTCCAAAAAACGCATTGGCAATATACACAACCTACACTGATGTCCGCTTAATGGGAGGCACAGTTCGATTCCACTTTATTAATCCAACAATGTGTGAGTGAAGCTAGCAAAAGTGTAGATTTAGAAGAATGCATCGTGACTTATGGGAATAGGCACATGGTCCTCTATGCATCTCCTGGCTATGCATCCTAGATTTCTCCTCTGTTTTACTCTAAAGATTTCCATCAGGTGGTTGAAAAGTTTACCTATGCATGGAGGACTAATGTTGCACTTAAGTGCAAATGAAAGTGACCCCTCTGTGCAATTCAAACTCGACATCATCATGACCCCCATATTGTTTTAGACATCTGGCCTTTGTTTTAAGGACAGAAGTAGATTGTGTAGAGTAGCGTATTAATCTGCTGCTGTCCACTTGTTCATTATGCTGAAAAGTGTTCTTTTTTACAATCTTCTGCATTTCATTCGAATAAGGGTGAGAAGGTGGGCTTGGTAAATATCTCAAAGACTAATAATTTACCAGGCTGTACAAATTGGTGTTATTTGCAAATGCTGCCTATATTTACTTTTACTGCCCAATTTATATTAGGACTATAGTTCATTGCATTTTCTTTTAAATGTATTGACACTCACACTCTCCATCTGAGTCCATCCTGCAAAATAACGTCAGGTTTCATAGTGTGTTTACTTGCCTCGTTTCATGGATGACTCTATGTAAGCATGTAAGCTCTTGCAATTAAATATTGGTTGCATTGTCAATGAATGGGTATGATGTAACAAGTGTTAAATGTGCTTTCACATGTCCAAGCTTATTTATTTATTTTTCCATTTATAAAGTACTTGAAGCCCTGAGGCATCAAGGCGCTGTTTCAGGATCAACATTTAAGTAAACAACAATGTTTTTAGTAATTTCCTAAAGGTCCAGTAAGAATGATTGGCTCGCAAGGTCGGCAGGAGTATGTTGCATTGTTTGGCTGCAATAGTTAGGAAGCTCGAGCCTCCAGCTTTGGCCCGTTTAAATTTGTGCTAGATGAAACGGTGTGTATAGGCTGATCTAGTGGGTCTGGACAAATTACTTTCATTATTTTCTGTGATAGGCAGAGGGGGCCACGTTGGCGAGACATCTGTGCATGATTGACAGTGCTTTAAAGAGAATCCACTGCAAATGGGGAGCCAGTGGGCCTTTCTTCTTGCGGAGGTGATATGCTTTATTTTGGGGATGTTAAGAGCTGCTCGAAGTGCGTTATTCTGAATAACCTGCACCTTCCGGTTGTGCTTTGAAGTGCCTGAGAGCATTACAATAATCAAGCCTCGAACCAATGATAGCTCGGGCAAATGTATGGAGGCTGTCTGGGATAAGAAAGATCTGGATGGATTGATCAATTTTGCGGTGTAGGCAGCAGAGAAGGTGATGGCATTCACTTGCAGAGTGAGCAAGAGCATAGCATCCAGACAAACACCCAGTGTCTTCACTGAAGGTGAGACAGGGATCGGGATGCCATCAATGTTGAAAGAGGTATATTGGGCATCAAGCTTCTTGATCCCGCAGGGGGACCTACCAGGAGGATATCTGTCTTTTTGTCGTTCAGGGAGAGGTGGTGTGTAACCATCCAGATCTGGATGGTCATTTAGATAGCATATAGAGAGGAGGAGTCATTAAGGTAGTTGCCAGAGAGGGGGAGTAAGATTGTGTCTCATCAGCCTAGTTTGTGTAGGATATGCCAATAGAGTCTAGAAGGACAAATAGAAGTTTCGTGAAGATATTATAAAGGGTTGGGGATACACAGGATCCTTTCAGTACGCCCAGTGGATGGGTGCACGGGGGGCACTAGCACTCTCAAGAAGTACCCTACTGTATCTTTCCCCCAGGAAGGAGGCAATCCATGTTGTGGCCGCAGGTGAAAAAATAGCTGCAGAGGTTGGATGGTGGCAAATGATCTTGTGCAGATCAAGGAGTAACAATAAGGCAGGCTTGCCCGCATCTATGATCTCATCAAACTGGTTCTTCAGGTCAAGCAGTGCTGATTCTGTGCCATGGTCCTGGTGGAATCCTGACTGGCACATACCCAAGACGCGGTCGGCTTCCAGATAATGCTGAATTTGCAGATAAACTGTTGTGTCCAAGATTTTCAGAAGGAAAGGGGCTGTTGTGATTGGGTGGTAGTTGGTTGGGATTAGTCCAGACCTAGCGTGTGGGTTGTAGGATGAAGAAGCCTGTTGAGAAAATGGAAAACAGCAGAAAACCAGGATGTGGCAGGATAGGAGGATGAGGCTTGAGAGAGATATTCTGAAGAGTACCTTGATTGGACAGGATTGGAGAAAAAGGATGATGGAGACAGATGGCAGGGGAGAGGTGGTGGAGGTGATTGCATCTGGAGGTGGTGGTGGTAATAATTTGTTGTAATTGGCAGAGGAGAGATGGTGGAGGAGGAAGTTATAGTTGGAGGTTGTTACAGAGGAGGTGCAGTGGAATATTACATTTTGAGAAGGAGCATGTGATGGTTAGAGGTGGGTATAGAGGAGACATGGTGGAAGGGGAAGTTACAGTTAGATGTTGTTAGTGGAGTGCTGCAGAGATGTTTACAATGGCAAAGGGAGGTTCAGTTAGGTGGAGGTAGTTGAGAGAGGAGAGTTGGTGGATGAGATTACATGTTGAGGTGAAAACTGGAGAAGGCAGAGGTGGCAACAGTATGGGAAGTGAGAAGTAGGAGGAGAGTGCATGTTGTTTATTGGAGGAGGAAAAGCTGTTTTGAAGTGGGTGGAGAGGAAGACAGCAAGAATAATAGAAGTTAGGAGGGAGGAATCACAGAGAGAAGAGGGCAAGGAGAAGGCTACAACAAAAGTGGAGAGATGGATGGAGGAATCTCTAGAGTCTGGCAACATGACAGAGCCCATTGTAACATCAGGGGAGAATGACACAGAGGAGATGGCAAGGTAAGTAAATATCGGTGGGACCAGGCACTACCCAGAATAGCGACAGGAACTAAGTAGTCACAAAAGGCAGTTTCTGGTGGGCCAGGATAGCCTTATGAAGGTCCACGTGCTAGGAGGAGAAATGAGAGGGGCCTAAGGAGAGGACCATTTGTTTAGAGAAAATAATGGGGTAAGTTGTCCTCAGATGAACCAACATGTTATTCAGATTTAGCAGCTTCATGTTACCCATTTAGTTTATCAAAGCAAATAATGCATAATAAAGTTTTAATCCAAGTAAATGCTCTTGGTGTCGTTGTTGGACCCTGCTTTCAGTTATATGACAGTTGGTGTCAGAAGTGGGACTATGAAGGCTTTGACTATCTAACCAACCCCAATGGTGGCAAGACCAATCCAGCATCCTGGAGACCACATGCTGCCATCCAAAAACCAGGAGAGAGTCCCTCCATCCTGAATCTCCCCAGAGTTGGACCCACAGAATCCAAACTTCCGCATGATCCCCTTCCCTTGCTCCATGTTAGACTCAAGTAAGGCACTCCGATTTCTTACCCAAGAAGGGTGTCTGGTCTATCACCCCTTGAGAGGATGGAAAACATCATTCTGTACTGGCAGTGATTTCAGGGGTCTTGTCAAAATCTAAACTGAGAATTCCATGACCTATCCTCTATCAGACAAAACATCTTTAGATGATCTCTGAGGACCAGAAGATCAAGATGTCAACCTTTAGTGGGTAATCCTGGGTGCAAATTCCTGCACTGGCCAGAAGAAAGCTACCAGTGGTCTAAGCAACTTCCACAATTCTGCTCGGTCCTTTAACCCGCCTTATGTTGTTGGATACCATCCAGAAAGGATTCAAAGCTGTGCCTAAACTGGAAAAACAGCTCATTCACAACAGGCAGTTAGGCAGTGCCCACCCACTCATAGCAGGACGATGGACAGAGCTGGGACATCAAGTGAAAGATACAAATCCAATGTTAGCATGCCCGCTTGATAAGCTGGTGACAAAACAGCTAGCTCTTTTAGGTCATCTGCAGAGTCAGGCACTGGTACCATCAGGCTTACTGTTTTAAATAGATGTTGATGGCAAGGACCCTGGTGCTCAAAGCTGCCAGTTGGGCAAGAACTACCTATCTCTATTATATCACTACATAGCTTACTGAGAACTGCAAGCAGCTTAACCAATGATTAAGGATGATGGAGGAATTGGCTGTGCCATACTCCTAGATGACATTTTTGAGTGGCTCAGACATGGTTCAAAGTATCATCAGAAAAACCTCTGGGATATCTACATGACAGGAAACGCCTCAACATATGTCATACAAGATTAAGATCAATGTTGAAAAGTGAATTGGGTGTAAGCTTGCTGAAGAGATCAGAGAGGAACTAGCCCTATAGTGATTTGAAGTTTCTCTGACTTTCTGCGAAGACTATTGTGGCAAATACATGACCCCACCTTTGAAATTATAATCCATGTGGCCACCAGGGGGCAGCTGGCACAGCAGTGGAGACCCATCAGACCTGATCATCTAGCTTGCAAGTTGGATCCAACCATCATACAGTGAGATCTCTGACTAAATGCAGGGCCACACATTTCAGGTCAGACGGAAGAACATTACTGGACCAGCCATTACTACTAAACCCATGAAAATCCACGAATCACAGAAATTGACTCCAGCAAAATGACCACCAAAACAAGAAAATAGCAGTTAACCACAGAGGGGGTGTCCAACCATCCCTAAACTCCCATTCATCATGTGCTACATCTTGGCCAACTGGGACACATGACAGGGGCCTGTCCAACGATGCCACTTTCTGTGCCCATGGACACTAGTTACTGCATCCCAGATGAGATTAATTTCAAAAAGGTAGAATGGTGGCAAAGAAGCAAACATGCTGGTACACAGGTGCATTAAAAATACCTACTACCTGTCCATTGCTCTGAATGACAAACCAGAACAAGCAATATTGGCTTCAAGAAGCCAGCAGGCAATACAACTTGCCTAAACAGGTAATTTACATATCCCTGGTGTCTGTCACTTGTCACCATGGGGACAGAGATTCATGTACCTAAGCTCAGCTGAAATCTGAGGTTATTGGGGAACAGCGTGAAACAGAAATGGTGGTGTCACCAGGTTTACCAGAAGACTTAATCATTGGCATTAACCTCACACATTTTGACAGGTGGTTTTAGATAGCCCAGGTAGATGAGACAATGGTCCTACCCGAAGACCTGATCAGTGGGGCTGTAAAGCATCACAAGGAAATGCAATGGCCTAGGAATGTCCTGCAAGAGGTGGAGGAAGAATTCCATACAGGCCAGACTCCCATAAAAGCATGCATGAAGCAGTTTCATGGGAGAAGTGAAGGAGCTGACAACATCCCCTACATTTCATTGTGAATGAGTGGAAGAGTGGCATTGGGGTCCCAGTAGCATCCAAAGCCACTGGGTGATGGACCCGGGGATAGGATGGGGAGGATCACAGAGTCACATTGGAGTCACTAAAATCCCTCCTAAATATGCAGACATCAAGTAAATTATCTCATGTGCCAGCTCAACAGAAACCCATGTCCAGCCGCAGACACATCCCCAATCCAGTGTACATGGGTCCGTGAAGCTCCCTGTTTCCCACATAGCTGTGCATTCATTCACAAAACTCGGGGAGATGAGCCTCCCCACCAAAATGTGAAAAATGTGCATACAGACTCTCAGTTCATGCAGGTTTGTAAACCTACATGTGGCTAACACAGACCCATCCACAAAGTCTGAGGGCCCATGAGCATGGGAGGATATATAGAACCTCAGCCGAATTGTCAGCTATGGGTGAAAACAAACAGACAGATGTATTCTTGTCTGTCAAGACAAGCAATACAGCAACATACATCTATCGGGTACTGACCACAATGACCAAAACTGAACCCCAGACCCATACACTTCTGTGTCACCAGTCACCTGACTGATGTGAAACCTAAGAACATTCTAAAGAACATCACTATGCCTTCCTGAAGGAGTATCCCACCTCTTGCCAACAAACCACATATTTTCAATGTCCTTTAGTCCTTCCTCAACATCAACTTCCTCTTATCATGAAACAGTAGAAGTCCTCCTCCAATTTGTTCCACCATGGGCGTCAAACACCCCTCCAACCATACCAGCGTTCATGCTAAATGAACAATTAATTGTCTGTACCACACCTGACCAGTTTATGCCATCACATAGCCAAAACGGCCTTTGCACAATTCCTGCTCAACACCATTTTTTCTGTCTTGCCTTCTGCAAATGCTTGGACGTCTGTTGAAATCAAGCAATGACAAAGTCAATATAATAAAACTCCACACATGTCCACTAAAAGGAAAGAAATGTCATTAGGAATGTACAAATGTGATGTCACTAGGGGTTGGGCCTTAATTGTAATTTGCATATTCATTTATGTATTCATTTTATTTCTCTCCTCTCTCACAAATTAAAGACCAGACTGACGGTGAACCCCAACCACTTGGGCACTCATTTACTTAAGCTCAGCACTGCACATAAAGGTAAAGAGAGAGAGACTCCAAAATGTTTACGATAGTACACATAACTTTAGGATGATCCCCTCAGCCTCATTCTAACCGGCATAGGGGGAAGAAACCTGAGCAATCTCAGTTTTCAAACATTCTAAACCCACAGCTGCACACTTTCCACTATATTCCCAACAAGGCGAAGGGTGAACTTGCTATAAAAGCAAGTAATCTTATACCCAGCATTTGCGTTGTAGGAGGAAGATTGTATCGAGATTCATATGCATAGGACAATAAGAGTCAGCAGGAAAGGAAGATAAGTCTTGAGAACCAGAAGAAGACAGAGAAGAACCAGAACATGATGGAAGTGGAGGAGGAGGCTCAAGCGAGGTGGCAGAGGATAAGTAGAAGAGGAGAGTACATACAGAGGGGGAGATAATAGTTGTTTTTTGTTGGCAGCGGAGAGGTGTTGGGGGAGATGACTTCTAGAGGAGGAGGAGTTGTTAGTTGGAAGTGGTTGGCAGAGAAGTGCTGGTGGGGGAGATTACATCTGGAGTAGAAGGAGGTAATAGTTGAATGTGGTTGGCAGAGGAGCGGTGGTTGATGAGATTATATCTGGAAGAGGAGGTGATAGGTGGGAATGGTTGCCATGTAAAAGGTGCTGGAAGAGATTATTTCAGGTGGAAAAGTATGTGTTGAATTTCGTTGACAGTGGAGTTTATGGAAGGATTTATTTCTGAAGAGGAGTTGGTGTTAGTTGTGGTCGAAGGTGGTTGGTAGAGGAGAGCTGTTAAAGAAGATTGCACCTGGAGTATGAGGAGGTGATCTTTGAAAGTGCTTAGCATAGGAGGTGGAGTGACAGAGATTACAGTTGGTGGAGAAAGTAGGGGACTGGAGGAGGTGGAGGTGGTAGCAGAAAGGTAAAGTCAGAAATTGGAGAATGTGGTTATACTCTCAGAAGTGGAGGGTTCAAGTAAGAGGAGAGTGTTAGGCAGAATTACATGCAGTACCCTTTGGGGACACTACACACAATTAAGACTACAGGTGTAAGCACAATCTCACCTTTGGTATAAGTCTGTACTACACAGTTTTGTGGTAGCAGGGCTGAGCATCCAGGCGTATTTCAAGAGGGATGTGAGCAGTACAAGTTGTTACACAAATGACTTGCAATCACAGTGGTTCAAACAAACACTTACTCAAGGTTTCTTGGTAAAACAATATTAATTTATTTACACAGTCATTTAGAAAACATTCCACTAGTAATAAGCAGCTCATTATATCACACTATAATACACTCCAGTACCAAACCAATAGGTTTCTGAACAGGTTAGGCTCCCCAGAGGTGAGAGAAAAATGGCACTTCAGTAACTTTAAATGGGAGTAAAAGACACAAGTTATAAGAATTAAACATAAATACTTTCTTAGGCAGGGTAAATAGTTTCAGTTCACTACAAGAGGCAGTTCAATTAAATAGGCCTGGGCCAAAGTCAATGGATCAGTTGCTTGGATAGGACAGCACAGTTCTGGTAGTAAACGGTTAAGTCTTTGCCAATGTTCTTAGAAGTAGTTTGCATGAAAAAGAGTTATATGTCGGATTAGGAGAGAACAAGACTCAAAAGTTGGGAAAGTTTCACAAACTTTCACCGTGGCAGAGAGGATTTCTCAACCGCGTTTGCACAGTACCTTGGTAATGAAGAAAAGCAGTAGCTGAGGCAATTGTTCCTGGCAGTTCCTGCAGATCTTGCTGTTCCTGGGCCTTGGTCGTGGGGACAAGAGGGAGGATGTCAAGAGGTTCCTGCACTGCACAGGGAAGGTTCCACAAGCTTGGCAAAACATCGGTTTAAGATGTGAGTTCCTTTAAGTCCACAAGCTGGTATCCTCCTCACTGGCTAACCGGTTTTCAACAGCACTCTGAAGAAAATTCGACCAGTATGGAGATGGTTTCCAGGTGGCTTGCGAGTTGGTTGTTCCCCTCCAGCACAAGGGAAGAAGTCGTCCTTGAAGGGCATCTCTGTCGAGGGAGTTTCAGGCTATTCGGACCTGCAGCAGGGCTTCACCGGGCAAACCAACGGTCCAGGAGTTGCAGCAGTCATCTTCCTTCAGCTTGTCTTCGGTTCTTTCGTTCCAGTGGTTGACTCTGCCTTCCAATTCTGCCTTCCAATTCCCAGAGACCTGTCATTTCAACAGTTGTCTCCCATTCATTCCAGCCTAGCTGCCAGGGACCCAGCAGCGTGGCTATCCTTGCCGTACAGTCAGTCAGCCAATCATGCCAAAGTGCATTCTGTTCTGCTAGGAGACTAAGCACAGGGAGTTTCGGGCACCTCCCTCAATTCCTGTCCACCCCAGACTCTCAGGCACCAGAAGGCAAAAAACCAAGGGACCAAACCTAGTTTGGCACGCAGAGACAAACACTAGAAGGACCTTTCCAAAATTAAATGGTGAAAAAAGTCGATCAGAACCTGTTTTTACAGAGGGGGCTCAGACGCCATCTTGAAAAACATGGCTCCTGTGGATTTTAGCAACCGGAGCGTTTAAACGGGTTGCGGTCGGGCAAATCATGGTAATACCACTGCCACCAGCCATTCTGAGAGGAAAGGGTAGCATTTTGAGTTTTCTAGACATTGGGAATGTTAGGTATTCCCTCCATCATCCTGCTGTAAGGCAGCGTGTGCTGGGTCTAGCAATTTAAAAAGACTAGCAAAGTCAAGTTAAGTTTACATTCACTAGGAGACAGTAGTCAGTCCCACAGAAGGTATTTAAACCTTGGGAAGTCTGAAAGTCATCCCTGTGCCACTGTACTGAGAGTGCTGTGTGACACACAAGAAAAGATGATGCCTATGGAGTTGTCTAAAATTCCATATCCAAAGAACACAAAAGTAAAATACACGAAAGAGTGGGAAAAAATGCTCACACTCTTTCCATGTAAAAATTAAAGTCCTACAAATCCAGCAAACTTGCTGGGGGTCTCAAAAGGTAAGGGTAATTAGGACATTTATGAGAATTCTCCCTAACACTAATTTAATCCACTCCTGGATGAATCTCCTTACTCCAGTCGGTCAAACACCCGTGAGAGACCATCAGCATTTTGGTAGTTACACCCTGACCTGTCTTCAATGGTGAAATCAAACCCATGCAGGCTGACTGACCATCTGAATAGTTTAGGATTTTCCCCTTTCATTTGCATCAACCATCTCAAGGGCTGGTGGTCAGTCTGAATCACAAAAGTAGATCCATACAAGTATGGCCTAAACTTCTTCAGTGACCACACAATAGCTAAACTTTCAATGGTTGTCCAACTTGTTTCTGGTTCCTTCAGCTTCCTGCTGATGAAGCAAATCGGGTGATCCCTACCTTTCTCATCCAGCTGACTCAGAACTGAACCTATACCTGTATTTGAAGCATCTGTTTGCACAATGAAGGTTTGGTTGTAGTCAGGAGCACTTAACACTGGAGCTTGACAAAGCTTGACAAAGGGATTTCTTAAATCCTTCAAATGCTTGAGTGCACTCCTCATTCCACCTGACCTTTTTGGGAAATGTGGGTGAGAAGACTACATTCAAGGGAGAACCTATGGTCCCATAGTTCTCTATGAAGTTCCTATAGTAAGCAGTGAGGTCTAGGAAGGCTCTCACTTGGGGTTGAGTAGTAGGGGTGGCTCAGTTTTGTACAGCTTGTACCTTGCTAGTGTAACACTTACCTGAGCTCTGCAGGAGCGCCCTGGATTGTATTGGTGTCCAAATAGTCAGGTAGATTCTGTAAAAAATGGAATGATGACTTAATCTTTCTACAGTGTCCAACCTATTGACCTTGCAACAACATTAGGCATAAAAGGATGATTCTCCTTGCAAAAATGGTAGGCTAACCTGAGTTTTTTGATTAGAGAGCTATCCATCCTGCTCTGGTGCAGGGGCACTAGTTCTGTAGAATGATGATGCTCTGGTGTAGAGGAGCAATCTCTTGAGCAGTATAGATGAGGTTCAAGTGCAGGAGTGTAATACTTTAGATTAGATGAGCCTTGATGCAATTATGGGTTTGGTATATTTACTGAGACTCTGCTGCAGGGATAACAGTTCTGAAATTAGATGGCCACCATAGAAGGTAATGGAATGAAAAAATGAGGACAAGGAAGGGAAATAATGGCCATGAATTGAGGAGCAGAAGAATATGCTTTCTGACCTATATCTAGAAAAACCCCTCTATGACAAGCACAGTCTACTGGTTGTTTTAATATAATGAATACATTGAATGAAAAAAACAGAGAGCAACTCCAAGTGGAAAATGTGAGGGCTATGGGTTAAACAATGTATGAAGAAACACTGATTATTTCCCAAATACAAAACCTTAGGAACTGGAGTGACTTGTGTAAGTGCCAACCAACTAACAATAACTACGGAAATAACCACCACTAAGCAGCAATAGCAAAACTCTGAATAACAACAATGCCATGGAGAAACACGTGCGTATAAATTTAACATATGGAGAACAACTGTCAGACAAATGGTACTTGCGTGAACTCTGGGCGTCTTTGAATAACTCCACACGAAACAGCCTGAGGACAAACTGTCTCCATGCGACTGACAGGAAAATACTTGAGGAGAAATAATCCTGAAAACTGTGTATAGGAAAACAATGACTCGGAGGGCAAGGAAGGGGAAACTAATATGCTGGGAAATAAGGGGAAAACACTAGAAGGACTTCAGAAATTCTGTGACAGGTAAAAGCGGAGGTAACTAGGAACCGCGGTAAGCGTTGCACTGCGGCTGCAGTCAAGAACACAAAGCACGGACCGCCAGGGGGGGCGGGGCTAATAAGGGAGACTAAGCAGGATGCATAGATCTGCAAGGTTAGTTTCCAGGCATAAAAATGACGGCAATGATAGGGAACCAGGAACTCATATCTCTTCAATGGGAAACAGTTTTATATCTTACCTAACGCATTCACCCAATCATGCCAAGCTAAGGACCAACATTTCAAGGTTTTCTTTTGGGAATCAAAACTTAGAATCTTGCCCGTGGTCATGACAGTATTCCCCCCAAGGACCCTCTCCCCAGTTTGCTAGGGTGATTTCGATGAAAATTCTTTAACAACCTAGGGGCATGGATGTTTTCTAAGGGCTCCCATGTTCTTTCTTGCGGTCCATACCCCTTCCAGTAAACCAGGTAGAATAATTTGCACCGTACCAATTTGGAATCCAAAATTTCCTTCACTTCGAACTCTGGTTGATCATCTTCAATTTCTACTGGTGCTGGTGCCTGTTAAACACGAGTATTTCGGCTAACTGGTTTTAATAACGAAACATGGAACATTGGATGTATTCGCATCTTCTTTGGAAGTGTCAATCTCATAGCCACAAGGTTGATGACTGCTTCTATGGTAAATGGACCCACATACCTGGGAAGACATTTTTTGGAACCTTTCAGAGCCAGGTTTCGTGAGGCCAAAAAGACAGAGTCCCCCACTTGAAATTCTGGAGTGTCACTACAATGGCGATCAGCAAACTTCTTTTGAGCGTCTTTGACAGCGGACAGACTAGTTTGAGCCTTTACTGTTGCAGTTAAAATATGTTCATGTAGAATCTTGATGGCCAGCATCTCTAAGGGCTCTGGAGGATCAAAAGCAGAAGTTTGAGGGTGTCGACCATGCAAGGTCTGAAACGGAATGAGATCTGTACAAGAATTAACTGAATTGTTGTAAGCGTACTCTGCCACCCACAATATGTCTAACCATGAATTGTCTGTCTGATGAAGCATACATCTCAAATATTGCTTCAGAGTCTGATTGGTGCGCTCAGTTTGACCATCGGTTTGTGGGTGATGACTAGTGGACAGTCGTACATTTATTTTGGCCAATGCACAACATTTTCTCAAACATTTTGAGATACATTGACTACCTCTGTCTGATATCACAATGGAAGGAAACCCATGTAACTTAACAATGTTTTCCAAAAAGGCCTTAGCTAAACTGGATGCAGTGGGAAGTCCTTTTAAGGCCACAAAATGAGCCATGTTGGAAAATATGTCTACCACCACCAAGATGGTATCATAACCCTCGCATGGAGGGAGATCAGTGATGAAATCCATGGACAGGGTATGCCAAGGGCTGGGCGGCATGGCCAAGGGTTGAAGAAGGCCTGCCGGTTTCTTTTTTATGTTTTTATTTTGCGCACAATTTCTGCAGGTTTGAATAAAGTGAACAACATCCTTACGCCAAGTAGGCCACCAGTAGTATCTCTTGATTTTTTCCATAGTCTTGGTCACCCCTGCGTGACCCTCAATCATGGAGCCATGGTAGTTTGCACTTACTTGAATCCTAAGCTCCTCAGTAGGTAAATAAAGACGACCTTGATAATAAGGCAATTCACCTTGAATACAACGTTGAGTCCCTTGATTTGCCCATTCCTGCAGTACCTCCAGAGTCATGCTCTTCTTAACTTCTTCTTGCAGGTCTTCGGAAAATGAATCCAGGGTGCTAATTAAACCCAGTACCCTTTCTCCTGCAATGATCTCAACTGGAACTGGGGGAACATAGGCCTCTTCACCTTTACCAATACGAGACAAAGCATCAGCCTTTCCATTTCATACTCCTGGTCGAAAAGTGATGATGAAATCATACGTGCCGATGAAAAGAGCCCATCGCAGTTGCCGTGAAGATTGAGCCTTTACGGAATGTATATACTGTAGATTTCGATGGTCTGTAAGGATAGTAACAGTATGTTGAGCCCCTAATAAATAGTGTCATCCATTCTTTTAACGCATTCTTAATGGCCCACATCTCCTTGGGCCTCATTACGACCTTGGCGGAGGACCATGGTGCAATTAGCACCATGGTCCATGGCGGTAATGTGAAAATTCCGCCATGGTGGTTGGCGGACTTACCGCCCCATTCCGACCTTGGCGGGGCGGTAAGTCCCCAATCCCCATTTTACCCTTCCCCATTCCCATTCTTGCCCCATAGGGCATAATGGGAGTGGGGAAGGCATTAATTACGCCACCGTAAATTACGGTGGCGTAATTAACAGCAAGGTCCCTTAGCGCCATGGATTTTAACGCCTGCAAAAAGCAGGCGTTAAAATCACCATGGCGCTAAGGGACCTCGTAATTGGCGGTAAGGGGTCGGCGCAGTTAACGCTGGCGTAAACCCCTTACCGCCAGGGTCGTAATGAGGCCCCTTGTCAGTAAAGGTGTAATTGAGCTACACGGCAGAGAATTTGTTTGACCAGAACGCCACTGGGTGTAATACATGAGTGTCTGGATTGCGTTGCGACAAAACTGCACCCATATCCACGTTGGAGGCATCAGTTTCCACAATGAAGGGTAGATCAGGTTGGGGATGCTGCAAAACTGGAGCCACAGTAAACTTAGCCTTTAAACTCTGAAAGGCTTCTTCAGCCTCCTTGGTCCTTTCAAATTTCTTGTTCTTCCGAAGCAGAGATGTGATGGGGTGCACTAACTGAGAAAAATCAGCCACGAAACGTTGATAGAAATTTGCGAAACCCAAAAAACTTGAGAATAACACAAATCCCAAAAATTCAACTTCAGGGACATGAAAGGAATATTTTTCCAATTTGAAAAAAAACAAGTTTTCACACAATTTCTTAAGAACAGCCTTAACATGCTTCACATGTTCCTGGGGATTGGTAGAGACAATTAAAATGTCATCAATGTAAACTACTGTGCAAACATCCAGTAGATCTCTTAAAACATCATTCATAGAACATTGAAAGGCTGCCGGAGCGTTGCACATTCCAAAAGGCATCAATTGGTATTCAAAGAGACGATATCTAGTTGAAAGGCTGTTTTCCATTCATCACCTTCCTTTATTCGGATTAAATGGTATGCACCTCTTAGATCAAGCTTGGTGAAGATTTGTGCCCCCTTGATTTGGTCCAATAAGTTCGAAATAAGTGGAATTGCATATTGATTGTTTACAGTAATTTGATTCAAAGCACGATAATCAATGCAGGTTTTTAGATCTCCTTCTTTTTTGGTACAAAAAAGAGGGGAGGCAGCGGGAGATTTTGAGGTCGAATAAAATCCATTGGCTAAGTATTGATCTAAGTATTTCTTCAGGTGTGAGACTTCCTTCTCAGTTAATGCATAAGTCTGGATTTTCTGTGATTGGCTCCTTGAATTCTCTTTAGCCAATCACCTACGCCGGCAGGCGAATGCCAGCACACCCACTAAGGCTGCCCAACAAGGCAGCCCTGTCCTGAGCCTGTCCAGAGTCATCAGAGGCCAGGGCCAGGAACTCTGCATCTTTCAGCCTTGCCCATCCTAGTCCATGTCTAACGCTGCCCATCTCTGAGCTGATCCAGGTAAGCATTAACATGCGCTCTTATTGATTGACTTGCATCAGCTTGATCCCAGTTATGTGACACGTAACTGGCGTTCAGTAACCATTACGTACTTTTATGAAACAAGTCTTACTGCCCCAAACCAGTACCATTGTGTCTGTATGTTTGCCAATCATCCGCACTAATAATGTTTATGCTGCAAACAATGCTTTATTCTATTGGTTAATGCTGCCTTACTACTGTTCGCCCACCCTATTGCATTATCCCCGTTACATTGAATTTTTGTGCCCTGTACCTGACTCCCACTCGCAACTAGGTCCGAGCCCAGCGATCTGCTTCACAGGAGTGTCCCCTTTGCTTCTTAACCAGCAGCATGCTCTAAACCCTTGGTACTTTATAATCCCTTGTGTCTTGCTCGTCAGGACGTCGCATTGCACACTATTGCCCAGTTTGAATGTTAGCTTGCGCAAATATATTGATTGCCCCAGTAGCCTAGCTACACAGATACAACTGTCTTAGCCTACCTTGTAATTTGCGCTAGCCTGCACCGAACTTTATTTCGGTCAGTGTGCCCCTCCATACCCCTGCCCACCTCTGAACACCACTGATACCTAATAAACTCATAAGGTTGTCAACACTATCAATATGATTGCATATATTGCCCTGTGCCTTGCCTAATGTTGGCCAGTGCTGCCTATGATTGCATATATTGATTGCATATATTGCCCTGTGCCTTGCCTAATGTTGCCCAGTGCTGCCTATGATTGCATATATTGATTGCATATATTGCTTTGTGCCTTGCTTAATGTTGCCCAGTGCTGCCTATGATTGCATATATTGATTGCATATACTGCCCTGTGCCTCTGCCTAACACTGCCCCAGCACTGCCTTATGATTACATATATTACCTATTGACCATATATTGACTCTATGACTGCCTTATGATTACCTATATTACCAAATGACCAAATGTTGACTCTATGACTGCACGTACCACATGCACTGCGGGCCAAATTCGATCTTGTCAACTATGTCACGCTCACGTTGCCAGTAACTAATAGATGCCAAATAGGCACCCTCACTTACTCTCTGGCACCTTGTATTAGAAGCACCACACCTCCCCACGACCAAGATCCACCCACTTATTAACCCTGCACAGATATTCCCTGCATGCTATCTATTAACTAGACCCTTGCCTCCACCTTCTGCCCCTACCTGGAGCCCTACCGCCCATGATGGCCACACTAAGAGGAGCCACATTGACCATGGCAACACTTATCCCCTTACTCCACAATATCTCACCACAGAACTGCACCAACACGAATACCCCACTCTACCCAGAACCACTATCCCCAGTGGAATGGATAAACAGATTTGCTCGCCCGCCCAGACCTCTCATACCATGCCCTACACCTCTAAGAAACACACGACTAGGCTCTCACTTCGCTCCACCAACTACTACCACCAACCTGAGTGTAGTCCCACCCATCAAGCTCAGAAACGATAGACTGAGCCACCGCACTAGCCTGAGCCACAAATCTGTTAGAACGATCACCAGCCAGACCATGAATCACATGCAGCAGACACCGCATATCGATTCCATAGCCAGCCAAAACTGCACTACAACCCACACACCGCCACAATCGAAAGTTAACCCTACCCCCATTCCCATTAAGGGTGCTCTCATCAATGTCCGTTCCTTGGTAGCCCACGCCACCGATGTGCCTGACATTATCTCCTCAAACCACCTTGACTTCATCGCTATCACAGAGACGTGGCTCCACTTAGCAGCTGGTCCTACCTTAGCCTTAGCCATCCCTGATAACTATAACATCATCCGTGCTGACAGGAAAAATGGAACAGGAGGAGGTGTGGCAATCATTGCTAAATCTAACCTAAACATCAGAGAAGCATCTAACACAACCCTTCCTTCAGCCGAAATCCTATCCATCAAACTTCCATTATCGAACACCCAAACCATTCTCCTACACATTATATACAGACCACCAGGCCCCCTATCCATCTTTGAAGAGGATATCTCTCTCTTGCTCACCACTAACACTAAACCCTATTCACAAATTATCATCAAGGGTGATTTCAACCTGGGACTCAATGACCCTAATGACAATCACGCTACCTCTCTCAATGACACCATTATTCACCTAGACCTCACTCAACATATTAACAATCCAACACATACAAAAGGAAGATCCCCAGACTGGCTAGCTGATGCCAAATGCAACCTCTCACTGACACACATCACACTGTGTGCTTGGACCGACCATCACCTTATCACCTTCTCATTACCCAGAACTGCTCCCAAAATGACACCACCCTCCAGGACACCACAAATAATCTCCAGAAACAATCGCAACATCACCATAGAAAACCTTAGACCACTCCTTACGCCCATCACCAAAGCCAACTTTCCCACTCAGAATGACAACCCCTCCACCTTGGTAGACCTTTACAACAACACGCTGGAACTAGCCCTCAACCAGATAGCTCCACTCAAACAACGTAAAGCCAAACCCATGGCCCATACCTACAAATGGTTCTCAGCAGAACTAAAGGCTCTCTGCAACATCAAAAGAGCTGCGGAATCTAGATGGAGAAAAGCTCCTTCTCTCTCCACAAAAGACAATTTCTCTACAGCTGCCTCCACCTACAAATCTGTTATCTTCAACGCCAAAAAAGAGATTTACAACACGAGAATACTCAATGCCAAATCTGGTACAAAAGAATTATTCCCTATACTAAGAGAACTGGAATCACCATTACCACTCACAGAGGACTGTACTAAGGATAAGGCCTGGTGCAATAATATCCAATTAGCCCTCTCTAAAAAAAAGCGCCCTTCTACAAGCAAAGATCGAAGCCAAAAAAGCCAACCTTGCCGCTAAAGACAACCTCAATAGTAAAAAAGACCTCACCATTCCCAACTGCCCCCCTTTCCACTTCTCCCCAGTCACTGAGGAGGAAGTAGTTAAGATAATCGCTAGCTTTAAACCATTCAATTGTAAAGGTGACTTTTGCCCAGTCTCCGTCATCAAGGATGGAGCCAAAGAACTAGCTCCTCTCATCACCTCACTGATCAATTCTTCCTTCAAGAATTCAGTGGTCCCCAACAACCTCAAAGAAGCGTGGGTCCTCCCCCTTCTCAAAAAACCTAATCTAGACCCTAATATCCCCACAAATTATAGACCTATCACAACGGTCCCTTTTCTTCTCAAAATATTAGACAGAGTAGCCTACCTCCAAATACAACAACATTTGGAAGAAAATAACCTCCTAGGCCTGCAACAATCCGACTTTAGACCTAGGCACGGGACAGAAACCGCCCTCCTGGATGTAAAAATCCAAATGGACGAAGCTAAAGACAAGGGCAATCTGACCATTTTGCTCCTGTTGGATCTCTCCGCTGCCTTCGATGTGGTTGACCACCAGATCCTTACTCAACACCTCTCCTCGGCTGCTGCATTCTCCCAGAAAGGCACCAATTGGATTCTGTCATTTCTGTCTGACAGGTCGACTAGGGTCTTCGCCCCTTCAGCGGCTGCTGACCCTATCCCAATCCAATGTGGAGTCCCCCAAGGTTCCTGCATCTCTCCCACACTCTACAACATCTTCAATAAGCTTCTCTTCGACCGTCTTGATGATCTGGGTGTCAGCTACACCAATTACGCTGACGACACCCAGGTCCTCATCACACTCACTGGTTGCTATGAAGAAGATGTTGCAAAGCTAAACGAAATCTACCTAGAAATTCAAGCCTGGATGGCCACACACAGTCTCTGCCTCAATGACAATAAGATGGAACTGCTTATCGTAGGATCCCAGGCCCACCTCAATAAATTGGACTCCAGGTATCAATCTTTCACCATTGATGGCAACATTATAAAAGTTTCCAAAGAGGTCAAAACATTAGGTGTGTATCTCGACTCCACTCTATCGCTGAAAAAACAAATAAATGCCACCATCTCATCGACCACCTACACCAATAAACTTATCAATGCCCGCAGACCTTTTTATCCTCCTCCAGCTGTCTCACCTTATCTAGAGCGCTGATATTGTCTAAATTAGACTATTGTAACACACTCTTCCTGGGCAACGCGACAAAAAATCTGAAAAGACGCAGATTCTACAAAACAACACCTTAAGATGCGCTCTTAACCTCCCGCGTAAGGCTCACATCTCTACGGCCAGCAAAGAAGCCCACTGGCTCCCCATCCGTGACAGAATTAAGTTAAGAACCCTTGTCATTACACACAAGTGCCTGTAACTGACTGCCCCACTCTACCTATCTGAAACATTCTCTAGACACAGCACCTCCAGACCTACTAGAACTCCCTATTTGCACCAACTAAAGATCCCTAAAAACAGCAAGAGGCTCCAGTTTCCCTGTTCTTGCAGCTCAATGTTGGAATACACTCCCTCTTGCTATCAGATCGGACGCTTCCTTCTGGCCATTCAGAGCCATGGTGAAATCCTGGCTCTCTGCCTAATACTTTGCTACTTACTTACGCACCATCCTTGTCGCCTCACTCTACCAATTTCTACCGTACGACTTAACCATATTTTGAAACGGACCACCATGTAACCCGGTCCTTCACGCTCTATTGTATGTGCTTCTCTCACTGTACCCCTCTTTGTAACATTGAACATATGTACCCTTTTTGTTTCGCGCAACGGTATGTAACTATGTTGTCCACATGATTATGTGCCCAGCTACCTGAGGGTTCGGCCGCGCTCCATAAATAAACAAACTAAACTAAAGTAAACAAGGAATTTGACACCTGGAAGAAGATAAATCTGGCAATCGTACTGCTGATGTGGAGGAAGCACCTCAGCCAGTTTTTCTTTGAAAACATCCTGAAATTCCCTTTACTCTGAAGGTAAGGTGCCCATTAATCCAAGTGTGGAATTGGTGGGTTTCTTGATTTGACTGGGCTTCTCCGGGTCATCCATTGGACAGCATGAGTCTTTACATTTCATGACAAAAGTCAGAGATCTAGACCACCAATCTATTATTGGATTGTATTTCTCCAGCCAGGGCATACCTAGGTTAATCTGAAACTCTGGCACACTTATAAAATCAAACCTAATCCTCTCTCTGTGTCCCTCCTGGCAAAGCATGGTAAGATCATCAGTGCGTTGTGTGTCAGGACCAGAAAATAATGGAGTACCATCAACCGCTGACACATTATCAGCTTCTAACTTGTCCATAAGGGGAAATCCTATTTTACTCGCCAGATTTGAATCCATGAAGTTACCAACAGCACCACTATCTGTGTAAACTTGTAAAGCATGCACTTGAGTGGGTTGTCCTTGACTGATTAGGATAATGGGAAGCACAAAGTGTGAGGTCACTGAAACCTTTTCCATGCTCGACAAGCTGACCTCTAAACTTGTCGGGTGCTGAAGTTTTCCAGAATCTGGTCTTTCTTATCTTGGTTGACCCCCCAAGGGGTTTTCAAGAGGACTTAACAGGACAATCCTTTAGGAAATGGCCAGCCTTGCCACAGTAAAGACACAATTGCTGTTGGCGCTCTTGTCCCTCTCAACCTGAGAGATGGGCCCCCTGACAACTCCCAATTGCATTGGTTCAGAGTGACTCAAGGATCCCGATCTCACTTGGTTTTCTCTTGGGCGGACAAAATAGGTTCTGTTCTCAGAACGGGAACGATCTGCTCTTCTGTCTTGAAAACGCTGATCCAATTGTATGGTCAAGGCAATATATTCTGCAATACCCTACGGTGGATTTACCACCTGCGCCAACACATCCTTCAATTCACTGTGCAAACCTCTATGAAACAAGGTTGTTCTTTTCTCGGTGGGGCAATTTGTCTCCGCCACTAACCTGTTAAAAGTGGCCACATATGGCAACAATTCCTGATTACCATGCCGGAGCGAAAGTAATTCATTATCCAGTGCCTGACCTTGGGTATGGCGTGCAAAGAGTTTTACCATCTCTTTCTGAAACTCTTGAAAGTTCCTTAACATAGGATCATCTCTATTCACTAACGGAATAGACCGGTCTGCAGCGTAACCGCCCAAATGGGATAAAACAAATGCCACCTTAGCTTGATCTGTGGGGAAAACTCCTGGGCGGCAGAGAAAATGTAACCGGCATTGATTTATGAAGACAGCACATTTTTTGGGATCCCCCAAGAAACGCTCAGGGGGTGCCAGAGGAATGTTACCAGGCAAAATGACTTAAACAGGAGCTGGGGCCATAACTGGAACTGAAGCTGATGGATTGCCTGCTGGTAAAGGAACTTGTCCAGCTTGTGTTGGCAAAAGTTGATGGGCTAATTCCTCAGTCCGATCTCTGTTAACCACTAACTCTCTTCAAAGAGCACTGGTCTCGGAACGAACAGCGTGGACTTCCACTCTTAATTCACTCAATAACTGCACCAACTGATCCACCTCTGAGGTCTCCACAGCGCCCAGGCAGAGTATATTCAGTGTGCGGCTTTGCGTTCTGTAACGCTTACCTGAACTCTGCAGGAGAGCCCTAGATTCTATTGGTGTTCACAAGCCCTCACTAGATATAGTCAGGTAGATTCTGTAAAAAATGGAACGATGACTTAATCTTTCTACAGTGTCCAACCTATTCACCTTGCAACAACATTAGGTATAACAGGATGATTCTCCTTGCAAAAATGGTAGGCTCACCTGAACTTTTTGATTAGAGAGCTATCCATCCTGCTCTGGTGCAGGGGCGCTAGTTCTGTAGAATGATGATGCTCTGGTGTAGAGGAGCAAACTCTTGAGCAGTATAGATGAGGTTCAAGTGCAGGAGGATAATACTATAGATTAGATGAGCCTTGATGCAATTATGGGTTCGGTATATTTACTGAGACTCTGGTGCAGGGAAAACAGTTCTGAAATTAGATGGCCACCATAGGAGGTAATGGAATGGAAAAAATTAGGACAAGGAAGGGAAATAATGGCCGTGAATTTAGGAGCAGAAGAAAATGCTTTCTGACCGATATCTAGAAAAACCCCTCTATGACAAGCACGGTCTACTGGTTGTTTTAATATAAGGAATACATTGAATGAAAAAATTGAGAGCAACCCCAAGTGGAAAATGTGAGGGCTAAGGGTTAAACAATGTGTGAAGAAACACTGATTATTTCGCAAACACAAAACCTTAGGAACTGGAGTGACTTGTGTAAGTGCCAACCAACTAACTCTAACTACGGAAATAACCGGCACTAAGTGGCGTTAGCAAACCTCTGAATAACAACAATGCCACAGAGATACAGGTGTGTATAAATGTAACATATGGAGAACAACTGTCAAACAAACGGTACTTGCGTGAACTCTGGGTGTCTTTGAATAACTCCACATGAAACAGTCTGAGGACAAACTGGCTCTGTGCGACTAACAGGAAAATACTTGAGGAGAAATAATCCTGAAAACTGTGGACGGGAAAACAATGACTCGGAGGGCAAGGAAGGGGAAACTAACATGCTGGGAAATAAGGGGAAAACACTAAAAGGACTTCAGAAATTCTGTGACTGGGAAAAGCTGAGGCAACTAGGAACCGCAGTAAGCGTTGCACTGCGGCTTCAGTCAAGAACGCGAAGCGCGGACCTCCAGGGGTGTGGAGCTAATAAGGTAGACTAAGCAGGATGCAATAGAGCTGCAAGGTTAGTTTCCAGGTATAATACTGACTGTCATGATAGGGAACCAGGAAGTCATATCTCTTCAATGGGAAACAGTTTTAAACCTTATCTAACGCAATCACCCAATCATGCCAAGCTAAGGACCAACCCTTCAAGGTTTTCTTCAAGGTTTTCTTTTGCGAATCAAAATTTAGAATATTGCCCGTGGTCATGACAGCTCATGTCCAAGGTAGGCCACTTTACACTGACCAATTTGACACTTACTTGCCTTTATGGTCGGATGGGCTTGCTCAAGAGCCTGCAAAACATATCCTAAGTGGTCAACATGCTCTTTCCAAGTAGGACTGAAAATTGCAGTGTCACCCAGGTATGCCATGCATAAGTCCTCCATCCCATTCAGAACTTGATTAACCATCCTTTGGAATGTTGCAGGTGCATTATTTAGTCCAAAAGGCATTCACTTAAACTGTTAAAGGCCTGCTGAGGTGGAGAATGCAGTTTTCTCCTTGGCATGTTCTGTCGGGGCTATATGCCAATAGCCTGACGGGAAATCAAATGTACTGAGGTACTTGTCTGAACCAAGGTTGTCCACTAGTTCATATGTCCTTGGTAAAGGATGGGCATCAGTCTTTGTGACTGCATTAAGAGCTCTATAGTCCACACAGAATCTCAGCTCTTTGGATCCTGCCTTTGGCACTAGTACAACTGGACTAGACCATGGACTGGTAGATGGCTCTATTACCCCGAGATCAAGCATCTTGTTGACCTCTTACTTTATGTTGTTTCTTACATGATCAGATATCCTGTAATATCTGCTTTCAACAGGTAAACAGTCACCAGTGAGAATATCATGCTGGCCTCAAGGGGTCAAGCCTGGTAACAGGGAGGCAAACTGATTTAACAGAAACTTGCACTCCTCCTGTTGTTCCAGTGTCAGATTAGAAGAGAGATTGACTCCTTCTATTTTCCCATCTAAAGGCTGTCCTCTGAGTAGGTCAGGTAGAGGTTCACTCTCCTCCTCCTCTTGAGCCGAAGCTAGAAGCATATGCTCCTACTTCTGGTCTTGAGACATAAGATTTTAGACGGTTGGTGTGAAAGACTCTGGGAGCCTTCTTAGGATTACCTAAGTCCACCAGATAATTGACCACTCCAAGTTTTCCCACAACCTGGAAGGGTCCTATCCATTTGTCCTGTAAGGCCCTCTGCCTTGTAGGTACCATAACCAGAACTTGCTGGTCTTGAGTAAACTCAACCATGTTGGCCTTCTGGTCATGCCAATGCTTCACCAGAGCCTGACCTGCTTTCAAGTTATATGATGCTTCTGCCATCATGTGGGACATTCTCCTCCGGAGACCTATCACATAGTCAGGTACTCTCACTGGCTTGGGGAAGGAGCACTCTCCAACCCCTCCTTAATTAGAGACAAGGGACCTCTAACTGGATGGCCATGGAGAAGCTCAAAGGGACTAAATCCAACTCCCTCCCGAGGGACTTCTCTATAAGCAAATAGAAGGCATGGCAGTAGAAGGTCCCACTTTCTCCTAAGGGGCTCCTCTAAAGCACCTATCATGTTCTTCATAGTACGGTTAAACCTCTCTACCAATCCATTTGTCTGTGGATGGTAGGCAGATGAGAACTTGTAAGTCACTCCACAGTTCTTCCACATGGCCTGCATGTAGTGGGACAGAAATTGGATCCCCTGTCAGAGATGACTTCCTTAGGAAAAGCTACCCTGGTAAAAATACCAAGTAGGGCCTTTGCAACATCCTGAGCTGTAAAAGTCCCCATAGGTATGGCTTCATGGTATCTAGTAACATGGTCTACTACAACCAGGATAGACCTGTTGCCTGAAGAGGTTGGAGAGTCTAAGGGACTCACAATGTCGATTACTACCCTCTCAAAAGGATCTAACACCACTGGGAGAGGCACCAAAGGTGCCACATTCTTGGCTCCACTCTTGCCAGATGTCTAACAAGTGTGACAGCTGTTCGGGAGAGAGGGGTTGTTTAGGCCCCCCTCACACATTCAGCACAGTTCGGACCACTTGCTCGTACAATAGCGGGGGACGCCTCCATTGCCGGCATGCAAACATTAGCGTAAGCGGGGCTGTTGTGGGTGACACTTGGCTTATATTTTGTGTACCCTCGACTCCATTTTTGGACTAGGCCTCACTGCGATAATACGAAAAGGCTTCTCTCCCCTCTGCAGCGCCGTGCACACTGCACTCCCCCACCTTTTCTCACTGTGTCTGAAAGCTTCACAGCTCTATTTCTCATGGTTGCGCCTGGGACAATTGAAACAAATATACTAATGTAACATCTCACTCTTCCTCTGAGATCACTGTCCTGTGTGTGAACCGGCCCGAACCATGACTTGTAGTTCATCCATCTCCACGAACCTGCCAGTGCCCTCTTACCCCCGCTGTTGGAAAATTACCGCCACTATAACCCTTTGCCCCTTAAGGTATTCTCTTGATGTAACAGAAGTGTGACCCTGCTGTAAAGCCCAACCCAGGGGGCCCCTTACTAAAACCAGACCTCTGTCACAGTATGTTGTATCCTAGAACTAACAAACGTCAGCGTGCCCCATAGTTGCTTTGATGCGCACAAGAGCAACCCATGATCGATGTTATCACACTGACCAAGACCCATAAGCCTGGTACTCCATATAAGTCCCAATGAATGATGTTATGATTGTATGCATGCAATTTATATGTTTACAAGGGTTTACTTAAGAATATACTAGTGATCATTGTTTATTACATGTATAATGGTAGTTTTTCATGCTAGCTTAGTTAGTGTCCGTCCTACCTCACCGTGACCTAACCATCACCCATCCTGGACATTGGCAGCCGGACCACGTGATGCTCACCCTCCCGCCAACAGAGCAACCAATCCAGACGAAGCAGCGCCCATTTCACTATATGCAACCATATTGTCTAGCCTATCCTGCACTGGTTTAGTACCCTATGTTAATTGCGTCATCTGTGATGCTGTTTTACTTTATATCTCCATGTAATTGTAATGTTTGCCAGAGCGCTCTCGAGGCAGCAGAGTTCTCTGGATGCCAATTTCATATAAAGAAAACAAACTCTTGCAACCTGTTCTCTTAGTCTCATTCCCCATTGGGTGTCTTATATTTTTTGGTTGTGCATGTGTAAATCGGGGAGTGAGCCTTTACATTTGGTGACCCCCGCAACGTGATTGGGACAGGTGTGCCGAGGCCCCGTGCCGTGCAGCGAGATCCGGGGTGCCTCCAGGAAAACCATTGCATCTGCGGTTGACCAGTTTGTGCACAAAACAAAAGGTTCCAAGGGTCACTGTCATCTTTGCAAATACCCAACTAACTGCTCGCCAAGGAGGGTCAGGGCTTGGTTGGGGTGAGGACCCGATTGTGGATAGACCATGAACGCTGGCTCTCGGACCACCCTACTGAACACATGAGTACTGGTTGCGAGACTCTCAGGGGAGAAGAAAAAAAAATATTGTTTTTTGATGAAGGGGTATAAAAACAAGGAGGACAAAATAGTGGGAAAATAGAAACTGGGAGTCTGGTTCAGGGCTTGTGTGAGTGTGACTGAGGCTTTTTCTTAAATCTATCCTTTATATGGCCATTAGGTTGTTGTGGAAAAAAGAAATAACAAGGAATACAGGATCCTAGCTCCAAAGGGGGGTAGAAGGCGGCGCCACGTAGCATTGTCTCGACCAGTGCAGGGAACAAGTGGAGATAAAGAGGAGAAAAAAATATATTTAGTAGGCTCTGAATAGTAATTTTGAATATTCTTTTTCCATGTGAGCAGAATTCTTTAAGAGGTAGTCAAAAGGGGCCCAGAGGTGGGGAGTGACAGAGAAGATAAGAATAAGGGGTAAAAAGCTAAAGCAATTCAGAGGGGGGGGGGTAAAACCAAAAGGTTGTACATGTTACATGTTCAATGTTGTTAAAGTGTTTTGTTTTGGTGTGTCAATAGGTACATGTGTATCTGTGTATTCTCCAAAATAAGCTTTGATGAAAAGTGTTAGTAAATCATTTGTGATTTCTGAAAAAGGGTATAAGTAAAAAAGATTGTTGGTACTTTGTGTTGTTGACAGTGAAATAAGGTTGAAAAGAGGTGTCAAAGGAGGGAGTTTATTTGGTAACGTGCATTGTGTAAATTGTACCCAGGAAAAGAGTGGACACTTATAAGAGCGAGAAATACAATATCATGGGGGGGAACACACTGTTAGGGCATATCTGCCAACACCTCCCTTTGTACAGTGAGAAAATACGAAAATACCACGAGGAGTGGCTGACGGAAATAAAAGGAGAGGGCATGTCACCAATATAGCCAGAGGGAGGGTCATTTGAGAAACGAGTATTAGATCTTCTATCAACACATTTGCTAGCGAAATACAGGGGAAAGCAATTGCAAAACAGGAGGGAAGTACTAGACTTATGGCAAATGTTTGAGGAGGCGACCCCTAGTGGCGAGGGAAGTAAGGACACATCCATAGAGAACGAGAAGGCCCCAGAGGGGGGAGAGGGTACTCCAGGGGAGGAATGTACAATAAAAACCAGAGATAATGACCTCACTAGAATTTACCCATTGTTGACACGGCCTGCAGTGGGATACAGTGAGCCCATGTATGTGCCGGCACCCACCGCACCAAGCACCCCGGCAGCAGCGGCTTCCACAGCCCCGCCACCATATGAAACAGGGGGGTTATATGGACCAACTAGTGCCCATCCAGTGAATCTAGTACAGCTGACTGGAAATTTAGACAGGCAGTTTGCACATGCTCAAATGGAAATAACACGATTAAGAGCATTGTGTGATAAAGGCCAGATGTTGCCCGGGGAGGGGAAGCACCACCATTAGCAGCAGTCGATCTCACACCTCCACCAAGTGTAGCGGGGGGATCTACACCGTCCCAGGCACCACCAGCACCAATACCGAAAGAGCAGAAGCAAAAGGCAATCAGGGGAGTTCCTTTTCCACTTAAATGGCAAACCTGTAAGAATAATATGACCAGGAGCCCCAGACAGCCAAACAGGGGAGGGACAGGGAGGAAGAGAGTCAGAAGAAGAGATAGATGAAGTATGGAGCGATCTAGATGAATACGAAGATGGGGCAGCAGCAGCAGGGTTTCCATTCGACCAGGAGGATGAGAGGGCTGCTCCAAGATGGCAAGGGAGGTTGAGGCAAAGAGTAGGGAACATGTTGGTAAGTAAAACAAAGAAGGGAACCGTAATTAAAAAAGGAGGCAAGGCAAAACTACAGATGCCCCTGATACATAAGTGAGCAGGGAGACCACAATACATACCATGGGCACAGATGGCGAAGAATAACCTTTCGAAACTCCTACCTCCACTTTCTGGTGGGTCGGGGAAGTAGATACATGCATTCAAAAAGAACACAGCAGGGGTGTCATTAGCTATAGGGGATGTAAAAAGATTATTACTGTCTGCCGTTGGTGATCAAGCAGACGGAGTGTGGGTGAAGGCAGGCTTCCCGGGGGTAACAATGAACTGTGACCGCCATGATGGGTCATCATTTAACAACATAAGGGCACAAGTATGGGATGCATTGCAGAGAGCCTTTCCAGACACTCTAGATTTACACTTAGTGATGCAATGCACTATGGGAGAGGAGAAGGAGCCTACGCAATTCATCCTTTGGGTGCAGGACTTGTGGAGATCTGAAACGGGCACGGCGTGGGACCAATCCACTGCCTTATTCTACTTTATAATTAAAAAAGGGCTCCTGAAGGTGGTACAGAAGGCCCTGGATAAAATAGCTGGGATAGAAGCCAAAGGCTGGCCAGAGATTCAGAGCATAATTGTACACCATTGTAGGAGGATCAAGGAAAGAGAAAAAGAGATAGCACAGAGAAGGTTGGCAGACGAAGCAAAGTTAGTACAGAATAAATTAGTGAAGGTTGTGACAATGAACTCAGCAACATCCACTGACAGGCACGGGGAAGGAGAGGAGGGGTTAGGAAATACACCGGCGTGGATGGCAGCAACTTGGTATGCAAATGAACAAGAGCAATGGGATGGAGAGTAGCAGTAAGGAGGCCCCCAATGGCAGGGCAGGCCTGCAAGAGGACGAGGTGGGTACCGAGGATAGAGAGGGGATTTGGAGGAATGGGAAATAGAGGATTTGGAGCGCAAGGAATGAGAGGAGGACCGCAAGGGTCATGTTGGGATTGCTGGAGGTGAGGAAATGTTTCACGAGAGTGCAGAATGCGACCAATGGGCTATTATCAAGGGCAACCTCCTTTGGGAAACAAACAGCAGTATGGCTACCCACACCCAGGCAGTGCCTATGGGTTACCAATGGGCTGGGATGGGCAGAATGAGAAATGTTATAATGAACCACAACAGAGAGAACCACAAATGCAACAAAGACAGCAACCACAGCAGAGAGGTATGCAGCAACAAATGGCAAGGCAGAACACTATGGGAAACACAAACACTAACATTTTTGCAACATCTGCAAATGGCGCGTGGGCACTTTTTCGTGGCATAGCCATAGTGGGGGACAATGTATTCTCTGGTCCAGGAACAGAGACATATGCAGATTAGGACAGCCCACAGAGAACACTTGCATGTCTAGTCCTATCAACTACCCTATGTACAGAAGAGGAACCACTAGTGGGGGCGGAGATAGGCAACAGTTCATCTTTATGGTGGCCTCGGGAGCTGAAAAATCGTGTCTCATGGAAGGCCGGTTCCCGCTCTCAGGGAACAGTTTGGAAACACAAGCATTCTCTGGGGCTATTTTAAAAGTTCCTTACACAAAAGATCTTGATATAATGGTGGGGGGGGCAGTGAGAGCACCTCTACTATATCATGAAGATTTGCCAATAAATGTGTTGCAAAGGGACATCCTAAGTAAGTTGAATATGAGCATCTCATTCACTGAACGGGGGATAGTGTGCTCTACTCCAGGGGTATGCCCAGTAAGAGTGATGTTGATGATAAGCACTATGACAAATGAAATTGCCATAAGGGGGGTGCCCATAGACATGGACATGTTCATTTATGGGATAAGGGTGCTTGCCAGAGTATTACCAGAGATAACATGAAAGAAATGGAAAGTGCCTTCTGATTTTGTCTTCCGCCCAATAGTAGATACAGATGTAGTACCTGGCACAATTTTGTCTATTGATTTGGAAGGGGTACAGGTCTCAAGCAAACGCGTTGTGGTAATAGGACTGGACACACATGGTTGTGAATGGAGAACTGTGCTGTGCATAGACCCAATCATAACTTTACGTGATTTAACTGATGAGCAATTATTCACTGACAATGATACTGATGGGGAAATAATAATGGAAATAAGTGTATCTTGTGACATCATGATCCAACACAGAGAAATATACAAACCTCTCATGGCTAGTGTTAATGTGCCACCCACTGTATTTGAGGAAGATATGGAAAGGGTACTGGCAGAATTATGGACCACAGGCCCCCATGATGTCGGGCTATTTCAAGAGGTCACGCCCATTAAAATAAAATTGAAACCAAGTGCAATACCGCCTAGAGTAAAACAGTACCCATTATCAAGAGAAGCAGAGGAAGGGATACGAGAAACAATACATGCATTATTACAACAAGGGATCATAGTACCATCCAATTCACCTGGTAACACTGCAATTTTCCCGATCAAAAAAGTAAGGGGCGGGGCTTGGAGGATGATCCAGGACCTACGCCCACTTAATGACGTCATACAGAAAGAATTCCCACTAGTACCTAATCCTGCATCAATTCTATGTAGCATACCTAAAGATGCTACTTGTTTTACAGTAGTGGATTTGAAGAATGCCTTCTTCTCAGTACAACTTGACCCTAGTTGTCAGTATCTCACAGCATTCACACTGGGGGTCAACAGATATGAGCATTGTAGATAACCACAATGGTACTGTGAGAGTCCCAGCATTTTCAATAGAATATTGCATGAAGATCTTGGTAACGTGGATGGAGAAAGCACGATGATTCATCTGCAGCAAATGTGAAGAACAGTGCAGAGCCGACTCAATATCATTGCTAAACTTACTAGCCAGTAAAGGGTACAAGGTGGACAAAGGTAAGCTACAATATTGCCTAGCAGAGGTACTCTACTTAGGACAACTGATTTCAAAAGATGGCAAAAGTATAATACCAGACAGAGCAGCAGCAATACGGCACTTAATGATCCCAAAAATTGTAAAAGACATGTAGAAATTGCTCGGCATTTGCAATTACTGTCGCGCATGGATATTTGATTATGCAGCATACACACGCCCATTGCTACAGGCTCTGAAAGAAGCACAAAAGGACAACATTCCATTAAAATGGACACACGAGATGATGACACAGTATTTCAAGTTAAAGGATCTCATTGCACATGCGCCAGTTTTAGCGAACCCTGATTATGATTGGGAGTTCTACCTGTTTTCACACTGCAATGGCATTTTAATGACAGCAGTTCTAACACAAAAGACATCATTAGGCCACAAGCCATTGGCCTACTACAGCCGCACTCTAGACTCAGTAATGCAGGGCCACTTCGCATGCGAACAAGCTCTCGCAGCAGCGGCCTTCGCTATAGAAAAAAACGCCACCATTGTGATGGGTTGTTCAGTGACACTATACGCAGAACACTCACTGTTTGCCATTTTAGAACGGTCAAAATGTACCTTAACAACACAGAGGGCTACAGCATACGAAATTATAATATCTAGCCTGAACGTTCATGTGGTTAGATGTAACAGAAGACAGTAAATCCAGCCATATTCATTACCGAGCCATGCACAGTAGAAGACATACAGGCGCATGATTGCACCACATATGAGGGAGAAGGAAATGACATTCCAAAAGCGAGTGAAAATGTACTACAGGAGGGAGAAATAAATGTTGATGGGTCAGTATCAATAGACAGTGAGACAGGTGAAAAGCATGTAGGCGCAGCAGTGGTAAGAATGGAAGAAGAAGGGTATGAAGTTATCGTACATAGACGCCTCCCCTCACATTATTCAGCAAAGGCAGCAGAACTGATAGCACTAATTGAAGCGCTACATACAGCAAAAGGGTGTGCTGTGACAATATACTCTGACTCAGCATATGCAACAACAACAGTGCACTCAGGGTTGTCACGATGGCGACGAAGAGGGTTTCGAAGGGCAGATGGTTCACCAATACAACATGCAGCACTATTATATGATCTAATAGAAGCACTAGCAGAACCATCAGTGGTAGCAGTGGTGAAGTGGCAAGCACATACTAATAACACGGACGCAATCTCATTGGGGAACGCGGCAGTGAACGCTGCCACAAAAGAAGCAGCATATTCAGTCAGTCAAACAACCATTCAGCCAAAAAGACCATCAAAGTACATTCTACAAAAACAATGCTAGAAATAAGGATACAATTCTGATGGAAAATTACAAAGGACACAACAGAAGAGAAAACAACAGTGCTGTGCAAACAAGCCACCCCCTCCATAGGAGGCCCTGACCAGTTCTTTAGGCTAATAGTCAGGTCCCACCAACACCTGGCCTCAGCCAATTCCCATGATGCCCCGGGACCAGGACTGTCAGATTTGCCCCTGAAAGGGGACTGTTGCTAGAGAAGACCCCAATGTGACTCTCAAGAGCTAGAGTGGGGAGTGAACTGGCTGTGATGCCACTATTCCTAGACCACCCAAGGCTATTACACCTTTCCAGGACGGCCCTTGCCATAGGGATGTCCCAAAAGACCAATTTGACAGTGCCCGTTTTAGCTGAGGGGTTAGACCGTGTAATGCATGCCAACAAAGAGCCCCTGGACACAAACCCGCAACCCTCCACCACCCGCAACCAGTGTAGACATTTGTTTCCGGAGGGCGTCCCTTGGTTCTCTTGCGTCGGTGGATAGTTTAGGGACACCATGGAGAAACACCCCCGTGCTGGTACAAATTTGAGGTAAATAATGACCAGACAGAGGCCTACACAAACCAGGGGTTGAGGCACTATCCTCCCTGCCCCCTGACCGCAACTTGACCCGGGCTTTCCCAACAGAGTTCCGAAATGGTATGGGCTCAACCCCTAATGCCAAGGTCCCAATGGTCTCCCTCCTAGCACGTAACACTGGGAAGTGGACCACCTCTGGTTGACTCCTCAACAAAGGGGTAGGCCTATCCACCGAGGCAGTAGGCAATCCAGGGTATGATGGGTGTGTAGCTTTAGCACATTCTGGATTCAATTCCGCCGACCCCCAGTGGGCCCATTTCTCCCCTTCCCATGTCTCCATCACTCTTGGTCCACAACACCCCCTTGATCAGGACATGTAGAAGGTTTTTGATCTCAGCCAACTCAGGGAGCAGGAGATGACAGGGGCAGCCCGACAGATTAGTGGAAGCCATGGGGCGTAAGGCTGATGGACAGTGTTCTCCATTTGTGGGGGGTTTAGAGGCCAAAAGAGGGCTGAGGTGAAGGAATGAGATAGCCCCCGAGGGGAGCTGACTCCCAGTGCTGGGTGGAGGGCTCGACTTCTCTCCCAGGCAAGAGCCCAAGCCAACTTTGCCCACATCCCCACTATCTAGAGAGATGGAAATAGAAAGCGGGAGTAAATGTGCTTCAGAAAGAGCAAGTAACGACTGCAAGTCTTGGATGTCAAGGTTTGGGGCAAGGATTGAGTACGAGGGGGCCAGAACCAAAAGGGGGGCACGGGATGAAGCCACGGGCAGGGCCGGCATAACAGGACCACCGCTCAGCTTCGAGAAGCCCATAGAAACCCTTCGCATCCAATTGCCAATTATTCAAAAGGTCGGCTGTGGCCACATGGTCAAAGCCCCCACCAGGGGTGAGCAGGTTGGCAGAGGGTACAAAGCCTTCCAGGAATGGGCTTGCCAGGCTAGTTATAGTGCGGGTGTGGCACATCACCGCACCGCAAGATCCAGTAGGCCTTAGTAGATGTCCTGCCAGGGTGCTGTGTGAGCTGGGTGTGAAGGCATGCATAGAAGTGGGCTCTCCAGAGACTCCCTCTTCATCTCTTGCTTTGACGCAGACAGAGTCCGAAGATGGCCCATTCCCACAAAGGGCTCTAAGATAAACACCATTCCCCTGCTTATCCCTCAAAGCCATGCACTTCAAGTCCCCTCTCAGTTTCAGTCTTCTTCCTTGAATGGGTTTGCGGTGTGCCATAGGCACAGGGGGTCCTTGAATGTGCGATAGGTGCTGGGCTGAGAAAGGAGAAGATATGTCTCCTTCTTCCGGGGCTCCAGAGGTGGTACCACGAGGAGGGCCCACCATAATGAAGCGCAATAGCCAGGGGCTCTGGAATAGTAGGGAGCTCTCAGAGTCCGTTCAGGGATGCCTAGGTTTTCCAGAATATAATAGTTCCAAGCTCCCGAGAGGTAAAGAGGCTCCTCTCCCTAGCAATGCTTGTCACCCGACCTTTTGTACCAATAAGAGAACATTCAGTCTCCCCCAACACAGGGGGCCCACGGTGGGCAGCTCACTACACAGTCACTACACAGTCTGGTTTTCCGATGATGTCAACGATGCCCATGCAGATGTAAAACAGTCTTGCCCTACCTTACTTATGGCCTATAATCTCCAAGGTCCTTGCTTCTTATCCTCCACCAGCTTGCTCCAAATACCTGCAGCGCCAAACACTGCGCCCTTGCCCCGCCACGGTCTTCACCTCTGCAGGGTCGGGATGGTGTGTTATGTCCCAGGGGGCATGGGCAACAACTGCCGCCAGTGAAGACAGACCCAGTAGGGGTCCAAAATGCTGCAAACACTGCGCCCTTGTCCCGTCGCGGGCTTCACTGCGGCAGGGTCGGGGACGGTGTGTTATGTCCCAGGGGGCGTGGCCAACAACTACCGCCAGTGAAGACAGACCAAGGAGGGGTCCAAAATGCTGCAAAACACTGCGCCCTTGCCCCGCCGTGGGCTTCACTGCTGCGGGGTCGGGGACGGTGTGTTATGTTTCCAGGGGCAGGGCCAACAACTGCCACCAGTGAAGACAGACCCAAGAGGGGTCCAAAATACTGCAAAACACTGTGCCCTTGCCCCGCCACGGGCTTCAACAATGCAGGGTCGGGGCGGTGTGTTATGTCCCAGGGGGCATGGCCAACAACTGCCTCCAGTGAAGACAGACCCAGGAGGGGTCCAAAATGCTGCAAAACACTGCACCCTTGCCCTGCCGCAGGCTTCATTGCTGCAGGGTCAGGGACGGTGTGTTATGTCCCATGGGGCGTGGCCAACAACTGCCGCCAGTGAAGACAGATCCATGAGGGGTCCAAAATGCTGCAAAACACTGCACCCTTTCCCAACCGCGGGCTTACCGCTGCAGGGTCAGGGACGGTGTGTTATGTCCCATGGGGCATGGCCAACAACTGCCACCAGTGAAGACAGATCCTTGAGGGGTCCAAAATGCTGCAAAACACTGCACCCTTTCCCCACCGCGGGCTTACCGATGCAGGGTAAGGGACGGTGTGTTATGTCCCAGGGGGCGTGACCAACAACTGCTGCCAGTGAAGACAGACACAGGAGGGGTCCAAAATGGTGCAAAACACTGTGCCCTTGCCCCGCCGCGGGCTTCACCGCTGCGGGGTCGGGGGCGGTGTGTTATGTCCAGGGGGCGTGGCCAACAACTGCCACCAGTGAAGACAGACCCAGGAGGTGTCCAAAATGCTGCAAAACACTGCGCGTTTGCCCCGCCGAAGGCTTTGCCGCTGCGGGGTCGGGGACAATGTGTTATGTCCCAGGGGGCGTGGCCAACAACTGCTGCCAGTGAAGACAGACCCAAGAGGGGTCCAAAATGCTGCTAAACACTGCGCCCTTGCCCCACAGCATATTTCAACATCCTGCAACCTTTAGAGTATATTGTAAAAACAACAGGTTGAGATAGACAAGAAGAAGGATACAGCCAAACACCAGTCGCACAAATAATTGGGTTGCAGAAACGGGCGCCAATAGAGGAACAAGAGTTATGGGCAAAAAGAGGATGGAAACAATCACCAACAGATTTAATGTGGAGACAAGAACTGACAGGCAAGGTAGTGATGTCACTAGAATTGTTAGAGGTAGCATTTCAGCAACTGCACTTCCCAACACATGTGACCAAACAACACATTGCAGCAGAGATACAGGAAGCATGGTTCGTTCCAAATCTGCAGGAACATTTGTACAAATTCACAATAGAATGCACCACTTGCCAAACACACAGTTCTGGGATGACTCTTAGAACACTACGGGGTACACTGCTGCGTCCTGTGGGCCCTTTCGGAGAGCTCCACATTGACTACGCGGATATGGGAGAGAGATGTAATGGAGCCAGGTATCTCATTGTAATAGTTTGTCCATTCTCCAGGTGGGTGGAACCTCGGCCATGTCCCCACCCAGACGCAAACTGCGCCGCAAAGTTTTTGGTGAGCGAGGTTTTCTCAAGGTGGGCCACATGCGATGTCATAAGGTCAGATAATGGCATGCATTTTGTAAATGATCTTTTCAAGGAGGTGACTACATGGTTGGGTGTAAAGCACAAATTATGATCGATTTATCACCTGCAGGCGAACGGAATGCTAGAAAAAAATCAACAGCCTGCTCAAGAGCAAACTGTCAATGTTGTTTAACACCCTCAAGAAAAATTGGGTGTATTGCTTGCCCCTAGCACTGTTCCAACTCCGAACACAGCCAAGTAAGGACCACCATTTGAGCCTGCAAGAAACAGTGACGGGATGGCACATTCATACGCCACTCTCACCAGTAATGAGAGCATCAGATGCTCACAGAGCTGCCACAGTGCTGTGGGATGAATGTAAGGAATACATTTCCCAACTGAAACGCACAGTGCGTAGGTTAGCAAGACAGATTGCATCATCATTTGTGCAGAACAATGAGACAGATACTACAACGCCAGCGCAGAACAGCCCAACAGGATAATTAATGCCAGGTGAACATGCTGATGTGCAAAGTTTCGTGCAGAGGTGGAACTCTCCAAGGTTTCATGGGCCTTACGAGGTCTTATATTGCACGCCAACTGCAGTGAAAGTGAAGGGGTTGAAATATTGGGTGCATCTCTCAGACGTGAGAAGAGCACACAATAGTACAACCCCTCAAAGTGAACAACACAAGAGTCAAGAAGTTGCAAGTGGCTAAAATAAAGATGTGCAAAATACAACAAATGTAAGAGCAAAAGAATAAGAAAAATGAACAAATATAATTGTATGATAAAGAAAAGGGTATAAAGAATTGTACATATAGTATACAGCATACAGCTCGCTCTCTCTCTCTCTCTCTCTCTCTCTCTCTCTCTCTCTTTCTCTCTCTCTCTCTATTTCGCATGAACTATATATCAGTTTCTTCCTCCACCTCACTTTATCTGTAAAGATTCCTATCATTAAATAGGTTTTATTTATGACTTAACAATCCATTTATTTTCTTAATATTATGGAGAACATTAATATAAAAAATAAATATAGAACTATAAGAAATTAAAAGTAAAAAGAGTGAATAACTGAAAAAATAAGAAGTTAATGCGGTGATGATAGAAGGAAACATATGTAAAGAAGTATGAAAAGTATTTTGCAATGTACTTAACAATTTTTATATCGCCCCTTCAGGTGGAAATATGACGGAGATGAGAGCCCTCACTAACAACAACACAAATGAAGATAGAGATAGGTTAGACAGTAGAATAAATATGTGGTACAGTTATGAATGCAGACTTAAGTTTGCAGCAAAATTGTTTTCTGTAATGTTATTTTTTGCGGACTGCTACTGGGGATATGAAAGAGGGGGGGAGTGGGGTAAACCTGATACGGGAAGGATCAACCCGCATATGGGCTGGAGTCACAGCAATGTGGAAACATAATGGCTCTGTAAACAACAATCTTACCACGTTGCATAAAAACAGAACTACCAAAACTCCTGTTTTTTCACTTGCTGCTAATGAGTTAGGCAAAGATAACGTGACCAATCAGTATGATGGTGATAACTCCTGGTTTGGTGAGACTGACCTGACAGATACTGGGCCTCATTACGACCCTGGCGTTAAGGGTTAACGCCGTCGTTAACCCTTAACGCCTATTCTGATTTTAACAGCTGCTTTTAGCAGCCGTTAAAATCCATGGCGCTAACCTGCCATGATGCTAATTACGCCACCGTAATTTACGGTGGCGTAATCAGCGCCTTCCCCACTCCCATTATGCCCTATGGGGCAAAAATGGGACTGGGGAAGGGAAAATGGGAAATGGGGATTTACCGCCCCACTCACCTTGGAATGGGGCGGTAAATCCGCCATCCACCATGGTGTAAACGTAGTTTACACCATGGTGGTAAAGTTGGCGCAATAAGCGCCTGGGTCGTAATGACCCCCACTGATGTGTATGCAACCGTAGAACCTACCTCACAAGGCACTCTAATGCACTTTAATCCTGACACTGCAATTACACAAGACACTCCAGCACCACAGTCGTGGCAAGCTACTAGTGAATCAAGTGACGCAACGTGGGCAGGTGTCTTTCTCATAAATTACTGGAGAGTGAAAATGATGAATAACAGGAAAGCGGGGAGGACGAGATGGAAACGGGGGGCGGGAGGGAAAAGATATGATGTATACCATGGCTTGGGATTAGATGAAATTGAAGGCCCCCGCCACCCAGATCAATCAAACAAGTGGTACTCAGACATGAGTGCAACTGCAAAACAAGCCACGAATGAGAGCTGCTATGTCTGCTCTCTCATACCACATGCTTCAGGTACACCTAAAATACTTATGCCTCAAGAAGTGCCCTTGTCGGATGCCCAATGTTTAATTAATCTCGCATTGTGTAGGATTTGGAGAAACTTCCAGTCACACACAGTTACAATAGAAATGCTGCAGAACGAGAAAACCTGCACGAGCAAGCCGCAAGGAGTGATTGCATCAAAGAACCATTTTTTGTTATCCAAGGGACAAGATTAACAGAAAACAAGTGGCATGACGAGACAATCACGTGTAAAGCAGAGGCATTGCAAGACTTAACTGAAGAGAACTTTCAATGGGTCAAAGAAACGTGTACTCCCGTCTGGTCCCAGCACATTGCAAAGCTCACATGGGTTATTGCACTCGAGAAACCCATCAAAACACAGAAGGAAATTCCACACAAACTTTGTTTCCAGGGGAAAGGGAAGATACAAATGGGCTCTAACAGACAATGCAACAAAACGATCATCATCCCAGATATGAAAAAGGGTACGGCAGCGCTCATGGACATGTATTGGGTATGTGGCAAACAAGCAAACCTGCATCTGCCAGCATTATGGGAGGGTACCTGCACCATGGCCACCCTGCGCTCAGCATTGATGGTAATCCCAGAAAGCCATATCCAAGGGGAGAGAGATTCGGCTGGCATATCGGCAGCAGGAGATTCGGCTGGCATATCGGCAGCAGGAGATTTGGCTGGCATATCGGCAGCAGGAGATCCGGCTGACATATTGACAGCACACCAACCAGCAACCACAGAGCCTTCTACATATGACATTCTGTCTGAAAATGAGCTACGAGCTAGAGTGTCCCGCAAAAGGAGGTCATCCAACTATATCTCGAGTAAATCATCCAAACTCCTTGCTGAGATTCCCAACAGATATAAGTTGTTCAATTCGACTGAAACATTTTTTGCCTCCCTCCTAGCGCCAGGACTTCAGGTGCGAACAAATGCCAAATGGCTGCAAATTGTCCGCTGGGAACTGATCCAACTAGCCAACAACATTGAAGAGGGATTCAATGTGATCAATGTAGAACTCTGCGCCTTGCACCTAATGACAATGCAAAACCGGTACGTCCTAGACCTTCTCACAGCAATGGACGCCGGTGATTGGCAAAAAATCAGGAGCGCATGCTGTACATTCGTACCTTCTGAAGATGCGGATAACGGGATCCTCTCCCACGTCATCTCGGCAGTGCACAGCCTGGGGGAGAGAATGAGGAAGGAAGGAGGAATAGAGCCGAGCAACTGGTTCGACAAAATGTTCAACTGGATATCCTCATGGTTCAGCGTCTTGATGAACATTTTTGTTCCAGTTGTCGTTTTTCTTTTGCTATGTTTTTGTGTGTGCCAGGTGGGTATAAGATGTTGTGCAAAGTCTATGCCTAGTTCAACAATGATGATGGTAACAATCTTCAAATCGACAACGATAGCAACCATGATAGATGTACAAATACAAACAGGGGAGTCAAATACACCGAAGTATCGCCTGACAGCTGTTTATCACCAGCATGGGGACAGGGTAGACAACGTATACCACACCACGATTAAAGAGCCACGAGAATTGCAATGGTACAGGGAGGTGTGGGTAGATCTAGATGGGGATGGGGGTATATATATGACATGCACACCTGATGAATACGCCAGGAGAGGTCAAAGGCTAAGGGGTGTTTGTAGGGCTTGGATGCCAATAAAAGGTACACCAGCATGGGATGAGGCAGTCGAAGAAGCAGAGTATTATCGATGTGAAAATAATAAAAAAGATGAGTTTGTTACTTTAGATGTAACAAAAGAGGGGAATGTGTGGGAGCGAGGGGTCGTTTAGGCCCCCTCACACATAGAGCACAGTGTGGACCACTTGCTCGTCATATAGCGGGGGACGCCTCCATCGCCTGCATGCTAACATTATCGTAAGCGGGGCTGTTGTGGGGGACACTTGGCTTCCATTTTGTGTACCCTCGACTCCATCTTTGGACTAGGCCTCACTGCGATAATACGAAAAGGCTTCTCTCCCCTCTGCAGCGCTGCGCACACCACACTCATGGCCCCCACCTTTTCTCACTGTGTCTGAAAGCTTCACAGCTCTATTTCTCATGGATGTGCCAGGGACAATTGCAACAAATATACTAATCTAACATCTCACTCTTCCTCTGAGATCACTGCCCAGTGTGTGAACCAGCCCGAACCATGACATGTAGATCATTCAACTCCATAAACCTGCTTGGGCCCTCTTAACCCCGCTGTTCGAAAATTACTGCCACTATAACCCTGTGCCCCTTAAGGTATTCTCTTAATGTAACAGAAGTGTGACCCTGATGTAAAGCCCACCCCAATGTGCCCCCTACTAAAACCAGACCTCTGTCACAGTATATTGCACCCTAGAAATAACAAACGTCAGCGTGCCCCATAGTTGCTTTGAAGCGCACAAGCCCATCCCATGATCAATGTTATCACACTGACCAAGACCCATAAGCCTGTTACTCCATATAAGTCCCAATGAATGATGTTAGGATTGTATGCATGCAATTTATATGTTTACGTGGGTTTACTTAAGAATATACTAGTGATCATTGTTTATTACATGTCTAATGGTAGTTTTTCATGCTAGCTTAGTTAGTGTCTGCCCTACCTCACCATGACCTAACCCTCACCGCTCCTGAACATTGGCAGCCGGACCACGTGACACTCACCCTCCTGCCAATGGAGCAACCAATATGGACGAAGCAGCACCCATTTCGATATATGTAACCATATCGTCTAGCCTATCCTGCACTGGTTTAGTACCCTATGTTAATTGCGTCATCTGTGATGCCGTTTTACTTTATATCTCCATGTAATTGTAATGTTTGCAGAGCGCTCTCTCATGGATGACAATTTCATATAAAGAAAACAAACTCTTGCAACCTGTTCTCTTAGTCTCATTCCCCACTGGGGTGTCTTATATGTTTGGTTGTGCATGTGTAAGTCGGGGAGTGAGCCTTTACACAGCTAGGCCAGTAGAAATAAAGAGAAAGCCTTTACTTAGTCTTCTTGAAACTCAAGTGATCAGCCAAAGGAATCGCTTGGGCTAACTGTAGGAACTGGTGTCTAGTCTCTTGAGGTACTACACGTCTCCTGTAGTCCCCTGGGATAGACTCAGTTGGTTCACTGTAGAAGAGGCCATCTTCCCAGTATAACCTATGCTTCACTGGCTCTTGCCCTTCAAGCTGGGAAGCTGCCTGTTGGCGAAGGCCTTCAAGAGTAGGACACTCTCTTTGACCTCTGCTGAAGTCTGCCCTACAGGGGCAACTTTCTGCCAGTAAAGACTGCAGCTCAGGATGTTCTGCAGGATCCAGATCTCCAACAGGGGGAAGGTCTTCTTCTAGGTCTGAATCTTCAGCAGCTGATTCAGCCAGTCCTGGTTGTTCCTCAGACTCAGCTTCAGCTGGTGGAGGAGTTAGAGGTGTGACTTTGGACAGTCCTCTCTGGTATGTCCTTGTAGGTAGCACAGGAATGCGTGCTGGCTTTTTCTTGGAGTTTTTAGGTTTCCCCCTTTACTCCTTTTTCTTTGAAATAGCAGTCAGTAATTCCTGTGGACTGGGGGTGATAGTTTCCTCTATACATTCCCCTAGAGATAATGTTAAGGTACTCTCTCTGGCCTTCCTTGTCTGATCCTGTTTCCTTTTGCTGGGATGCCCTGGGTGCTTGATACAACTCCAAGAGTTTTTAAGTCATTCCCCAACAGGACTCTCCCATGTACTTCACTCTGCACACTAACAGGTATTTTGACAGTCATGTCATTGCACTGGATGAGAGCTCGTAACTGTGGAAGCATTTGGACAGGGCCTCCAGCAAGCTTAGTGAGTTATTTGGGTGATTTTGCAACATCCTCAACCTTGAAAAAAGATTAATGTAATGCTTGCCACAGTGTCTCTGATGGCAGGGGTCTCCTGACCATTCACAAGTACACTGTCTTTGTAATATGCTTTGGTATTGTCTGGGGTGGAATTATAGACATCTAAGTTCTGTTGTTCCCACAGACCCAGAGACAGTAAAGAAACACTGGCTGAGACTCTCATGGGTTCCTCAGCCAGTTGGTGAACGTTTCCACTTACCATTTGAACTTCTTGATCTGGTGAGAAGGCAAAGGAGACAGTTTGGATCCCTGAAGGTTTAGCCTTACATCTGGGATCCCCTTTCACATGGTCAGTTGACCCACAAGTAAAACATTTACCAAATGTCTTGATAAATGGGGGTTTGGCCTGACCTCCCTCTGGTTTAGCACCAGAGGTTTCACTTGCCTGATTCAGTTTCCTAGGTGGCTTACACTTCTTATGTTTGTGGCCCTCTTTTGGATTGGAGGTATTGGAATTCTCTTGTTATCTTTCTTGTGCTGTTTTCCCTCATCCTTCTTCTGAGTAGCCCCAGAATCTTTGTGAGTAGGTAGCCCTGTTGGCATCCCACAAGTCAGCAGCCTTTGCTAACTTCTTTGGATCCATTTCCTTGGAATCAGCCAAGTGCTGTCTGAGCTCAGGATAGCAGACATCATAGATAGACTCTAACATGAACAGATGTCTCATACCTTCATAAGTGTTAACTCTGTAACCCTTAACCCAACCATCTAAGTTTATCAAACATTCACAGACCCAGGTAGCCCAAGGGGTACCGTCATGCTCTTTGAGGGTTCTAAACTGCTTAAGATACTGTCAAGGAGTTTTCCCAAACCTAGCTATCAAAGCCAGTTTCACATGTTCATACTACATCCTGTCTATTTCCCCCAACTCCATTACAGCATCAGTTGCAACCTGAGGTAGCCTAGACAAAAGCCAAGAAATCAGATGATTCCCTGTACTTTCCTGAATCCCATAGTTATATTCAAAAACAGCCAACCAATCCAAAATATCAAGCTTAACCTCATACATACTTACTGCATCTTTGGGCATGCAAGGCCTCTTAGGACTGGAAGACCTAGAAGACTCTGGGAGAGAATCCTTCTCAATAGACAATTTCTTCATTTCGAGAGCATGTTGCAATTCCATTTCCCTTAGTTTAAGTTCTTGATGTTTACTTTTAGTTTGTGCTTGGAACCTTTTGAACTCTAAATCAAGTCTCATCTTCTCAAGAGAGACAAACTCTGGACTCAGTACTGGACCTGGTAGGGTCCCTGTGGCTAAAGGCTGAGGCCTACGAGCAGGTAGAGGTGCAGTAGGGCCTACATCTTGAGACTCCTCTGCCTCTTCTAACTCATCAATAACATTTGAGTTGGACTCTGAAACAGTATCATCCTCATCATCATTTTCCACATTTGCTGCAGTAGTAGGTGTAGCAGACCAACTTCTCAAACTTTGAAATTCCAACAATATTTCTATCAATTCATTTGTTTTGCCTTTAACAGTGAGGTTCCTAGTTTTACACATTTCCTTTAGTTGATCAACTGTTAAAATGACTAAGGCCTCCTGTCTGTAGTTATCAATATCAGGCATGATAAAGCAATTGTTTTTCTAGTGGTGCTTAGCCTTGTGAAGGTTATTTGAACAACAGTAAGGCCAGCACTCTCAATGTAACAACTATACTTTATCCTCACCACTTGCCACCAGTGTTTGGCAGAATTACATGCAGTACCCTTTGGGAACACTACACACAATTAAGACTACAGGTGTAGGAACAATCTCACCTTTTGCATAAGTCTGTACTAAGAGTTTTGTGGTAGCAGGGCTGAGCAGCCAGGCGTATCTCAAGAGGGATGTGAGCAGTACAAGGTGTTACACAAAGGACTTGCAATCACAGTGGTTCAAACAAACACCTACTCACGGTTTCTTGGCAAAACAATATCAGTCATTTAGAAAACATTCCACTACCAACAAGAAGCTCAATATCACACTATAATACACTTCATTACCAAACCAATACGTTTCTGAACAAGTTAGGCTCCCTAGAAGTGAGAGCAAAATGGCACTTCAGTAACTTTAAATGGGAGTAAAAGACACAAGTTATAAGAATTAAACACAAATACTTTCTTAGGCAGGGCAAATAGTTTCAGTTCACTACAAGAGGCAGTTCAATTCAATAGGCCTGGCCCAAAGTCAATGGATCAGTGTCTTAGATAGGATAGCACAGTTCTGGTAGTAAACGGTTAAGTCTTTGTCAATGTTCTTAGAAGTAGTTTGCACGAAAAAGAGTTATATGTCAGATTAGGAGTGAACAAGACCCCAAAGTTGGGAACGTTTCACGAACTTTCACGGCGGCAGAGAGGATTTCTCAACCACGTTTGCACAGTACCTTGGTAATGAAGAAAAGCTGTAGCTGAGGCAATTGTTCCTGGCAGTTCCTGCAGATCTCGCTGTTCCTGGGCCTCGGTCGTGGGGACAAGAGGGAGGATATCGGGCGGTTCCTGCACTGCACAGGGACATATCCACAAGCTTGGCAAAACGTCGGTTTAAGTGAGTGCCCTAAAGTCCACAAGCTGGTATCCTTATCACTGGCTATCCGGTTTTCAACAGCACTCTGAAGAAAATTCGACCAGTATGGAGATGGTTTCCGGGTGGCTTGCGAGTTGGTTGTTCCCACCAGCTCAAGGGAAGAAATCGTCCTTGAAGGGGCTTCTCTGTCGAGGGATTTTCAGGCTATTCGGACGTGCAGCAGGGCTTCACCGGGCAAACCAACGGTCCAGGAGTTGCAGCAGTCGTCTTCCTTCAGCTCGTCTTCGGTTCTTTCGTTCCAGTGGTCGACTCTGCCTTCCAAGTCCCAGAGACCTGTCTTTTAAACAGTTTTCTCCCATTCATTCCAGCCTAGCTGCCACTCACCCAGCAGGGTGGCTGGCCTTGCCACACAGTCAGCCAGCCAATCATGCCAAAGTACATTCAGGTCTCCAAGGAGACTAAGCACAGGGAGTTGTGGGCACCTCCCTCACTTCCTGTCCACCCCAGACACTCAGGCACCAGAGGCGGTCTTCAGTACTGAAGCCTGCCAAAGGCAAACTAATAAAGGGACCAAACCTGGTTTGGCACGCAGAGGCAAACACTAGAAGGACCTTTCCAAAAAGAAATGGTGAAAAAAGTTGATAGGAACATGTTTTCACTGAGGGGGCTTAGACGCCATCTAGAAAAACATGGCTCCGGTGTATTTTAGCTACCAGAGCCTTTAAACGGGTCAGGGTCGCGAAAATCATGGTAATACCACTGCCACCAGCCATTCTTAGAGGAAAGGGTAGCATTTGAGTGCTACATGAGTTTTCTAGGCATAGGGAATACTAGGTATTCCCTCCAACACTCTGCTGTAAGGCAGGGTGTGCTGGGTCTAGCCATTTAAAAAGACTAGCAACGTCAATTTTTACTTTACATTCACTGGGAGGCAGTAGTCAGTCCCAGAGAAGGTATTTAAACCTTGGGAAGTCTGAAAGATAACCCTGTGCCACTGCACTGAGGGTGCTGTGTGACACACAAGAAAAGATGATGCCTGTGGAGTTGTCTAAAACTCCATATCCAAAGAACACAAAAGTAAAACACACATCAAAATACACGAAAGAGTGGGAAAAAGGCTCACACTCTTTCCAGGTACAAATTAAAGTCCTAACAATCCAGCAAAGTTGCTGGGGGTCTCAAACGGTAAGGGAAATTAGCACACTTATGAGAATTCTCCCTAACAGAGAGCAATGCAATAATGGTGATAGAAGGTAGTAAAAGGCAATCACAGACAGGACAAAATGGGAAGGAGGAGGTTACAGCAGTAGTTGAGAAAAGGAAGGAGGCAACTCTAGAGTCGTGAGTGACACAGGGGAGAAGTTCAGGTGAATAACAACAGGTGGGAACAGGAACTATCTGGAGGCATGTCAGGGCCTAGTCAGCCTGAGTTAGCATGTTCTGGGTGCCAGGTCAGCCCTTGGCAAGTACAGATTTTGGAAGCATGACAAGAGAGTAACCCAGAGTAATTTTATCAGATTAGATAGGAGAAGGAGGTACAATCTCCCTGGATGTCACATGAAAAGAGGAGACTGCTGTCTCTAGCATTTTGTGCCTTTGGCAACAGCAACTCAGTGGCTCAAGATTCCATTTAGACTGTTAATAGCCAGGGTAGGTGATCCAAGAGAGTCAGCATCAAGAGACCACAAAAGCAGAGGGTTTGGGAAGCCAGTGAGCCTGCAACAACAATGTGCAGGGATGTGGCACAGCCTCCCCAGTACTCTACGGACCAGGACTTGAAACGCCAAAGCTCAAAAGATGGAGCTTGGCACCTGCAGTGTGCAAACTCAACGGTGCTCTATGGTCTGGAACTTGGATGCCAGAGCCCGGGCATCTTGAATCACAGTTGAAAGGAAAGAGACTCAAATCAAGAGCAGCACTTGTCAAATGTGCTTGTTCAACCACATTTCCTTTTCTATTCTGTAGCTTCACATTGCCCTTTAGATGGCCTGTTTATATTCTCCCGAATGAAGTTCTAAGCAAAGTAAAAGACCCTAGTGTGATTCTTGGTCCCCACCGTCTGCTATGTGACATTGGAGTCATACTTTGGAGACTCCATTTGTATCATTATTAAATTGAGTTGAATTGAACAACATTCATTCATGCTACGAAATAGTTTAATAGATGTTTACATCAGAAAGTGTAGGATGAAAAATGTGTATTGTGCACGTGCATGGTTGCTGTGATCTCAGTTTGGCACACATATGTCCAATCAATGAGTTCACACGACCATATGACCAGCAAGCATTCATAAAAAACAGAACACAAAAAAGAAATGTCTGCACTGCATTGCACACTTGTCATACATGTGCAGAAAACATGCAACAAATGGTTCTGACAAGTGTTTCACTCACAAGCACTTTGCTCAAGGCACACAATATGTACATGTTATACTTTGGCAAACACTGTCTCGTGTAAAACATCATTTATGAAGTAAAAGAAAAAGTATTTCTTTCTTATTCCCAACCATAAAAAATGTCAGATACAGAGATAATTTGAATGTTTGCAAGTTATCAAATGTGGCCAGTGGCAACCCTAGTGTACTTGAGTTCTCCACCGGCTTCCACTAACCCAACATACCTGTTCCTTGAGGTAGAGCCCATCCGTGGGTTCATGCCAGGATTGAGCAACATCCAAGTCCCAGCTTGAGACTGATGATCCAGTTTCACTCTGAGCCCCAACCATGCGACATGTGGACTCAATCCACAGACACTTGGAATGTGTACACACACCATAACAAACAGCATTTTTTCCATTTGAGTGATATTATTTCATCATTCTGCCCTCTTCCCCCATCAAACATCAGTAAAGTGGGGTAGTACCAAAAGAGCTACCACATTTTCAAGGTTGGAGCAGCATTACATCTGATCCCAATAATGTCTGTTGGCCAACATGACAGCTCAGCCCCAGTGCAATCAGCATGGCTGTTTTTCAACAGCCCAATCTGGTTCCACCTTTTTAAAGTTCACAAGCAGAAAATGGCCAATTAGTTCAGTTCTTCAATAATGTCCCTAGGAGTCCGTAAAGGGGGTATGTTAATAAGATGTCACTGATAGGATTTCAGTAATTGTTAGGGACGTTGCTCGTCTGATTGCTATCAAGCGGGCACAAAGTATGTTTTCTTGTCTAGATACAGCTATCACAATCTATCGTGTCTATGTGTATGTAGGTCACAGCAACTTTTCCATATGAGCAATTGCTTGGGAAACACTTGTTCTGAGATACCCTTACAATGTTGCCTTCTTGGATGGACCTTCAAAGATCTCTCCAATATAACTCAGAGGTGGTTGAAAGTGTCTTATTAAAAGTTTCCTGAAGGTCCATTTTATGCTAAGCATCCAGGAGATCCTCAAGGAGGTCAAGTAAAACATTTATATGTAAACATTTCTGCACTGATTTTCCAATGGCTCCATCAGTGTTTTAAGGGACATTATGGATCTCACTGCAAGCTGCGAGAATTCTGTTTACACTACCTGAATCGCTGTCAGCTGTCCACCATATTATCTAAGATATTTCCCTGTAATTCAGTAGACACCAACCCACATCCATCCCTGTTTATCCTGAGTTGAGCCTCATCAATAGATCGTCAGCGCTTTCTATTGCCAGATCAGTCACATCCAGATTTTTCTAAAGGACATGTGGGGAAGCCACAGAGAGTGCCCCATCTGTCTTAGTATAGTCATTCCTACAAACATTGGGTATAACACAGTAATAGATCACGTGACCACAGATGCTGTCTTCCTGTGTGACTGTGTTCCTCTATGTAGCAGTGCTTACTGTTAAATGACTTTTCGGGAGTATATATACATCTTAGTTGTAGTGTTGAATAACTCAGTTATTTAATTTATTGTCAGTTTCTGATTGCCCTCTGTACCACTGTGTGACAAGTGGTTAAGGTCTATCCATTTCCTTACCATGCGTGTCTCTCACCTTTCACCATTGTCCCAAAACCGAGTATCATTGGACATATTTAGCTTTCAACCAAACAGCAATCCCTGTTCTGGACAAATCATTTTTCTAGTGACTTCAGTTCTTTTTCCAGGGACTTCTTTTCTTTTAAAATGTCCTTTTCTTGTTTTGGCTGATATACTATCCTTCGATATATGCTTTGTGGGCATTCCAAACAACGTGTAACCCTTACAGAGTGTGCATTTGCCAATTGGAAATATTCAGCCTCAGAAGATCCTCTTAGAAAAATCACTTTCCTTAAGCATTCAGTCATCCACAGAGTTCCGCATTAATCCTCTCCCTCTTCGTGCAAAGTAACATATACCAGTGCACGTGTAGATAGGTACAATAGGTTTGTTGAACTTGTGCTGCTGGCAGTTGTTTGTTTCACTAGTGTGCTACTTGGCAAGAGATAATCAATTTGGGGATAGATTGTCCAGTGATAAGCAGAATGTGTAGTCTCTTTCTGGGGGGTGTTTAAGTCTCTAGACTTTTTGCAGTTTTAAATTCTCTGATAAGGTTGCTATTGCGGTCTTGCCCCTCTTATTCTACAGTATTCCTAGTGAACATATATCCGTCTTTGGGTCCAGAATCTTCTTATTAGGCATGTCTCTCGTAGAAACTCGACATGCACTTTTGCTGTGCTAAGGTAGGTCAGGATCCTTTTCCTTCAGATATGGTGATTCCGACCCCAAACATTGCAGGAGATTACAGGGGTAATTCATAGAATTCAGCGCACAATTGGTGCACACGGCTGGGGCACAGTGTGCGCGTGCGGCAGTCTGTGCCAGCCGCGTGTGCCAAAATCCATTTCCACGCACAGCGTATTCATGGACTTCAACATCCATAACCAGCCGTGGTGCAGAGTGGCGCAGCGACCCTGCAGCAGCGCCAGTTACGCCCCCAACCCATCCCCGTGCGCCATGAACAGCGCACAAATCCCGTACATGGTGCACAGGCCAGTGGACCAGCATACAGCCCCCCCATCACGAAAATGTCTGTAAAACTCCCTGCGCACCCCTCCGAATACACGTACCCCGCTGCACGGGGAGAATCACACGCGATAGGCACTGTGCGAGCGGGGTATGTGTATTCCGGGGGTGCGCGGGGCGAATCACACGCGATAGGCCCTGTGCGAGTGGGGTACGTGTATTTCGAGGGTGCACGGGCAGAATGACACGCGATAGGCCCTGTGCAAGTGGGTTAGGTGTATTTTGGGGGTGCGTGGGGAGAATCACACGCGATAGGCCCGGTGCGAGCGGGGTACGTGTATTTCGGGGGTGCGCGGGCAGGATCACACGCGATAGGCTTTGTGCGAGTGGGTACGTGTATTTTGGGGGGTGTGCGGGAAGTTTCACACGCGATAGACCTTGGGCGAGCGGGGTACGTGTATTACTGGGCTTCGCGGGGAGAATCACACGCGATAGGCCCTGTGCGAGGCGGGTACGTGTATTCTGGGGGTGCGCATGGAGAATCACATGCGATAGGCCTTGTGGGAGCGAGGTACGTGCATCTCGGGGGTGCGTGGGGAGAATCACATGCGATAGGCCCGGTGCGAGCGGGGTACGTGTATTTCGGGGGTGCGCGGGCAGAATCACACGCGATAGGCCCTGTGCGAGCGGGTACGTGTATTACTGGGGTACCCTCCCAGGTGTGGCCTTCCCCCCTCCCCATGCCCTGTAGGCTTCCCACACCACAGGGGACTAGCCTACAATCCCCCCATGCCCTGCAGGCAGCCCACATGACACCATGCATGCCTGAGCGCACCTGTGAGGCCCGACTCATGTCCCCCTACCCACCCACTCACCCACCCAGCAGTGATGGGCACCTGCCAGCAGGCCCCGACTCATGTCCCCCCACCCACTCACCCACCCAGCAGTGATGGGCACCTGCCAGTAGGCCCCGACTCATGTCCCCCCACCCACTCACACACCCAGCAGTGATGGGCACCTGCAGCAGGCCCCGACTCATATCCCCCCAACACGTCATCATGATCCACAATCATGGCCCTTAAGGCCACCCAAATTCCACTGCACGCCACCCCTGCCCAAAGAACTAACCGAGTATGACATCCACCACACATTGAAATTCCCATCATATGATACAACCCAAATGGCAAGTATGTACATCAATACACGTCCGTCACACACACACACAATGGGTGCCAGTGAATGTGAAAACCCACATCGGGACATGCATGAAACCAATGAGAGAATACCACACATTGAAGTATGAAACAAAAATGTATTCAACACAAAATTAAGGGAATGAAATGAAAACACACAATAATGCAAATATGAAAGAAAATCCAGCATGTCCCAGAAAGAAAATAAATATGAAATCAGAATCCAAACAAATCCAAATGAAAATGTGTCCAAAGTCTCCGTCCAACAAAGCAAATCCAAAGGGAAAGAAATAAGTGAAATCCATTGCTCCATGGTGATAAAAAAAAAAAATTATAACGATGAAAAATCCACTGTTCAACTATGTACAAATAAGAAACCAGGGTCCATGAGTCCAACGAAATAAATGAAACCTACCAAAAAGCCTACCTAATAAATAACTGTATACAAAAATGTGGGGCATAGTCCATGCGCCCCAAATGAAAGAAAAAAAAAGGAAACTTAACACTAATGAACTATATACAATGGCAGCGGGCAAGTCCAACGGCTCACTTCTTGATGTCCCGTGCCAGGGCATCATCAAACTCCTTTTCAATGTCCTGGAAGCGGGCCTGTTCACTGGCCCCGAGGACTCGCAGGGATGATGCCATGTTCACCTCCAAATCCCTGCGAAATCCCTCAAGGCACTCAGCCCGCCTCAGCGCCCTCTGCATGGAATTCTCCGCCCTGACCATAGTGAGCCGTGCCTCTTCCCCCCGCTGCCGCTCCGCATCTATGGCCTGGCCCAACAGCTACCACACGGAAGACACTCCAAATCCAGGGTCCTCCTGCCCTTGGGCCGATGCCTGCCCCTCTGATGTTGATGGCCCCGAGCCATCATCACTCCCACCTCGAGCCTGCTGCTGCCTTGCATGTGCCCTGCCTTGTGGTGCCTGCACGTCCTCCTCCTGCTGATGTCCAGTTGTTGGGGTGGCCACCCCAGCTGGACCTCCAACTCCCGACTGTGGCAAGGATGTGTCCTCCACCAGCCCAGCCGCTGGCTCAGGGGCAGCTCCACAGGGTTGCCCGGTGACATTTGGGCCGGTATATGGAACAGAGGACGACTGGCGCATAGAGGGTTCAGTTGAGGAGGGGGTCGGCAGATAACCCAACATACAGCGGAATCCATTGGTGGTGACCTGTGCCAGTAGGTTGACGCAGGTCACATCCCTTCTGCACAAGAACACAAGCATCCCCAAAAAATGTTTCAGCCTTGTTGGGCATCATCAGTGAGGAGTAGCTTGGGTCTCTAGGCCCAGCAGGCACGGGACCCACGTCTGGGCATACCCGTCCCACTCGGGGTGACAATAGCAAAACAAAAGAGGTGATGGCTGGAAGGTTTAGAATAAATCTTAACCTCTGGCATTGCTCTGGGCAACCCTCCAGACCATCGTTCTTTGCCTGCCAAGCCATTGCAAAAGGGGAAAGACCATATGCAAATCAGGCTTGGTCCTACCCCCAAAGGGGTAGTCCCTTCTGCACGAGACCACAAGCATCCCCAAAAAATGTTTCAGCCTTGTTGGGCATTATCAGTGAGGAGTAGCTTGGGTCTCTAGGCCCAGCAGGCACGGGACCCACGTCTGGGCATACCCGTCCCACGCGGGGTGACAATAGCAAAACAAAAGAGGTGATGGCTGGAAGGTTTAGAATACCCAGATCTGCCCAGACGTGGGTCCCGTGCCTGCTGGGCCTAGAGACCCAAGCTACTCCTCACTGATGAGCCCCAACAAGGGTGAAACATGTTTGGGGATGCTTGTGGTCTTGTGCAGAAGGGATGTGACCTAGCAGTTCGAGCTGGACTGCCCCTTTTGGGGTGGGGCCAAGCCTGATTTGCATACGGTCTTTCCCCTTCTGTAATGACTTGGCAGGCTAAGAACGGTGGTCTGGAGGGTTGCCCAGATCAATGCCAGTGGTTAAGATTCATTCTAAATGTTCCAGCCATCGCCTCTTTGTTTTTTCTGTGCCATCTACCTCTATAGCCCCCTGTGGGGGCTCAGCTGCCCCTTCTGCTGCCGAGGAGTCCACCTCCGACCTCCCCTCTTGGACCTCCCCTCGGCATCTCCGGCCCCGGACACGGCACCAGACTCCTCACTCCCCGATGAGATGGAAACCTGGGAGGGGAGCTGGCCTTGCGTTTCTGGCTGGCGGTGGGATCCCTGCCACTTTGCTCCACAGCACCGTCTCCACCCTCTTCATCAGTTGACGCTGCAGACAGGGAGAGACAGAACACAGGCATCAGGGCACTGTACAATGGTCTGATACACACATGACAGTTGCACATGAGGGCAGTCCCAAACTTCACACATGGCATCACAATACCCAACACACCTATCATCAGAACCCACACACATGCGCAAGTTAACAGGACTGTTGCATATGGCAGCAGCATCCATACACATACAACAGCAAGAGCATCCAAAGATTAGCCTGACGTCACATGCAACATGGGGAGTGTCACACACATGCACACATGCCACCAGCCATACATGCATCTGTACATCGCCACCACCTGTCACAGTTAAATCATCCCCATCATTGTCACATCTGCCAATCAGCCACCTACGTGTCGGTGTCACATGCATCCATAGTGTATTACAGTGGCACACATGTCAAATACACACACATGCACATGTACATTGTGCACATACATGACGGTGGAACCAGCATCCATGTGTCCCACCACAGCCATGCCACAGTACATACACAATTCCAAACATGTGTGTGCCGAGACATGTATTTGACCACCATGCATTTTTACACATACACCATTGATGTGCCTCACACATGACTGGACTCACATGCGGCAGGCACATGTCCCTGTACATAGACATCCATACATGGGCCTTCCAAGTCATATGTCCAACCTTCACACTCCTGCCACACCTCAACATGCACATCGTCCAATCAGTATGCATGTACACTTACCGCTCGACTCCGGACGGGTCTGCCTCTCAAGGATCTGGAGGTGGAGCGCTGTGCGTATGTGTTCCAGAACCCTCATCTGCATGTTGGTCAGGCGGACCCGGCACCCCTCTGCATCCACTGCCTTCAAGAGGCGCCGGGCCTTTGTGAGGGTCCTGGACCTGAAGTCCTCCGAGAGCTTCTGGACGTGTTTCATGTTGCGGGCTGCCACCCCCTCCTCGTTGATGGCAGCCACAATGTCCTTCCAGATCCCCTTGCGTCCTTCATTGTCGGCGGGTGAACTTCCATAAAGGGCATCATAATCCACCAGGACTTGCTCCACCAGGATGCCAACTCCTTTGGCACTGAAGCTGGCAGCCCTCTGCCTCTCTGGGTGGGGGTTGCCACTGGTGCCAGATGGTGTTGTGTCAGACATGGCAACCCCCGAGGCAGGTGTGGGTGGGCAACTGGGTCCTGGTGCTGGGCTGTGGAGCAATGGAATACCAGTCGGGAGTCTTCTTTTCCAGCAGGGGTGGTCACAGCAACTGGACCCCTGCAGATGGCTGACGTGCAGGCACCAAAAAGCAGGGCAGGTGTTATGCAGACGGGCAGGCAGCAGCAGATGGCAGGTGGAAGCATGCTCGGGACTCTTGGGGGCAGGAAAATGGCCTTCAGGGCAGGAGCGTGGTCTTCCGTGTGTTGTCGCGTGGCCAGCTTGATACGGAGTGACTTGGCACGTGAAAAAAGTGCACGTCAGTGTGTAATTCGAGGAAAGGCCCTTAGCGCGCAAGCGCGTCTGTGACGTTACGTGCGTGGGCATTTCCCTCGTAACGGGTGCATAGTGATTCAGCATGTGAAAAAACAGCACTTCTGCATGTTAATGCGTGTAATCCGAGGAAAGGGCCTACGCGTGTAAGTAATGTGATGCGCGTGGGCGTTTCACTCAGCACGGTTTAAAGGTGAGCAACCCTCGGCAGTTTGCTGTACGTGCCTTTCGTGGAGACCGACGTGTGTGTTGCTACTTTGTGTTGTTTTGCACACCATCACAACTTCACAGCGGATCAAGGACGTATCTCTTCTTTTGGCGGGGGTATTGGCTATGCGTGTTTTTCATCATCACGCTAGTCTGACGGTGAGTCGCGCAGGCTATTTTTCTCACTGCGTGTGCCCCTGTGTATCGCGTACCCGTTTTCGAGATCATAGTAGCCTGCGTGTCCCACGCGTATGTGTTTTTCGTGTCCCTGGGTGCCACCGCGTACTGCGGGAGGTTAAATCCACACACGTGGGCTACCGGGGTGCGTGCATGGTTTTACTGCAGTTTTGGGGTGCCTGAGCGTTGCGTGACCGTCACTTCATCACCAGGGTCACCTACAGCCTTGCAGGTGCAGGGGTGCTTATAACATCTTGTATTCCACCCTTTCACCCCAATTGCCCAGGACAATTGTCGTGTAACATCCCATTGGCACTTCTCCATTTGTGCCAGCACTACTCCATCTGTGCCATGGTTGGGAGGCCACCAAAGGTGAGGGGCACCTCAGCTGGGCATACTCCTCGTGGTGGGCGTGGTCAGGGACGTGGCCGGGCTGACCAGGGGGTAGGGGGACTCCTCGGTGTCCAGGGTGGCTGCAGACAGGGAAGAGGCAGGGGTGCACCAGTTTGGGACGATGTTGTGCCACATGTTGGTGCAATCATGCCACCACCCCCTGCGGCTCCAGGAGATGCAGTTCTCGCATCTGGCACTGGTGCCCGTGTGTCCCGGCAGTCCGTTTCATCGACTGCCACAGGCCCAAGGGTAGTGGTAGTTGCAGGTACAGCTGTGGACACCACCACCCAGGCTCAGGGTCTGCCAGCGCAGGCTGCGTTGGCACTTGAAGAGTCCATGGAAGATTTCCAGGTGGTCAGGAGGCACACCATAGCTGCATGCAGGGCTGCCCAGACCGAGGCACGTGTCCCTGGGGCAGTAATTCCATCTGCTGTCCCGACCAGCCAGGTGTCGGCAACTGCAGGGGCAGATGCAGCCGAAACGACCCCGGTTTTGAGTCTACCAACCAGGACAGTCCCGGTCAATGACCCTGGCCCAGCGGATGTTGCTGTGCAGGGTCCATTCCAGGGCACCCAGCAGCCACTGATGCAAGTCAGGGCCTCACTCCATGTTCCACCTGCCATTCCCTTGGCTCATTCCACCAGTGCCACTTCCCATACTGATCAGGGCTGCATTTGCAATTGCCTCCAAGAGGAGGAAGGTTGCACATGCAGTACAGGCTGGGACCCCAGACACAGCTACGGCCTCCTGCACGTCGAGAACGAAGCCTTTCTGCAAGCAGGAACTGGACTACCTCATGGATACGTGCGGGCCCACAGCCGTGACATGCTAGTGGGGCCGAATTGTAAAACTACGGCTGCCCATCGGAATACCCACTGGAAGCATGTCGCGGATAATGTGAGTGCATTCGGCCATGAGGTGCGCACAGCTGCCGAGCGCAAGAAGCGTTAGGATGACCTCAAACGCAGCACTAAGGCCAAGCATGCCTCAAATTACAACATGACTCTGGTGACTGGCGGTGGGCCACCACCTGAGGAGGATGACCTCACTCCGCAGGAGGCACTCGTTGTGGAGTTCATACCAGCAGAATTGGTCGAAGGATTGGGAGAGATGCAGGACTTTGATGCCCCGTCCAGTGAGTGTTGTTGCGTGTATGTTTGTTCAGCCCATGTGTGGTTTGCCTGTGTGATGTGTTGTGCTTGACTGCCACTACATGCTATGTGTAGATGGTTCTCATGTGCTAGTCATGCAATGCTTCACTGATGCGTGCATGCTGTGCAGGATGGTGGACATGTAGAGCAGCTGGGGACTGTCCTCATCACCACACTTGCACCCTACTCACATGCTAGTCCCAGATGCCCCTCGGGTCCATGTTCCAGCTCACTGGCCCTTCTGCATGTAGCCAGGGGTGTCTTTTCTCTCACCACTGGGACTATGTCATTGCATGACTGACGTGCATGTGTCCTATGCCTGCATGCTGGTACTCCACGTAGGCATGCCCCCTTGCCCCTCCACCCTCCCTGCACCCCAATTACACCATTGCACTGGTGTGCATCATTTAGGCCTACTGCAATGGCCTGTTCAAGCCTCCTGTGTACATGCTAACTTCCACCAGCCAACCTGCCAGACCCATGCAGTGAGGTACATCCTCTGTCCTTCATGCAGGGTGTCTCACTTGGACTGTGCAGATGGCAGATGCTCCGCAGGGACCTGATTGCCCATTCATGCTCCATGTGCATTCCATGCGTCCCCCTATGTGTCCTTGACTGGATGCTCATTGTAGTACTAGTCCAGGGTGACCTACATTTCATGCCATTTCACCATCCATCCCATGCCCACTCTGGCCCAGTTCTGCATCACACACATGTTTAGGGTGTCACAGTATGTGTGGGGCACAGTCCTCCCCCAGTTTCAGGCCCACTGACTATGTCCAACGGGTGTAGTGGGTTTTGCACACATGGGTGTACTACTGAGGGTTCGTCATGTGTCCTGCTTTCTGTCCCATCATCATCTGCTGTGTTGTCAGTTGACTCAGATGATGCCATTGATGCTAGTCAACACTGGCTGCCAATACACAGGTCTCTGGTCACCCTTTTGCTACCATGCAAGGCATCCCTGTATTTTCATTCGTGGGGGGGGTTTACTTGTAGCCATGCAACTCATTGCATGCACATTGCACGTGATGCCTGAACTTGCCCATGCACTGCCTTCACGTGTTTTGATACACATCATGAAGTACTTGTTCATATAGATAGTGAGTAACGTACACATGTTCTGCACTGCATCAACCCACTTCTAAGCCATGTAACACCGTTCTACATGTGTACTAACTGATGCAATGTCAAATTGACCAGGCATGCATGTCAGGTTCTCTTTTGTGTGTGACATGTCTGCTTCATGTGTTGGATGTCTGTGTGATGTCCATGTGTGACTATGTTATGTGCTTCTAACATGTGTACTCTCTCCACTTTTCAGATGATGATGCAATGGAGGCAGAGGATGGTGTTGCCATGCCAGGCACAGGGTTGTTATCACAACCGCAACCCGGCACAAGTGGGGGTCGTGGGGTGGTAGACCACGAGAACCCACGTGTGCTACAGTCCATCTTTTCTTTGGCTGGCAATGAGTTCAGCCCAGATGACCACTCTGACGACCATGTCGAGTTGGATGTGCATCAGATCCATACATCAGGGATGAGTGATTCTGATGTGGACACTCGTCTTACCACGACACCTGAACTGAGAGGCCATACAGTGGTGGAACCTCCGCCTGTGGTGGATCGGGACGCAGGGTCACCCTCCACACCAGTCGCTGATGTGCCTAGGGCATCACGTAGACGGGGGCATGTAGTCGTGCAGCCGCGGTGTTGCCAACCCAACGAGGACGCCCGGTCCTTGGGTCGCGCAGGTGTCAAGCCCAGCAACGCAGTGGCTGCGCGCCACTGAGGTATACTGAGAGGGAGCAAGACATGACTGCCAATTCAGAACGTCAGGGGGCAGCACTTGATAACATCGCTGTGAGCATGGAACGTGTGGTCCAATCCGTGTTCCCCCCTGCTAGGCAGGTGCTTCGCCAGCGGCAGGCAGCGCAGTCCACGGCCCGCTTGCTCAGGCTGGGCATGGCGGCCTCTGACAGGACACGCCAGGCTGAACTGTTGTCTCTGCATCAAGCAATTACTGCTCATGCAGAGGCACACATGGAGGTCCTGAGGGCTGAGTATGAGTCCCTCAGATCCACTCTGGGTGCCCTCTTGACGTCCCAGAGGAGGCTGTCAGAGGAGAGGTTTGAGCAGCTTGAGCGTAGCGTCTCGGCTGAGCTACATGCTTGCCGGGAGGTGCATCAGTTGTCCAGCCAGACCATGCAGGAAGAACTCTGTGTTACACGTGTTACCTTGCAAGAGGAAGCACGTTTATCACGGGAGGTTCTGCATGCAGACCTGCGTGTCATTGCCTCACAGAACCAGGCTCACCCGTCCGGCAGACTTGCTGCCGACGAGGGGCAAGCTGCGCCTAGGCGTGGTCAGGCTCCTGGCCCACGTCCTCCTATTCAGGATGAGGTAGACTCGGACGACGACATATCTCCCACATAGGTCATGCAGTGCATGCCTTGAGCCCATGGAGGTTTTTTTTTTGTCTCAACATCATCGCATTTGTGGGTGTTGAGGTGAACCCTGTACCTCCCGCCTCCTGGGTGCTTCCCCCCCGCCCCCGGGTCGTATGTGGCCATTTTGGATTTTTGCTTTTAGTTTAGTTAGTTAATATTTTAATTAGGTTATGTAGGTTGTTCATTGTTAGTTTAATTAGTTAATATAGTTTAATATTGTTTGTCTATTGTGCTTTCATGTGACGGTGTGGTGCTTTGTGGCTTTTGAAAGCATCCACTGTCTGTTCCAGCTGGGCCATTTAAGCTTGTCTTGTGTATGTGTTTGCATCTTGGGGTCCTGACTCACATAGGCCACTCCTGCTTCCCTTATCCATGGGCTCGCTAGGATGGTTCGGTGTAACAAAATATTACACAAGGGCTTTAGACTTGCCTCATAACTGTGGCCTGTCTGCTGCTGTACTACTTGTGTTAACACCCCTAGTGGGGATTGGTTGTGCTTCATCCACCCCATGTCTGTAATGAATTTGGGTGAGTATGTGATTGATTTCTCCATTAATTGATGTGGATAGTGATGTATGTTATTTTCTTGCCTGTATATGTGCTTGATGCACTTCATGCTGTAGACAGTAGCCTGCACCCTTGGCCTGTCAAAGTGACACTGATGGTGGGAGGAGTTTGGATGTAGCTCTGTAACCTGGCCCAGTGCCAACCAGCATGTAGACACACACAAGGAACTTTCCAGCCTTATTGCTTTGTTTAATGCCCTTTCTGCAGGAAGATGAGCCTCCAGACTACCTTTGCCAGCAGACACAGGGACTACTAATCCAGGAAACTGGCCACGTTCAGTGGTGCAGACGTGTGGATGTGTGTGCAAGCAGATGCACAGGGCTTGTGCTCAGACGTCCGACAGAAGCAGGCGTGTTTCCAGGAGCTCCTGACAAGGTGAGCAACACAAGGGCCCACACCGCAGACTACCTTCCACCAGGCCACTTGCACATGGATGCTAAGTAGCACCAGTGCTGGGGAGCGTTGCCAGGCATTGTTGGAGAAGCACACAGTACAGCTGACATGCGTTGAGGGCCTAATGCCAAGTGCCTTTACAAGTTGTCAGGGGCACACGCAGGGGCCATCAGACATATCCTCGAGTAGCCCCTGCTCCATTGAAGCAGAGTAATTAGGGTAGTAGCGTTCCTAGCCTGAAACTAATACAGCGTACAGGGACGATCAGCGAGGCTCAGACTCGTGGTGAGTGCATGTCATTTGCATGTGCAAATTGCCACGTGCACTACCTATTTAAATCTGCGGCGGCCAGAACACAACTTGTACTGAAGTTGCACCTTGCTATACGCATCTAGCAGCTCACCCAGGGACCATTGTATCATGTCTGATTCTTGACCCATTGGTCTTCCATTTCCCACACGGCCACATGCGCCGGCCTTACTGCATTGACAGTGTATGTACCATTGGTGGGCCAAGCTAACGTATGGGTACATGGCAGCAGACAGGGGTGTTTGTTTGTAGAGAAGTCACTTACTTTGGGGCATGGATGGGGTTGTGTGTGTTGTAAACACACATTCAGATTAGTAACTCACGCTCTCTTTGCAGCATTGAAGTGCTCCTGTTACCGGACCTGAGAGTGCGCAGGCAGGAGGCCATCACTCACCCCAGAGATAAGTGTCTCTTTGGCTTGCATTTGACTAATTTGGTACAATGTGCATGATGAACATGTTTTCTCTAATTGAGTATGTGTTTTTGTGAATAGTTGTATTTTTCCTACTTTCCCTTGCAAATCCACATCCACTCTCCTGCCCCTCCGGTTATCCTGAATACCAATGCCTGTCCATGCAACATATCCCTGACCCGCCTTCCCCGCCGGGGTCTCAGAGGCCTGTGCTAGTTTGACCTTGGAGGCACCCAGACCACGGAGGGGGTGGTTGGTTCGTGCTACTCCTGCGCCTGGACACCGGAGCTGTGACACTACCCATGAGTTGTTGCATCATCATTGTATGTAATGTACCGTAAATTTTACCCATCCTGTTGGACCATTGTTCAACTGTGCTACCTTGGTTGTTCTTTCATTGTGCTTGTACATGTGCTTTGACATTTCCTGCTACTTCAAGTCATCTACTGGAGACTCTTCCAGGGTTTTTTGGTGCTTACAGCCTTTTTCCCTGGTTTGTGGGTTTGCCTACTTGGAGTTCTCTGGGATTTTGTATTTTTACCAGTCAAGCTGGCCTCTGAGGGGACTGGACCCTATTTCCACGCAAGCTGGAGCATGGAGACCAAGGAGCAGGGTGATCATGTAGCCAGGTACACTTGAAGGAAGAAGGCTACATACTCCAGAGACAGTTGTTCAGAAGGTCACAGTGATGTGTAAGGGAGGGCATTTTGTTGTTGGACAGTTGGCTTGGCCTACAGTGTTTTGGGCAATCTGACATTGTAATTGTGGGGTACTATGTACATGATGTGTTGTGCTGCTCAATGCCTGTTCATGTGTTGTGTTTACTTTTCAGGTGTCAGGGGATTGGTGTGGTTTGACATGCTGGGGTGTTCATATGGCCAATGTTCACATGTGATGTGTACAGGACACTGAGGGTAACTTGATTTCACATGCATATATTCAGTGCATGTCCCTAATGACACACACAGTTGCACAATGATCCACCACATGTACATCCACCCTTCCATGGCCACAGGTGCACACAGATTGCATTCTCAGGCCCGCGGTGTCCATGCAGCACATGATCTATTACCATTTGGGTACCCTGTACATGAGTCATTTGGTTGTAGATTTCATTAGACTTTTTCATGTGATGCTCAAGGTGTATCTGCAACACTATGGCTGCTCAAAGTGCTGTGTGCTGAGCAGTGCGTTGCAGGAGTCACACACAGCACACGGTTTCGGGAGTCGGGATTTTGCCATGCCGAATGTGCATGTGAACGGGCGTTCAGTGTTGTGTTCATGCTACGACTGGTGGAAAGCATTTGTGTCTGACTTTGTATGTATGGGAGGTTGTTGGTCAGTCATTTCATCTGATTCCATGTCACTTTGTATATTATTGGTCATGTGTTGGCCTTTTGCTATTGCATGCCATGTCATGGTGTAGCAGACAAGGGTGATGTGGTTTGGGAGGGTTTGGGTGACATACCAGGGATTGTGATGGACTGTTTTGCAGGGGTGTGTGATACACACTTTGCATGTGTTCCTTTTGGTCACACAGGATTGGTTATGTTTCAGTAGCTAGAGATGCAAACAATGTAGCACTTCCGTGGCAACATTCTCAGGGTGGTAAGGTTGTGACAGTTGACTGTCTCTTTGTCATCATCGATTATCACCTGGTATGTGCCAGGACTGTGTGCACTCCACAGGGGTGGGAGTTTAGGTGAAGAATGTGGCCACAAGCTGGGTCCTGGCCGCCTCGCCACGTGCCCTGTCCCCTCCCATCGGCAGCGCCTGTGCCTGTGGTTGGCGATGTGGGGGCACCACCATGTCCACCGGTACCTCCCGCCGTGTTGCAACATTGTGCAGGACACATGCTGCCACAATGATCCTGCACACTACTGGGGGTGCATATAGTAGCTGCCCACCAGAGCGGTCAAGGGAGCGGAAGCGTGACTTGAGCACTCCGAATGTGCGCTCCACTATGCCACAGGTTGAAATATGGGCATCATTGTATCTTACCTGGGGTGGTGTGGTAGGGCTCCGGATTGGCGTCATCATGTGGTTGCTCAGAGGGTAGGCACTGTTTATTAGGGTTTGGGTATTTTTCTGTGTGTGACTTGCATGCATGTGCACAGGCATTTGTACTCACCTAGGAGCCATGTGTCACCATGCTGCCCAGCTTCCGGTGCCCGGCTCTTGCCGAACATTCTGTATATGAAACTGTCATGGGTGGAGCCAGGGTAGTTTGCATAGACAGAGAAGATGATTCCTTTATCATCGCATACAACCTGCACGTTGATGGAATGCCAGTGCTTGCGGTTTCGATAGATGTGCTCAGTGGCCCTAGGTGGACGTAGGGCCACAGGGGTGCAATCTATGGCACCGAGCACTTTGGGGAAGTGTGCCACCCTGTAAAAGTCCTGGACCACGGTCTGCCTTTCTGCAGGTGTTCTGGGCATGTATATGTGCCTGCGGACTGAGGGGCATGCAGTGATGATTGCCAACACCTGGTGTAGGCAGCGTGACTGCGTGGCCTGTGAGACCCCATCCACTATGGCAGTAGTCCGCTGAAATTACCCACTGTCCAAAAAATGCAGGACATTGAGCACCTTCTCCAAGGGGCTCAATGCTTGGGAGCACAGGGTGGGGGATGTAAGGTCATCTTCCCACTCCCTGACGAGGTCTAGGATGATACGAGGTGGAAACCTATACCTCCCATAGACGTGGTCATCAGGCATCCCAAAAAGGCTGGTCCGGGGAAAAGAAATGCAGGCCCTGTCTATTCTCCTCCTCCTGCGGTGTCCCATGATCAGTGCTGCGACAAATGGGACATTCATAGTAGCTGTATATACGTGTTTGTTGTTTGCGTGCACTTTTATACTGTGCGCGGGGACGCTTCCGCCTGCCTTCGTGTGGCGGACGCGTTGACGCCTATGCGTGTCCTTTGCCGTGCGCGGGTTTCCCGTATTCGAATCCATGAATACGGGTTGTTCGCGTGTGTGTGGGCATTCCGTGCATTTCCCTGCAGTACTTCCCCAGTTACGTTGTTCCCCATTCTGCGTGTTACGCCACGTGTCCCGCCTCCTTTTTGGTGTGTGCGCAGACGTTGTGCGCTTTCCTTGTGCGTGTCGCGCACAGCGTTCGGGATGTTGCAATGACGTGTGCGCCCGTGTACGCCACGCAAGGGTTTGGCGCACATCCCGAGGAAAACAAGCGTAGGGACTTCCATGAATCGCACGCGTGCACTTCCTTTTTCACGCTTCCGCCTGATTGCGCCAGCTAGCGCCACTTTTTTCGGCGCACGTTTGTTCCATGAATCGGCCCCTACATGTGGTTTGGTGCCTTCCATGGTAATGTTTGGTGAATATGTTGGCAGGAACAGGTGCTGCATGATAACCTGCCTCTCTTATTTCATTTTCTGTGAGACAACAATTCCCTGTCTTGTGGGTCCTACTACTGAACTGTGTTCTCCTTGAGAGTTGTATACAGTAATAATAGCATCACTTTCCCTATACATCCCATGGCATCAATCTACTGAGCATTATATAACAGAAGACCCAGTAGTGGGGATAATACAAACCCTTCTTAAACATCTGCTACTACTATCAATTCAGTTTTACCTCGTTCTCTATAATGACAGAGATGCCCGAATAAAAAAAGGAAAAAACCTTCAATTCATCGCAAGCTGCATCTGTGTCACAAATCTTTTAGCAGAATTGTGTACCATTTCTATACTCATATCATTGGCTACTGTGCAAGCCCCCTGGGTCCCCTGAGTACACCACAAGATAAACTGACCACAGACAACTTTGTGGCTTGCACATGTGATTGACCATTTGACTATTCTAACTTCATCAGAGATTGCAACATAGGTATGCTTCAAGAATCGCACTTCCCTTTCGTCATTAAGAAGCATGGTGGTATTATAATCACATATGTTCATCAGTATGTATTCACGGCTGCCCTAGCTGATGTGCTTGTTTGGGGCATTCCAATGGACTCATCACCATCATTCGTCTATAATTCCAGGAGCAAACTGCATGGTTGCTGGTTTCTGAGAGGAGCGTTGCATCTCGCTTCTTTAAGCACCAGTACCACCCACTTCCTCATTCCAGGAGCAGTGAGCAGCTCGTTTGACTGTTGTTGTAACATGCAGGGAGGAAGCCACGACTTTACGGGTACTCAGGTCACTCAAATGCACTGGTTGAGATACTTGGTGGTAATCTGAGTGTTATTTTTTTTTGTTGTAATCTTACCTGTTCAGTTGTTGAATTTGTATTGCTAATCTTTTCGGATGTTAGTGGCAGAGCTCAATCCAATGCCTCTTCTTGTGGTGTACGCTGATTTACCACGTGGGGAGAATATGAATTGCTACAACGTAACATGCTTTATTTGTAGTCCCTACTTAAACCCTTTAACATGGCGCCCAAGAAATTGCTGCACTCAGACTGCTTTTCTTTTTCTTTCAGTCTTGTTTTTTTAATGCTTATTTATACTAAAGCAAAGTCAATCAATCAATGTATCTTTTTACCCAAGCCTGAGCATTCATATTAGAATACATTGACAAAGATTATGAATACATGTACTATATTAAGGGCTGAGATCAGCACTCGGATAAGAGAGTTGTTTCTTTCATAAAGTAACAGACAACAAGCCCTTAAAAAAGATGGAATTTCTTGATTATAAGTATCAAAACACTCCTCAACGCATGATGTGTTTTTAAATCAAGCCCTGCACACTTACCTGTGTCTCTGCCGCTCCATACAAATTTGACAATTTGTCGTGTCACTGATGTGGGTCTTATCTTTTAACTGATGTTTTAAGAAGCCCAAGGATATTAGGCTTTTCTGATCTTCTCATAAGCACACATAAGCAGGGTCCTTTTAAATCCTTCTAGATGAAAACACAATCCTATGTGTACACTCTCGAGGTCACAAAGAGCTCAATAACTTGCAATATTATGACATGATTCCCCTTTGTGAATTGTCCCAAGTACTGAACATACGTCACAATGTAGACAATGCTTTTTCTTGCAAAAAATAGTGTCAGGACTGTCGTCACCATTTCATGATATTTCTTTAATGGCTGCGGTATAGATGTAATTTTCTTTGCCTGAACAATATATAGAGTAGCAACAGTGTCCCTTGGAACAGAAGGGTGTCAGTCACGTGTGCGCTATTTCAGTTGTGACAACAATAAAAGGAAACAGTAGCAATCAATATGTTCAACAATACTTTCAAAACAGCAGTTAAGACAATATACAACTAACAATAAGTACACACTTTAAAAAAACAACGTTGCCTTTAAAATTCACACACATACAAAAAAGAGAAATGAAGCAAATCCTTAATGACCCACTTATCACACACATGGGTTATGCAGTCACCAAGACAGACAACTCATGGCCTATATGACTTTGTGGCTACGCAGTGAGGTATAAAGACTGATTCACTAATTTCATCCATACAGCCTGTACAAAGCTTCTTACTGCCTAGTGTGCAAAGGGGACTTTTCTCATACAATAAATAATAAGGCAGCAAAACACAGTCTAATTTGAATTTCTAAATCTCAAACGTAAGTAGTCATATTCATCCACATGGGAAATAAGATCACCTAATGAGATCGTGGGCAATAAGCTTATCTCTGGTCTTACACTGCAGGCATTTGACCACCCGATTATTTAAAAAAATGCTGATGATAGCTGATTTAGTAGTATTGATCATTAACCCAAGGCATTCAAATCCTGCATATACTTGTCTAATTCGATCTGTTGCACGAATAATGTACCCAGCAGGAACATAGTACTATCAGCAAAAGATAATATGGGGATCCGTATGCTTCAAAATATGGGACAATCCCCTTTGATCTCACTCAAATTTGAAAAGAAATGGTTTGCAAAATGTTAAATAGGATCGGTGGTGTAACACAGGCTTACCGTAGTACACGCATGACAGGAAAACATGCACTAAGCAGGCCCTGCGCACAGGTTCACCTTTGGTGATATTATCATGAAGCAAAAGAAATGCCAAATAAAAGGTCATAAGCAATGTTTAAATCAATAAGCACATCCCAAAAACTCCTCTTTTCTACTGAGTCAAACGCATTGGCCGAGTCCATCAAGCCTATGTACACAGCATCTTGCTCACATTTAAACAAACAATTTCCATCATGAATAAAACATTCATTACAGTTAGCAAATAACAACAGTTAATAATCAAGTGATCAATCAATCAAGTAGTGATCCGTTCATATAAATATCAAATTCATACATAACTAAAACATAACAATAAAAACATAAAAGAAGAGAGAAAACATTTTTACAAATAACCCAAAAAAAACAATATCAGATTAGTCCCAACTCGACTCATAAAGGCTCTATTTTATTCATGGTCAAGCTCAAAAGTTAGGACAAGCAAACGTTCTGCTAAAAAATCATACTTTAGACTCAACTACCTTCTTCAGAAATTCTAAGATTAGCCCAATATTAACTCTTTTTCGCAAGAACCTAATAAGTCCACCAGCTACCCTTGAGTACACATTTGGTTTTCTGCAATAGACCATATTCTAAAGAGTGCTATATGTAGTTTATGGTTAAGTGTATTAATACAGTAATACCAGAACTCACATTTCCTAAAATGATTATTGGAATAATGAATCATCCTAGGGCATAAGGTTAACACATGCCTTGCCGTTTCAAGTTTAGAAGGATCCCCACATAGTCTACAATGTCTTGCAGATCCTGGAAGAACGGATCCCTGTCCTTGGGTCACTAATGTGGGGAGGTAGCTGATACGCATTAGCAACATGAAACGTCTCAATACTGCGGAGGGACACAGATTAAGATACAATTGGATCCTTTTAAAAATATAAAGGACATAAATCACAAATATATATTTTTTTAAGGTCGCTAGGTGCACATAATTATTCTACCAATCCCATACAGTTATGCTCTTCTGTAGATGATATAACATATTTTGGTTATCTTGTCCCCACCGCAGGGTCCAACCACTTGCTTTGCTCAAAGCCATGTCCCGCTCCATTTCAGATTGTTTAATAGCTGCCATACCTTCTTTCACACACCTCAGCAGAAGGTTGGAGGGATTGTTCTGAATCTTGATATATAATTCTGCTCTTTTGCGTAGCACAACAGACTTAAGAGAGATGATCCCTAACTCCAATCCCAGGATTGTCACCGGTATACATTGAGGAAGCCCCAGAATGTGCCTCCAAAATATCCCCTCAAGGATCTGTAGCCATTCTAAATTCATGTTGATCAACATAGACAGGAGACAGTAGTTGGCAGGATCCATTTTGTTACCCTTTTCAAAAACTGGAACCAAAATGGCCCTTTGCCATGTTGTCGGAATGCTACCATCCACCAAGACTTTCTCGAATAGTATTTTCATAAGATTCGCCCAGAACTGCGGATTGGTTTTTAAAACCGCATTAGAGAGTCCATTAGGAACCGGTGCGTGGGACGATTTTAATTTCGTAAATTTGCTTACTAGCTCCTCAGTTGTCATAAAAGGATATTGCTTCTAAGAGATACAAGTTTAGGCCTTGGTGCTGTGCCTCAACGCCCTAACAAAAACCCAGCTGTATGCAACCAAGACTGTAACACTGCTCTAAGCAATCTGTCAATCTTCTTGGTAGCACCTTTCCATAACTGTTAAATGCACAGTCAATCAGATATGGGACAATAACGGGATGGCAGCGATCTGTCACACTTTCGAAAAACTGGAAAAATGATGGCCTATTCCCAAACAACTGCAAAAAACGTGCAACAATCATGTTATTAGTTATTCTTATATTTATGTATTTAAAATGTGTATGAAGTGTGAACAAAGCAACACGTGCAAAAGAGTGCTGGGAAATCTTAAAGGTAAAAACATCACAGTGAATAACCAGAGCAGGGTTGTTTAATTTGTAATGGTTGGAGGGTTCACGAAAACCGTTTCACAAAGGTGTAAATTTACAATTCTACAAAGCATCAAATGCTACGTTCACATGTTCATAAATATAAGAAACATATAATCTTCGGTAGTGGCCTTGTAGTTATGGTTAAGTTGCTCAACCCATAGGAAGAGCACTTTTGGGTGGCTTATAGCTTTGCTCCCCTGGAGGAATCCTCAAGAGACTTTGCAAAAGAAGTATATGGCCAGGGGGGTGGGGGAATACGTGGCTACGAGGCCATGGAGTTGGATGCGCTCCACCTGAGCTCCTGCTGATCCTGCATGATCCTACGACGTAACATGAGGATTAAGTAGCGGTTGGGTCGACGAATGAAGAAGCTGATATATGAAGGTGCAGTGTCGCCCGTGTGTGAGCTGGAGGCTGGATGAGGTGCTGATAGGAAGTTACAGACTTCGGGAAGTTTGTGTCCAGTATGAAGACGAAAAGCAAGATGGCCGGCAAGAAGGGCAGTGGGCAGTGACCGGTGAGTTACTGGGCGGACTGGCTGGGATGAGACCGCAGAGGCAAGCGTTCATGTCCCGGAGCATGAAAGGAAGACGAGGTTGATGCGCATGAGTATACAGTTACATTGTACACACTGAATGCATTGTATCCGTGGCAGCCCAGGAGAGGTTTGGAAGCCTGCAGCAGTATTGGGAGCGCAGAGTTCGGCTTGAGCCCCACACGCACAAGGAGCATAACTGGAAGGCGGGCAGCAATTAACTGGTTTAGTAGACCCCTACTGGGGTGCTAAGAGGAAATCTGACGGCGCTGCCTCCACCTGAGTGGACTGAAGGAGCCACCCAAAGCGAAACACCATAAGTACTTCCCATAGTGAAGGCGTAGCTGGAGAGCGATGCAAAGGCACGACAGTGCAGGGCGTATGTGCTCCTGAAGAATGTACGGAGCTATTGAGGCGGTCTGTGTCAGATGTGCAGTGGGTGCTGGATGGCACCACCATGAAGGTCCAGGAAGGAGGGACCAAACTTGTTCAGCAGTGTCGATCCCGAGGGAGCCGGTGCGCAGGAACAGAACAAAAGAAGTATCCCACATAAGGAGGTACAAACAATTCACCTGAGGCCTGCCCTATCTGTATGCAGACTGCTATACTGGTTATACCTGAGCGGGGCTGCTCATACCAGCTGGGAGAATAGGTGAGAATTGATCATCGACCGTTATTGTAGCAGGCTGGGAGCAGGTTTCAAAGAGCAGTGCTACACTGATCATTTGAGCAGACCAGTCCTGCATGACGGTAACAGACATCGCTGTTAGAGGTGCTGAAGTCAGCTGGTCATAACTACAGTGAGGCCTGGGAGCTGGCCGTTGACACCTGGTTTGTGGCCTGATCCTGCATGGGCCCCCTTGGTACGCAGCTGGAAGAGGGGGGGTTCGGGTGAAGTAACTGTTGCACTGTGGACTGGCAGTTAAAAGTAGTGCTGCAGGGGTGCTTGCAGCCAGGTGCTCTGCAGAACAGGAGTGTTTTTACGTGACAGAGTCAGCATCCTTACGGAAGATATAAAATGTGGGGAGGAGAACACCTGCCTGACGACTACACGAGAAGGCAGGAGCCCCTGGATCGTGCTGTCTTGGAAGCCTGCCTTAGGGATTTTTCACTGGGTACAGACAAGCAGACAGCTGGAGCGCCCAGTGAGACCCCCTTAATGGCACCTTAGCATAAGAACAGACAAACTACAAGGTGACAGGGACCCTGGACAGTGTGGGAAGGCACGCCATTATTGACCTGATGGCAGGTAAAGGCAACAAGTCAAAAGGCTAGCAGACCACCATGCAAGCCTTCGCGAAGGGCCAGACTAGTGCCAAGAGGGATAATGACACACGTGGTGACCAACAACAAACACAGAGTCAAAAGGAAGATGCAGATCCTGGCCATCAGCTGGTCCTTAATGCCATTGCAGCCTCGCGGGCGACGATAGAAGCAAAGATAGACGAGGTGAGGATTGATGTCGGCCTTTTGCGGCAAATTGTCCGGGGACTAGCTAAGCGCACATCTATGCTAGAAAAGCAGGTGAAACAGAACACTGCGGTCAAGACACAGATGTCAAAGGAAGTCGAAATACTGAAGCAAAAGATGAAGCTGCTGGAGGATAGAGCGGAGGACCCAGAAGGAAGGGCGAGACGGAACAATATAAGGATTGTTTGCCTCCCGGAGGGAATGGAAGGTACCAACCCTACCAACTATGTTGAGAACCTACTATTGCAGGAACTGGGAGCTGGGAACCTGACGCAGGGGTTCACCATTGAACGTGCACACCGCTCCCTAGTTAGGAAGCCCCCACCTGGGCCCCCCTCCCGAGGCCCATGATAGCGAAGGTCCTAAACTATAAAGATCGAGAAAAGGTCCTTGCATTTTCTAGGAATGGAGGCGATATACAGAGGGCTTCAGCGAAACTGGCCATATATCTGGACTATACATCCAGGTACAAGATCGCCTGCACAATTCATCGCCACGAAAGGGAGACTTAAAAAAGCAGGTCTGAAATACATGCTGATATACCCCGCAAAGTTGAAAATAATTCATAATGGAAAGTCCCTGTTTTTCGAGACACCATCTGAAGCACAGGATTGGATGGACAATGCCAAGATCTTATCACTGGACGAGTGAAAGCAGAAGTGAAGAGGCGAGCAGGCCCAGCAGCATGGGAGATGAGACTGGAATATAATGTACTTATTAATGTCGGTGCCCTCTACGGGGGACCAATGTAAGATTACCTATCTAAGCAAGTACTATGGCTCTGATGTCATGACTGCTAGCTGCAAGCAGGAGCAACAACGCAGGGGAGGAGACCACCTACCACCCCATATACTTTGTTTATAGGGTGCACTGTTGTCCCCACCTGCTGGTAACTACGACCCCCGGTTAGTTGGGGGCTTCTGAGGAGCGGAAGCGGGTAAGTCTAAGAATGCCTTGCTGGACAGTTATAGTTGGGGGGAGTTTTGTTATATGTTGGGGGAGAGGGAGGCGGAGGATGCGGGTGGTGAGGGGGCATGAAGGAGAGCCTGGAAGAATAAAGAAATTGATAAACACTGTCCGAGAGATAACCAAGAGCAGTCGCAGAACTGAACTGGTGGCTGGAGGGAATATAAAACAATGGGAGATGGGATGAAGATAATGACATGGAATGTCAGAGGTATGAATAGCTATGTTAAGCGGCTCAGGGTATTTTCTTACCTGAGAAGACAAAAGGTTGGGATAGCTCTGTTGCAGGAAACACACCTAAATGCAGCGAAACTTAAAAAGCTGGAAAGCTCATGGAGGGGGGAGATGGTGGACTCTACTTACTCCAATTACAGAAGAGGGGTCTAAATATGGGGTAGCCCCACTATTCCATTCAACAGATAGGGTGCCAAAACAGATGATGAGGGGAGGATGGTTATATTAGATGACATGTTGGAAAATCGGGAGGTATGCATAGTCAACACTTACACGCCCAATCATGATGCCACAATTTTCTTTAGGTCTCTGTATGCACGGATAGGCCCCAATAGGGTTGGAACCGTCTTCTGGGGGGTGATTTTAACTGTACTTTGGATCCCTCCATCGATCGGTCTGACACCAAATACAAAAGGCCAGCCCCGCCGGATAAGGTTCTGTGTACCCTCACGCAACACTTTCGGTTGGTAGATGTATGGAGGTTGATACATGGGGATAGGAGAGAATACTCACACTACTCCACCCCCCATAAAGTCCACACACGGCTGGATTATCTTTTTGCAGCCCAAGAATGTATTGGGGAACTTGTGACCAGGACAGAGTCCTATCAGATCATGCGACCCTGGTGGCAGTTTGGAGGGTGGTGCCCCCCAGACCGTCCATACCCACGTGGAGGTTGAGAAGCGAGGCACTACAAGATAAGGCCTTCCTGGAACACATCAGGAAGTCCACGGCCGAGTTGATCAGGATTAATGAAGGCAGCGTGGAACGGGTGGGTACGGTTTGGGAAGCACATAAAGTGGTGATCAGAGGCGAGATGATAGCCACGGCAGGGGGAATACAGAAAGTAATTACCAATGACCTCACTGAAGCAGAAAAGAAGCTGCTGGAAGTGGAACAACGGGAGAGGGCCGGGCAGGACCTACTAAACAAGGATATCAGATTGCGGGAAATGTGTATGACACAGTGGGAGAGGTTGGGGAAATGTAATTATGCAAACTATGTGGAAAGGTGTCATGCGCAAGAGGATATGCCCGGGAGAATGTTAGCTTGGCTATATAAAGACAAGAATGCACAAATCCCAATACATGCAGTCCGGGAGGTAGTCACCACGCAGGACGGAAAAAACAAAGTGTTCTCAGAATATTATAAGGAGCTGTATGGGGACCCGCACGATGTGTGAGATGAAGGGATATAGGATGTACTAGACCTGATCCATCTGCTGAATGAGCAACAAGAGGACATTCTGGGAGAGCCAATCACCCCAGAGGAAGTCGTGGCAACCATTATAACACTACCTTCTGGAAAAGCCCCTAGTACAGATGGGTTAACCAGGGAATTTTACAAGGCATATGTAGATATACTGGCTCTGCTACTGGTCGGGGTGTACAATGACACATATGAGATGGGTAGTCTCCCGGAAAGTTTAAGAGAGGCTGTGATAATTCCACTCCTCAAACCGAAGAAGGACGACACAGAGAGTAGTTCTTATATACCGCTGTCCCTACTAAATCAAGAGAGCAAAATCCTGACCGCACTCCTAGCGAACAGACTAAGGAAAGTGATACTGATACTAGTCCACCGGGATCAAACAGGGTATGTACTGAGGAGGAGCAAAGCTGCAAATTTGAGAAGATTGCATCATGTAATCTTCTGTATGAAGGATAGTGCGGAGCAATGCACTGTCGGCTCCTTGGATGCCACAAAGTCATTTGACTACGTCCATTGGGACTGGCTATATGCCACCATGGAAATAATGGGAGTGGGGCCAAAGTTCATGAGATAGGTGAAATTGATATACACTAAGTTGATGGCTAGGGTCAGGACGGGCTTCACGTTTTCTGATCTATGGGAACTGCAGAAGGGAGAAGGCAGGGGTGCCCGCTGTCCCCAATGCTATACATACTGGCTGCGGAACCCATTGCTGCACTCCCGAGACAGGAATACAGTGATGCAGGCAGAGAGATAGATGGAGTGCGGCATATAGTTTATATGTATGCATATGATACTCTACTGTACCTCAAGGACCCAGAAGTAAATTTGCCATATGTATTGGAAGTGCTGGACAACTTTAACATGCCAATGGGGATCCGAATAAACAAGAGTTAGTCTTGCCTGTTCCCCCTGGTGGAGATGGTGAAACTTAGTGACGCGACACTTCCGCTCCTGCCTCTGCCATGGAGTAGGGCCTCCTTCAGATACCGTGGGAATAAATATACATCAGGATCCCAAGCTAGAACATGAGGCTAACACAGTCACGGCCAAAGAGAGCTTGATTAAATCAATGGAGTTTCGGGGTAGACTACCTTTGTCGATGGTAGGAAGGGCGGCATTGCTTAAGATGGTGGCAATGCAGAGGTTGATGCACCGTTTTGGAAATGTCCCATACAATATCCCTAGGAGGTTTTTCATGGAATTAGACAAAGCATGCAGGGGTTTCCTCTGGAGGGGGGGAGGCATAGAGTGGCATTGAATGTAATGCAGAGGCCATACGCGCAAGGAGGACTGAAGGTACCTAACTTTGAACTATACTTCCTGGCGTGCCAGCTGCAATATGTAGTACACTGGATGGCGGACGACCCTACTGGGGACACATACCTCTTGCAAACATCATTACAAAGTCTATTCCTTAGGGACTTGATTTAGGTTTTCCCATTCAAGCGGGGTGCATACCCTCATTTGGTCAAGGTAGAGATACAGGTATGGTGGAGGGCATGCCGATTTATGGGAATGGGCGCCCCGGTATTGCCACAAACGCCCCTGGCAGCGGTGGTGTCTGAGAAACATGGACATAGGAAGAGAGTGAGGACATACTGGCAGGTGAACGGAATAGCTACGGTAGGAGATTTGCGGAACTAGGAGGGATGGTAGGACTTTGCAGGGCTGAGGAAGAACACGGGTATACACGAGGGCCAATTTCTACTGCACAGGGCTATATTGTATATAATAAGAGATAGGTTGCCGACAGACACAGGGGAGACCCTTGGATGCGAAGATTTGGAAACACTTATAAATATTGCTGATGAGGGACACGCTGTTTTCAGGATTCATGAGGTATTGATAGATTGCTCCTCGAGAGCGCAATTGAAATGTAGGGGCAGGTGGGAGGAAGACCTGGGGAGAATGTTTGCAGATAATTAATGCGGTAGGATAGCCCTATACCCTATAAAAAGTGTCTAGGAACGCCAGGCTACAATTAATACAATTGTATGTTATGCAAAGAGCATATCTCACACCAGAAGCTATTGCAAAATGTAAAGGAGACCACAGACAGGTGTATCCCAGATGTATGGAGGAGAATGCAAGATTAATTTTGATGTTTTAGAGATGCCGAGTGATTCAGGCCTTCTGGAGGAAAGTGGCGAGTAAAGTAGCTTGCAGAGGCATTTTGATAGATGTTCAGTCCCCGGAGGCCTACCTGCTAGGTCTGTTTAAGAGGAACGCCAAACAGAAGACCTTAGCGAAAATGAAAGATCTGATTTACATAGTAGCCAAAAGAAGTATTGCTATGAGATGGAAATCGGTCTTAGAGCCCAGTATCGACAAACGGTGGGAAGATCTGAGGAAGTGGTCAACAGTGGAAGTGGGAGTGTGGGAAAAAGTGGAGGGGGTACAAAGAAAATAATTAGGCACTGACATCCTTCAATGGATTGAATTGACTGTGATATTGTTTGAACAGCTCGAAACGGAGGGTGCCACACAAGGCACACAAGAGGATGTTGGAGACAGTGTGGTAGAATGAACAAAGATGGGAATGGAGGGAAGGGGTTGGGGTTGGGACCCAATAAGGGTAACGGTATAATGCAATCGACAAATTAATGCTAAGTAACTGTTGTTTGGTTTGTTGTTGGTTGTGGTTATGGAAAATAATAAAAACAATCTACAAAAAAACATTCACTTTGGAGTATGATCAATCTGTTATATATTTTAAGTGTTTTTTTAGTAAAGTATCGATTGAGATAACTTTTGTTTTGATTATATTTTAGATATCCATATTGTGTAATGGTTGTTGTGTTGTTGTTTTATGGAGATGGTCCAAAATGACAGACAAAAAAAATAAATAAAGTAAATGGTCCGGTCAGATTGATTCTACAAAGGTTGGTGCGATTTCGTGCAGAGGGGCAAACTTATAGGGGGGGTCCTAAAATGTGTTGTTTTTCCTATAGAAGCAATGGAAAAAAAGATGTGCTCATGCCTACAGCTCAAACTGATGGACAGATTTTCCCCAGAAATTCACGAGTTATGGTAAGGTAAGCAACCATAACTCGCGCCACCACCGCGCACTGCTAAGACTAACACCCAGGACATCAAAGATTACATCACAAATATCATTGATGACATCACTGATGACATCACATATGTGGGCCAATAGTTATTGTTCACTGACATATCTACGCTAGTTGTTTTTCTTCAATGACAGTAAGAATTTTATAATTGAAAAGGTGCTTCTGATCTAGACGTTAACCTTGTCATATGTTGTTAAGGTACTTTCTTAAGGATGTGATCTCAGCTCATCGTACATGCACATGAGAAAATAAGCACGCCTCAAGAACACAATTCATTTGTAAACATGACAATGAACTCTAATCTTATTGTCATGTTCTAGTGATGTTCTCCCTTTCCTCCTTACTGGAGTTTCATGGTATGTGCTTCCGATTCCTATACATTGTGATTCTTCATATGTATTGTTTGTACTAACACAAGTGTGTAGTAACGTCTTGTATTGTTAGCTAATAATTCCAGGTTTTGCATTAGTCAAGATTCGGATAGCCTTGCATTCATTATTTTACTGCCCAATATTACCAGATTTAAAATACTGTATTTCTGTGGTGCATGCTGCACCTATTGCCTATGTGTATGTATTATTAGGTTCAGTTATTAACAAGAACACTCCAATATAACATTGTGTTTAAATTAGTACATTTTTGAATACATTAAGTATTTCATGAGAGAACTCCCGATCATCCCTAATATGTTGCTATCAACATTGTGAACACAAACACTTGAATAGACTTTTCATTAGAATTAATTTGATATGTGATGTCATCAATGATGCCATTTATGACATTTGTGATGTAAACTTTGATGTCCTGAGTGTTAGTCTTAGCAGTGCGCAGTGGTGACGCGAGTTATGGTTTGCTTAGCTTACCATAACTGGCAAATTTCTGGGGGGGGATCTTTCTCGGTTTTACTTGTAACCATAAAGTCCCTTTAACAATGTGTTTTCACTGAATTTCATAGTTTTTTTATTAGTGCAACTTAACTATAACATCGCTTTAGCAAAGTTTTTTTCTGAATTTCATAGTTTTTTATCAGTGCACCCTAATTTGCAACAATTTACCAATATCATACTCACCCCCAATATAGCAGCATTTTCGGCCAATCTAGGAAGAAAACTGTGCCATTCTCCGCCTTCTTGCAACATTCTTAAAATTGATATCAACTTTTTACATTTTTTTACACTGTTTTTTTGTTCGCTGACGTCCGTGAACGTCTGACGTCACAACAGACTTTCCTGACAGAATTATGTGAACCCACACACGTGCCTTGATGATGTGTTCGTGAACTGAACTGGTCTGTACTTCAACTGTATTTTCACTGAATTTCATAGTTTTTTATTAGTGTACCTTAACCATAATGCCCCGTTAACAACATTTCTTTCACTGAATTTCATACGTTTTTACAAGTGAAGTCTAATTTACTACAACTTCCTAATATCATAATCCCCCCCCCAATATGGCAGCATTTTCGGCCAATCTAGGAAGTTTCAAGGGAAAACTTAACTTTTTACACAGTTTTTTGGTTCGTTGACATTTGTGAACGTCTGACGTCATTGCAGAATTTCCAAACAGTGTCAGATCTGTGCATCACAGACATTTCTAAACTGCATTTTCAGCCGGTTTAGGAAGTTTCAAGCTGAAAGTTTACCCTTGCACAGCTCCTAGACCTATTCTTACTAATTTTTCATCTGCAATCCTCCAGGAGAGAGCAACTGCTTTGAAGATTATTAGCACAACTGCTATTTAACTTCAGAAATGGCATCAGCAATGGCCATCCCTAATTCCCATGAGCCACCACCACCACCAGATGGAGGTCCTGGACAAGAGAAAAGGCGCAATGATGCAGAGGAGGATCAAGAGGACCAGGAAGTTGAGATAGAGGAAATGCCTACCACCAGCACTCAGAGAGAGTCATGGATGTGGTGGATCTTTGAAACCATACAAGGGGTACCAAAGGCTCTGCATACCCATGTTGAATGCCTTGAGTGTGGAATCATACTCAGTTATGGACAACACGGGCAGTACTCTTTTGGTACCACATCCATGCTCCCGCTGCACCCACTCATACTACCCAGGTGCTCTGAGAAAGGTTGTTGCTTTGTCAGGAAGTAGTAGGCTGTCTTCCTCTACCTCATCTTCCTCAACTGCCACCACACAGGCTTCTCCTGTGGGGCAGAAGATCCCACAAGCTACCATGCAAGCCATAAAAGAGGCTGTTGATCCATATTTTTCCAAGACAACAATAATCTGTGTATACTGTAAGACACCACCCTACAGGGGGGAGCAGTTTCGAAGTGCTTTCGACGCTCTAATAAAAGAGCATGAGAAACACTGCCCCCTACCTTAGATATAAATCACACCCAACATCTTCCCCTGTCCACCTGCTCCTCGGTATCAGCGGCTGGTGGCTCTTCCCTCATTTCCCTCCCCACTTTACTTCCTGGTCCCCCACCACCTTACTTCCTGGCCTCTCCTACACACACAAAAAAAATGCAAAATGAAAAAACACCAAAAAAGGTTCTTTTTAGAGGAACCATTCCCAGTTAAAAAACAGAAACAAAAACAATTAATCTTATAGATTCCATCTGCTTTTCATTTTTCAATAAAGTAGTTAGACTCAATAAGATTCTGCAATATTTCCATTAGCATTTTGTACTATGCTAATATAAGTAATGGACAGTTGTATACTACAGAAAAAGTAAAAGGACAGAAACAATGTTCTGTCTCAAATACGTTTCTCTAGCATACAATATGGACCATAAGGACCATAATCCACAGACCTTCATAACGGTCTGCGGTCTCTGTAGTCCCCTTTCTAGGCATCATTAAAATATGCAGATGGCACGTGCACACCATCACGCAGGACAGCCATTCTACCCCGTTTACTTATTCTTCCCTGTTTACTTTTATGTTTGTAAGACTCACTCATTGCTTTCTTTCAGACAGTAACACATCCATCCAGCAATCACTTCCAAGAACTCTACATGTAAACCTATCAACATATTAAACTTCCACACATCAACTGCCACTTAACAATGTTCTAGAAATCTTTTCTATCTGCATTTCCCTTAGTTATACACAATTGTACATAGTGCTGCTATAAATGCACATATGCATTGTGCAGTATGAGGAGTGCATAACTGGAAGGGGGAGTAGAAATGAGCAAGTGCTAATGGGAGACTGTGAAGGAAGTGCTAAGGGATGCCAAGGTGTGAGGCCACTGGCTAAATGCTGGGGTGGAAGAGTCCCAAGGGCCGGTCGCACAGCCACCAGGCGGTAAGCCCCTCAAGGACAGTACTGAAGGGAGGGGTACTGGTGTCGACTAGGTATAGGGCATGAAACCTGTGAAATTCATGATGGACCAGGCCAACAGTCTCAGTGACAGTGGTATGAGTTAGCACGGAAGGGACAGACCAAAGTAGAAGAAAAAAGCAGAGTTTTGAGAAACTTCCCGAACTTAACGATGTCTGGCTCAAGTCTGAGAAGGGAAGGGAGGATGTTCCAAAGAGAGCCACCAGCCAAAGAAAGAGACCTGCCTCCCACTCTCTGATTAGAGAAGTGTTTCGCAAGCAGAGAATTGGAGTTAGTGGAGCGCAGGGCTCTAGCAAGAGAGTATTTTTGGAGAGCAAATTGGAGATAGCATAGTTCCACACCCCATAAAGCTTTCTCTATGACACAGTGGGTATTCAGTTTCATTTTGCAGCCACCAGGAGCCAGTATACAGATTGTAGGGCTCCAGAGATATCATCCCTGGGCATCAGGCCAAGGATAAGTCTTGCAGCCCTATTCAGGATTAGCTAAAGGGGACATAGGGAACAAAGGGGGAGGTTGAGGAAGAGAATATTATAGTAGCCCAGCCTAGACAGGACCAGTGCTATACAGACATTGAGCTTCTGAGGGAAGGTGAGGAAAGGTAGAATGCCTATAAGCTGGCGAAGCTAAGAAGGGGCCTTCTTGAGGCCCAAGATGCAAGGAGGGAAGGAGAGAGAGGAGTCAAAGATGACCCCAAGGTATTTGGTCTCACAGGATGGTGAGGGTAGAGGGCCCAAGGGGGGAGGCCAGGGGGTAGGAGAGAAACAGGGCACAGGTATCCAAATAAGAAACATCTCCATCTTACTGGCATTGAGATAGAGATTGTTAGTCATACACAATGCCTGGATGGCGGTCACACAATCAGGGATAAAACACTGCGAGCAGAAAGTAGTACATGTAAGTTTCAAGGACAGCTGTGTGGCATCGGCATAACACTGGAAATGAGTAGTGAAGGGGGAGATCATATGAGCTAGAGGGACAAGATAGATATTGAAAATCCACAGTAATAGGATAATACCCTGGGGGACACTCCAAGTAGAGAGCAAGGTGGTGGAGGGAAAACGGCACAGTTGCAGCTGGGAAGGGCAGTTAGTCAGGAAAAGGTCAGCCAGTCCAGTGTCTGGTCTGTGATGCCAAAGGTATCATGTAGCCATTTAATGAGGATAGAATGGTTGATCGTGTCAAAAGAGGAGGAGAGATCAAAGAACACTATCCTCAATTGTATTACGATCATAAATACAATATACACTTCAATTATATAATTCCACCATATTACAAATACAATATACTCCCCATACAGTACCTATAATAACTATACAAATATAACTATACAGTATGTGGCCAGTGGGCAATAATCTGGCCACAACCACCACAATAGTATTAAACCGTATAACAAGTATGTACAATACACCGTCAAATAACAAGACTCACTCAGACTCTCCCACCTCCCCCCAATCCCAATAACGCCCACAGACAGAAAAATGAACAGCAGACACAGCAGCACCCACACATATTATCTTACCTATGCACATAGCTCTATATCAACAGTCTTCCACTCCCCCACCATTTACATGCCCTCTCTCGTCCACCAAATAACCCCAAACATATTTTCCAGACTTCTTTTCCTCACCACCTTGTCCGCAGACAAAGGCCGTGTTCTGCCCATCCAATATGGTAACGGTTTCTAAAATGATGCCACACCTCACATATTCAAACATCTAATATGCCTTTCTACAATGTTTGGTGACCATTCGTTGAACGGAGCCAAAGTTACAAGCTGCCCAAAAACGACTCTTGTTATACGTTAAGCAACTTAACCAATGATAGTATTACTATTCATTATATAAAAATTTCTCATAAACAAGTATAACCATTTCTAGAAGAAAACTTTCCCAAAAGAGAAATGAGTGAAGATGAAATCTCTAATGGTTAACAATACATATTGCAATATAAACATATAATGTAATTTATAGTGAGCTCATTGAAATAATAGGGTCTTATTTTCTTATAGTACATACTTTACTTGAAGAAACTAAACCACAGATTAATTATGCAGAATCCCAACAATCAGAAATACAGTCCCAAACCCCAACATTAGATAATGAAATAATGATCTTGAGCCTCATTAGGAGGTTGCCTGTAACCCGGCAGTTCAACCGGCAGGTTGCCCAGACCCCGATACACTGAATCAATGCCTGCCTTCCCGGTTCCACCAGGACATTACATTGATGCTAATTTCCTACAACTTATTAACCCCTTTAGTAACACCGACGAGCCGGCTCGTCAGTGGAAACCCCTCCAGGTTGCCACCGACGAGCCGGCTTGTCGGTTATGGCACTCTGTTTTGCTCGATCCCTGCAACGCAGGGATCAAGCAAAACTGTAATCCAACCCCTGGGCTACGTGAGGGGGAGGTCCCCCCTCACTGCCAGGGGGCTGGATTACCTTCAGTTTCACCTCGGCATGCGTAAAGCACATCGGCGTGAAACCGAAAGTAAAAACACTGCAGCAGCCGTTTTCGGCTGCTGCAGTGAAAGAAAGAAGGTAAGAGCCCTTCTTTCTCTGGGTCGATCTCCGGCTGTATTTCAAGCTGGAGATCGAGGCAGGTATCGTTGGAAAGGGGAGATTCTCCCCTTTACAACAATACCCATTGTGTGGCATTTCTGCCTGCGGATCAGGCGCAGGGCGCGCGATTCGTGGGCAGCAATGTCACCGGATCAATGCAGATCCATTTATGACGCAGGAGGAGGGGGAGCTGCTTACTAGGTAAGCGGCCCTCTTCCCCCCGTGGCCCCAAAGCATGGAGCCACAGCGCCAGAGACCGCTGGGGGCAGATGATCGCTGCCCCCAGGGGTGAAAAAAAAGAATTCGAGGGAAGTAGGGAGGTGGGAGGGGGTTTGGGGCCCTTGGGCCCACTAGGCCACCAGGGATAGAGGAAAAAGTGGTGTCCCTGGAAAGGAGAGGTTCTCCCCTTTCCAAGGACACCACTTATATGACGCATTGCTGGTCACGGATCAGCACAGAGCGCTGATCCGTGACCAGCAACCATTGGACCACCATGGAAACGTTTGTGACATGGGGGGAGCGGGGCTGCTTCAAGTAAGCAGCCCTCTCCCCCCCCATGGCCCCCAAAGCATGGAGGCACATATGTGCAGAACCCTGGGGGCAGATGGCTGAACATTGCCCCAAGAAATGGTGGTGGCCCTCCCCCTCCCACACCAAGTGGAAAGGGGGGGCACCCCTTGTAGCCCTCCCTGGGGGCAGATGTATGGCCCCAGGCAGGAGTACATGAGGTGGCCCCCCATCCAATTGGGGGGTGGGGGGAGGGCTACCAGGAATTAGTGTGCAGGCCCCCCAAAGGATGGGGCCTGCAGGCTAGGCCCCCCGGGGGGCAGATGGCTGATCATCTGCCCCAGGGAAGGGGGCAAAACCAACAAAAAAAAAGAAATATGTGTGGGATTGGGGGGCCCACTAGCCACCAGGGATAGATTTTACAGAAATGGGGGGTGGCCCTATCCCCCTCACCCCAAGGGGAAATGGCGGAACCCCTTGTAGCCCTCTCCGGGGGCAGATATCTGCTCCTAGGAAGGGGCATCTGACCCCAGGGAGGGCTGTATGAGATACCCTCTTCTTATCTGCCCCCAGGGAGGGCTGAATGAGATGCCCCCCCTGCATTTGGTGTGGGGGGGTAGAGGGTCACCCCCCATTATATTAGAAAATTACCTGGCGTTTTAGGGTGCCCCTCAGCCCGCCCTAAAGTGTAGTGTATCATTTTCCATTCTTTTCTTTGTTTACAAAACTTGCCTTTGCACAGAGGGTCACATTGGTGTGCCAATCTGGCAACCCGGGGCCCAAACCTTACTACCCCACCCACTGGGGGGCCTGTCCCACCATTTTTGGGGGCCCTCTCCCCCCCACCCCAAATGGAGGGGGGTGTACCTAGCACAGCCGTTTGTAGGAGGCCCAGGGAGGCATGCAATAGGTGCCCCCGCCACCCATTAGGGGTGAGGGGGGAGAGGGCCCCCAAAAATGGTGGGACAGGCCCCCTAGTGGGTGGGGTAGTAAGGTTTGGGAACCCCGAGGCCAAATTGGCACATGAATGTGCCTCTCTGCACCAAGGGGAGTTGGGTTACCAAAGGAAAAAAGTGAAAAAGGTGGAACACTTTTTAGGGGGGGCGGTGGGGCACCCCAAAGGGTTGGGGAAATTTCTAATGGGAGGGGGCGTTGACCCCTCGCCCCCACCCGCAATGGAGTGGGTGCCATGTCATGCAGCCCTCCCTGGGACCAGATATCTGCTCCTAGGAACGGACACCTGAGCCCATGGAGGGGTGCAGGACAGCCCCCCCCTTATCTGCCCCTGGGGAGGGCTACATGAGATGGGCCGCCCCTCCAATTTGTGTGGATTCCCACGGGTGTCCTCTTTTGGGAAATGCATGGGGTTCCCTGTTTTCCTTGCTGGCTTCGACACCCTAGGCCCAAATCTGTAGGTTGCCCACATGAACAAAATGGTCAGTGGCGAAAGGCTTGGGATTACCAGTGGGTTACCCTTTTCCTTTTGCGCCCACGGAAGGTGCACAGAAATTGGCAACTTGGAATTTTGTCTACTTTTCAGAACTATTTGCCTCTCTGTCCTTCAATTCGGCTTTCCTACCCTTTTCTTCCATTCCGTCCATGCATGTCCAATTGGCAAAAATGGCCAAAATCGCCTACCTCTCACAAAACCACATCAAAATAAATGTTTTTCGTATCCTCTCAACCTGTTCTTGAAAGCCAGGAAATTGGGAAATTCAGCACAGCAAACCATATGTTCCTAGTTCTTACAAGGATAAAACCACAGGCTTCTTTGTACATCATTTTATTGGCATTTTTTGAAAAACCCAAAATGTTCCCCCTTTTTGGTTATTTTATCTCACCCCCCTACAGCAACCTAGGATTCCTGGGTGGAGTTACAACCGACTACATATGGGAAAAAAAGGAGCCAAATTTGGCTGAGATATCTCATGTAACAAAAAAGTTACAAGCCATTGAATGGCCACATACCGAAATCACCAAAAAAGGCCCTGGCACTGGGGAGAAATACCCATGGCACTTAAAAGGTTAATATCATACTTACCTCAATATAGCAACATTCATGTCCAATTTACAAAGTTTCACCTTAAAACTCTGCCATTTCCCAACTTCTAGCATCATTTTTAACACATCTATACACTTTTTGCATCTATTTACACAGTTTTTATGGCCGTCGATGTTCGTGAACGTCTGACATCATCGCGGACCTTCCGGACAATGTCACGTGACCATACGCTTGTGCGCGGAATGATGATGTGTTTGCAAACTTGTCCACACATCTCAAACAGGTTCATGCTTCGCAGACAGTTCGGGAGTGCATTTTCTACTGATCTAGGAGCTCAACATGTTCCCCTTGCACAGCTCATACACCTATTCTTATTCAATATCCATTGAAAATCTAGTACACAGCACAAACTTGGAAGAATATTAGCAAAACTGCTATTTCTTTTAAAAATGGCATCAGGTAAATGCATCCCTCCTTCCCAAGAGCCACCACCAACACCAGCTGGAAAACCTACACAACAAAAACTGCAGTACTTCCAAAGACAATGAAGAGGACCAAGAAGATGACATAGAGGAAGTGCCTACCTCTAGCACCAAGGGAGAATCATGGAGGTGGCAGTGCTTTACAACTGTTGGACATGTACCAAGGGCTAAAGCTACCAAAGTGAAATGCACTGAGTGCAACATTGTAGTCAGACGCGGCCTACCGGAACAGTACTCCTACGGGACCAGTTCCATGCGCGGCCACACCCAATCCAACCACTGCAATGCTCTCAGAAAGGCTGTTCCTTTCTTAGCAGTAGTAGGCTATCTTCCTACACCTCATCTTCCTCAACCAGTACTGTAACCACACAGCCTACTTCTGTGGGACACAAAATCCCACCAGCTACCTTGCAAGCAATAAAAGAGGCTGTTGATCCATATCTTTCGAAGACAACAGTCCTCTGCATATACTGCAACACACCACTCTGCAGGGGGGAGCAATTTTGAAGTGCTTTTGAAGCTGTAATCAAGGAGCATGAGAAACACTGTCCCCTACCGTAAATGAAACACACATGCAACATCTTCCCCTGTCCACGTGCCTCTCAATATTAGTGCTTGGTGCCTCTTCCCTCATTTCCCTCCCCACCTTACGTTCTAACCTCTCCTGCAAAAAAGAAAAAAAACAACAACAAAATGTTCCTTTAGGAACCATCTTTCAGAGTTAAAAAATAGAATTAAAAATATAATTCTTATAGACTCCATATACTTTTCATTTTTCAGTGAAGTACATAGACTCAATAAGATTTGCCAACATTTCCATTATCATTTTGTGTCTTGCTAATGGCAATAATGTGGCATTCATCCCCGGTTCCAGGTACAGGAACGGGGATAATAGCCCGCAAGCCCAAGTTATCGGCCCAAGCGTAGCAAGTGCGGATAACGAGGGTTCCACACCGTTATCCCTGTTCCAGTCCCTGCAATGAGGGATGAAGGCCATTTGCACCCCGGATTGCCAAAGCGGTAACCCGGAGAGCTAAAAAAAAGGATTTTACTTCCTACACCGGGATGCGCGTGGCCACCATGGAAAGGGAAGGCGGGGCTCCGTACAAAGCCCCTCTTCCCTTTCCATGGTGGCTTGAAGAAGGCAAAGAGAGAACCCTGTGACCATATTACTACAAGCACATTTTTTTCCCTTTCAAATCTATCCCAATTTCGAAAAAACTGTACGACATAGTCGGTCCCTAGTAGACCTGGCCACTTTATTCCCATTGGTCGTCTTTTATGGTTATGGCCAGTAGCCAGATTTTCCCGGTCATGACCTTATGCCATGCCCTGGACAATCTGGCCACTGCCCATGACCACAGGCTATAACTCAGTCACCAAAGGTATATCACTATTTATTGTACTAACATTATGACAGTTGTCAAAAAATAAAACACAGATACTTTGCAAAACCACGCGTTCAGGCCCTTGCCAATGAGTTTTACACAAGTTTGCTGGAAATCCGCCCAGGTTTTTTTTCTTACAAACGTGTCAAAATGTACGTACATACAATAGTCATATAATGTAGCCCCCACTTGACAAAATACATTCAGACTTTTTACAAACATTCAAGGTTGGGTCTCTTTTCTGAAAATATTTGTCCACATTCGTCAAACGGCAACAAAGTTATAAGCCATCTAAAAATGTTGAGACCCCCCTCTTATTTAGCCCCCCATGACAAAATCCCACCAAACTTTGCAAAACCATTTTTATCTAGATCGAAAATCTTTTGCAAACATTTGTGCAGATTCGACAACTTGCACCACATTTATAAGCCTTCACACTATTTTGGGACCGCCCTCTAATTTTTTCCCTCTAGCCAAAACAATACCACACTTTTCAAAACCATCCAGAATCAGGTCTAGAATGAAATTCAAAAATTGCATGCAGTTTCATTGAGTGGCGCCAAAGTTATAAGCCATCCAAAAACTGCTTTTCACCAACCCAGTAATGCATAAATAAGCATGGATGCCCCCTAACATCTAATATGTTCGCAGACATCACAGGACTGCCCTGGACATCCGGACTGTTTGCGGACTTCGGTGATGAAAAACACACATGTTCTGGCTTCTTATGGCCATATACCTCCCCAGAGATTGTTTCATTAGTTTGACAAGTGCAATGATGTGTTTTTTAACATGTTTTTACTGCGATATTTGCAGACAACAGGAGCTGTCCGTGAATCCAACATTGCAGTGTGTTTCCAAAAAATATGATGCACCTCACGCTTTTTACCATCCTATCAGCTGGCGTGTCCGATGTCCACAGACATCACGCCGCACTCTGGGCCAATCGGAGGCCCGTCCACGGACCAAACAGGAAAGTAGTCTGCAAACCGAACCCAGATATCACACATTTTTTTAACCTACTTATTGGTCGTTACTGGATGGATTTACACCAAATTTACTAAATCCCGCTTTCGTGACCAAGCCGCCGCTCCTGCCGCAAATTTGGTGAAAATCCATCCAGTGGTTTGGGCTGTAGGTGTGAGCAAATATCTTTTTTCCATTATGTCTATGGGAAAACCACACATTTTGGGACCCCCTTATAACTCCCCCCTCCTTGAAGACACCTCACCTAACTTTGCAGGATCTATCTGACGGGGCAATATATCTTTTCCCAAAGTTTTGTGAGGATTCGTTGAGGGGGCCAAAGTTATAAGCCGCCCAAAATGTGCTCTTCCTATGGGTTGAGCAACTTAACCATAACTACAGGGCCGCTACCTCAGGCCCTGTAATAAACACCAGCTAAATTAAGGTGGGATTAAAAAGGCTTGAAAAAAAACTTTCAGCTGAAATGTGAAAGTGTAACATTCTGTTTGAGCCAAATCATGTATTCCACAACACCAGCTAGTAACCATCACTGAAAGTACACCTCCAGTTAATAGCCAAATGAGCAGGCATTGTTGGTATGAAAATTGCCTTTGTTTTACAGGACAGTGCTACTGTATACAGAGCTTAATCAACCAAAGACAGGCATTGCTGAAGAAGGCAGACACCAATATACAAGGTTTCACCATTATTAGGGATCACCAGTGTGGTTTAGTCTGACAGTCTTTCTTTCTTTCCAATTATCGAATGCGTTTTTTTGAGCGGACCCCTGAAGGTGCTTCCCCATCGAAAAGGATGATGTCCACCTACCCCACTAATCTTACACACAGCCCTCACATTCTCATAACTCCTCCCACCACCCTGTCTGCTCTACAAAATCTAGCAGCACACTGCTCCTCTCCCTGCCTATCACCCCGACTCCTCCCAGCAAAGCCTTCCCACTCAGTTCAGCCACTCCCAGCGCAGACAACCGCGGATCATTGGGGCACGTTTTACAAACACCAGCTAAATTATGGTGGGTTTAAATAGGCTGGAAAAATCCTTTGCACCTGAAATGTGAAAGTGTAATATTCCAATTGAGCCAAGTTACATATTCCACCATGCCACCTAACAACCATCGCTGGAAGTACACCTTCAGTTCACAGCTACGTCAACAAGGGATTGTGGGTATACAAATTAGCTCAAAAGCAAGCATGTTGTTCCATAAAATTACCTTTGTCTTACAGGGCAGTGCTACTTTATACATAGCTTAATCAACCCAAGGCAGACATTTGTCAAGACTGCAGACAACTACATACCTGGTTTCACCTCATTAGGGATCATCAGTGTAGTATAGTCTGAAAGATTTGTATTTGGAGCATTGGGGCATGTTTTACAAACACCAGCTAAATTACGGTGTGATTAAAAAGGCTTGAAAAAAACCTACCTTCTGAAATTCGAACGTGTAATATTCCCACCATAATGTAGCTGGTGTTTGTAAAAACATGCCCCAATGCATATAAAGTAGCATTGCCCGTTAAGACAAAGGCAATTTTCTGGAGCAACGACATAAAAAAAGTATTATCTTAGCAGGATTTAGTGTCAATTCAGACAACATACTGTTAATTGTTTAGTGTGTTAAAAAAATGTGTTCATGTTTAATATTCACAATGTAAACATTAAGTTTCCTCAATCACAGCAAACTGTGCAAAAATTCCCCTTAAAAACGTATACTTTTAGATATTCATTCTATTTTATTACAAGAAAACAATTTGCGCTTTGCATGTTTTTGAGATGCTGGCATTCCCCCTCGTGTATGGGTCACACATCTGCACTGCTTAATGCTGAGGGGATGAACCTCCGTCCATGCATCCCACAAGAAGTCCTTAGCAAAGTCAGCAGTACAGCAATGCTTCTGATTGTTTAAAATGTAAGTTAAAAAGGATCCAGTTTCACATGGAACACACTGTACTAGCGATCAAACTATCTTCACAGCACCTACAATGCAGACCTCCCAAACTGGAGTTCAACAGCCCTGCAATTTGTGTGGGGTGAGCAATACCAAAGAGCCACTAAGTGTGAAGATGAATCATACTACCCCACTTCCTGGCAATGTAAATATAAACACTGTATGCAGCCCATTTCAACAACTCTTCAAAAACGAGTGGCAGCTGCAAAGTGCTGATCCATGTTGCAAGCTGCTTACAGATCATTTGCAATATCCTCCTGAAACGTGCTTTTGCAGTGTCCTCGCAAATATCTACCGATAATGTTTGCAACTTGGTGATCGCTATGTGGCCTCGTCCTTACTCCTGTTTTTGAAAAAAGCTTTGTATCATAGGAAATGTTTGCTGCAGTCATTGACCCGTGATGAGTTCATTAACAATACTGAATGAAATATGTTTGTAATCCCTTCTTGTTGTTTTAACATTGTTTTTTATAGATGTATTTTTACTGATTCTTAAATTTTGGATTTCTTTTTATTATGTAATGTTTTTGTTAGGGAGAATTCTGCAGAATGGCTAATTTCCCTTACCTTTTGAGTCCCTCAGCAGCTTTGCTGGATTTTTATGCTTTATTTTTTTCACCTGGTAAGAGTGTGAGCCTTTTTTCCCACTCTTACATGTGTTTTGCTGGGTGTCGTACATTTTTCTGCTCATGGACTATGGAGTCTCACCCACCCCATAGGCATCATCTTTTTACTGTGTGTCACCCAGCGCCTTCAGTGCAGTGACACAGGGTTGTCTTTTCAGACTTCCCACTTTAACTCCATTTTCTGGGACTGACTACTGTCTCCCAGAACATGTAAAGTTACCATTGACTTTACTAGTCTTTTTAAATGTACAGACCCAGTACACCCTATCTTCCAAAAGAGTACTGGAGGGGTTAATAGTTATCCCCTTTTGTCTGATTCTCATGGAACATTAGTATGTTCCCCTTTCTCTAAGATTTGGCAGTGGTATCTACCATTTGTATTCTACCGCAGACTATGAAAATTGCCTTTGGTACCATTCAGGGCTGTAGTGATAGCCTCAAACGCAAACCCGGTAATCCACTTTTATTTTAACTTGGTTCCGGGCGAGTTCTTTTGCCATATCTTTTAGTAAAGGTCTTTCTAGTGTTTTACTCAGCGCGCCAAACCAGGTTTGGTTCCTTTGTTCGCCATCTTTTGTCGGGCTTCTGCACAGAAGCCCTCCTTAGGTGCCTGAGTGTCTGGGTGTGCAGGATGTGAGGGAGGGGGTTGAGGCCCCCTGCACAGGGTCACCTTGGAGACACAAGTTGAATTTTGTTTGATTGGCTAGGTGGCTGTCCTGTGGGGACAGCCTCCCTGCTGTGTGATTGACAGCCAGGCTGTGTGAATGGGGGATTTGGTGCATAAAAAGCCAGTCTCTGGGACTGGAAGGCAGAGTCACCACTGGAACGAGAGAACCAATGGAAAGCTGAAGGAAGATGACTGCTGCAACTACTGGACACCCAGTGAAGCCCTGCTGCAGGTCCGAATCGCCTGAAACTTCGTCGCCAGAGGAGATCTGCAAGGAATCTTCTCCCCTTGAGCTTGGTGGGAACAACCAGCTTGCCAAACACCAGACACCAGTCCTCATCCTGGTCGAATTTGCTGTGAATCGCTGCAGTAGATCGGATACCAGTGGGAAGAGAACCAGTTTGGGTTTAAAGGAGCGCACCTTTTATTCGTCATTTTGCTCCGCTGCTGGCTTCTTCCCTGGGCAGTGCAGGACCCTCCAGCCGTCCTCCTTCTTGTCACCATGACTGAAGCTTCAGGAACCATGAGCCTGCAGGAACTGCCAGGAACAACTGCCTCAGCTACAGCATTCTTCTTCTTTAAAGGTACTGTGCAAATTCAGTCGTTTGTTTCGTCTGACCGCGGTGAAAGCGCTGGAAATCTTTCACCTCGCAGAAGGCTTGTCCTTCTCTTCTCCTTTGAATAACTTTTCCTCCAACCAACTTCATTTTGAACTCTTGGCAAAGACTTAACCGCAAACTAGTTTGAACTGTGTGATACTCTGCATAGACTCTGAACCATTAACATTGGCTCGGACCTATTGACTTGAATCCTAGTTGTAGTAGCCTTTTCTAGATCGCCCTGCCTATAACTTGTTGGTGCTGTTGATTTTGGATAACCTTGTCTTTCCTCCATTTTAAATTGCTGCAGTGCCATTTTTCTCACACTTCATTTTGAGCTTAACTTGTCCAGAATTGATTGGGTGTTGTAGTATATTAAGACTGTGATTTTCTGCTGCTTTATGATGGTGAACTTTTTTCTTAACTGATGGTGTAAATAAATGTATATTCTATTACTCAGAAACCTTGAATCCTTGTTTGTTTGAACCATAGTAATCGCTGTCCTTTGTGTAATCTCTTGTACTGTTCACTTTACACTTGAGATAAGTCTGGCTGCTCAGCCATCGTTACCACTTTACTGTGTAGTACAGGCTTGTACCAAAGGTGAAATTGTACTTACACTTGTAGTCTAAATTGTATCTGGGGTCCCAAAGTGTACTGCACATGATTCTGCCTAACAGTTTTTATGGATTTACTATGCATATCTGAAATAAACTTGATGATGATGAGTGTGTTCAAAACACTGCAGAGTGGGTGGGAGGATAGCTCAGGGCAACCAATTTGTCTTGGATGCAAAACAACAAAGAGCAACACTGATTTGAATCCAGTCCTGTGCTTAGCAACTAGTCTTCGGTATTAAATGCATTATAAAATATTAATTAAGTACAGAAGCTCATACATGGATATTTGAGTAATAAAATCAGAAAGGATACTGTATAGACTAGGATTCCTTTTCAACCTGTTGAAGGTCAAGACAATATTATGGGTTACAATGGAGTACTCAATGTTGTTTCCTCCATCCTTGCCTTTCCACAGGGCTACCAAAGTATCTTTTGTATATACAGATGATAAATGGCTAACTCAACTTCCATCGGAACCGTATTCTCTATAGCCAAATTTCAATTATCGGCAGGGCCATGAGCAATCAGCTCCAAAAGCAGCAGCTATCTTGAAATGCATCAGCAATAATTAGTTCTTCACGTCCCTCATCTAATAGTTCTTGCTTCCATGAGGCCAACACGGCTTGTTCAAAAAGGTTTCTTAGGCTGGAAGCCCCAGGATGACAACTTCTTGTGAGGCTTTCACCAATGTTCGAGACCCATGTGCAAAATAATTAAGAAGTGACAAAGAATCATTGCCATCCACCAGGCACTAGTTAACCAAGTCAACATCTGTATCTATGAACCTGATCAAAATGTTGTCATTTAAAAAACGGTCTCATTTAATCATCTGGCAACGGAACACTAGGGTACCTGCCACGGCTGAGAAATTAAATGAAAGAGGGTAATGAAAGAGTTGCATGGTTACTTTCCAAATAACCTTCAATTTTTAGGAGTACAACCCACTTGGCTGGGAGATACAAAAAATGATGACTATGGAAGTGTCCTGAGGATCCAAGAAAGTGGGCTTTCGAGGCTGACTGGAGGGATGCCTCCCAATAATTGATCTAATGCCCCTCATAGATAAAATGTAATGATATAATGCTATCACTGTCAGACTGAACATTCCAAGAATTGCTTTAGACATGCCACATGCCACATTCTCCCCCAGATTCAAATAATTTGCTGCCAGCTGCAACCTCAATATTAAAGTTAAAAGAACAACAGAGAATAATCAGAGAAGGATTTAATGTAAATTCAACCAACACATTATTAAAAGTGTCATTTAGATATGCAAACAATTACAATGCAAACAATTACATGGCCTGATTTGCCTTTGGAGAGAAACAACATCTAATTATCATCACTTGTTATCTGGAGGCAGTAATGGGTTTGACATCTAAAATGTCTGCACTACAAATTAAAAAAATACATGATGTACAAAATGACACTGAGGCCATTAGTCATATACTTCCCAAGATTCTGCCCATTGTATTACCTGAATAGAAATTACAGACTGATACAAAGTCATTCAGGTGCAATTTTTGAGACACCAGGATTCTTGCACACAAATTATAGCATGTTTTTAAAAAAAAGGTTCAATAAGTCGACTTTATTCAATTTGAGACCTGCGCCAGCTATATTACAACTCAGCAGCTATATTACAACTCAGCACATTCATGATCTCTACAGCAGCAATACCCACATGACCACACAGTGGTTCCAAACTTACCCTAGCATCCACCTTAGTACCCTCAAACACAAAACCCATTGAGAATGATGGGAGTGCATAGTGTCTGAAGTGATTCTCACAAACATTGTTAGTTGGATTGTCACTTGCCCTTGAAAAGTGACTCTCCATCAGACTAATTCTTAGTGAGTCTGTATGGTTCAGCAGAAAATGAACATCAAGTATATTCAAATGAACTGGCATCAAAGGATATTTCTCATTTATGCAGGCCCTATCTAGTCAGCTCCAGCGAAATTACCAGTCCTGCTTCTGCTTGATATGGAGATACCATGCAAGGTAACAACAGAGGCTGGCAGTATAGGACTTGTACACCCGTTAAGCCACAATTGAACTGCATCTGAGAAGTCAGAGGGAAATTTCGCAACAATATTAATTGTGAAAGGATTTGTGTGCTGCCACTATATTGTACATTCAAACTGGCACTTCCTATGCAACTGCCCCAATCTAAAACTTCAAATCTCCATCAGTCCTACTCTGCTTGGTGAAATTTAGAAAGATGTTGATGGAGATATCTGTGCGACAGGTGTGTGATCTGTTTGGTCTGCCACACAATTTAAGTTCTTCTTTTCCCTATGGGTGTCAAGGGCAGCCACATTACTACCTTCTTTTTTTGCCATTTCTGGCCACTATTAGTGCTCCAACAACAGGGTAGGTTTGAGAACATACAGGGAAAATTACCTTCCCTTTCCGTTATCCAAACAGTCTTTTAGCACAACATAAACGGTTCTTCAAGAGAGAAAAGATTAATATAGATTGTGCTGTTACACAATTAAAAATGAACAGATAGAAACAATGGGCCTCATTCCGAGTTGGCTGGTAAGGGATACCGGGCACCGGTAAGGAGGCCAGTGCCGGTAATTCCTTACCGCCCAATTCCGAGGTCCCTTAGTGGGAACCGTAAGGAACGTGTGGTCTGACCACACGTCCCTTACGGGTCCCGCTAAGGGACCAGGGCGCTAATAATGGCTTCCTAGTCGCGAGCCCGTTATTTCATCAGCTAATCAGCTATTCTGACAGGATCTAATAACCAGTCCTGTTTGCACAAATAGTTGATGGGTTGTTTCTCTGTTTTTTTTTATTCAATACCATTTGACACAACTAATTCAATTGGTAGCGATGAGGGACAGTTCCTTCTCCCACTATCCCTGTTAGATAGGCGGCACACCACCTACCACCTAGGGCAAGGCACTCCTGTTAGGGTCAGGGTGTTCTTCTACTAGGGAAAGCCAGGACACTATAAGATCACTGCAGTTTTAGGTCACAGATTGGTGTCACTCCACCTCAATCCATCTTCCTGGCCAAGGTGGCTAGTGACTTTAGGACAGAGGTAGTCATCTTCAATGTCATCTCCAATGTCTTTGACAGGTCAAATACCAACCATGGAGTTTCAGACTATCAGTCTGTCATAATGCAGAGTTCTGCACATTAAAATTAAAGATGGGTCAAGGATATCTTCAACTCATCCGCCAAACACAGCAGACCTTTAACACAATATCCACCTCCACGACTCGTGTGGGGTGCTTCTCTTTACCTTGAACCAATAGGCAACGGACCTGGGAGGGCAAAATGTATCTTAGTTTTGATGGACGGGCGACCGTGGTACGTTTTTCATAAATACAGTGCAATTTGTACATAGTATTGAAATTTACATTCATCAATTCACAGTCAAAATGTTCTTTGCTCTTTTGTTATGAAGTTCAGGAATGAACACATTTCTGTGGTTTTTTAATTTAGGTAAGTGGTTTTCACTTATGTGGTGTCCTGTTTTGGTTGAGTATCCTGCAAAGGCTTGCAATCCAAATCTGATCTTTGCCAAGTTGGATTCTGATTGTATGTAACATATATATATATATATAAATACCATTCCCTGTTGGGACTAATCATGGTGCTTGGTACTCGTGAGTCATGACTGATATGAGAAACAGGCAGACTTACCTAAATTAAAGAACCACAGAAATTAGTGCCTTGAAAAAGCCCAAGAAAGGGCGAAACACGCACACATGCCTCCTAGCAGAGTTATGTTGGCACAAGAATTGTCATCTGTGAACGAATACACTGAAACTAATGAATTAAACCAATACGTTTATTCACTAATCTGAACAGACAGAAATGTATCACATCTATCCAAAGTAGTTCCATCGTGTTGCTATCTCAGATTGTTTATGTAAGATAGGTTTGCTTTATTCTCACATCCTTATTGTGAGATGCTCATCATTTGCATTTTCTCTCTTTTTTAGGGAGCTCCAGTTCTGATCTTCAAGTCAGCTGATGATTTTGATGGAGGAATTACTTATCTGACTAAATATCCTCCAGTTCTACCTTTTCATACAAGAGGTGTCTTTCAATTTCTCAAACACCACGTGTGATCCTCTAGGGAGCTCTCATGATTCCTGCTATCTCTTGTGTCTATTTTCCAATAAAGTAGCTACAGCATTACAAATATTTGGCTCCACCTCTTGTATGCCCATGATCGCATTCTTGGATGGAAATGGTGTGATGGTGGGCTTAGACATTTACCTCAATGATAGATTACAAGAAGTTAGAGAGTGCTTTACAGAATGGGAATTAATATAGTTTCTGCATATTTAGTACAAAAAATAATCAAGCATTGAAAAGGTAAATTAACCAATACGACTTGTGATGTAAACCTACTGTACACAGTCATTAGCTGTTCTTATACTCATTAGCAGATCTATTTACCCCACTATCTAATATTGCCATTGGAACCCATTTGTATTTAGACTAAGAGCTTAACACTTGATCCAAGGACTTAACATTACAATAGACCAAGTTATTCTCCCTGCTTATGCTGACAATGTACTAGTATTTGTATCAAGTCCTTAACTTTCCTTGAGATGCATCCTAAATGTCATTGAGGTTTATGGTGAAATTTTAGGATATTCCATGAAGAAAACCAAAACAAAGTTATTTTCTATTAACCCCTTATGTACAACAAATATTCTGGGAACCTCATCGAACCTTTAGATTAGGCTAATCTCAACAGACTGAGAATCGCATGTGTTAATTCCCTACACTAAACAATATCAATAAACTCAAGTCCACTATTAGACAGCTTTAAAGAAAACATGGGCCTCGTCACGAGTTTGGCAGTATTCTGGCACTGAATCCACCGGAATTAATGTTACCATGACTTGGTTCCACTGATTTACTGGAGGATTAGAAGTGGTAGTAGGCTATGTAAGTCCCTAATTTGGAGTCTGTGGGACTTCATTGGGATTTTCGGAAAACTATCCCAGCAGTAATTCTGCCGATTTTGCCAATTTTTGTCAGTAAGGTGGCAGATTTTTCTCCTGATTTTTGCTGGAGGAAAGGAAAAATCCTCTATCTCACTGTCAAACCTGTAGTACAGCACTATGGTAATATGGGAGTAATGGAATTACTGCCACGTTAACACTGTTTTACTGCAATGCTGTACTTGTAATGCAACCCAATGTGTAAGTGTTTCCCATTGTTCTTCCAATGGTGGGGATGAGTCATAGCCACGAACATGGCAATATCTCCAAATATTCTATATTGACTAATGGGGTAATTTTAAACAATCAATAAAAAAACACAGAAAGGTATGATTATGCATACAGTTGTGTGTAAGCAGTGATCTTCATCATTGACAGAGCCGAGGAATTCAGGGGAGGCATCAGTATCCATTGAGGTCCTCTTCCGTGCCCCGATGTGTCTCCCTTCAACCCATTGATGAAATCACTTTCAAATAAATGAGACAAAAACATTTGTGCTGGAGTGAGAAAGCTGGTTGTCCCATTAACACACATGCTCAGTGGTCTGCAGGTCACATGTTGCTAGGCAACCACATTCAAATTCGAGACATGTTACCTCTTGTGCTGTGCTTCTTCCTAAATCCTGCTGCCACTCATACCAGAAAGAAGACTGGATCTCTACATAGAAAGCTGTGTTTTTCAATTGATTGCAATCATGTGTGTTTTCAATGTTTGCAAAGTATTGGGAATATATGTTTGAATGAGTGTGCACACATGTAGGTTATTGAGTATGTGTGCATGTGTGTATGTATGTGTATGTGTGAAACTGACTCTCTGTGTATGTGTCCATGCATGCCTGTGTGTGCGTGCATGCAAGGTCGTTTTCACATGTTAGTTTTGCATCAGATGTGACCACAGGCACCACATCATGAACGTATTTTACAGTGGGAATGCTCTTGTGTTTTGTGAGCATAGCATCATGAGAGAGTTTCTTTCAGTGGGAATGCTGGTATGTGTTGTGGACACTCCAGCTTGAACATGTGTCATTGAAGCAATGCTGATATATATTGTGTGCACATGATCATAAAAAACCTTTACAGTACAAATACTGACTTAACTTGAAAAACCATAACATGTTCATTTATGGCTTGCATTGCTCACATATTATTGTGTGAAAACAGTGTGTTGTGCACAATGCCAAACTGAGTGCATGCTGAACGAATGCTATCAGCTATCCTCATTTATTTAGGAAAATAGAGAATGTGAAGATTCAATAACAAAGCATAGTTATTTGTTAAACAAAGCATGACATTTTAGGAGATTAAATGCGCTCAGCAAGGAAAGCATGCTTACATTATTGTGCAGATGACATCTTTGTAAATTGTAATATGGATAATTAGTTAAATAATGTTTATTTTAATAATAATAATCCATGCAACATAGAATCTAAAAAATCACCATCTTGAAATGTTCACATCATTAAAGAAAACATGCTTCATCATGCTGGGTCAGTCATACCAAACAGATTATAAATGAATGCAACTTTAATGTGGGTGTGTATATGTTCTACTCTGAATGCTCTTAAATAAACATTTTGCAAATTCAGTCTTAATGCAATGGAACACAGATCTCCTCAATTGATCAACATCAGTTTATAAGATATTTTATTTGCAAGATGGAGTACACTTTCCTATGTAAACATTTTGCAAAAGTAATGATGTTTTAATGAGAAATTATCAGAACAGCAAGAGCAGATGAGCAAAACGAGTTATTCAATTAATGAAACCCCCTAGTGAAGATTGCGTAGCAAATAAACAAGGATGGCTCAGATGAATCTGAAGGTGAGGACTTATGGCATTACAGGACAGGAGAAAGAACTCCAGAAGCACCCAGAGGCCAATTCAATGAAGAAGCAAGTTGGGTCAGAGTTTGGGGGACCCAGCTGATTCCAAGAGACTTGATTGTCTGGGTTAGAGAAAGTCAAGCGGCTAATTTAATGCATTGACCACAGGCATCATTACAACTGTGGCGGTCTGGAAATAAGGGTGCTGTTCGTACCATACCAGCACCCTTTCTGGACTGCCCCAATACAACTTTGAGTCCTGTGCGCTCAGCCGGTCTGACCTGCCAGGCGCAACGGCCCAGGAAGCAGGGTTGTCATGGAAGGACCGGCACCGTTAGCAACAGTGCTGGTGCCTCCAAGCTCCCATTCCCAACGGTACTGGGAAGTCAGGCACCGGAAAGTGTTACGAGTCCGGCAGCAACCCACTGGTAGCAGCGTCGGGTTGCTGCTGACTCGTAATGAGGCGCCATGACTGCAGAACTGTCTAGAGGCCTAAAATTGTCACTACACCAATTTTCAAAGTTCTGAATTTAATGTATACTTCAACAATTTGGAAGCAAAATAAAATTAGCGATCTGAACTGCTTTTGTAATAAGCACACAACTTTCAAATGCCTTCAACTTAACACAATAAACTGTGCCAGGGTGTAAAAGCCTGACACTTTGCCAATATTTCAAAATTCTAAATGGTTACCTATTTCAATATTTTGGGTGCAGAAAAAAGTCATTCTCATGCATTTTTGCTACATGTATTTGACTTTTTCATGGTTACATCATTGGAAAACACCATGTTGTCGTTCGTTGTTAGGTAAAACCTTTCAACAAATTCTGTGCTGATGAAACACTGATAACAAGTTACCTCACAATGCATAGCATTAACCGGTTCTGCCCCTTATCATTCTTTGGCCAGGAAAAGTGGATTTATCAAAGCACAGAGGATGAACAAGAGGAAACCTTGTAGAAGGTTTACAAATATTTATCTGTCATTTCTTTTTTGTATGGATTTAGATTGCTCCTCGTTTTTTCTTAGTTGACTGACCTTACAACCCTTGAATCTGTGACAGGATCTGTAACCCTTTCCATTGAATTGGTTATTCAGCTGTTGGTATGTATACCCTCTGAGGCTCTGGACACCGTAAAACTGAAATTTTAACAATCAACCCATGCCACATGCTATACCAATAGGTTTTTTTTTTAGTTTGCTCCAGATAGCTCTATGCAAAAGCTTTTTTCCAATTTCTAAACAAACTCTATGTGCAAAAGCATGGAACTGCCATGGAGGCAGCCTTTGCCCCGAGCCTCACCAATATTTATATGGCACATTTTGAGGATCTCTTTATTAACAACAATAACCCCTTTTGCAATCAAGTCCAACACTGGAAAAGATATATTGACGATATATTCTTTCTTTGACAGGTTAGTAGAGCAACATTATATGAGTTCATTTCTTGGTTAAATCAATGTAACAGCAATTTTGTATTTACATGCCATTGTGACAATGTGTCGCTTGCATTCCTGGATCTACTTATTTGCCATCAAAATGGACGACTAAATACCAACCTATATTGCAAGGCAATAGATCAGAATACCTTATTACTGTATTGCAGCCAGCAACCAAGAACATCTATTTATTTATTTATGTATTTTAGTTATTGTTTGCTTGTTAGGCGCTTATACAGGAAATACATTCTGTCTCAAACCGGCCACAGAGCAGCATGGAGGGAACATGGGATAGCAGTACAATTAAATACAAATAATACAGATGGGGAGGGACGGCTGAACCTACTATGCCTTGTGAGTATTCAGAACATGCAAGTGCAGGAAGGAAGAGGGCAGTGGGGTAGGTGCTGTGGTGGCCGTGCTCGAGGGGATCCACCAATGGAGTGCAAGGTATGGTAAGTGCTATGTGGCCAGGACCCGCATTGGTTGGAAAGTGTGAATCTCCAGTGCGGAGGGTGTGCCGAGGCAAGCCCTGAGGAAGTCATATGCTGGGGAGATTGGGTGTGGATGGTCAGAGGCACAGATGATGCCTAAGGGTCCAAAACACCAATCACATCAACTGTGGGATTAGCAGAGGAAGGAAGAAGGGAAGGAGGAGGAAAAGAGGAGAGTCTTGAGGTACTTTTGAAACTTCAGATGGTCCTGCTCAAGATGCAGAGGGAGAGGGAGGCTGCTCCGATGTGGAAAGTGAGTGGCCCTGTGCTCTCTGTTTAGCAAAACGCTTTACATACAGAGAGTTGGTGCCAGAGGAGCCTAGAGGTCTAGTAGGAGAGTATTTGGTCAGAGAGAGTTGCAGATAGTGTGGTCCCTGGCCCCAGAAAACCTTTTGGATGATAAAGAGGGATTTGAATTTGATCCGTGCAACAACCGGGAGCCAGTGGAGGCTTTTTAGAGCAGGAGCGATGCGGTCCCTGGGTTTAAGGCCAAGGATAAGTCTCACTGCTCTATTCTGGATTAGCTAAAGGGGTCACAGAGTGGAAGAAGGTAGATTGAGGAGGAGGCTGTTGCAATAGTCAAGCCTAGAGAGTACCAGGGCTCGGGAAACATTGAGCTACGGGGGAAAGTGAGAAATGGGAGAATTCCTTTGAGAAGGAAGAGTTGTAAGTGGCAATTCTTCACAATGTCCTGCATGTGAGGGAGGAAGGATAAAGAGGAGTCAAAGATGACTCCAAGGTTTCTGGCGTCAGAAGAAGGAGCAGGAGGAGAGCCCAGGGTGTGAGGCCAGAGAGAAAGGAAGAAGGTGGAAGCAGGGGCCCCAATATGAAGGATATAATTTTGCTTGCATTGTGCCAGAGATCATTGGAAGAGCACCAAACCTGAATGGCAGACAGGCAGTCAGGGATGAAGGATGGTGCGAGTCTGACAGCAGGAAGTCTGAAAAAGTGTTGTCTTTATAACACTGGAATTTGGGGGAGAAGGAGGAGATGAGGCATGCCAGTGGAGCAAGGTAGATGTTAAAGAGCCAGGGGGAGAGGATAGGTCCATGGGGAACACCACAGGTAGAGAAGGAAGTAGGAGAGGAGAAGTTGCCCAGGGTGACATGGGAAGAGCAGTCAGTTCCGAAAGAAGTCAGCCATTCCAGTGCCCATTTCAAGATACCATGGGTATGATGGAGCCTTTGTATGAGGAGGGAATGGTTGACAGTGTCAAAGGCAGAGGAGAGATAAAGTAGAATGAGGACAGCTGGGGTGTTGGAGTCCAGGGATGCAAGCAATTCTTCGCGGGTGTTCAGAAGAGCAGTTTCCGTGCCTCATGCTCGGAATCCAGATTGATGATCGTGGAGACCACCAACAAGTTCAGTGTGAGCTGGGGCAAGGCCAGCTTCTCCAGCAGTTTCCCCAGGAAGGGGGTGATTTAAATAGGGCAGTAGATGGATGGACAGGTAGGGTCTGCTGAAGGCTTTTTCAATAGTGGTGGCACAAGAGAATGCTTGAGGGAGGAGGGGAAGATCCAGTGGTGAAAGAGTGGTTGCAGAAATCAGCGAATGCGGGGTTAAGAGAGCCAATGTTGTCCTGGAAATTTCTGAATGAGTAGGGGGTTACCTGTTTGGAAGAAGCCTTCATAGTGTAGACAACTCTGGTAAATTCTACCGGTGTTACAGGGGTGAAGGAGGAGAAAGTGAAAGGACAAGGGGGAATGGCCAAGGGAGGCAAGGGGGTGTGGGATGGGTTAGGTGGGTGAGTAACAAGGGTGTTCAGGATGTCCTGAGTTTTGGTGTTAAGGTGTGTGGCCAGGACATTGCAGAGGGCTTGGGAAGGAAGAGGGGATAAAGAGACTTCGGAAGGGTTGGATAGCTCCCTGCAGATTTTGAAACATTTAGCTGTGTTATTGGATGCACCTGATACCTATGCCTGAATGTGGGCCTTTTTCTTGGAATGGATGGCGAGTCTCTATTGCCATTGGAGCAGGCGGCAGGCCAGTTTGTCAGAGGGTGAACCTGAGGTTTTCCACTTCCATTCTGCTGCTCTGCACTTTCGTTTCAGGGCTGCAAGTTCGAAGTCATACCAGGTGTTATGCTTAGAGGCAGGTTTCAGGCAGATCCTCATGACTGGGACAAGGATATCAAGGGTATTGGTTATTGCTGAGTAATGATTTCTGAGAGCAGAGTCTGTGGTTGAGTCTGAGGTAGGTGGAGAAGGGGGGATGAAGGTAGTGCCAAAGGGAGAAGCTAACACTTATTGTTTCATCAGGCGAATGTTCGAGAATGAGGTTGGCAGGGCTTTTGTGGGTGTGGTAGGTGGGCCCAAGGGAACCGGGTGTGAGGAGAGGAGAGAATGGTATATGATATGATATGATATGATATGGCATTTATAACGCACCTATACACAAGTGTTTCAAGGCGCAATGAGGCAGGGGGGGAACAAGGGGAGACAGACAACGATCCTACTAGGCCAGGTGTCATTCAGATCACGCAAGTGCAGGGTGGGGGGGATTGGAAAAGTGCAAGGGGGAAAGGGAGAGGAGAAGTGCAGTACAGGTTTAGTAGAACAAGATAAATAATAAGGGCCAGCTGGTGGCAAGTGCAAGATAAGTGCAGATAAGTGCTGGGAGGAGGGGCTGTAGGGATACAGAGACAGTCCCACAGTGCAGAGGTTGACAGGTAGGCAGTGCAGGGGAGAGTGGCAGGGCCACGGACCGGTGTAGGTGAGTGGCCCCGTTGCAGATTCAGTGCAGTTTCAGTAATATTAACAGGGGAGAGGGAGAGAGAATGCAGAGGCAAAGAGGAAGGTTTTGAGGTGCTTCCGGAACCGGAGATGGTTCTCTTCAAGTATCAGGGAGGCAGGAAGGCTGTTACAGAGGGAGGCCCCTGCAGCGGAGAGAGATCTACCCCCAACTCGTTGCTTGGAGAAGCGGCTGACCCTGAGGGAGTTGGAGGTGGATGAGCGAAGAGCTCGAGAAGGAAGATATTTACGAAGAGAGAGTTGAAGGTATTTTGGGCCGAGGCCCCAGAAGGCCTTGTGGACAATGCAGAGGGTTTTGAGCCAGTGTAGCGATTTCAGTCATGGAGACGTACGGTCCCTGGGATTGAGGCCAAGGACAAGTCTCGCAGTCCTTTTCTGGATGAGTTGCAAAGGGTGGAGAGTAGAGGAAGGCAGATTTAGATAGAGGCTGTTACAGTAGTCCAGCTTTGAGAGAACCAGGGCTCTAGAGACAGTGAGCTTCTGGGGGAAGGAGTGGCAAGGAAGGATACCTCTGAGGAGGTGAAGCTGGTAGTGTGACTTCTTAGAGACATCAGATATGTGACGAGAGAAAGAGAGTCTGGAGTCAAAGATGACCCCAAGGTTTTTAGCCTTGCAGGTAGGAGCAGGAAGAGGGCCAAGAGAGGTTGGCCAGAGAGCTGCAGGGAAGGAGGGATTGGGTGTGCCGATGAGTAGCATCTCAGTCTTACTGGCATTAAGGCAGAGGTCATTGGCGGCACACCATTCCTGGATAGCAGAAAGACAGTCAGAAGGAGAAGAGGAGGCCGAGGGTAGCCTGAAAGTGAGCTGGGTATCATTCGCATAGCACTGAAAATTGGGGCAGAGAGCGGCGATGCGGTGGGAAAGAAGTGCCAAGTACTGGTTGAACAGCCAGGGAGAGAGGTTAGATCCCTGTGGGACACCACAGGTAGAGAAAAAGATGTCAGAGAGGAAGGACTCCAGTTGGACCTGGGAGAGTCTATTGGAGAGGAAAGAGGACAGCCACGCCAGAGCCTGACCAGTGATACCCAGGTTATCATGGAGACGGTTGGGCAGGATGGTATGGTTGACAGTATCAAAGGCAGAGGAGAGATCAAGCAAAATGAGAACACAAGGAGTGTTTGAGTCAAGGTTCGAGAGCAGGTCCTCACGGATGTTCAGGAGAGCAGTGTCCGTGCTTCTGGCAGCTCTGAAGCCAGACTGATGGTCGTGAAGACTACCAACAGATTCAGCCTGGAGATTAAGCTAGGAGATGGCCAGTTTCTCCAGGAGCTTGCCCAGGAAGGGAGTGATAGAGATTGGGCGATAGCCGGGCAGGAGGGGTCGGAGGAGGGTTTCTTAAGAAGGGGGTGCACAAGGGAGTGCTTGAGGGGGGATGGGAAGACTCCAGAGGTGAAGGAGTGATTGCAGAAGTCAGCCAGGGCAGGAGCCAAGGAGTCAATGTGGTCCTTGATGGTTTTGGAGGAGCATGGGTGGACCTGTTTTGACGAGACTTTCATAGATCGGACTTGTCTCGAAACCTCGTCAGCAGAAAAAAGGGGAAAGGCAGAGAAGGAGGGAGGAGGGGTGGCTGCAGAAGGGCCATAGGAAGAGCATGGAATAGAGGGTGGGAGGTGATAGGAGGAGAGAGAGGACAGGATGTCCTGAGTTTTTGAAATGAAGTGAGAGGCCAGTGCCGTGCAAAGGGCCTGGGAGGGGACAGGAGCGGTAGAGACTGCAGCAGGGTTGGCCAGCTCCTTGCAGATTTTAAAGAGTTTGGCCGAATTATTTGATGCCGCAGAGATGCGGGCTTGGAAAAGGGCTCTCTTCTTGGTGAGAACGGAGAGCTGGTATTGCCTTTGTAGTAGGCGGCAGGCCAGTTTGTCAGAGGATGCACATGAAGCACACCATTTCCTCTCTGCCACCCTGCACTTGCGTTTAAGGGTGACGAGATCAGAGTCATACCAGGAGTTACATTTGGCTTTGGGCTTCAGGCAGATTCTCATGACAGGGGCAAAGATATCAAGAGTATCAGATTTAGCAGAGTGAAGCGTGGAGAGGGCTGTGTCAGGGTGGGAGTCAGCCGAAGAGGGATGGGGGGGCATCCTGGTCTGACCATGAAAGAGGGGTGACCAGAGATGGAGCGATCGAGAGGTCGGAGTGGATGATGGAGTGCAGAGTGTGTCCAGCTGAGTGGGTTGGACCACAGGGGAGGATGTAGAGGGGGAGGGAGGTGCAGAGGTCAATGAACAGAGTGGATGCTGAGGCAGAGGCATCCAATTGGATGCTGAAGTCATCCAAGAGGAGGAAGTTGGAAGTAGATGCAAGTAAGGAGGAGCAGAAATCAGCCCATTCAGAGAGGAACAGAGTGGTAGGGCTTGGAGGCCGGTAGATGTTAGTAATTGTCAGAGTGGAGGAGGGAGAGATGTCCCACTTGCAGACCAGGCTCTTGAAGGAAGTATAGAGTTGGGTGGGTACGATGGAAGAAGGAACCCACTCAATATAGATTAAGGCAACCCCACCACCAGTACAGTTTGGTTGAGGCGTGGACATGATCTTGATGCCAACAGGGAGGAGGGAGTCAAAAGCAGAGACTGAGCTGTCATTAAACCAAGTCTCTGTGAGAGAGAAAAAGTCGAGGTCAATGTCTACAAGTAGGAGGCAGATGTCAGCACAGTGTTTGTTGGTAGAGTAGCCGTTAGAGGTTGCCAGTTGGAGGCGGTCTCTGCCTTTGAAGGTTTTCTGAGGAGGAGCACAGGGGTACAAAGGGTACTCCGGTCTGGGGGAGGAGGGACAATGAGAGTGGTGAGGGGAGAGGCAGCAGAAGGAAGGAAGTTAATGAGGGAAGGCAGGATCTGGTCAAAGAGTAGGAGGTTGGGTTGAGGACTCTGAACCAGGATAGTGCCAGTGTGTTAGATATTAATGATGCAGCGTGAGGATGAGAAGCCAGCCAAGAGGACTTCCCACTTGGTTGCACTGTTAATGGGAGAGGAAGTGAAAGGGGAGAGAGTATAGATGACATGAGGAGTACAAATATTTGAAGAGGGTACAGAGAAGAGTATATCCGTGAAGACCTCTCTGGAGGTTTCACTGACGTAAATGCCTGCGATGGGAAGGCCAGGGTTTGCACGCAAGAAGTCTATTTTGTGCTTTTTCATTCCGAACTTAGTGAGAGAGGGGGGCTAGTAGATAGAGTAGCAATTAGAGAAGATAGGAGATATGATGAGTGCCATTAGGGTGACAGAGGGAAGTTGAAAGGAGAAGGATGACTGCACTGCAGGGTTCTGAGCTACTCTCAAAGGTAGCCTATCAGTAGTAAAGAACACAATGCAATGAAGTTAGAGTGCATGATGTCAATACACACAGCTAAAAGCAATTGTCATGAAAGGCCACACATGCAGTGAATCAGGGTGCATGATGTAAATACAATCGGCTAAAAATGATTGTCATGAAAGGCCACAAATGCAGCGAGTCAGGGTACAGGATGTAAATACACACAGCTAAAACGATTTTGAGCAGAGCACAAACCAGAGAGAGAAGGGAAAGGAGAAGAGGATAAGCAAAGTGAGATGTACAAAGATATAGATCAGGCTGCTAGGGTACTAGGCAAAATAATATTTCAACCATCACTCACTGGAGGCTCACAAGTTCATAGGGGTGCTGAGGCCCGAGTTCATGGGAGAGCATAATTTGTGGTGGTGGAGAACATGTGTTGAGCGTCCCCAGCCCGGACAGGCTCAGACAGTGCCTTAGGAGAGGGCAGGCTACTGCCTGCCGGTGTTCTGATTGGCCTGATGAATGCTGCCCTGACCAATAAGGATTGAGAAGGCAGATCACTGTGAGCCTTCGGGTGCCTAGCTGATAAAGACGAAGAAAAAGGCCACAGGGAGTTCTGCTGGAAGAAGATACAGCAGAGCTTATGATTTGCAGGAGGGAGCCTCAGAACAACTGGTGAGGCGAGCAGAGGGAGACCAGCTGTTGCTCGGCAGATGAAGAAAGCAGCATTGAGGGACAATCTACCGTATGGGCATTTTTTGAGAATGCTGCGGAATTGTACTTTGAATAGTGACTTCAAACAAAATGCATCCATTCTAGGAGCAAAACTATCAGGCATAGGCTACCCTCATAAACAAATAAAAAGATCAGCCAAGAGGACACGGTACACTGATACTGAACATTTGTTAAACATTCGAGAAAAAAAGCCAGCATCAGACCGAGTTGTCTGTGTTACTACTTTTTCAAAGCACATGGTGCAGTTGAAGAAACTAATCAGACAACATTGGAATCTGGTTACGAGTACAGGATGTACAGCAGGTTCCCCTTTATGCACACTCAAGCGTGGTAAGAACATTTCCGATAGATTAGTGCATTCAAGACTACAAATTGTTTCATTTAATTACGCACAAAACACCCTACGTGCAGCTTGGACACAAGAACGTTTGCCCTTCATGGGCCACTATCCATGTGGCATGTGTAGTATTTGCCAATTCACCATAAACACAAATGTTTTCATTCATGAAACCTTGTCTTTTGAGCTGCTGCAATTTATGTACTGCCAATCCACCAATGTCATATACGCCATCAGGTGTCCCTGCGATTTACGATATATTGACATGACAACAAGAAAAGTGGTGACCAGGATTAATGAGCATTGGTCACGTATTCAAACAAGGAACATGACAGCATCACTGGTCCAACATTTTGTGACAGCTAACCACACCGAAAATGATATGCGGTGGTTAACAATTGATTTGATTGATTTAATGATTAAGGTATTTGTATGGCGCATAACCACGAGGGGACCAGGTATTGACTGCATCTAGGTGCTGATGTAAATACTGGCACCACACTGTCTCATATGTCTGTCAGGTCATTTACGACAATGTATAGGAAAAGATGTGGATTTAACTGTTTCCTGAAAACGGTCAGTGAGTTGATCCTCTGGAGCTCGAATGGAAGAGAGTTCCATGCCCGAGGTCCAAACTAGGAAAACCGCCTGTCGCCCCAAGTGGTTGTTCTTGTCAGTGGGGCTTGCAGAAGGTATTGGTCCTTAGAACAAAGGTGTCGTTGAGGACAGTGCACCTGGATTTTTGCAGTCAGGTAGGCTGATGCCAGCCAATTAATGCATTTGAAGATCAAACAGAGTACTTTAAACAGAATTCTCTGCTGATCTAGAAGCCAATGGAGATTCCTCTGACATTGTGAGATAGATGTCTTTCTGGGTAATGAAAAAATCAACTTCAGAGTGGAGTTTTCTGAAATGTTTGAGCCCCTATAAGAAGAGCGTTACAGTAGTCTAAGCTAGCATTTGTGAGTACACCTATTATCATTGGGTGATCCTTCTCAGAAATGAGTGGAACGACAGTTTTTATCAGTCTCAATTGATAATATATGGATTTGACTGTCTGCCTAATCTGAGAGTTACAATCCAAATTTGACTTCCCGATAGAGCCAGGTTCCTCACTGTATCTGAATTTTTTGTAGGGACACCAAACAGTGAGGGGCAGGGAGTTCACTGGACAGTATTTTGTACCTGTCTCTTGGGACTGAGTACAATAACACTGGTCTATCAGGGATTTAACTCGAGTTTATTGAACTGCATGCAATCTTTGATTTTATTGGCAAATGCCAAGACTCAATCTATTGCTTCCCAAGGATGCTTGAGTCTTACGTAGATCTGTGTATCGTCAGCGTATGAGTGATACGACAAACCAAACTCAGAGAAGATGTTCAGCAAAGTGCAGATGTAGACATTGAAAAACAGCACTGAAAGTGAGGACTCCTGAGGCACCCCACATTCCATGGAGATGGCATTGGATAAATTGGCCCCATTTTCACCTGTTGGGTACAGGTAGTCAGGAAAAACACAAACCATCTCAGACCTTCATCCAAGACCTGTGCCACTGAAGATAGTTTGGCCAGGAGTATCTCAGAATCGACAGTGTCAAAGGCCCAAACTGTCACCAGGGCTGTTTTGGTGCCATGGCCAGGTCTGAAGTCCGACTGAAAGGAGTCGAGAATGTTATATTTGTCCACATAACTCTGCAGTTGACTTGTCACAACTTTTTCCAAAATATTGGTGGGCCATAGCAGGCTGGCTATTGGGCGATAATTGGGTAGGACTTTATGATCCAGCGTCAGCTTCTTTAACAGGGGAGTAAGATAGTTTCAGGTCTTGTGGAACACATCACTGAGATAATGAAGCATTAACCATTGTCTGTATAGCCATGCCAAGGGCAGCAGTGTGCTGCTTTGTCAAATAGGCTGTGATCGAATCATAGTCCAAGTTACTGTGTTTCAATTTTTCCAGAAGACCAATATTTTCTTCTGTTCCTACAGTGGAGAGGTTGGATTTCGGGCATGACACTGCCAAGGTACGTGGGCCTGTTTTTTCTGGTACACTATCAATATCAATAGGGCAACTATTTATACTCTTTCTAATGGTTTTGATCTTTTCCTGGAAGAAGCAATTGAACTCGTTGGCCATAGCAAATGATGCTGCCAGACTTCAATTGATGCAGTCAAGAATAGTGACGTTTTTTATGGCAAGAAACAGAGCCTTCGGCCTGTTTGCAGCCAAATCAATTTGAGTTTGCAGCGATGCAGATTTAGCAAGCATGATTTCTCATTTATAGATCTCCAAACCTAATTTGGCTGCCTGATGATTGGTTGCGTTTCTGGATTTAAGCCATATGTTTTATTTCTTCCTGTATTGTTGTTTTAGACCTTTCAGTTTTGCATTGTACCACTGATTATTATTCTTGTAAATTATTTTTATATTTTTTAGCGAGCAGTCCGATTGCAATTAATTTGCAAACATAGCATAACTTTGTAAAGGTATTCAGTGCAGTCAGTAGTAGGTTGCATGGGGGGTAAATCCTGAAATAAATCAGTAATGGAAATGCGATTGAGGTCCTTTTCATGGCGATGCAGTTGCTCCTTAATGGGGGTATTTTGTAGCTGGGAGCAGTAGGGGCTGAACATAGAAAAACCCACTATAAAATTATCAGACCAACTCACAGGAATATGTTCGAGTTTGCCTAGCCTTAGGCCTCGGTATATCACAGGGTCCAGACAATGCCGGAACAGTGATGGATTCATCGCTTACGTACATATGTATAGGGCAAGAATGATGAACTACAGTGGTCAGTTCTGCTAGCCTAAACATGTGAGTCCATGGAGGGGGTGGTTGGTAAAGCATGCAATGCATGCTTCTAACAACACATTTGGTTGTTGGACACGGTTTTCATGCATTGCACGTGCCAATAATTGGGCCCCTAGAATGTTGGCATCAAATGGGAAGCATTCAAGCAAAGTTCGGCTTAGGGTTTGTCCATGTTGACCACAAGGGAAATCAGTGTACATGGTGAAGTGTACTTTTCAATTTATATCCCCAGTTTACTGACTTAAGGTGAAGCTTTGTTGTTGAGTTGGGATGTGCTGGGATGTGCTGGGGTGTGCTTTGGAGCCAAGTTGGTATACAAATATTTCAAATATGTCCTCCATGTACTCCACACAGTAAAACCACATGTGCGGGCCAACTATCCCTAAATAGGGGACAGGGGCAGTGTTTTGGAGCCAAGCCGGTAAAAAACATTTCCAATATGATCTCCACGGAGTATACATGGAAAAACAATATGTGTGGTCTACCTCTTGTTAAAAGAGGCAACACTAAAGCAAGACTTTCAGCTTCCAAAATTGAAAGCAAATGAGACACCGAATGGAGGCGAAGGGGACTGAACGGTCGGCCGTGTTACGTGGAGTGGTACTAGGAACAGAAAATGAGTGAGTAAGATGAGTGAGCATAAAATATTTGTGCCGCCTCAGCTGGTATAAGAATCTGTTAACATGACTGGCTTGATTTCATTTTGTACACAGTCTTCAGTAATAACTGTAAAACACATCTGGCAAAGTAGTACACAGCAAGGCAGGGCATGTGATTCTAAATCTAGAGGACCTGTGACATAGGCCAGCTTTTGAAGCCTCTTTATACTGTTTTTGAAGTCTCTTTATACAGTCTTTGGATCGATGGTGTAATTCAGCCCCCTTTAAAATGCAGCTTTCGTTTTGATTTTCAGACTCGTGTAACCCCTTGATGTGATGAACATTGATGTAGTAATGATATCTTAAAACGTCCTGAAACGAGTTGCTCTAACCCTTTTCTAAACAACTTTCTACCTGAGTGGAATTTGGAATCAACAAATGTAAAGACAAAAAAAAATCAGTATACAAACACTGAGGACAACCTTTAGGTGTAAGAGTGCATGCATGTAACAGGGATGCAATGACTCTATGTAGTGCCCCAGTAGTAACGAGTCGCCAAGAGTTGTGTGTGCTAATTTGTGTTACTTCTGAAAGATTTGGAAGCAATGACATGCCACATGGTTCTAAAAAAGGCTTAAGGTCAAGATTTGAGTGTTTAATGGTCATGCTATATGGTGCTTGGCTTAAAATGGTGAATTTCCAGAGTAGATTTCTAAACGAATGAAACATTTTCAACAAAAATGCTATGTGCACGAGAATGTACACTAGCTCACTACAAAAAATGTTTTTCATCTCTTTTTTCCTTAGGATTGGGCTGCACCCCTGTCGATCAACTTTGTTTTTGTCTTGATGATGGCTGGTATATGCAATTCAGGAAGAACATACAGTCGAAACTCGAGTCGACAATATGGAGATACTGTATTGATTCACATTGACTGACAGCTGTTGTAAAGTGAAAAGCTTAAACTGTATCACAATTATATTTGATGTAGGCCATTGAGAAAGGAATGGTGCAATGCTGGTTGCTTATTATTGTATTTTTGCACTTGAGTTGGATATATAGACCCACTATTGCCATTTTATCAGTAACATTCTAGAAGTGTATAGAAGAGCAAAGTGCTGCAAATAAGTAAACTACGTTTTTGCTCATATTGGGACGTGTATTTTGTTTGAAAATGTCATAAAGGTGGTTCTTGTCTAGTTGTTTAGCTTGCCTCCAAGGGTGCAGCTTATGTGCTCGTGGTTTCCTTGTTCACCAAGTGTGGAGTGGCCTTTCTACTCCCCAGGCAGCTTTGTGGGACTCTCCCTTTGTCCTACTGTTTTGTTGATGCCTGACCAGTCATAGTGGCTGCCATGTTTCATATGCCACTTAGATTTGGCATACAAGGAAATCAAACTGCAACCATTCATCTGTAAATTGCTGGGTCGGCATGTGTGTGCAAACAGGTGGTGAATCAAATATGGGGGACTAGAAGGAAAACACATTTGTTGAGTGGGATATTCTATCTATGTATCACCATTCGTGGAACTCATATTTATTCAATGTCAATCCCAACCTGGTTCTATAATTACTCAGTTTCTACTAGCAAGGGAATAGGAAGAGGATATGATATGATAGTTTATTTATATTGCGCCTATACACAATGTGTTTCAAAGCGCTTCAAGGCAAGGGAGGGAACAAGGGGAAAAAACAATGACATTCTTACAGGCCATGAACAGTAAGGATGTGAAATTAACTATTGTACTCAGCCTGACGACATTTCAGATAGTGCAAGAGCTAAGACATAGATAAGATGGGGAGAGTGGGAAGGGAATGGAAACAGACAGGCAACTACCGTACTAGGCCTGAGGACATTTCTGGTAGAGCCGGAGAAAAACAAAAGGTGAGGGAGAGGGGTGCAGTAAGGGAGAGGAGGAACAAAACAAGTGACTATCATACTAGGCCTGAACGCATTTCAGATAGTGCTGGAGGGGTGGTGGGGAGGAAAAAACAGTAATGGGAGGATGGAGGAAACAGAAGAGGTTGCTATCATATTAGGTCCAGGGACAATTCTGATAGAATAAGTGCATAGAAGAAAGTAAGGGGAGATAGAAAAAAGGAGAAGGGAAAGGAGGAGAGAACAGAGAGTAAGCCGTCAAAAAGAGTGGAGAAGCAAGAGTGGAGAGTGAATACAATTGCAGAAGTCAGTAGTAACTCATAATGTTGCAAGCCTGGATACAAGATGAAGATGGGAACAGCATGATTCAGGGCCACCATGAGTACAAGATGCAAAGGAAGCACAGCAATGAGAGTTGAGAAAGGGTGACGCACCATGAATGAAGTCCATAAAAGTCAAATCCAGCATTGGCCACAAGACTGTGATGGTGAAACCAGAATGTATCAGGACAGACTCCTGCAGAAGAAGGCTGGAGGGGGTTGAGGACAGTCATCAAATGTGACAAAATAGTGTCTATATGTAATGAAGGATTACAAGTTAAATGGGATATCTCAGCCTATCCTTATTTATGGAGCAATGCATTTTCATGTGGCCAGTTTTCATTATAATCACTGTAACTCCTCATTAGTTCATGGATATGGATTCCTGTCTTTAAGTTAAATCTCTTTTCCATGTCATGAAGTTAATTCTTTATCCTCACCCGTCCATTGATATGGTGGAGTGTGACCCATCTCCTTCGGTATTCTTCAGGATTTTAATCAAGGGAATTTTGGAAACCCTTATGGTTTGTCAAATGCATCTCCTGTTGAAGGGATAGATTATCAAGTACAGCACCATGGATTTGTTTGGTTTCCAAAGTATCTAAAGGACAATGGGGATCATTGCAAGTTTTGTGGTGTGGGAAATGTGCCAGCATTTCCGTTACCAAAACTTTTTCCACCCTTCAAAAGTACAGCTTTGCCAATGAGGGACACAGATTTACATCCAGCCAAGAGATGGAGGTAAATCAGGCCCACACTGGCAAACAAATGCTAGTATTAACGGTACCGGTATTACCTGTGCTGGTAATTCTGACAATTCCCTCCATATAGTCCTATTGGACGCCATGGAATGGGGATTTACCGCCCTTTCCGCCACCTGTAATATCCCAGTAATAACAGTATATCAGATGGCGGAAGCGGTAGGTGAGTTTGCTGGTGTCCCGCTGGAATTGCTGGTGGGATACCGGCAAACTTCTAATAACCTGCTATGTCTATTTGAATTGTGTGTGTCAAAAATGTTTATACAGAGCGATTCCCAGAGTGGAAATACCTATTTTCTTTGGGGCGGATCTGAATCTCTGTCAAGTTAAATTTCTTGGCTGTTCCTTGTTTACATGCTTCTAAATCTACTTGCCTATTCCAGATACTTTGGCTATTATTGAATGCCAAAAATGATTGTTTTAACCTGATGGGACCCTTCTATAATAGGTTCCAATGTTCCATTATGACTTTTGTCATTTTAAATGAAAGATTTTTTTATTCATCCTCACACATACAATTGAACTATGGGATCTTTCTTTGTTCTCTACTACAGCAAGGTGTGCCTTTGATTATTTATGGCTCATTTGTGGTCTCATTTCACCAGCTTGGCTGGATAGCCCTTCTCCAAAGTGTGTGTGACATAATCATAGATTGTTTGTTACAATCATTATTTACTGAGTTTTTTTAATAAACCTGATGAACCATCAAATGGTAAACTACCTTGGATTGCTTTTGGATAGAAACTCTTGAAATTGTGAAGAGAGTTACTGGGCCTCATTACGATCGACCCGGTATGGAAACAATGGTGGCGGTCTGACCTGGCGGGTTTAACACCGCCCACCTGGAGGCGGACGAGGAAACCCTGGCAGCATTACGAGATGCTGCCGGTGTTTCCATGATCCCCATTCCCATTGAGTCCCATAGGACTCAATGGGAATGGGGATTAACACCATCCCGCCTCCGTGATTCCCGGGAAACCGGGGTTGTAATGCCCCGGTAATTCCGGGAATCATGGAGGCGGAATGGGAATACGAGTCTGGCGGTAACCAGGTGGTTTTACCGCCTCGGTTACCGCCGGACTCGTAATGAGGCCCACTGTCTGTCAGTTTCTTATAAAGGCTTAGGAAACATGCTGCTGCATTGTTGTCTGGGAAATGTGTTTCTCTGTTACTCATGGTGTGAAGTAAATAAATAAAACGGAGATGATACAGTATGTGTTCTATGTTAGCTTTCAAAGGAAAGACATGGAGTTGGTCCTAAACATATATTAGACCTAAAATTCAACACTGTTTTTTCACACATATCAAATCATTCACAATTTTATTACACAGTTTTCTCACACAATAATATATTTCCATAAAACCCAAAAAAGTAATGGATACAACCATAGTCTGATACAAAAATAGCAAAAAATAGCATGTACACACACATTATACAATACAAATCCACAATTATATCAATTCTGAATTTTGCTAGTGTGAATAAATTGATTGCACTCTCTCACGCTGTGCCAAAAGCCTAATCAAAGAATGGCAGCATGTACACACACATTATACAATACAAATCCACTGTTATATCAATTCTGAATTTTGTGAGTGTGGATACATCGATCACACTCTCTCTCGCTGTGGTAAGAGCCCAAGCTCTAGCCATAGATTAGATGGCTTTTGGCTGAGAGCAGGATAAAATTGTAATGAATCAAAACTGACCACATTTAGAGATTGAAGAGGAGGGCTGATATGCATGCTCCTTGTGTAACTCCCGTGTTGACTGGTCGGGCTTGGGAGGAATAGGTGGAGAGTAGGGTTATTTGTTTCCTATTTTTGAGGAAGGATGCTATCCATTTGAGAGCGGTTCCACAAATTCCTAGGGAGTGGAGGCGGTCAAGGAGGATTGAGTGGTTGATTGTGTCGAAGGCGGCGGATAGGTCAAGAAGGATTAATGCGGCGCATCCCGCAGAGTCTGCCGTGTTTTTAAGGTCATCCCAGATTGCGGTTAGGGTGGTTTCGGTTCCATGTCGGGCTCTGAAACCTGATTGAGCAGGGTCTAGGAGATTGTTGGCTTTGACAAAGGCATTTAGTTGGGAGTAGGCAGTTCGGTCGATGAGTTTGGCAAGGAACCTGGTGTTTGAGATGGGGCGGTAGTTTTTGGGCTCGAGAGGGTCGAGGGAAGGTTTTTTTATTAGAGGTTTGACATGAACCGTTTTGAATGCGTCGGGAAAGTCATTTATGATGGTTCTTGCGTGTTCTCCTGCGTAGGTAGATGCAAACATTTCTTTGAGGGTTGTGGCCGGGCAGGGGTCCAGCGGAGTGCCAGATGGTTTGCGGGCAGAGAGGAGTTTGAGAAATTGGTCAGCTGATATTAGATTAAAGGAGTCGAATGTTGGTTGGGTAGTGGTCGCAGGCGGTGGGTTGGCCGGTATGGAGGGTGGTTTGCCTGGTGGGTGTAAGAGAGCTAGTTTGTTGGTTAGAGTGTTTGTTCTTTTTAGAGCTGTGGAGTAAAAGTGGAGCGAGAGAGAGTCGCACAGCGATTGTGAGGGGGTCGGGACGGTGGTGGTGCATGATGGTTTGGTGAATTCGGTGATGATTTTGTGAAGTTCTTTGCTGGGGTTTTTACAGTTTAGGATTCGGGAGATGTAATGGGCTTTTTTTGCTTTCTGCATTTCGGCCTTGTACTGATGAAGGTGACGGGCCAAGGTGGATCTGCTCATGGGTGTTTTGTCTTTCCACCATTTGCGTTCTAGGTATTTATATAGTTGTTTACTGGTCTTCAATTCAGGTGTGAACCATCTAGGGAAAAGGCTGCGGCGGGCTGATGGTTTGCAAGAGGATGTGAGCCGCATTAGTGAGGTGTTGAGCCATGAGTCAAAGGCGTCGGGGGTTAGTTGATTATTGAGTAGCAGGTAGGCGGAGGAGACTGGAGGAGTGCGTCAGCTAGGTCAGGAAGGATTATTATTTTCTTCCAGCATTTGCAAAAAAACGGAGGTTCAAGTTCGGGTACGGGAAGCGTGTTGGGTGAGCGAATGGCGAAAGAAACATTGAAGTGATCGGATCAGATGATAGGGGTGGGAGGGTTTAGATGTATCAGGTTGTGGGTGCTGAAGATGGCATCAAGAGTATGTCCTTCATCATGAGTTGGGCCGTTTAAGTGGGGTTGGAGGTTAATTGTGTCAAGGCCGTCAACCAGAGAGTGTGTCATAGGGTTGGTGGGAATGTCGAGCCATATGTTGAAATCTCCTAGAAGAGTGAGGTTGGGATGGTTTAGTTGGAGGGTGGCAATCGAGTCGCAGAGGTTGTTTGAGAATTGTCTGTCGTAGCCAGGGGGTCTGTAGATTATTAGGAAGCTGTGGGAGAACGAAGGGGGAAGGGATAGTTTAACAAGGAGTGATTCGCAGGAAGGAATGGAAGGTTGGTTGTCGATGATTGAAGCGTGGAAGTGAGACTTGAAGGCAAATGCTATTCCTCCTCCTCTAGAGGGACGATTCAGTGGGATGAGCGAGTAGTCGGGTGGGAAGGCTTCATTGGCGATAGGGGCAAATCGTCAGAGAACCAGGTTTCGGTGATGAAGACCAGTCCTGATTTGTCGGAGGCGACGAGGTCAAAGATGCTGTGTCTGTTTTTTGCTACGGATCGGGCATTAAATAGGATGCAATTCACTTCGGGAGATGATGTGGATGTCGGAGCTGCAGAGATGGGGGGTTGGGGGGAGAGGGTGGAAACTGGGGAGTGAGAGGGGTGGGGTGGTTGATGGTCGATGGGAAGAGTGGGCGAGCAGAAAAGTTGGTGGGTTTCGGGTGGGAGTGGATGGACGCGTGTGTTGGGATGATTGGGTTTGGCACAGGGGATTTAAAGGTGGGGTGTGTGGGGTTAGGAGTTTCAGTTGTGGTCGGTGAGAAATCGAGGGAGAGGGGTTTCAGGCAGGGTGAGGCATGGGGGGAGGGTGGTGGTTGGGGGGATGAGGTGGTGGGTCGAGACAGGGGAGGAGATGAGTGCTGACAGATTGAGGGGGACCAGGTACGTTTCCGCTTTACTGTCTTTGTTACAATTGGTGTGTGCGAGAGGGTAGGGGCGTCAGAGGGCGAGAGGAATGAGGCTTCAGTTCTTGCTAGAGCTAGGCGTGCAGTTTTTAGGGAGGGGAAGGAGTGTGGTCGAGGGGGGATGATGGTGGGGGTTGATGGGAAAAACTGGGTTTGCAAGATTGCTGGGCAGGGTGTGCCTGGGAGGCTAGTGAGGGGAGCGGGTATGATCATAGTAGGCTGATCGGTGGAGGCGTTCGGTGGAGCAGTGGTCTTAGGGTGGTTGGCTCGCCATCTTGCTCCTCTGGCTTGGTGTTTGGAAAGGGGATAGGAAGGGCATGTGGTGGAGGGTGGGCTGAATTGGGGAGAGGGGATGGGAGGTAGGGCTGGTAGGTGGGGGGGCGGTCCACAGGGGTCGTTTCCGGCAGACCTTGGTGGGTTGGGTGCACTCATGGTTAGTAACTGTGATATAGATGGGTTGGAAGATTTCGTTCACACCATCCCACTTTAGCTATAACACCGAATGTTAAATGTCACTCTTTCTATGATTAACAGTACCACGCAGTACCTGCTATTAAGTACAGTTTCAGATGCAAATTGCACTTTATATTTGGACTTTGAAAGTTCAGCTAAACCACTAGGTGAGATTATTCACGGCTTCTAGGTTCAACTAAACATGGTGATATTATTCACGTATTCTAAGTTTTAGGGGGTAATTCACACAGAGTGCGTGTGCTGCAGTCTGTGCCAGCCGTGTGCACCAAAACCCATTTAGGCGCACACCGTATTCATAGATTAAAACATCCAAAAGCAGCCGTGGCACAGAGTGGCGCAGCGACCCTGCAGCAGCGCCAGTTATGCCCCCAACCCTGCCCCATGCGCCAAAGAAATCGCACAAATCCAGTACCTAGCGCAAAGGCCAGTCGACCAGCATACAGCCCCCCAACCATGAAAACGCGTGTAGAACTCCCCACGCACACCCCAGAATACACGTCCCTCAACTCGCGCCAGGCCCATCGCGTGTAAAACTCCCAGCGCACCCCTCGGAATACACGTACCCCGCTCGCGCCAGCAAAAACGCATGCAAAAACTCCCCGCGCACCCCTCGGAATACACATATCCTGCTCGCGCCAGCGAAAACGCATATAAAACTCCCTGCGCACGCCGCAGAATACACGTACGCCGCTCGCGCCAGGCCCATCGCGTGTAGAACTCCCTGTGCACCCCTCGGAATACAAGTACCCCGCTCGCCCCAGGTAAATTGCATAGAAAAAGACCCCCCCTGTGCGGTGGGCAGCCTGTGGGGCATGCCCAGGGTGGATGGTCTGCCTGTGGGGCATGGGGACGGTGAGTGGGCTTCCTGTGGGGCATGCCCAGGGTGGATGGTCTAGCTGTGGGGCATGGGGAGGGTGAGTGGGCTGCCTGTGGGGCATGTCCAGGGTGGATGGGGTGCCTGCGTGTATTTGGGGAGTTCCCGGGAAGTTTAACACGCGTAAGGCCTTGGGCGAGCGGGGAACGTGTATTTGGGGGGTGTGCAGGGAGTTTCACACGTGATAGGCCTTGGACGAGTGGGGAACGTGTATTTGGGGGGTGCACAGGGAGTTTCACACACGATAGGCCTTGGGCGAGCGGGGAATGTGTATTTGGGGTGTGTGTGGGAAGTTTTCCACGCAATGGGCCTGGCGCGAGCGGGGAACATGTATTTGGGCAGTGCGCGTAAAGTTTTACATGCAATTTGGCATCGTGGGCCATCCCGGGTGTGCGGTTTCCCCCCTCCCCATGCCCTGCAGGCAGCCCACACCACAGGGGACTACCCTACAACCCTCCCCATGCCCTGCAGGCAGCCCACATGTCACCATGCACTTGTGAGCGCACTTGTGAGCCCCAACCCATGTCCCCCTGCACCCCCACCCACCCAGCAGTGACAGGCACCTGCCAGCAGGCCCCGACTCATGTCCCCCTGCACCCCCACCCACCCAGCAGTGACGGGAACCTACCAGCAGGCCCCGACTCATGTCCCCCTGCACCCTCACCCACCCAGCAGTGATGGGCACCTGCCAGCAGGCCCCGACTCATGTCCCCCCACCCGACATGTCATCACACTCCAGACCCATGGGCCTTATGGCCGCCCAAATCCCACCCCAGGCCATCCCAGTCCAAACACCCCACATTGAATTCCCAAAGTCATGATAGAAAATACATAACCAGCATTCTCATAAATACATGTCCCTCAGACCCACACAATGGTGACACATGACTGTGAAAAACAACATTGTGACATGCACAAAACAAATGATAGAAGACGACACAAGTAAAATATAGACAAAAAGTGTATTGAATAATCAACAAAATGAATAATACAAAATCACACAATAATGAAAAGAAAGAATCCAAGTCCGGAACTTCAAAAATGATTAAAACAAATTAAATGCTGCAACCAATAAAATCTAAAGTAAAATGGCTCCTATGGGTCTGTCCATAAAAAAAAACCTCAGAGTTCAAAAAAAGCAAAATATTCCATGGGTCCAAGAAAATGAAATCCACATCGAAACCTATTTACAAAAGATCATCCAAGGGTCCATGAGCCCAACAATCCAATGGAAACCTAGAAAAAACCCTACCTAATAAATAACTATATACAAAAAGGTGGGGCCCCAAATGAAAAAAAAATAGAAAGGAAACTTACACTAATGAACTATATACAATGGCGGCGGGCAAGTCCAACGGCTCACTTGTTGATGTCCCGGGCCAGGGCATTATCAAACTCCTCTTCAACGTCCTGGAGGCGGGCCTCTTCCCTGGCCCCGAGGTCTTGCAGGGATAAAGCCATGTCCACCTCCAACTCCCAGCGAATTTCCTCGAGGCACTCAGCCCGCCTCAACGCCCTGCACATGGAGTTTGCCGCCCTGACCATAGTGATCTGTGCCTCTTCCGCCCGCTGCCGCTCTGCATCTATTTGTCGGCCCAACCGCTGCCACACGGAAGACACTCCCAATCCAGGGTCCTCCTGCCCTCTGGCCAATGCCTGCCCCTGTGATGTTGATGGGCCTGAGCCAACATTGCTCCCACCTTGAGCCTGCTGCTGCCATGCACGTGCCCTGCCTGTCGATGCCTGCACGTCCTCCTCCTGCTGGGGTCCAGTTGTTGTGGTGGCCACCCCTGCTGGACCTCCGACTCCCGACTGTGGCAGAGATGTGTCCTCCACCAGCCTGGCCGCTGGGTCATGGGCAGCTCCACAGGGTGCCCAGGTGATACTTGGGCAGGAAGATGGCATGGAGGACGACTGGCACATAGGGCGTTCAGTTGAGGAGGGGGTCGGTATAAGGTCCAGCACATGGAGGAACCCAGCACCGGTGATCCCTCCTAGCCAGTCGACGAGGTCAACGAGGCATCTAAAATAACATGCAGCGTCCTCACGAGAACCCTACACGTTATCTTTTTTTTTTTCTTTATTGAATTCAGCTGAAAAAATCAACTTTTTCAATATACAAACAACTTCATTAACAAATCAAATAATACACAAAATCAAATAAGATTCAACTACATTTGAAAATGAATTCAGAAACAGATAAAACCATAAACTATTTAAAAATGATTGAAATCAATTCCGAAGGACCAGACTTGAGGGAGACTTAACAAGGAGGTAAAATTATGATGAGTTCATATGCAATGTTTATCATAGAATGAACATGACTCAAACTCATGGTTCTGTTTTGACATAATTTCATGAAATAAGTCTCATCCTTGATTAGATATGATAGTTTTCTTGAGTTGTCATCAGGCCCTTCCCATTTTTAAGTTTTTCTATGCTTTACAAACAACACCAGTCTTAAAAACCCTTAAAGTGCTATACCAGGGAAGAAGCAGACTTAAGTTCCAACATTAAAAGTTCCTATTGCCATTAAAAAATAGTGGGTGGCAATAGGAATACTTATTGAGTTGGTAGACAGTAATACCGACCATCTATTTTCAGGGGCTAATGTGCTGAAATAGGATATGTGAGATTCAAAGTGTTTCATTCTTAATTCAGATAACGCTGGGCATTCTGAAATAATATGCTGGCGAGTTTCTTTAACCGCCGAAGTCTTACAAAAAGTGCAGTAGTTTTCATTTTTCGGCAGCAACTTCCGTCTAACCAAAACGTTGCGAGTTGGAAATAGATTAAAGTGCAGACGTAAGATGGATGTTCTCACTTGTGGAGAAGGTGATTTAGGTATGGAGCCAACACTCCTAGTCTTTTATGCTCAAAAGCTAGTACCCCAAAATCTTTGTATGACAGACACATCAATCTTGTATTAATCCAATCAGATCTAAATAATTTCTCTTTTGCTTTGGTCGGATTAACAATGCGAGTTTCCAATGACAAATCGCCCTTTGCTAGAATATTATGTATCTGTGACATCCACGTTTTAACAAAGGAATGATTGGAGGTCAGCATGTAAGAGGATAATATGGTCAGTATGTTGTCAGATTTAACATAAGTAAGGCATTTTCGAAACAAGGCACATAACCTCCAATGATATTCGGCACTCAAAGATGTCAGACCTAGTTCAAGTCTTAGCCATGAACCAAGAACACATTGAGGGAGTTGTAAAACACCTCGCCAGTATTTAGCCTCTAACTTATGCAAAATGTCTTGGGAGACGATTTTTTTGGCCTCGAGACCATATAGTATAGTTGCTAATACTTTTTGCCTCCAATAAACTATAGCTGGTCTAATTGAAAACTTTCCAAATTTGTATAGGATGATTTTTGTCTGGGAAATGGCAGACATGATCTTATAATCTAAGGCCTTTGAATGCGAATCGATAGACAATGAGCCATCAAACAAAATTCCCAGATAAAGATACGTTGGCACCACTTCTACAATCCTGTTATCTATTTTCCAGTCAAATTTCATTCTTTTAGACGGCTTGGGGGCATAGACTACAACTTGTGTTTTGTTTAGGTTGATTACCAGCTCATTGACTTTCAAATATTCATGTAAAGCAGAAAGTAAATTCTGTAGACCTATCTGTGTTTTCGAGACCAGCACCAGATCATCCGCATACCACAGAGCTTTAATAGGGGTGCCATTCATCTTTGGGGAGTCTGAAACTACATGAAGAAAGGTCTGATTAACATCATGAATAAAAAAGTTAAAGATGGATGAAGCCAGCACGCAACCTTGTTTCAACCCTCTAAAGGTTGGAATTGCCGCAGACAAAAGACCTGAGACAGTTAACCTGACCATTGTGGAGGTAGACGAGTGTAGGGCATATATAATATCACATAGAGTTGTTGGACAATTGGCCAGATGTAGTTTTTCCATCAATTTGATTCTAGAAACAGAATCGAAGGCTGTGTGCAGGTCAACAAAGGCAAAGTACAGCTGTTGTCTCGTTGCTTGTGCTTGGGCCTTTAAGGGATTAAGGGTCAACAAATTAATAGATGTGCCCACCCCAGCCACAAAGCCCGTATGACCGGGATCCCACTGCTTGTAGTTCTCCGTCCACAAGGAAAAATCTTGTAACACAAGTCGAGCAAAGATTTTCCCTGGTGCATCAAACAGAGCAATGGGACGATAGCTTGCAGGGGATGCCTTGTCACCCTTTTTAAAAATTGGGATGAGCAACAAAGACTGCCATGATGTTGGAATCTTTTTTGGAACAAATAATCTGATGGAAAAGATTGTTCAAAATCAAAGCCCACTCAGATGGATTCTGTTTGAACATAAAGTTGTTCAACCCATCAGGCCCTGCCACACGTGAAGAAGAGGACTTCTTTATAAGTTTTTCAATTATATTAGGTGTACAGTCCAGGCTCCAATGAACCATCGAAGGCGGGGAATAGACATAGTCAGCATACTTGGTATCTGCATATAATTTAAAAAAATGCAGAAGCCACTGTGATTCAGTTGCTCCACACATTTGAAAGTTCAATTGAGATTGGGACATCGCACTGTTAAGTAGTGACCATATTTGGGCAGAGTTTTTGTTGCTTGCAGCGGCCAAAAAGGCTTCACCATCCTGCTGGTAAAGCATAGCCTTTCTGGACCGACACCAATTTCGATATTGACACTTAATTGTACGCTGATTACATTGACGTTCACTTAAAGGGAGTTTAAGTGTTGCTCTTAAGGCTTTCCTATAGGTGCGTCTTGCTTGTTGTAGTGTTTGATCATATTGATGTTTATGTGTTTGAGCTTTAACGCTTCTGCCAGCATACGAGGCACCAAAGGTCGGAAGGATGTCTGCATAAAAGTCCCTCTGTGAAAGAAGTATCCCTTGTGTGGCAAGATTGAGATCATGTAAGGAGGCAGCAGTCCACTTAAAGCGCGTTCTGGCAGCATTCACACCTATGACCTGTTTTGACCAGCGCTGCGTTAACAGTGAAGGGTCATAATGGCCCTGCGATTCAAAGACCAGCATGTGATGTTCACTAATTGCTTGAGTTAGAATCTCCATTTTAATAGCCCTCTGGAAGAGACTATCTGAGACAAAAACGTAGTCAATAATTGAATGGGAATTTCCTCTTTCCCATGTTACACTTGCGGGGATGTCTCCTGTAATTGCACCATTAGCCATATATAGGTTATGATCATTAACAAATGACAGCCATCTCGCAGTCTCACGCTTTTGACAAACGGTTTTAGGACTAAAGCAATTAAGATTTAAATCTCCTACCATGAGTGTCGCACGGACATGCTGATCACAAGATATTAGTTCCAGTATCATAGTTAGATCTTTATAAAAAGTGTCATCGGTCAGACCTAAAGGGTTTTGATACAGGTTTATTAGAGCAAAGGATTGGGAGGAGCTTGTAATTTTAACCAATTGCATGAAATTGTTAGGTGAGGCCCATTTTGAAATGTTTAGTCCTTTGCTGATTCTTACCGCTACCAATAGGCCAGATGTGGGCCTCCCTCTAGTGGCTGTTGAGGCCGGCAGCAAAATGACTTTGTGGTCATCCCATGTTGGAGTTGTCACAAGCCAAGTTTCCTGCATGGCCACGATATCGTATTTGCTAATTTTTGATGGTAGGAACCATTGCAAATGGGAATGACCTTTAGTATTCCAAGAAACCAAGGTGTAATTTTCCTGAGGACACTCTGTTAATGGTTATGCTTGAGGATTGCTGGAGGTGGTGCACGTTATCCTAGATGCCAAGTTCACGCAATGCCACCCATGCATGGATTTAGCTGATTTTTTCAAGTTTGGCGCTGTGTGAATGAAGAAGATGCCGGTTCCATTTGTTCGTGACTAAGCGGACGGTGTACTCCACTGGAAGTTTCACGGAGGTCAAAGTGATTAATATACACTAGTGAATATCCTGCCATTACATCCCGCAGGTCCTGGAAGGAGCTTCATTTGGCACTTTGGTGCTTGCTCAACATACATACTGATGCCAGTGGAGGATTAATTCCCGCCGTCCTACTCATGATCCCGAGAATTGTAACTTGGGGATTGATTACCGGCCCATATACGCTAAGAACAGGGCGGAGTATTCGCTCCATTGCCTGACGTCCTGAAGAAGGTCTCTGACCGAAACACGTGTCGACGTTTTTCTGCAAGAGATATCTGGTTAAACTTTATACCAGCTATATAATGACACCTGATACTATGGACTGGGTCACTGTTGAATATAATAATGGAAAATATTTGATGTAATAATATTCTCAATACCTATTGATGTAGGGAACACTAGGGTGTTTTATATTCTAATGTCTGAATGAGTTCTGTATGCGGTTATGAATGATGGTATGAATTGATTGATTTTTATGAGATTTTATGATATTAGGATGAATTTTTCCTTATGATGAATTAATTGAATAAAATTTGATATGTATTAAATCTAACCAGAGTCATCCCGTTCTACTGATCCAATTTTTTGTGATAGCAATGCCACCCCAGCCAGGACAGGCTCAACACGGTCCTGGATTGCCATGTCCACAGGGGGAGGAAGGCCAGTTTTTGTTAGCGGATCCCTTCGCTGAAAACGGGTCTGGACGAAGGCATCCCTGCTGGCGCGGGATGATGCAGTCACAGGATCGGGCACAGGATTACACACAGGCACCTCCGCGGCCCCCTGTGCTGCCTCCTGTCCCTGCCCCTGGACTGCACCACTAGCACCAGTGGAATATCCGCTCCAGACCCCGTGTGTGGCCCTTCCACGGCTTCCTCCTCAACCAAACCCTCCACCAACCTGGATGACTCGGGGCCATCTTCCTCCATAGGCCCCTGTAGGGTCTCAGCTGCCCCTTCTGCTGGCGAGGAGTCCACCTCCGACCTCTGCCTCTTGGACCTACCCTCAGCAGCTGCGGCCGCAGATGCAGCACCAGACCCCTCACTCCCTGACGAGATGACAACATGGGAGGGGAGCTGTGCCTTGCATCTCCGGCAGGCGGTGGGATCCCTGCCGCTGTGCTCCACAGCACCGTCTCCGCCCATCAGCTGACGCTGCAGACAGGGAGAGACAGAACACAGGCATCAGGGCACTGTACAATGGTCTGATACACACATGACAGTTGCACATGAGTGGCAATGTCAAACTTTACACATGGCATCACGATCCCCAACACACCTATCATTTGAACCCACACACATGCACAAATTAACAGGAATGTTGCAGCAGGCAGCACCATCCATACACATACAACAGCATGAGCATCCAAAGGTTAGCCTGACATCACATGCAACACGTGGAGTGCTAAACACATGCACACACGCCACCAGACATACATGCATCTGTACATCTCCACCACCAGTCGCAGTTAAATCATCGGCAACCATGTCACATCTGCCAATCAGCCTCCTACATGTCGGTGTCACATGCATCCATGGTGTATCACAGTGGCACACATGTCAAATACACACACACGCACATGGACATTGCGCACATGCATGAAGGTGGAAGCAGCATCCATGTGTCACACCACAACCATGCCACAGTACATACACATAATTTCAAACATGTGTGTACCGACACATGCATTTGGGCACCATGCATTCAAACACATACACCATTGATGTGCCTCACACATGACTGGACTCACATGCGGCAGGCTCATGTCCCTGTACATACACATCCATACATGGGCCTTCCAAGACATATGTCCAACCTGCACACTCCTGCCACACCTCAACATGCACAGCGTCCAATCAGTACGCATGGTCACTTACCGCTCGACTCCGGACGGGTCTGCCTCTGAAAGATCTGGAGGTGGAGCGCTGGGTGTATGTGTTCCAGGACCCTCATCTGGATGTTGGTAAGGCGGACCCAGCACCCCTCTGCATGCTTTGCCTTCAAGAGGCGCTGGGCCTTGCTGGGGGTCCTGGACCTGAAGTCCTTCGAGCGCTTCCAGATGTGTTGCATGTCGCGGGCTGCCACCCCCTCCCCGTTGATGGCAGCCACAATGTCCTTCCAGATCCTCTTCTGTCCTTCATTGTCGGCGCGTGAACTTCCAAAGAGGGCATCATAATTCACCAGGACTTGCTATACCAGGATACCAACTTCTGCCGCACTGAAGCTGGTAGCCCTCTGACTCTCTTGCTGGGGGTTGCCAGTGGTCTCCGATGGTGTTTCCCCCAACATGGCAACCCCCGAGGCAGGTGTGGGTGGGCAACTGGGTCCTGGTGCTGGGCTGTGGAACGATGGAACTTCAGTCGGGAGTCTTCTGTTCCAGCAGGGGTGGTCACAGCAACTGGACCCCTGCAGATGGCTGACGTGCAGGCACCAAACAGCAGGGCACGTGGCCAGCAGGCAGCCAGGCAGCAGCAGATGGCAGGTGGGAGCAGGCTCGGGGCTCTGGGGGGCAGGAAAATGGCCTTCTGGGCAGGAGCATGGTCTTCCATGTGTTGTTGCGTGGCCAGCTTGATACGGAGTGATTTGGCACGTAAAAAAACTGCACATCAGCGTGTAATTCGAGGAAAGGCCCGTAGCGCGTAAGCGCGTCTGTGACGTGACACGCGCGGGCGTTCCCCTGGCACGGGTTGAAGATCCCACGTGGGTTTCCATCGCTCTGTACTTGCTTTTCGTGGGAAGCGGTGCTTGTGTTTTCCAGGCGTTGGGGTTCACACACGATTACTTCACAGCAGGTGGGTGTTGGCTACGCGTTCTTCTTCTACACGCAAGGCAGACGGTGAGTCTCACACGCTACTTTTCCCACTGCGGGTGTCCATGTTTGTTGCGTACCCCTTTTTTTACAGGCATACTAGCCTGCGTGTTGATCGCGTATGTATTTTTTGTGTTCCTGGCTGCCACAGCGTACTGCGTGTGTTTTTTTACACGCACGTGGGCAACAGGGGTTGCTTATCTCATTTTCTTGCTTTTCTGGGATGCCTGTGCATTGCGTGACATGTCATTTCTCCTAGGAGGCCACAGAATGGGACATTCATCGTAGCTGTATATACGTGTTTTTTGTTTGCGCACACTTTTGTAATGCGCAGGGACGCTACCGCCTGCCTTCGTGTGGCAGACGTGTTTAGGCCTGTGCATGTCTTTGGCCGTGCGCGGGTTAGCCCTATTTCGATTCCATGAATACGTGTGGTTCGCATGCGTGTGGGCACGTCGGGTGCTTCCCAGAAGTACATCCCCAGTTACGCCCTTTTTTTCACGCGTTGTTCCCCATTCTGCGCGTTACGCCCTGTGTTCCACCCCCTTTTTGGTGTGTGCGCTAACGTTGTGCGCTTTTGCTGTGCGCCTTGCGCACGGCGTTCTGGATGTTGCAATGATGTGTGAGCCCATGTGTGCCATGCACGGATTTGGCGCACTTCCTGGGGGAAACACGCGCACAGACTTCCATGAATCGCACGTGTGCGCTTGTTTTTTCACGCTTGCGCCGGCTTGCGCATACATTTTCGGCGCACATTTGTTCCATGAATCGGCCCCTTAATGTTCAAATTGCAAATTAGGCTACAGATATGCCTTTAGGCAGTTTTGAAATGTAGCTAGACCATAGAATGTGCTATTAGGCAGACCATTTAGTTGCAACTACAGCCCAGTTACGCTGTTAGGTAGACTTTCTTCTAGCAAGCTTGGATACAGGTATGCTAATTGGCAGAAATTCAAATGTAACAACACCACAGATGTGTTTTTAGGTGGACTTTTAAGTGCAGTTTAGGAGGACTTTCTAAATGCAGTTACGACACAGATATGCTTTAGGGTAAACTTTCTAATATACGACTTTCAAATACAATTATGACACAGATATGCTATAGGGCAGACTTTCTAAATGCAATTATGACTGAGATAAGCTATAGGGCAGACTTTCTGGTCTTTGGCACAGTGACGTTATTTGGGACACTGTCTAAAATTCTGCTATGCCAAAGTGATGTTGTTATATACACTTCTAAATTCAACTTTGCACAGAGAGGATCTTAGGCACACTTTTAAATTCAACTTTGCACAGAGAGGATATTAGGCACATTTCTAAATTCAACCAAGGCAGGCTATTAGGCACACTTCTAAATTCAACTTTGCACAGAGAGGACATTAGACATACTTCTAAATTCAACTTTGCACAGAGTGGATATTGTGCACGCTTCTAAATTCACCCTTGCACATTAGTTTCCAGCAAAAAGTCCCCCACCGAGACGGTCTTTACACGTTTAAGATCAGAGATTGAAGACAATTCTGGACATTTCGTTCTGCCCAGGCCCCCTGTTGGACGGCTGTACTTTTTCTCTGCCCCGCACTTTTGGACTATCTCCCAGAAGAAGGGAGCTACTCATGTGATACCCCGCTAATGTTTTAGCAAGGATCCATGTAATGAATGTTACTGCAAAATAGAAACAGTGAAAGTTCATGCCCTGAAGATGGTTCTATGAACCGAAACACGTTGGTTACCCTTTTGTAATCCTAAAAGGGACTTTTTGCTGGAAACTAATGTAGATTTGATCTATTGATGATAACTATCTTATGGAGTGACACACTTTCAGAGACAAGTGTCTGTTGTACACAATGCCAGTTGTTGTGAGGAATTCTCTATATTTGATAAAGGTTTTATGCTTTGTATGAATACAGATGTTCTCTATGTATGAATAGGGGTCATTTTGTTAAAGTGTTATTTTGTTTCTATCACTCCAAATAACCTCCTTGCTTTATAAGATTAATAAACCAAGGGTTATTTCTATCATCTTGGGTCTGATTTTTTTTGCTTATCCTTTACTCACAGAACAATGTGAAATTAGTAGGAAATACTGTGTGATTAAGTCAATGTGTCAATTTGGTACCCCCATAGTTATTAAACTTGCCTTTTGGCCTCAATTTAGTTAACACACATTAATTTGGTTTTAGGGAGTTTTTCCCCTTGGAGTGCATTTGGGCCTGGTGTGTTGCAATACACATCTCTGGTTTTACTGGGGATTAACCACAACCTGTTCCAAATGGGGAATCTGTTGTGAAACAACATAGCTCCTTTGCCTTAAAATACTTAAGCAGATAGGAAAATTATCCTTGCAAGGCTCATTCAAAACCTTAAATTCATCGACCATGTACTAGTGTTTACCGAAAATATGATATGATATGATATGATATGGCATTTGTAACGTGCCTATACACAAGTGTTTCAAGGCGTGAATACAAAAGTAATCAATCGTTGAAGTGCTCTGATGATTCCTAAATGTTGCCCACCTTGGTATATCAGGCTGTACATTACTATGATCAGATCTCATATCCCATTCACTAATTCATAATCCAAATAATCCTGCATTTGCGCAAGTACGAGCATCCAACATCTGAGGATGCAAAATCCCTAAAACCTGGTCCTCCCTTTCCTCACATATGCCCTCTGGAAGGCCATTGCCCAATTTAAGATTGAAGTTACTGCTCAACCTAACCACATTATTAACAACCATGTGACTGAACACCTTGGCCTCCACAAAGTCCTTAAGCAAGATCAAACTGTTCTGTTCTGATTTATTGGGAGGGGCTGTTATATAGATTGAGGATTACAAAACAGTGCCCTTAAGGTGATGTTAAAATAATCATCTTGAGATCATTCAGATTTGTGTCTATGACCTTTATTCCACAGTTCAACAATGCTTTCACCTGTGGTGCCTGGAAACACTTTTTGCTGTATGGGCACCATATAAATGTTTTATAAATAAAACAAATAATCATGAGTCCCTCCAAAGAAACAACCTCTTATATTGTTACCGGCAGGAGTGAAAACGTTTGCATAGCTCTCCAAAATGAGAATTTCCAATGCCCAGGTTTTTTGTAATAGTATAATAAATCAAATGATTTTAGAAATAACACTGTGTCAATAAACAGGAATTTTGATTTAGTCCCTGCAATGGTCCAAGAGAGAAAATGGGTTGGGGCGATAGAAAGAGACTCATTCTCATTGCTGCAAGGTCCTTCCCCAGGGCACAGTAATTCCTTGTTAGTATCAACTATATCAACGGGTAGTCAGTCTACCACCTCAATTGTTGACAAGACTTCAAATCGATTTGCTACAGCAACCACCACCACCCCTCAGGTCCAGGCTTCATGCATCTACCTACTGGTAATCTTTTAGAATTTTCTTTTTCTGCTGGCATCTGCTGAATTTGTGTCAAGCCACAAAATACTACCTCCTGACTCACAGGATAAAATGGCTCCTTGGATATACAAACTTGATCCTACCTTTATTGCTAGGATGAGGACAACTGGGAGGGTAAAAATATGCAAGGGAGACCAACCAGCTCTTATGCAAATGTCTAGCCATAGGACAAGACCTGGACAGGTTAGAGCTAAGCAAATAATTCAAAAGAACATGTTTTGCAAAAGTAATAACAACACAATCCGAATTGATATTCTTAGCGTAGGCCCCATCCAGCTAGCCCTTTTAGCCATTAAAATCATACAAACGGTCTATTTTTGGACCAATCATTTTGGTGTTCACCCAGTGCCTTGACCTGTTTACTAGGGAAGTAGTACATTCAGTACTGCCCAGAGGAAGGGTTGAAATATCCATAATTATGCCAACCAAGTATGTTGCTGCCAGAGGAAGATCCAAGATCTCCTTAGTAACAACAACAATGTCATTTTCCTGATGAGCTATTTCTCCCATATGTGCTTTTGAAGAATAACCCGGATAATCCAGAGACAGACATCCGCCACATCCACAACACAGTTACCACAAGTAGGTTGGTTAACCGTCATTACGCTCACTAATGTTAAAGGAGCACCCCAATTGAATTATTATTACTCAGATCTTTGGGGCACCCGAAAGGAGTACAGTTTGCTCCTGGAGCCCTTTCTTTATCCCTCTAATAGTAATCATGTACAATAGCTAAGGATCTCAAAACAGTTTACTGCAATAGAGCCTCATTACGACCCAGACGGTCTGGAAATAATGGTTGCGGTAAACCCGCCGCCACCGTTGTTTCCGGACCGCTTGATCCCGACCCCTGCAGGCGGGAGGTGATGTTCCCGCCAGATCTGACCTGGCGGGTTTAACACCTCCCACCTGCAGGCGGACGAGGAAACACCAGCAGCATTACGAGATGCTGCCGGTGTTTCCATTATCCCCATTCCCATTGAGTTCTGTAGGACTCAATGGGAATGGGGATTTATACCATTCCGCCTCCTTGATTCCCGGGAAACCGGGGTTGTAATGCCCCGGTAATTCCGGGAATCCCAGAGGCGGAATGGTAATACGAGTCCGGCGGTAACCAGGCAGTTTTACCGCCTCGGTTACCGCCGGACTCGTAATGAGGCCCATAATGTTATAGAATCTAAAATTGTTTGCAATTTGCTGTCCAGAATATCTTGTAGGAACGTCACATCACTCCCTATAGCCTCCTTGTTATCTGAATAGAAAGTCTCAGGACTTGTAGGCTTACACTTTTCTTCCAAAGGCAAAGGCTGTGTTCCAACGTTAGAGGGGCATTGCACGGTAGACGCTGTCACCTTCAAATGGCACTGTATGGCATTAGTACAAGTACCCTCCACAACCTACACAACTTCCCTTGAATTGTTCTGCAGTGAACCACCCCCCTGAACACTAATTGCCTCGGCAGGACCTATATTTGTGCCACCCATTCTGGGCTCAAATGTATCAATTATCTCTTTGGACTGCACAGGTACTCCTCCCCCTAAAGAATTCTCCTCAAATAGAGAATCCACTCTCCCGGCCTTGACCTACAACTCTTCACTATTATATGAGAGAGGAAACCCTCCTCTGGATGGCTGCTGCTATAGCCCTCTCTGTGACTAGAATACATTCTTCTATTTTATCCAACATTTCTTGTAATTATGAATCCAACAAATACTAAGAACATGCTTGTTTTTCCCCTACATAATTCTTAAATGTTGTTGTTTGTTCGGGGCCAAGTTGGTTTTCCTTAGCCTTATGTTTCACCATATTCAATATTTATTGTTCGACGTTCAATAATAGCAAAGCTTCATAGTTAAAACAGCACCAAAGGATTGAAACCCCAAACCGCAAAGTTCCCACAAACGTTCTAAAATAGCAATGTTACTTAAAATTAATAGTTAAAATAACAAGAAACAATATACTAAAAAATATAAAAATTCTGTTTTAGGAAAGGTTTCTGCAATAAGGCAATATCGTACAAATGCGGCATCCAAAGTCCAGATATATAAACTTGTGGGAGAAAGGCATGTGTGATTTGCTAAAGGGGGTGTCATAGTCCATCTTACCTCCCTTGCTCCCTGCACCTCCCTAACACCATGGCCCACGAGCTCTGCACTCCCCAACCTACCTGAGACTTGGTGGTCTGCTCCCCACTGTCTCCTCCCCTGGTTGCTTTTAAATCCCTTGCTGCCAATTGCCCACCCTCACCCTCCCCTTTTACCTCCTCTCTCCCTTTTTTGCTGTTTCCCTCACTGTGTTTTCCCCCCTATGATTGAAAAGTGCTCTGTTGCTTCCCAAAGCTCGGTCTGTGTTCAATAAACACCTAATAATAACTGTAATAACACATATCAGAGTAGTATCTGTTTTAGAAATGACAGTCTGGCTGTGTATGGACCCTGTCTTCTACTTCTACGAGAGCAGGTGCCCACGATAAAAAGTGGATATTTGGCCAGGAGAAGGTAAGTGAGGGAATGGGGTTTGAGAAGGGAGCAGGTTGTGGGCAGAGCAGACAAGGGCACATGGTGGGGACATGAGGGAGAAAGGGCGGGCTTCTGGATAGAACACTGTCTTATACCATGAGATTCATCCCGTGTTCTTATGATCTCGATTGGCTTGCACCTTCTCCCAGATGCTAATGGTAATAATACTCAATAGATAATTATTCTCATAATTGAGTGAAAAGGCTGTAATCCTTGTCTCTATTGCAGGTATCTGTTATACCTTTTCAACAAAGCACTTTGAAACACACTGTGTATAGGCGCTATACAAATAAACAATCAATCAAAACAAGAAACCGTATCTGTCACCCTCTAATCACATAAATTATTATTTTCTGATTTATTTTTTTATAAAAAACACACATTAAAACAACACTATATGAATTGCATATTGGGATTAGTACGTGAGTCATGGCCCTTGTCAGTGCATTTAGTAGCATACATATATCAAAAAAAGAAAGTAGTGGCAGTATTCCTGAAGTGGTTACACACTTTTGGATACAAAATGATCATCACGTTGTCACCACATTTGAGCAGGATCTCTATCTTTTAATCAATCAATTATGTGTTTTTTTGGATTCTTGAGTCCATTAAGCAAATAATACAATATGTATAATGTAAGTAATTCAATATATACATATAAGATGGACTTCAAAAACATAAAATATGTGAATTTTAAAACAGGACATGTTATTTAAAAATGAACAGTAGTATATAATAAAACGGCATATGATTTCACACTTGAATGAATAGATGTTTAGGTAAATATATAAATTAAAAAACCATGAAATACATTGCACTCAACCACACTAACATAAGGAATGTGTATGTATTCCTCTACTTACTACCCATAGCAATGTGTCCTTAGATGTTATTCTTAAAATCTGATCTTGGGCCATCCCTTATTTTTAACAATTGTTTCCTTATATTGAATGCACTTTAAAAAAAAAAAGGTTTCAATGAACAGTCCATTCCATTAATAACAAATGCAGGAAGGCAGGCATGCTTTTCAAAATCTATCTTTCTTTCAGACTGCCCATCAGATTAATCCTGCATATGTTACGATAATGTGGACAGAAAAATAAAACATTAATATAGTTTTGTATTTTATTATTGAAAAAAGGGAAAAGGGTGTTATTATTTCCTAGCCATTGCAATTTGCCAAATATATTATTAACATGTAATGATTAAAACATGATATTGTTAAAAAAAGAATATTGAACTTTAAATGATAGGAACGATGTCATAGTGCCAGCTGGTCCATTTAGGGGCGAAATCCTCATGTGTGCCACATTTCAGAACTTTGCCAGTTTACACCGATAGATTTAATATTGTTTAAAGGTTATTGCATTTAAAGATATCCTTGTGTGGATAAATCCAGGTTACAAGCCACAAGAGCATTGGTGCCATGGTGATATCTTTCAAAGGGTAAACACTATTATGCTGGGTGCTGACCCCCACATACAAATTCTATGTACATAAACACAGTGCATTAAAAAAGGAAAATGTCAAACTCAATACTTGTTGGCTGTTGTGGGGAACAGACTGATTTTCTGTCACTCACGTGTTTACATCGTGCTCTTTTTTACGACAAAGATCATTTGACACCAGTGAATAAAAGCCCAGCAGATTCACTCTTTTTGTTGTATCCCTAAAATGATAATTGGCTGAAAGAGTATGCTGCATTTGCAGAAGGCATAGCTCCCTCTATCTCTAAGGTACCCAAGAATAAAGGAAATTGCCTAAATCCAAACTGGCGATGGGAATTGTTATGCTTTGCAAGAGTTTCCATTATCTGTAATCTCAGACTGACCTGACCTTTGCTTGATGGCAAGGGGTAAATGGGAGTTGAGGCTGTATCTTAAATGCATTTGCTTTCATACACCAACTAAAGTGCTTACCAGGGTGTCTCCTAATTTCATCCTCAATCTATTAGTAGTAAACAAGTGGGGAAAAGCTAAAGATGTCATGCCATGTTACACACAATATCAATGAATGCTAATTGGGGTTTCTAGAACCCAAAGAAAAATGTCATGTTCTGTTTTCCTTTTCTCTAACAACATGCATGTTTGAATTTATATTTTGCTGATTGATTTTGGAATTTGGTTTGTTTTATATTTTGAATATGTTTTGTATTCTTATCTATAACCATTGTAAATGATAATGTTTGGCACCTTGTTGACCGATCTAAAAATCTTCATATAAAAGTTTGGATTTGTGAGACTGCGTGGTGGTCTATTATTGGGTGGCCTATTCAATTTACAATATACAGTGTAAAAATATGGTGTGTACATAGTACAGTACTAAGTCTTCTGATGTCTAGCCAAAGAGCCCACAATCTAATATAACTGTGTTAACATAACAGTGGCAGATAATATATCTTAGATGTTGTGGTGCATTGTCTGCTTTGGCTAGGTGCATTAGTTAGGCATGGCATAACTACCATAGTGTGCTGTGCATAATTTAAAGTGTCCTGGTGAGTCAAGTGCTGTGAATTAAACTGTTTCAGCACACCATCCGTTATGCAGGCAGACATGGCACAAATTAAAGTATCAGATGTCTTTGATTACGCTGAAACTAAATTCTTCACTCTAGCTAACGGGATGTCTTAGTCTATTACTGTCTGGCGAGAATGGTTTTATCAGAGATTGCTAAGGAATCCTCTCAGAAACTGTTTGTGGAAGGAACAGTGTTACATTCTTATTTGCTTAGGCTTTTTAACACTGATGACAGAAAGAGCCAGCAATATTGAATATTCCGTTTAGGTGCAAAAACATGGTTAATTCTCCACAGATTGATTCACATGAAAAAAAAAGGATGATGAGGTCATTGCATAGTTACAAAATAAGATGACAGGGATGTGGGAAAGAGTGTCAAAGAGGCCTCAGAGCAGGGGATGCCCAGTGCATAGTTGCCAGCCGGATGCAAAGCTTTGTATGTGGAATTAGGGCAGAAAGGGAAGCAGTTGGAAGAAAGTGTGGGGAGATTAACCACTTTAAAATGGTTTTAGAAGACATCCCGGTAGTCAGAGATGTTGCTTTGTCGGTATTGCAGTCACTGCGCGGGCATGATAATCAATCTGCTAGGTATATACAATCGTTAGAAAGCAAATTATTTAGGTTGATGTCAGAAGATGAAGAAGAAATTAAAACAATTGCTGATTACAATGTGAAAGTCACAGAAATGAATGATTCAATAATCAAACTGGGAAAAGAGAGTTCTGAATTCTACAAAGAGGTACAAGATTTACATGCCCAGCTTAGAGAAATAAAATGGCAACATTTAGATGTCAGAAATCAAGTGCTGTGCTCCATGTACGATATATTGCAGGGCATGACTTTCACTGAGGATAAGCCAAGTCACAGTCTGGGAACTATGCCAGCTGAGGCACGTGTACCAGGGACTGGACAGGATCCAAAGTTGGGGAGGGAGAGTCAGGTTGTGCCTTTTTCTGTTGAACAGAGAGGGGTTTGTCAAGATGAAGCTAATGTTAAAACACTTAAATCATGAAATCTCTTAAGAATGTAGTTAAACATTTTAGAAAAGATTCAGGTGTGATCATCGAAGAACATTTGGAGTGTGTTTTGGAATTGTATCACACTTTGAACATTGCAAAAACACAAGGATCATTACAAGTTACCGGTAAACTTGCAGGTACTGTAGTTCCCAGACCGGCCAACTACGAGTTCTGCGTGCGCTTGCCATTATGTCCACCAGGTCTGTCTTGGCGGCCGTACGGGCACCCGCAAGCAGAGCATGTCGGATGCACCGGCACCATTTTTAATGGTGCCGGTGCATCTGACCTCCCCATTCCCATTGAGCCCTATCGGGCTCAAGTGGGAATGGGGATTAATGCATTCCGGCATCCGCGAATGCGCAATTAGCTGGTCCAGCTGGGCCGTAATTACCAGGTAATTGCACATTCGCGGGTGCCAGAAAAAATTGCACGTTCGGCGGCAGCCTGCCAGGTTTTACTGGCAAGGCTACCGCCAAACTTGTAATGACGCTCAATGGGCCTCATTACGACCCTGGCGGTAAGTTACCGCCAGGGCTGTGACTTTACCGCCATGGTGCTAACTACGTTAACGCCATGGCGGTAAGGGGATTTACCGCCCCATTCCGACCTTGGCGGGGCGGTAAATCCCCAATCCCCATTTACCCTTCCCCATTCCCATTTTTGCCCCATAGGGCATAATGGGAGTGGGGAAGGCGTTAATTACGCCACCGTAATTTACGGTGGCGTAATTAACACCAAGTTCCCTTACCGCCATGGTTTTTTACACCCGCTAAAAGCAGGTGTAAAAACCGCCATGGCGGAAAGGGAACTCGTAATTGGCGGTAAGGGGTCGGCGCAGCTAACGCTGGCGCTAACCCCTTACCGCCAGGGTCGTAATGAGGCCCAATATGTTTGATTTTTCATTCTGAAAATGGATCTGAGGCCTGCCAGCTTTAAACAAAATATTAATAATCAGGAAAACCTACAGTTGGACGATTTTCAGAGAGAGATCAGAAAATACTCCTCTCCATGTCATGCTATTCAAGATGCAAAACGTGCTGCATATAGTTTATCGGCAAGGATGGGTGAATCCCCAAGACAGTTTTTATAATCTTTGAAACAAGCAATTTTAAGATTCGATGTGAGATATGATGTGCACTCAGTAGAATTTAAGAGCACGTTCCTTCACAGCCTGCAGAAGGAAATCATGGCTCAGTTGGACTGGGTATAAGGTAATAAAATTGCGGCAAAAATGTCGCCGGTAAAAAACATCGAGGCAAAAATGCTGTGGTTTGACCCAGTAAAGGTGTACCCCATCATACCATTTAAGGGTTGCGGGGGTATCCCCCGCTCCCCTTAAATGGTGTAATGGGTCCGGGGGTTGCGGGGGTGTCCCCTGCATCCTTTACATGATTGTGGCGGCAAAACCACAGCATTTTTTCCGCAATATTTTGTATTCACGGCCAATTTTGCCGCGATTTTAAGACATGGAACCTTGGACTGTGAATTTACTAAAGACAAGAGTCTGCAGTGGATCCTAGATCAATCTACCAAGATATTTGAGGTGATGTCAAAAAGTGAAAATAAACGTGAGGACTCGTAGCAGAAGGAAAAAAATTCTGCCCCTGCAGTGTTAGAGATTAGACCTGGGAAAATGGCATTATAGACTGCTCAAACATAAAATTACACATTTCAGAACCAGAGGGGTATGGCCAGGCAGGGCAAGGCAGCACCCAAGGTAACTGTATTTCAATCCACAGACCCAAGTGTGAGGGACAAATTACTCCAAGCTAACTTGGCAGTTTGCCACGGGTGGGGTTTTGGTATGACATGGTAGGGTCTAATAACACCCAAGGTCGACTACATAACAGACCTTACCCGGCATTGGGAGCACAGAGTAGGTTTAGCCCTACTACAATGATATATGGCAATCAAACAGGGCCTAGATATGTAGATAGATTAATTGACAATGGAAATCAACAAAGGGAGCAGTATCAATCAAATGAGAGACATAATGTGACCTTCAGCCCTCGCTCCCATGTTCAGGCCTCCATAGCAGCGCATGCTCCCTGACACCTCTGTCCTAGGAAGTCAGTCTTCTGAAAGAAACAAAAATAGGACTGACCTATATGGATCCAAAAAGTACCGGCCAAGAGCACAGAGAGTTGATTTTAGGCATCAGGGAATATTCCAGTGTTTAGAGGCACAATTGAAGATGTTAGCTGAGCAGATAGGAAGGCTGTCCACAGGGAAAAAGCAACAGCTGAGCGAGAATGCTAAACATAAGTGTGACATTGCACATTAGCAAATGACTAATCAGTCAGACTTCCCACACTGAAGGCACGAATGATCCACCATTGACCGAACAAAATGAGCTGCTTAGTAATTTAAATACAAAAAAAACAATCAAATGATGATAGCATAGGAAATAAATACACACACAAGAAATTAGTGTGGTTTAATCTAGAGGTAAACCAAACTATTGACTCATCCATTCAGGTGTGTGAAGATAAGGAAAAGGAAAGGAGAAATGCACCAGAGGAACCCAAACAGCAAAAGGTTAAACAACAATTAAAAAAGGTACATGGCACATAAAAAAGATGAGGCACACTCCTTTGAACAATTGATAGCCAATGAGAAAGTGGAGCATTACAGGGTTAATGGTGCACTGAATGCATCAGAAATAAATGAAACAAAACTGAATGAAATGATAGGTGCAAGCAGAAAAAGTGCAAAAACAGGTGATACAGTTGTATTACCTGATCATTCTAATCATGCTCATATCTCTACGGAGATGAAAACCTCCCAAAGGACACTTGTAGGTGAGATACCAGAGGAATATTTTCGAGCCGCAGATGTTTCAAGAAGCTACATTGAAAGGTATGGTACAAGAGTCAGGTGAGTTCCAAATGGAAAATGTTGACATACTGCCACATGATGCTAATGTAAACGCAAAACAGCAATGCACCAGAGTGGAGATAAGTGAAGGAAATCAAATGATGCAGAGCAAGCAGAAAAGGAATTGGCAGAGACCTCAGGAGGCCCCATTATACATGGGGGCCAATCTGTAGCAAAGATTCAAATGGGTTCTCAGGACAGAAAAATAAACAGAGAGATTGCAAAAGAGATGGGCAAAAAGGGTGGTAAAATGTCATTTCACATGAATCTATGCTTAGCAAGAAGCCAGGCAAGCATAAAGAAAAAGCTTAGTAACAATTCACATTTCCTAGGTATACCTGAGGAATGTGAAGACAGATATTACACGCCTGTTACAGTTGAGCAATGCAGTGTATTTACAATGGTGGATACAGGGGCACAGGCAATTGTAATGTCAAGGAAAATGTTGAATAGCATAAATGGAGGGAAACCCCCACAAGACGTTGAAATTGAGGCAGATTGAAGGGCCTGTGCATAATTTCAATGGGTAAGAGATACTGGTGGTTGGTGTCACTGATGTTGACATCAAGGTAGGGAAACATAGACTGAGGCAAGAAGTGGTGGTCATACCCATTGAGGAAACCCCATTCCTATTAGGAACACATTTCCTAAAGAGACTGTCCTCTCTGATTGGTGGGGTAAATGGAGCACTATGGTCTTTGGCCTAAAAGCACTTGAGGCCTCAAAAAGTGGTGAGCCAGGCCAGCAATGCAAAATAATGTCAGACCATCGCTAGGTTAGAGAGAGCAGTGGAAGTGTATCTTAAAAATAGCTGTATGCCTAGTGTCACAGTCATTTTCATGTGCCAGGGTGAAATGCAAGGAGTACAATAAAAAGCAGTCATTAGAGATCCACATAGATTCCAAGAAGAACTGGCAAACAAAGATAGATGAAAACACATTGCTGTTCGATCTTATTGATGAAGACTGTGAACAAAGTGATGTTTCAGAGTCAGATTAGGAGAAGTATATTTCAACGATTGCAGAAATACAGATAAAGGAAGGTCGGGCCTGGGTACCCATGAATGTGAATGGGCACCCAAAAATAAAAATAAAATAAAAAATCAACAAATAGTCGGATTAGATGCTCCTGATTTGGGATAACGAATTGTGGGGAGATGCATGTTTAAAATAACAATAGGGTCCAAAAGCATAATCACAACGCATGGATTGTAAATGGAACTAAATCCAAGTTTTATTTGGGATATTACATCATGTACAGAATGAGTATGGTTTTTGATTTCTTGGTCCAGACTGGATGAGGCAGCACATGATTTTGAGGATAGAAGGTGTAAGGGAGGAAAGGTATTTTCAGACCCCCCTGACATTCCCACGTGAAATGGATCTCGTGTTTACCCAAATGGAGGGAGACGTCCCCACGTTTGTTTGTTGGTTATAATAATTTGGCCTTAACCTAATCACAAAAAAGACAGTAAACAAAGCCATTTGGGGGGACGTACAGACTCCATTTTGTGCCATCCTAAAACACCATCTTTTTCTACGCCCGTTATGATTTCTGAAAAGCCATCTCTCCCTCTGTCCAGCGCGCGCGCAGAAAGCCCATCCTCCCCCTTTAACTCCTGGCAGCTCCGCACAGACTAATTTCTCACAGAAGCGCCTGGTCATGTATTGTTGCAAATATGCAGTATCCTTCTCTCTTCCTCTGAGCTCATTGCTCTGTGTGTGTCTGGAGAAAACCCTGGCCTGCATGCTCATCCGTCTCCACAAACCTGCCCTTGCTGCTCGACCCCCACCTTTAGAAGTTATAGCTTACAAACCCTTTGCCCCTTCACTCTCTTTGAACGTAACTAATGGAAGACCCTTCCTCACAGACCACCCCAAATTGCCCATCATATACCTAATCCCGTGTGAACATATATCCTCCTCTAAAACTAACATCTATCCATCCATTTGTTTGAATCGTGCGGCACCAGGGAAAACAAATCACAGATGAGACCCTGGAGATAAGGCACCAGTGAAAAGGGCCAAAGGTACCCTTGTCCCCATAAAAGGCATGGGTTAGAATGTGTATACATTGGTCCACATTTTATAATCACCTCCATCTAAATAATGGTCCCATGTCTAACATCATTCTTTTGCATGTCAATGGTGATTGTGTAGCTAGATTAGTTAGGATTGTAACACTTCATGAACCAAGCCTGACCTCCAACCTGGGAAGATGAGCCCATCTGGCCCACGTGCCAACTGATGGCCACAGCAACCAATTGGAGCCTGACTGCACCTACACGCTATAGAGTGCTATGAAGGCGAACCAATCGAAACTGTTATATTGTACTGTATGTGATTGCGTCACTCATGACGATATTTTGGTTCATAATATGCTGCCTGTGTATCAGTTGGCAGAGCTCCCTCAGGGCAGCATAATTCTCTGTGTGCACAACTTTATTGATATAAAACTTTGTTCAACTTGCAATCTATCTCCTGGTCTCATTACCTACTGGGGTATGTCCTTTTATTTTGTTTATCTTGTATCAGGCGCCTTCAAAGGCAATCACACCATTGTGCGCAAATAATGCCATATGCAATTGAGCTTCAGGTAATTAAGGATGTTACCATTCCTGTGTTCACAAGGCAATTCACAATAGTATTGACATACAGGAAGGGACAGAAAATTAAGGATCCTGATGCATTTGTTTGTCTGAACGAACCCATGAGACAGCAGGGCCTGGAATGTGAATACACACCCTTAGTGTAAGTTGGGTAGGATCCCCATTACATGTGGATATTATGTGATATGATGAGACATTTGTAATGTGCCTGTACACATGTGTTTCTAGGTACAACAAGACAAGGGAGGTGCGGAGCGAAGACAAGACAAACGATCTTACCAGGCCTTGTGTCATTCAGATCGTGCATGAGGGGGAGCGCAAGGAGCAGGGGTAAGGACAAGTGCAATGGGACAGGGAAAGGGAAAGTGCCATCAGGGCACTATGCTCTGAATAGTGCAAGGGAGAGGGAAAGGGAAAGTGTGATCAGGGCACTGTGCTCTGAGTAAGTGCAGCCAGGGCAGCGTGGCTCTGAGTAAGTGCAATGGGGCAGGGGACTGTAGAGGTTACAGCTACATCCCCTAGTGCATGACAGGTCCAGAAGCAGTGCAAGGGAGGCGAGACTGGTAATAGAGGAGCCTGGTACCCAGTGGGACCCTGGGGGTATACAAGCAACCAATCGATGCAGTATGCAGATAGGTCATCAGGGGAGGGAGAGAGAGAAAGCAGAGGATAAAAGGAAAGTCTTGAGCTTCTTCCGGAACCTCAGGTGGTCCGGCTCAAGTTTGAGATGGGCAGGGAGGGCGTTCCAGAGGGAGGTATCTGCAGAGGACTGTGTTCTGCCCCCTACTCTGTGCCTGGAGAACCGTCTGACCCTCAGAGAGTTGGAGGCAGCAGAGCTAAGGGCTTGAGAAGGAAGGTATTTAGGAAGCGAGTGTTGGATGTAGTGCAGGTCCGGCTCCAGAAAGCCTTATGGACGTTGCAAAGGGTCTTGAACTTGATCCTTGCAGCCACCGGGAGCCAGTGGAGAGATTTCATTGCTGGAGAGATAGAGTCCCTGGGCTTGAGGCCAAGGATAAATCTTGCAGTCCTGTTGTGGATTAGTTGCAGAGGGCAGAGAGTAGAGGAAGGCCGATTGAGAAAGGGGCTGTTACAGTAGTCCATCCTAGAGAGAACCAGGGCTCTGGAGACAATGAGCTTTTGGGGAAAGTGAGAAAAGGTAGAGTACATTTGAGGAGATGAAACTGTTAATGGGCCTTCTTGGAAAGGTCTGTAATGTGAGGAGAGAAGGAGAGAGTGGAGTCAAAGATGACCCCAAGGTTTTTTGCCTCACAGGAAGGTGAAGGAACAGGGCCCATGGAAGGTGGCCAGAGTGAGAGGGGGAAAGCGGGAGCAGGGGTCCCGATCAGAAGGAACTCCATCTTACTGGCATTAAGGTGATCATTAGATCTGCACCACTCCTGAATCATGGATATACAGTCAGGAATACGTAAGAGAGAGGAGGAGGCTGGAGGGAGCCTGAAAGAGAGCTATGTGTCACTAGCTGTTATGCTCACCTGTCTCCCACAGAGGCATTGATCTGGACTGGACTGCTGCGGTCTCCACCAATGTGATGCGTAGGGCTGAGATGACGGACTGGACTGGCCCACCTAGCTTCGCTTGCTTGGCCCATAGGAATATTCTTCTGCAAGTGGAGAAGGTGAATTAACCACCCGTAGAGTTGAGCGTAAATCCCCCCACCCTGCTGTTCTCCCCACTGATCACCTTGGATGTTCCCTCTTATAGTCTCACCTGATGATTTGAAAAGATGAGCTCTCCATCCTGCATTGAGCGCAGGGGTGCGTAGATAACCAGGTGCTTCATTGGCTGGAAGGAATTGGTGAGTTCCAGGACAATATTGACTCCGATATTCCCGGCAAGACGCTGTAAGTATGTAGTTCGTAAGAGTTCAAATGCCTGACTTTCACTCTTGTCTGATTCCTTGCAGGTTGCAGCTTGACCCTACTGAAGAGTTCCTCGTGGCAACCGGTAATGTTCTGGTAAGGATTTGTATTATCCAGCACAGTTCGATAAAATAATGTCCATATGTAACCTGTTGCTTTCTCCCTTATTCAGGCGCTGAGAGAAAGTATGAAGTCTCAGGGAATAATGCCTCCGGCGGTAAAATCAGGTAAGTCTTTTGTGGTGAGGAGGGTTCCCCTTGTTAGTCCCTTGTTTCACCTTGCTGTCCTTTTGTTTCCCCTTAGGGGCCGGGGTTCGGCTAGGATGCAGTGGAAGCTGCGCCGACCCGTGAAGAAGAGTAGTACCCCCGATGGTAAAATCAGGTAAGTCTATGGGGGGTATTCCTCTGTGTATTCCCTTGGCTCACCTTGCTGTTTTTGTCTTCTCCTTAGGTACCGGAGTGCGGCGGTAACATGCAGGAGGATGCGGTGAAATGTGAAGATGCTGCGAAGGCTGGTGAGTTCAGCGCGGCGCTGCAGCAGGCGAGGCGACGCACATAAAACAACTTCTTTCTTCCAGCTCGAAGGCACGATGGATCGGGAATTCAGGTAAGAAGCAAAGGTATTGCTCTTGTTCTAAAATTTTCTCCTTCTTTCTCCCTTTTTCTAGGTGCTCCAAACTCGAGGCTGGCGTGGCAGAAGACTGGATGCAGACTTGCAGGCATGGTGAGCGTTACGCTGCTGGATGCAGAATAACGTGTGTGCTGCTCTTCGGCGTGGTTTAAATAGCCTCCAAAGTAGTCCCAGGTAAGTATTCCTCCCCAGCCCCACCCGAGTAAAAAAATAGTCCCTAGGTAAAATAGTCCCTTCCAAGCCTCGTTTGGCTTGGAGCTCTTGCGGCATGGTGCGCATCAGGTAAGTTTACAGCATAGTCTGCATCAGGTAAGTTTTAATCTATGAGCCTGGCACCTATGGCACCAGGACTGACTCTCCATATGAGAGAGGGAGTTGGTGGAGAGAAAAGACCCAAGTTGGACCTGGGAGGGTCCGTCCAGGAGAAAAGAGGTCAGCCCCTCCAAGGCCTGACCATGATGCCCAGGTTCTAACAGAGTCGATTGATCAGTATGGTGTGATTGGCTATGTCGAAAGCAGAGGAAAACTCAAGGAGGATGAGGACAGAAAGGATGCTGGAGTGAACATTGGAGAGCAAATCTTTGTGGGTGTTCAGGGGAGCAGTTTCAATGCCTCTGGCTGCTCTGAAGCCAGACTGATGATCATGCAGAGAACCAACATTCTCAGTGCAAAGAATAAGCTGGGAAATGGCAAGTGTTTCCAGAGGTTTGCCCAGGAAAGTAGTGATAGAGATTGGGCGATAGTTAGCTGGGCAGGTAGGATCAACAGAAGGCTTTTTTAGGAGGTGGTACACAAGGGAGTGCTTGTGGAGCGAGGGGAAAGTCCCAGTGGTGATTGCAGAAATCGGCCAAGGCTGGGTCGAGGGTGTCAATGTGTTCCTTGATGTTTCTAGAGGAGCAGGGGAGCACCTGTTAGGATTACACTTTCATAGATCAGACTTATCAGAGAGAAAGAGGAGAAAGAAGGAAGAGAGGCAGAGGCGGCCAAAGGGGGCAGAGAGAGGCAGAGGGAGAGGAAGAGCAGAGAGAGGACAGGATGTCCTGAGTTTTAGTAGTGAAGTGAGAAGTTAAAGTCACACAGTGGGACTGGGAGTGAACAGGAGTGGTGGAGACTACAGAAGGATTGGCCAGCTCCTTGCAGATTATAACGTGTTTGGCCTTGTTGTTAAAGGCCGCAGAGACACGAGCTTTGATGTGGAGTCTTTTCCTGAACAGGACAGAGTCTGTAATGCCTTTGGAGCAGGTGGCAGGCTGGATTGTCAGAGGATCGACCCAAAGCCCTCCACTTCCTCTCAGTCTCCCTGCACTTGCGTTTCAGGGCGGCGAGGTTGGTGTCATAAAAAGAGTTGCACTTGGAGGTTGGCTTCAGATGGATTGTCATAGCAGGGGCAAGGATGTCCAGAGTGCTAGAAATAGCTGAAGTTTAGAAAGGGTTGTGACAGGGTGTGAGTCAGCCGCAGGAGTAGGAGGAACAGAGAAAGTGGAGGCAAAGGCATCCATACACAAATGATTCATGGACCGAATGACCGAGAAGGATGGCAGCAGTGCTGGGGTGGGCTTCGCCTTGGGGATAGAGAGTGTCAGGTAAGCAGAAAGAAGAAATTGGTTGCTCCAAGAGAGGGGAGTAGTGAGATGGTTAGAGAGAGAGAGATGTCTAAGGAGATGAGAACATCCTGTGTGTGTCCTGTAGTGTCTGTTGGACCAGAGGGGAGGATGGAGACAGAGAGATGTTAGTAGAGGTTGCAGAAGAGCCCACGGAGGGATCAGAGGCATCCTGTTGTCTGCTGAGTTCTCCAAGGAGGAGAGGTTGAGAAGTGGAGGCAAGGAGAGATGTGAAGAGGTCAGAGAGGAACAGGGCAGCTTGGCCAGGTGGCCTATAGATGGACATCAAAGGATGTCAGGAGATTTACTTAAAAGAAGGTACACCATTAGGGATGGCAATGCAAGAATCATACCATACTGCAGATTTAAACAACCCAGTCATTGGGAATATACCTGAACAGTGAATTGCCCAAATCCTTAGATTCTAAACCAAAGCAGATTTTTAGAATTCAGTCAGTATACCCTTATAAACCAAAAAATGTGATTTGTCATCATCAGGATGATTGCATCCTCTTTCAGGTGGTTTAAAATGAGACAGAGACAGAAGAAAAACAGAAAATGAAGGTGGAGGATCAAAGGTACTTAAGAGTGGCCTCTCTCCTTCCTATAGAGGATTTTCCCGAATTGTCTAAAATGGTAGAGCAACAAATTCAGACTGAAGATGCATGTACAAATGAAGAAGAGAAAGACCAATTGAGAAAAGAAAATCATAGAATTCAACGAGGTATTTACTAAGGACACCTACGATTGTGGGCGTAATGATCTGCGTGTTGCTACACTGCCATAGGCTATGGTATGGAACCTGTATTTGAACGTCGATATGGTCTACCCTCTGCCTGTTTAGAGTCTTTGAGAGAAATAATTAAAAACTTGGAGTCCAGAGGAATCATTAGACCCATTCACAGTACCTCAAACACGGCCATATTGGGTGCTAAAGCCCAATGGGCAATGACAGCCGCGTGCTGATTTAAGGGAACTGTACAAGAGGATGCCTGTGTGAAGGAGGCCTCTCACCTTCATTGACAAAGACCTTCAACAAATCCAATGGTCAAAGGTATTTACTACCTTAGATCTAACAGCAGGGTATTTCTGCGTGTTCCTAGAAAAAGATATACACAATCTGCTTGCCTTTATGTTCAAAGGGACCCACTATGCAAGGGAATCTACTCCCTTTGGGTTGATCAATAGGGCAAGCTAGTTTGGGATCTTTCTGAACAAAGCACTCCCATATGCAGCTGAGAGGGGAACTGTGGTCTATGTAGATGATGCCCTGATCAGAAATGAGGATATAAAAAGCCATTTCAGTGAAATTAGACATGTTCTCAGTCAGTTGCAAAATCCTGAGACAAAAGTATCATTGCAGAAGGCACAGTGGTGTCGAAAAAGGACGACTTTATTGTGTCATCAAGTTACAGATCAAGGGTTAAACCTGCAAAACAAAAAGGTAGATGCCATCTAAAATGTAAAAGATTCCACAAATCTGAAGGACTTAAAGAGCTTGTTAGGGATAACACATTACAATAAGAAGTAATTGAAGCGTACGCAGAAATCACACAGCCATCGACTAAATAACTGAAGCAGGGAATGCCCTGGAAATGCAGATAGGAACAATGTAAAGTGGTAGCCAAATTGAAAGAATATCTAATAAAGGGCCCCATGTTTGGCTTATCCAAAGATGAATCAAGATTTCTTTCTGGAGATAGTGTTCACAGACCTATGCATGTCAGCGGTCGTGTATCAAAAGCCTGATTCAAATAACAAAATCATTGCATTTGCTAGCAAAGCATTGTCACAGGCGGAAACAAAATGTAATGAATGTGAAAAAGTACTTTTGACACCTGTGTGGGCATTACAACATTTCTGCCCCGTTATTCAAGGAGAGCTGGTGATAGTTGAAACTAATCATCCACCCCTGCAATACTTGCACAGTAAAAGGATGAGATCAGGGAATTTAGCCCAGTCAAGAATTACATCATGGACATTGGCATTACAGAGATTCCCTGTGGGTGTGAGATATGGGCAGAACAAAAGGAATCCAGTAGCTCAGGGACTGGCATGCGGTCCATCTTTCTCTGTGCGGCTCAGGACGGCGGATGTGTTCCGCACTGGAAGACTCTGCTGCTTGTGCTGTCCTCCGACCTTGCTGTTTCCACTATGGAGCGGTCTGGTATTCCACATCCGGATTTGACTGACCCAGCCGGTCTACTGCCGCATAATGTACCATGGCATTACTCTAAGCTATATTTTCTTTGGAAAATAGGTGTCAGCATGCGCGTTGAGGATTCTTAATTTCCCAGTTCTCCACATTTTTCTAGACCCCAGAGACACAATCCCACATGGTTGCCATTGAGGGCATCCCACAAATCTTTCTCTTTTTATTTTATTAAGGCCACCTTTTGGTGTTCTCCTTAGACTTGGAGTATATTAGAGACAGGACAGTTTGGTACCTCCGCTCTACCAACTGGGATCCCACTGGAGGAAGTGAAGTGCGGTTTGATTCCCCGCCTGGAATCCAGCACATTAAGAACAGCCAAGATGTCAGTAAGGTAATCGAAGCAATGTCTAAGAACAAACTGCAGGTAACTGCAGTAGCAGAAGTTCATCAGACCAGACTAACAGTGCTTTAGACAAACTATGCATAATGTGCTATCTGTGTTACATTCTTTTTAGACATCATTGAGTCTCCTTAAATAGGAGCATTGGGACACCACAGAGGGTGAGTCCTCCAGTTGATTTGATCCACCATCCACACCAGGAGGCCTATATCCAGTGATTGGCCTGCTGGACTACACTGCCTGCATGCCTTTTTTCTGACAAAAACTCCGCGTGCACATTACATCTATTGGGGTAAGCCTTGCTTGAAAGTGTGACAACCGCAAAGTGGGAGGTCTGGGAAATGCACAAACAGAATTTTGTTGCTATTGTAGCAAGACAATGGTCTGGTTCCCCACCTTGATGATTCTGTGTTTAGACACTCTCAGAGGTAAGAAGTTTTGAATTCTATAGCGTCACACCTGATCCCAGTGCCCAGGGGCGTCCCGGGGGTGGTTGGAGCAATGTACAAGCAACACAATTCTTCCTCAAATGTACAAGAAACAGTTTGATTTTTTCTTGGTTGATACTTTGGAATTGATTAAATCTACGTGTTGCCCCAAGAATTTGGGGTAACTTTACAGACAAGGCATTCCGGCATTTATGAGGTTTTAGAAATTTGAATCTGGTGGATAATATACAATGTGCAATTTCTATAAAGCAACTACACTGGAAAATGACTGACACATTTTCAGAATCTTTTTTTTCTTGTGTTTTCTTTCCATTCCTTTTTCTCCTTTCCTATTTTGTGTCAACAAACAGTTTTTAGGACTGGAACATGAAATAAACAAGAAGGAATACAGTTGAACATTGAAGAAATACACTTTACTAACACACCAACTGTTAATCACTTTCTAGAACATTGTTTGTATTTGTATGTCCTGATGAGGTGCAGTAGTTGTAAAGAGTTTTAACAACTATGTTCCCGAAACTCGAGTTGACAAGATCAGAGGTTCCACTCCAATCTGGGTTCAGACCCTACTTGGGTCACAGAGAAATGTTGGAGCAATTGTATATATGGAAAGAAATGTGCCAATACATACTCCATTTTGGAATACACATTGATGCACTTTACAAGACTATGAATATGTTTTAGCGTCTTCAGGTCTATTGGTATGGACTGGTTTGTTCTGCTCTGGGAACACACAATAGAAATTGCGTTGATTTGCACAGGTATGAAAGAGTATATACGTTTTTTGATTTCTCTGAATGTGAATGAAAGTTTGTGTAATGAATGTTGAGAGATAAATGCTTTTTGGTTGGTGTGATGTGCCTTCTTGGTTTTTCAGATTGTTAGATTTTAACACTTGTTCATTTGATGAATGTTGTATATTATACACTTTTTCCTATGGGTCGTTAGTTATGACTATATAAATAAGAAAATAAAGCTTAATGAAATCAGTAATGCTTTGTCTGTAAATCATTGTGCACAATAACTGCAACCGTCTCTTGGAAGGAATTGGTTGGTAGGTTTATCGTGTAGTTACACATTATAAAGGTTTGAGGGAGGTACTTGTCTGTTGACATTTGGGCCCTTTTGTATAGACTTACATGAATGTGCAGCTGTAGATGCAACAGATGGTGCAGAATTAGAAACACATTTGACTGAATGTGAACAATCACAACAGAAGGCCCTTGATAAAGGAAGGGTGTAGAATTCTCCTACCTGTATATGTAAAAGGGTGTACATACCACATGGATGGTGTCCCTGAAAAAGAATTGGTGCCAGGAATACGTAATGTGTGGGTCAAATGTGAAGGTATCCCACAAGTGGGCATGAGGATAGGTCCTAAAAGTAGTCAGGTGGCAGAAATGGCTGCAATTTACAAAGCAATATCTACAGGGGTAGAGATAGTATTGTTTACCAATTCTGATTATCCCCAGAATAGTTTTGTGGAATACTTACTGGGGTGGAAGCTTATAGGGAAGATCACTTGTAACGAAAACACATTAAAACATGGAAAACTGATTCAGGCCATCAAACATCTTGCTTCAATGGGATGAAAGTTCATTGGAGGAAGATACAAGGGCATTCTAGAACACAAGGGGAGGATAAGGAAGGGAATGACAAGGCTGATTAATTGGCCAAAATTAGAGCAGTGATGGGGGATTGGATGTGTTTATTATTGAAAACTTGCTCTGTGAGATCCAAGTGGACATGGTAACATGTGCCAAATCACAGGGAACTAGTGATTAACCAGTGGTGCAGTGGAGCTTTGACAAACCCGATCAGATCTTGATTAGTGCACAAAAAGAAGACGCGATCATAGGCATGCTGTACAATCAGTTGTCAGCTGCAGAACACAATCCTTTTACAGAGGTGGACTGCAAAGAAAAAGAGGAACTGAGGGTGATGTTGAAAAATAAAAAAAGGATTCAACTGCAAGACAGATTGTTGGTCTGAGAATCCATTGAAGGTCAGATCCAGTGGGTTGTGCCAGTGTCCTTTCGGGGGTAGATGCTACATCACACTCATGATGCAATAACAGCAGGGCACAGAGGTCCGCTCAAAACATTGGAAATATTGATGGAATATGCTTATTGGCCACATATCTCCCAAGATGTGGAGTTGTATACCCATGGGTATTAGGTGTATGCACGGTTCCAGCCTGCCTCCCCAACACATAGAGCAGCATTAATGAAAAAATATTACCTGGTCAGATTTACAAAACAGATTTCATTGGCCCAGTCCAAAGGTCACCACAGGGAAATAAATAAATGCTAACAGTTACCTGTCTGATGTCTAAGTGGTTGGAATGCATTCCAGCACCAGACTGTAGTTCACAGACAGCAACTACATTGCTAGTGAATGACATATTTTCTAGGTTTGGTTTGCCTCAAAGAATAGAACCAGACTGTGTAAGCTATTTTACCAGTGCAGTAATGACCAAGATGTGGCAGATTCTAGGAATAAAAGGCAAGCTACATATTTTGTGCCAGCCATCTTCTAGTGGTGGTGTAGAACGATGCAATCCATCAATAATTGATATTCATAAAACATGTGTGTCTGAAACACGGTCTAGTTGGGATTTGCAACTCCCTTTGGTAATGATGGCCATTCGGGCGAGACCGTTGAAGTCTACAAACCTTAGTACACAAGAAATCATCACAGGCAGGAACATGGTACTGCCCTAACTCCTTTTGTATAGAACCAATGAGCAGGTCCTGGTATATGCATCTATAATTCATGAATATGTAGAGGATTTGAGAAAGCATTTGCAGCACACATTTGCACAGCGAAATCTGGAAAGGGCAGCTGAGAGGCCAAGTCGATGACAGGAAGTCATCTGTTAGGGAGTGTGAAATAGGTAACTAGGTGTACAAATTCAATGTTGCAAAAGGCAAGAATAGAAATGATGAATTTCTGGCATCCTGGCGGTACAAATTAAACATTTTGTACAAAGTTTCTCCTGTAGTGTACAGAATAATGACCAAGGAAGTGGATCTTGCTGTGGAACAGTGTGTCCACGTGAATCAGATAAAGACATTTTACCAGATAATTGAAATTCAGAGGTTATAGCAGTCTGGAGAACCCATCAGGGAGTGAAAGGTATAACAGTCATATTAGAATCAACGTAATTCAGTGAGGTGAGTAGCAGTATGGTGGGAAGCTCACCCAAGGGGTTAAAAAATATAAACATGTACATGCATACACATTTGTTTAAGGTTTGTGTCAGTGTGAAGGGTCAGAAATGCGAAATGGACGCATAGGTATAGTTTTCTCACAAGATGCCATTTTATTAAATGATAAATGGTGAGACAAATGTCTATTTTTCCGTAACCTAGCAAGGATTTCCATACCTAACAAACTAAGGCTAAAGGAAAATGACCTAATCTCCAAATGTATCTGTCCATCACACTAGTACGTATAACAACATTACACTGGAATGATTTGGCTGTTTAAACCTCACAAAATAACATATACATTCAAACACAAAAGATATGAACAGGAATCCTTGTGAACAGGGTTGGATCCCCTTCCTCTAGATAAATTCAGGATTTTTCAAACCAAAGTTCTCTTCACCAGTCAAGTTCCAATCAATGTGGAATACAAATTTATTTTCATTCAATATGTCCTTCAATTGGCAAAGTGACTATCTTAGTTCCACAAGTTTGCTCACACTTAACGGAAATTGTTAAGTGGTAAACCTTCCATAAGCACCTGCTTGGCAAACCAAAAGACTTTCTCTTCAGACATCAATTCATAAGTCAATGATAACTGTTCTTTTTTCTGAAGACCAATCACTTGTTATCACATTGGGGTTTGCATCCTAGCACTCACCAGAAAGATTACAAAAGTAGTCAGAAAGGAGTGTACACCAGTGCACAATTTATTAAGGGCTGCAGACACAGCTTGGACAGCAAATTTAAACAGAACTTGGAAGAGAACTGCACAAAAAGGTGCTGTCAAAGAACTGCCTTCGAAGTTAAATCTTTTATACAGAGTAAAAGAAATAGCATTTACGATTGTGCGACATAGAAAAAAACCTCAGAAATTATTGGTTCATGCACTTTTGATACATATAGATCTATGTATATTATGCTGGATCATTGGGTCCATGAACCTTCCGACACTGCCATCAATTACAATTTTGTGACATCACAATCCACCCCCAATTCCCACAACACAAAATTATATTATTGAAACATTTGAGACGACCAGCAGAACTTTATTACTCTGCCCAGTCGTCTCTTCCATGACCCGCGGACATACCTTTAAATAATTGTTGCATACTGGTAACAGTCTAACCCTCGTCCCTGAGAAAATGTTCTGCAGGTGATTTGAAACTGCTGTGGGACATGCCAGACTCACTAGAAAATCACATTTCATAAATCATTTAGAATTATAAAATGGTCATATATTCCTTTTTTACTGGTAAAACCCTGTGTGCTCTAATCTGTTCACCTTGAAAAATAACCTCTGTGTGCTTCTCAGTACACTGGGCGAGAGGTTGCATGCGCTTTGCTAATTAACAATCTGCAGTGGCCTTTGCCGCAAACAAAATGCTCTCACACATTAAAAACAAAACAGACTTTTGGGGCCTATCTACTGCACTTCATTCTACTCCAAAGTGTAATTATACTTACCTGTGCCTCAGGATGTATGGATACATTTTATAAAGCTTTTAATTTTGCGTATACAAGAAAGGGCCCCTCCCCTTTTAGAGTGCTACTCTCTCAGCTGTTAGGTGCGTTCCTTCAAACCGCGCCGGACTTGCATTTTTATTACATTATTCCCCCATTTTATTAATGTATTAATAACTACATCTTTGTGTGCCTCTTGTTCTTTTTTAGCCACTTCATCTTTATCCATACCTTTTCTAACCGGGCCATATCTCTCCCAATTTCTTCACAGCCATTCAGGTCTTCTCCAACCCAGACAAACCCTGTCCCATCTTTCAGCAATGTAGGCAGTGGATCCAGTATTGGTTATCATTTTCGATATTAGCAAGTTGTGATAACACCCATCCATCAATATCCCCCCTTCGGTTTAACCATTACTTTTTTACTGCTTTTCATTTCAATGTTATTTTTATCAGTAGTCAAGGGCAGCATTAAAAGTCCTTTTTGTTTATTAAGACCTATTTTAAAAGTGTTCTTAATAATGCAGAAGGTGATGAGAAGCAGCACCTAAATGGGGACAGTCAATATGAATAATCCAGAAAAGCAAGTGGGCACCCATGCAAATATTCTATCCAACCAGTCTTTTGCTTGCACTCCATTAACCTTTCTTGTCATGTTTCCCTGGAGTGTCCTTATCTCTTATATGGCTGCACTTAGTGTTCCATTTGAGGCCTCTCAATCAGGAATTGCCGTACAACAGCTTGACCGAAATCGGGTTCAAACACCTCCTTCTCTGGCTGTTTGGAGCTCAAAGACAAAGTGATTCTGAAGGGCCACCAATCGCAATGCCATCACCACTTCTTTGATTGCATTCAGTCCCTTTGCGGTTGAATTAGCAAGTTGCAATAGTTCACAACAAGTGAGCTGCATCCATTTTGCATTTGCTGCAGCCTGTACTCCTGGAAGTAGCAAAGAGGTAAAGTAGGTGTCCGCCAAAGAAAACAGGCAGTACCCATCCGGGATAGTGGCTAAATTGTCAAAAAAAATCCTGGAAAAGTAGTTGCTCTCTCTTTTACTTCTCCTCACCATTTTTCTTTGTTCACTTTGATGTGCCATATTCCCGGCAGTGTGATCTTGATGGCAGTGCTATTTTGAGGCACAAGTGAAGGGCTGTGCATGGTGACAAAGGCAGACACCCCATTCCAATCTGGCGGAAGCTCGGCATGTGCTCCGGATCCACAGGCCCACCACAGGTCCATAATTACACCTGTCCCCTGTACCAGTGCCATATTCTCCAAGACCTTGGCGCAGTGTGAATTTGATCCCAGGAAAATAGACCCATTTGACCTAAAACACACAGGGGATCGTCTAAATCTCCTTATGTCATCTGGTTGATGTTTTTCATGTAACCAAGTTAAGGCATGAACATACTTTCACCAGATAACTCCACATTTTCAATCAACTCTGGCTACAACAAGTTGCTCAAACCCCACCAGTCCTTCAGCACGACATTGCATTTTCCCCCCTCCCATTTGTCCCCATACCATACAGCTCCCTCTATCCGCATCAGCGGTCTAGTTTGACACTAGTGGACACTTTTTTCCTTCTTTAGTTGTCCATTCTGTTCCTTTATGATCGTCTATTTCTAATTCCCCCTTGTTATATTTAATAACTTTGTGCTTTGTATTTTCATTTTGGATCATTTGCCTTAATTGCATATAATTATCCCCAAAAACATTTCCCACTCCATCCACCCAGTGAACTGGTATTTTGTTTCCCTGGAACAAACTTTGTGTTCTACAAAGAGACAGGTGCATCATGCATTCAGCTTCCTCATAGGACATAGCCTGGGGCAGAAGAACCTTGGACATCCCTTCCACGTGTGGAATGAGAGAGCACACATAACATGTGCCATTTACTCTCTCCCTTCCCACACGCATAATCTCTTCATAATAGACATTGCCTGTTAATGAACTATGCTCTTCCTCATTGTTGTGTTGGATGCCCTCCCCATTCATCACACTCCTCTTCCCCATTTTTCCTTTTACATTCAACTTTTCTCTGCTTTTTTCTTTAAAAAACATGTATGTTAAAAACAACAATGCTGTACTAAAACATATTAACATCACAATACCCTAAACACTTGAAAATGTCTTTTTCTTAGTCATCCTTTTTACAGCACAACCCTCTTCTGCTCCCTCTTTTTCTAGTTTATGAAAAAATCCTAATGCAAGTCGAAAATGAAAGGACATTTTCATAATACTCATCATTTTGTGCTTGAGAGTCCGTCCCTTTGGTTCTGCAAACGTCTTTAATATGGACCCATCCGCGTCATCCCTCTAGCTTCACTGCTGTCGGTGTTCAGTAGACAAATGTATGCGGGCCAGTAAAACGCTCCTCTTTCCACTTACATATATGCTTTTTGACAAGCTCTCGGTCTCTCGAAAAAAGAGGATCTCCTTTAGGAAATTGTCTGATTGCATCCCTTGCCAGTTCACATTGATTTGTAGGCCTTTTCTGTAATGATGTGTGTTTAGGGGACTTGGTAAGTTCTTTGAGATACTGATCAAATCCCCCCCCCCGCAGAATAGCAGAAGAAGAATGAGTGGTCGAGATTTTACGCGGTGGCAGATTTTTAGTGCATGCATTCTCCGTCCTGTAGCAATCTTGTGAGGAGTCAAGTGGTGATCTCCTCCAGGTGTGTTCCACAAAGCAAATAAAATAAGCGGCAAGCAGTGAACCCATGATTTTTCAAAAGTTTGCATAAGCTTTGATAGTCGCATTTTAAGCAGTCCATTCATCTTCTCTACCAAACCGTTGGCTTGAGGATGGTAAACCATACATAGTTTATATCTGATTCCCAGGAGAGTTGTAATGTCCTTAATTCATTAGCAAAATGTTGACCATTATCAGAGCAAATTTCATCTGGAATTCCCCACCTCGAGAACACCTCCCTCACCAAGAATGGTGCCGCTGAGCGGCCATCATTATGGGCACAAGGACCTGCCTGAAGCCAATGTGAGAATGGACAAAACACTACTAGCAGGTACTTGTATGAAGTTCACCTCTCTTGCATATGTAGGTAATCAATATGCAAGTGCTGGAAGGTACCCTCCAGTCGCGTCAATGTTCCATGTACAACTCTTAATGTGTGACCTGGTTGGTACTTTTGTCACACCATATAATAACTCTCATACTCAGAAACATATTTGTACAAATTTGGCACAAACCAGTCTTCACTTATCCCTGCAGCCACATGCTCTTTTAATGCGTGAGAAGGATAGTGAAGCTGTGCCAATGCCAATTGTAACAATGTGCTTGGCATAACAACCAAACCAGATCGGTCGGAGACAGAGAGCACCCTCTCCTCTTCCACAGATCTTTTTCAGCATCTGATGCTTCCCCTTGCTGCTCAACTCTTTGTATCATTGGAATTGCATTAAAACTCTCTGGCAATACATCCTTCTCCTAGCTCCCTCTGGCCGATATGCTGCTTCTTTTGCTGCTCTGTCTGCTCTTTAGTTTCCTAGTGAGATGAAATCATGCCCTCCTGTATGGATTTTGCACTTCATTAATGCTAATTCTACTGCTAATTCTACTGGGAGCTGTAACATTTCCAATAATTCTCTGACCAATGCTGCATGTCGAACAGGAATTCCATTGCTTCGGTTAAACCCCCTCCTTTCCCTCCTTTCCCATCTTATATTTGTTCTACAATGAACTCTGCTGGATTTATTTTCCTGCATCTCACTGCTTCAATTGCTGGGTTGGTTAGTATTGCCTCATACAATGAAGACCTTTGGTTAGTCAGTGTTGACTTTGTTTTCTCCAGTATAGCAAATAATGCATGTTCCACTTACAGAACTACTGGGCACCCCATGGTTATTGTGGAAGCCTTTTCAATAGCAAATGCAGCATCAGCAAGTGCGTGCTCACATGGAAAGTGTCCCTGCATCACTGCATCCAATGACGCACTGTAATATGAAAGTGGCGTGTGTCCCTGACCCTTTTCCTGTGACATTTTTCCTTGTAATTGGGAGTTGCTAACACTGGTGCATGTGTTAGTTCATGTTTCAATCCATTAAAATTCTTGCCCATTTCGCCCGTCCCTTTTATGTGTTTTGTCTTTCTGTTCTTCTTTTAATGCTTGCAACAATGGACTGGTATTTGTGGAGTAATCAGAAACCCATGCTCTGCAATGATTGCATAAGCCCAAGAATTGCTGCACGTCTTTCACTGTTTTTGGTTGTGGAGTTTTGTGGATGGCCTCTACTCTCTCTGGTGTTTTATTTTCTCCCTTCTGCTGACACAATCTGAATCAAGTGCCACACTTCTTTCTGACAGTATTGCAACTTCTCCCTGACCACCTTGTATCCTTTGTCAGCTAGCAGTGTCAGTAGTGTCACTGAGTCCTTTCTACACTCTTCCTCTGTTGTGCTGCTCACTAGTAAGTCATGAACATACTGTATGTGCTTGCAACCTGTGGGTTGCTCACATCCACTTATATCACTCTGTTCAAGATGTTTGTCCCTTCACAGTACCCCTGGGGCATTCTAGCATGTTCGAACTGTGTCCTGCGATACATAAAAGAGGTGAGATACCTGTAGTCTGGGTGTAGCGTGATGGAGAAAAAGGCATTCTTTAAGTTAAGCACTGTGAAAAAATGTGCCTCCACAGGAACGCTGCAAAAGATTGGTGTGCGATTTAGAACACATGGATATTCTGCCTCAATAATGTCCTTCAGAGGGCGTAAATCCTGTATAAAATGCCACGTCCCTCCCTTTGCTTTCTTAATTGGATAGATTGTACTGTTGCAAAGGTGATTAACTCACCTGTACTATGCCTTTCTGCCATATGGCATGCAATGTCTCATATATTCCTTCATCTGCTTCTCATGATAAGGGGTAATATTTTAGTGGTGGCAATAGTGTTCCTTCTTTTAACTTAATGTGTACTGCTCCGGCCCCTATAAGTGTTCCTACATCATGGGGTCCTGTTGTCCACAAGGTCCTGGGTACTTTTTCCAAATCTCCCTCTAACTAGCGGGCTTTCCTTTTTTCTGTCTGCATCATTTGGCCCACTGTTCTTTCTGTTACACAAACTGGGCAAGGCAGGTTGAGCTCAATCACTACCCCTCCTTCTTCATTTTGTTTTGTTGCAAACAACTCTGTGTTACTTATTACTGTCTGTGTCAGTGTAGGATTGATACATAATATTGAATGCCGTTCCATGTTGTTCTCATCAGTAGCAACCAGTATAATCATGTCTTTCAATAATACTACTTCCTCCAAGTACAGTAGAGTGTGTGTGCCTGAGCTAACTGAGGATGGACACTGAGGCCTTAATAAAAACTCATTAGACATCCAGAATACCTTTCCCTAAATCCCTGGCAACAATCCCAGCAATACGTGTATTCCATATACAAACACCTCTTTGTGTGTGGGTATTCCTCTCTTTACAGTGTATGCATGGTATGCCTGAATCAGTTCTGCCACCCAGGCTGGGTACATTCCTGGTGTGGAGCACACCATTCCTTTTTTCTGAGAATGAATCAGGGTGTTCAGTTTGCTAAGTAAATCCCTCCACAGAATATTGATGAGAGTGTCTTTTGAATACAGCAAAGGTGCTACAATATAATAATAATAATAATAATAAATCATTTGCATTTATATAGCGCTAAATACCCTCAGGCATCTGAGCGCTGCTTATTATTAACCACGGTTTGTGGTGCTCATTTATCAACCTCGGAAAGATGAAAGGCTGAGTTTGGCCCTGCCGGGATTCGAAGAAATTCCTGCCAAAGAATTTTTTTTACAAATCACGCCACGACACTCAACTTATCATTGAACTAGAAGTTGAATACCTCAGGGATAGCATGAAGTATACAATATCATAGACCTGTGGCTGCAGCAACATTGGATGTGTTTAAATAACACCAAAACGGAGTTAATGATCTTTGGATCACGCCATGCTAGAGCCAAAGTAGGAGAGAAATACAGATTTTTCTCCAACAAAGAGACTAAAATCCAGGTCATGAGCCAGGTTAAGACACTTGGCATGATGGTTGATGTCTCAGTGGGCTCAGAGGCTCAGGTTAAATATATGTGTAAAAATAATGTATACTACCTACGCCTCATGAGAGCAATCAGACCTTACCTTAATGAGGAAAAAGCACAGCCACAATTGCTAGAGCTATAATTCTGTTGAGATTAGATTAGGGAAATGCTCTGTTACTCGGAGCAACCAAAAAAGACCTAGAGAGATGCCAAGTAATAGAAAATGATGCGGTACGCGTAGTAAAGAGCATAAAAAGTAGGGAACACATAACCACAGGAAGAAAATCCCTGCACTGGCTAAAAATTGAAGATAGAGTCAAGTTTAAGTCTATGACTATTGTACATAGGTGCTTCTTTGGAGATGCACCCTGATACTTTAAAAAGCAATTCGCAAGATACATTCCACAGAGACAGTTATGCTCAGTCGATAAAGGACTACTTACCGTGCCATGATACAATCGTATAGCAGGACTTTGCAGATCCTTCCCAGGGCAGACGGTGCAACAGTGGAACAAACTTCCTCCCAATTTGCGGCTGGAAGAGAACTATTTAATTTTTAGGAAACGTATGAAGACCTTATTGTTTAAGTGACCTATCCTATATTCTGCAAATAGTTGCCTGTAATGTTGCTTCACAATATGTTCAAATGTTTGTCTGGCTTGTTACATGTTGTCAGCGCCCTAATGCCTGCGGTCTACCAGCGTGATACAAGCACATAGATAGATAGATAGATAGATAGATAGATAGATAGATAGATAGATAGATAGATAGATAGATAGATAGATAGATAGATAGATAGATAGATAGATAGATTTCCCAATTTTGTACCTGTTTTTGTCCTTGGTGAGTAATTCCCTGTTTCTGAGCAAGCTGTATCTGAATTTGTTGCTGCTGTGGTATTATCTGTTCTTGATGTGGCCTGTATGTCTGCTGTTGTTGCTGTATGACCTGCATCTGTTGAGGTGTCTGCTGCATGTATGTCTGCTGTAACTGACCTCCTTGTGCAACCAGTGGGCATGTTCGTATGGCATGTCTGACATTCCTGCATGCGTAACATTGTACTCCAAAATGTGGAGCCATTCTTCTGTATCCCATTTCTCTTCCACATGTGTAGAATCTTTTCCCCATCTGATATTGTCCCATATATGCACCTCGACAACCGGCCTGCATAACCCCAGGCTGCTAAATGTTTATGAATGTGGGTTGCTGTGGCATCGTTACCGTACCCCACTACTGGCTGGGCGGAACCTGTGTGTACCCTACTGGTGGCATCATCACATCCACAGGGAGCCCCCCTTGCTGTGCCTGCGGAAACACCACTGGCCCTGTGAGTACTGCTCCCTCCATGTGTTTTTTGCCTGTTTTTCTGAAACAATTTGTTTTCTGCCTTCGTTGCATTATCCAATATTTCCTTGTCCTGTTTTCTCTTGCAAAGTGCACAATTGTTGCCTGTATCTTAGGCCACCCCTCTGCCTCAATTCCCACTATTTATTCTAAAGCGACATCTACACCTGGAGGGAGTCCCCTCACTAGAATGTGGTAAAACAAAGGTATTGTTTTGTCCCATGACCGCTTAATGAACCTCGCCGCTTGCTTCCTGCAAGAGTGGCATTTGATTGCACACCCTGCATTTACTACCACGATGTGGTCTTTTTCCTACTGATATTATGGTTTTCCTGCTGCGAAGCCTGATTCCCCAGACACCCAATGATTCTTCACTTTCCTCTTCTTCTCTTTCATTTCTTCTCCTTCCCCCTTTCTTATCTGTCAAAGGGTGTGTGTCAGTTTTACCCCCCCCAATCGATATCAGCCATGTCTTCCAAGTCTGATACGGCTTGCCCTTCGTCTGTTGTGTCAGAGTCACCATATTTTGTCACTTCTCTCCCCGACCAACGCTGCCAACACACTTTTTATGTCTCCTATGGCCAATGGGATTTCTCTTTCTCAAAAATATAAATCCATTTGCTCGCCCTTACCATCAATGAAGGTAAACTGTAAACTAGATTATCCCTGTCCATTGTCCATTGTCTGCCACGATCTGTAATGAACCTCGCCCCTTGCTTTCTGCAAAAGTGTCATTTGTGTGCGTGCCGTGCATTTATTTCTGCGTTGTGGTCTTTTTGCTACCGCCAATCTGGTTTTCCTGCTGCAAAGCCTGTTTCCCCAGTGACCCAATGATTCTTCCCTTTCCTCTTCTTCTTTTCCATTTCTTTTCATTTGCCATCTCTTATCCGTCAAAGGGTGTGTGTCGGTGTTGTCATCCCCATGGTCGCTGTCAGCGCTGTCTTCCCAGTCCGATATGGCTTGCCCTTAGTCTGCCATGACAATGTCGCTATAGCCTGAGCAGTCTGAGCCCCATCCTGATGCATCCTGCTGTCTACCCCTGTTCATTTTTTACCTTCTCATGTTCCTTTCCTTTCTCTTCTATTGCCCTTTCCATAGATTTTTCTGCCTCCTTGAACACACTGTCAAGTTGTTGCTGTGCACTCTTTTAATGTTATTTAAATATTTCCTCTTTCCTTTTTTGTCCTTGCTGATGATTCTTGTACTGCCCCTGTCTTGCTTTTTACGTGTTCCTTCCTTGTCTTGACACTCCCATTTAGGATTTGCATGCCCTCAGCTGGTTTTAACAATTGGTATGTTGTATAGGGTGGTGGTGTACTTCCCTGGCCCTCCTCCTCTTTCCCTTTCTCTGGTTCTTACACTTTCTCTTTGTACAATTCCCAAAGCTCCAGAATGTCCTGTCTCTTTTTAAGTGTAGCTCCTTTACATGAGTACATACTTCCTGTAATATCTTTATTGAATGTTCCCTCTATGGGTGACTCTTTATAACACTTGCTCACTGTGTCGTGCACCCACTGAAAATGGTACTTTGATATCTTTTCACGGTAGTGTGGAATTTCCTACACATATGGTTAAACAGGGCATCCATCCAGTAGGACGTCATTGCCTCTGCCTTAGCTCCTATTTTTTGGGGGGAATATTCTTCATTCCTACCTTCATCCTTCTCTTAACAAAATTGAAAGCAAACCTCTTCTTTTTTCTTCAAATGTCACTCTTTCTAGACACAACCCCACTCAGCCTACTTCTGTCCACTCTGGCCTTCTCTACAGGCCCACCCCTTTTATACCTCAAACTTACTACTTGTGCACAATGGCCTTCTCCACATGCCTGTCTTGGTAAATCGTAGCAGTATAGAAGAGGCCTTCTCCAACAAGCCCACAACCTTAACAATAAAGCACTTTAATAGTGAGTTAGAAAAAGTTGTTACTTTTCTCTTTGCTCAAAGATATCAGCAACTTGCGCTACACAGCTTTGTGCTATGTACACGTTAACTTGGCTCTGGCTCTTCTGCCCCCCCACAGCCACTTAAAAGGAATATTATGATCCCTTTTCACAAGCTGTTGCTATCAACAAACACGTGCATGCATATACTCAAATAAGCTCTTCCCCAAGAAAAAGAAATGATGTAACTATACCAATTACCTCCTCTACACCCATCTCTTGTCTAACAAGATCTGCCACGTACAACACAACCCTCTGCTCTAATGCAGATGCGCCACCATCTACTCACTCCCTGTCAGAACAGCAGATTTAATATCTAAGACTAGCACGGTCAATCACCCTCTTCACAACTAACGAGGGTGCCCCTATACACCGTAAAAAGAGTCCCTCCCACCCGTTGCACTTTTCATACATGGGTAAACTCACTTAGCCTTTTAGGAGATTCTCCATTTCTTTCAACCTCAAATTCTCCCTTTAATGGCCTGCATTTTTGGTTGGAGTGAAGGCAGAGCCGGACCAGGCGAACCTCTGCAAAGTAGCGGCCACTGACTTTTCTTTAACTCTTTATACTGGCCAACGGATGCTGCTGTGCACTCCTCCGGGAGTACGGCTGGAATTCTTCATGCCTCAGTTGAACGGCAAAGGTATCTCGATGGGGCCTCCAAAAATGTATAGGGTCACCTCGTAGCACTCACCAAAAAGATAAAAAAAGTAATCAGGAAGGAGTGTACCCCAGTGCAAGAAGCAAAACAATTTATTCAGGGCCCCAGAGGCTGCTGGCACAGCAAATTCAAACAGAATGCAGAACAGAGCTGCAGGAAAAGGTTCTGTCAGAGAACCGCCCTCAAAGTTAAATCTTTTATACAGAGTAAAACAATGAGCATTTATGATCGAGTGAAATAGAAAAAAGTCTCCCCACACAGAAATGATTTGTTCTTGCACTTTGGACACATATAGCTCTCGATATTATGCTGGATCATTGGGTCCATGAACCTTCCCACACTGCCCTCAATTACAATTTTGTGACATCACAATTCATCCCCAATTCCCACAACACAAAATTATACGATTGAAACTTTTGAGGTGACCGGCAGATCTTTATTACTCTGCCCCGGTCACCTCTTGCTGCCTCTCATTGGAACAGTTATCCACCACGACACCATCAGAGCCTTGACCCATGGACATACTTTTAAATCATTGTTGCATATTGGGAGCATTCAAACCCTCTTCTCAGGGAAAATGGTCTGCGGGCGATTTGAAACTGCTGTGGGACATGTCAGCCTCACTGGAAAATCAAAAGTAGTATTGCAACACATGACAACATACTTGCACGCTCCGTACAAAGGGAAAAAATTGGAGAAAAGATTAGCTACTTTAGAGCGCTGGAAAATGTACCAGGAAGAGAGAGAGGATCTGCCACCTGAGGAGTGGATGCTTAGTAAGAGAAAAGAGGAAGGTGTCGAGCCTTCAACTCCCTTTGCTTCACCTGAAGTGAAAGGTGTTGATGTAGAAGACAAAGGGTGGTATCTATTAAGGGAATTAAAAGTGGTGACAGGATCTAGTAACCTGATATATGAACCCCCATGTATTGCAGTGATGATAGTCCAGAAGAGAGTAAGAGAAAAGAGGAGGTCTTTAAGATCCTACAACACAAGAAAAGTGAACGATTGAATTTATCGACAGAAATAGAACGGGAAATTAAGAGATGGAAAGGAGAGAAAGATAAAGCTGACGAGATAACACTTGTGCAGAATGAATGGATGGGAAGACAGATATTCCTCAAGCTGGATGGGAAAAATATTGAGGAAGTAAGGCAAAGAGAAGACAAGGATGAACAAGATAGAAAAGACAGGGAATGTGAAGAACGATTGAAGGAAGACAAACAAAAAAGAAAGAGCAGGGAGCGACGAGAACAGTTGTATCAGGAGGAGCAACAAAAGAAAGAAGAGAGGGCAGAAGAACAAAGGAAGTACGATAACAGGCAAAAAGCAATAGAAGATAGGGACAGATGAGAAAGAAAAAGAGAAGAGGAGGAAGTGCAGAAATTAAGGGACAAAAGAATTCAGAGGCAAAGAGAAAAGGAAGAAAGGAGAGCAGGAATAAGGAGAGAAGAGATAAGACAGGAATTAGAACGTACGAAGAGACAGCGGGAGCTTGACATTAATCGCATTCAAAAGGAGCTGATGAAACCGAGACCGCCAATACAATGGGACAATATAGAAGAGTTCCTTCCATTAAAGCATGCAATGTCAGGGTCATCTAGAGTGGCATTAGAAGAGAACTTCAATATAGGAAATATCAGAGCGAGGATCAATAAAGCCAATCAGGAATTAAAGGGAGGAAGCAAATCGGGAGGCCGAGGGAAGGGAGAGCAATCCCCTGTATTTCAATTACAAAGCGAAGCAGGAAATCTGCTTTGTTTTGAACATAGAACTCTGTCCTTAAGTAAGCTCAACCTAGACCAAGGTGAAAGAGAAGGTAGTCATACTTCTTGGGGACTTGACATGTCATACAAGGTGAGAGAATACTTCCATGGGGAAGAGGGAGGAGGCGTATGTGCCCCTGAGGGAAGCCTACAGGCAGATAAGGAAGTAAGATGGTCAGATTAGGAACAACCTAAAGACAAAACACCAGATCCCATGGCATGTCCTAAGCGTCCCAGAGGACGATCACATAGTGAGAAGGGAGAGTCACTGCCATATGTCAGCAGGTTAAGATCGTTACCAGGGAGGAAACCGTCAGGAACGATTGTCCCTGTCATGTATAGGCAGACAATGGGAGCTGATTGAGGGTTAGGGCTTACACAGTTTCCCTCATTAGAAAATTGGGAGCAAGACCACAGTATATTCCTTGGCCGCAGATGGACAAGGATAATTTAGGATGCACATTTCTGAGTTTGAGATCGGGTATGAATTAGAAAAGATGACTGCATAACCCCAGGCTGCTGCATGTTTTTGAATGTGGGTTACTGTGGCATCGGTACCATCCCCGCTCTGGCTGGGCAGCACCTTGTGCACCATACTGGTGGCATCATCACAGCCACAGGGAGCCCCCCTTGCTGTGGCTGAGGAACCACCACTGGCCCTGTGAGTACAGCTCCCTCCATGTGTTTTATTCTTGTTTTTCTGAAATAATTTGTTTTCTGCCTTCGTTGCATTATTCAATATGTCTTTCTCCTGTTTTCTCTTGCAGAGCAGATGTGTGGAGGGCTCTTACGGTGCAGTATCCGGACACATGCGACTGGGTGCAATCATGACATGTAAGATGAAAGAAGATGAAGATCCAATTGCTTACATTCAGGATAAGAAAACAAAAGAGCCATAGGAAGAAACAGTGGCATTATTTTACCAAAGTTCATCTCAAGGGTTGCCAGAGCAAGTGCAGAGACAAATGAAGAAATTAGTGGCAATGGAAGCCAACCCATGGGCTGAGATACAGTTGACAATAGTGCATCGCTGTCAGCCATTGCAGTATGCCATGGAAGGGGCAATATGGACAAGCATAGAAGGGCTGGGAATAAAGCAAGCAGTAGGTGCATCGCTGGCGAATAAGAAGCACCAGATGGAACAACAGAATGGGTTTATGCCACGAGGCAGAGTTATGGGATATAGAGGAAGGGGTGGATTTCAAAACAATCAAGGTGGGTTGCCCCATGTAGCTACAGCAGCATGCAAACACTGGACAATTATTGACACCTAGAATAGGAGGTGTCACTGTAGTGGTAGGGTATCTCTTCACAGGTACAGGGGTATGCATGTACAAACAATAGGACAGCTCACATAGTGACTGGATGTGTTCAGTACTATCTGTGACACCAGACCCCCAAGAAGAACCAAGGGTAGCTGTGACAATAGGAGGCAAATCTTTTTCATTTTCAGTTGACACTGGCGCTACTCGTTCATGTATACGAGAGAGAAAATGTCCAATGTCGGGAATTGCCATGAATGCTCAAGGGTTCTCTGGAGCTACAAGTCGAGTTCCTATTACTGACGAATTACCACTCCCTAGAGCGTGTGACATGTCTGTTCCATTGTTGTATTCACGACAGACACCAGTTAATATTCTGGGAAGAGATTTGATGACAAAACTTAACATGACAATTACATTTACTGACGAAGGGATAGTGTGTTCCACTCCTGGAATACACTATTTAAACGTGGACAAATTTATACTAGCATTCACAGGGCAAATGGATCTGCAAGGCGTTCGTATTGAGCCAGAGGTTTTTCTTTATGGTGTGAGCATTCTATTAACATGGCTACCCTGCTTAGTGGGGAAGACTGTGAGAATACCTGACACATTTTAGTTCAGACCACAGACACCTATGGACGAAAAGGGGGGACAGACTATCCCCCTAGAGTTAGTAGCAGCCATAGTACGAAGGAAAATGGCAATGCTTGAAGGAACAGATGATGAGGGCAGAACATGGAGGACAGTGATAGCTCTCGAAGAAGGGTATAGGCTGACTGACATTACTGATGATAACATGTTTAAGGATGATCCCACAGACGATAAAGTAGTGTTTCACATGAGCATTACTTATTGCATAAAGATAGAGAAAGGGGAAGTTCCACGGAGAATGACAATAATGCGCCAGTGTCCAGCATTTTTTGATGAAGACTTAGAGAAGGTGGTAGGTATCCGATGGACTACAGGCTCCTATGACGTAGGTCTGTTATAGGGGAAGTTAAAATAAAGCTGAAACCAGGACCAATTTTACCTCGAGCAAAACAATACTCCATGTCTCTAGAGGCTGATGATGGTATTTTTAAGACCATTTCAGCACTGATGGAACAAGGCATTCTAGTATCGTCAGAATCATTGTGTAATACTGCAGTGTATCCTGTGAAAAAATCAAAGGGAGGGTTGTAGAAATTCATGCCGAACATGGGACTGATTATCCAGATTGTAGAAGGAGAGTTTCCTTTAGTTCCTAATCTGGCAACAATGCTATGCAGTATCCCAGTACAAGCTCGATATTTTGCGGTGATTGATTTGAAAAATGCATTTTTCTGAATCCCGTTGCATAAAGACTCACAAGGCATGACTTCATTTACATTCCGCCAGACTCATCTAAAACATACTAGGCTGCCCTGAGGGTACTGTGAGTCTACATCGATCTGTAACAGGGTCCTCCAGATGGACCTAGCGAATATTGATTTGAAAAGTGCTGTGATACAGTACGTAGATGACATTTTAATCTGTAGCATGACAGAAGATGAATGCAGGTAAGATTCGATACAGTTGATGATTATTTTAGCTGACAAGGGATACAAAGTAGACAAAGAGAAGCTCCAGTATTGTCAAGAAGAGGTGTTGAAAGGGCTGTGGTGATTATGAAAACTGCAAAACCACATACAGTAAAACAGATGCAACAGTTTTTGGAGTTATGTAATTATGTTAGAGCCTGGGTGTTTGATTACAGTTCATATACAAGACTCATTTTGCAGGCTTTGAAAAAGGCAGAAGTGGACAAAGTTAAAATAGAGTGGACAGAGGAGTTGGAGGCGGGATTTCAAGAGTTGAAAAATGCAATTTGTACAGCTCCTGTTTTGGGAAATCCCAATTATGCTGAGGATTTGTTCTTATTCTCACACACACATGGGACAGTCATGACTGCAGTGCTTACACAGAGGACCACATTGGTGTAGAAACCTCTAGCAAATTACAGTAGGATGTTAGACCCAGTTATGAAACGCACTTTCCTTGAGAACAGTCATTGGCAGCGGCCACGTTCGCAATTGACAAATCTACAAGTATTGTGATGGGTTGGTGTATGACACTTTTTGTAGAACATGCTTTGTATGCCATTCCAGAAAAACCCAAAGACACATTAACACCGCAGAGAGCTTCTGCTTACGAAGTGAGGATTTCAAACCCAACCATTAAAATAATCAGATGTAAAATAATTAATCCTTCTATGTTTATAGCTGAGCCAGTGACAGAAAATTACCATGTACATGATTGTGCAAACTATATTGAATTCTATGATGATATATCATGCGTGAAAGAGAACACATTAGCGGGAGGGAAATTCTCTTTATTGATGGTTCTTCGAAAATTGATCAAACTAGTGGGGCAAGACATTCTGGTGTAGCTGTAGTGAGGCACAGAGCCAATGGGGAATTTGAAGTGGTAGCAAGCGCAAGACTACGTCACACTTTTCGGCGCAAGCTGCAGAATTGGTAGCACTTATTGTTGCGCTTGAGAAACATGAAGGACAGGAAGGGATGGTGTACATTGACTCCACCTACGTGACATCAGCAGCATATGCAGGGCTAGCACATTGGAAAAGGAGGGGCTACCTCCATGCGGATGGCACTACAGTGCAGTATGCATGTTTAGTGGACAGGTTTATTAAGGCACGACAACTCCCGGTAGCCGTAGCGGTTGTTAAATTTGCTGCTCATACTAAATGAACAGACTTCATTTCTTGCAGAAATGAAGCCGCAGATGGAGAGGCTAAGAGGGTTGCATATTCTCCAGATATTTCAAGTTAAAGAAAGGGTAGTCACAGTTATGGTGATACAAGAAGGGTTAAATAAGTTACTGATGACCGAATTATTGGAGATTCAAGGAAGTGCACCACAGGAACAACATGAATTATGGAAACAAAGGGGGTGTTCTTTGTCCCCCTCAGAAGGATAGTGGCAAGAAGATAGCACTGGAAAGCCGGTGATGCCAGTAGCACTGTTAAAAGTCACGCTTGAACAGCTGCATTATCCCACGCATGTAACTAGGGATCGTTTTGCTGCAGCAATTGCAGAAGACCGGTTTGTTCCAAACCTGTTAGAACTCATTGCATTTGTGTAGTAAACTGCATTGTATGTCAAAAGGTTACCACTGGGCATACACTGCAGACAATTAGATGAGATATTCCTCGACCATATGGTCCTTTTCAGCATTTACATATTTACTATGTTGATATGCTGCAGTTGTATAGTGGTTACAGGTATCTGATAGTGGTGTGTCCCTTTTCCTGGTGGATCGAGGCAGCAAAGTTTCTAGTGTGTGAAGTTTTTCCAAGATGGGGTGTGTGTGAAGTGCTGAGATCTGATAATTGGCCACATTTTGTCAATTAAGTATTTGAACACATAGGGCTTTCATTGAGCATTAAACACAAGTTGTCCTTAAAGAAAGGATTGCCAAACTTAAGCTTACGTTGAAAAAGGGGTGGCTATTCTGCCTGCCCTTATCTTAAAATGTCCAAAGGAATCAGCCTGGGTCGGACCACCACCTCACACCCAATAAATGAGTGACTGATAGGTGAATGAGAATGCCTCTTACACCTCCATCGAGGAGTAGAAGTGATGCCCAGAGTACAGCAAAAATGTTAGGAAATGAGTTACATGATTATTGACATGTATGACCGCAAGCATCTCTCTCAATTTCATATCAACTCAAGCGCCAGGGGGGTTCGGTCTCAGAACACAGATGAAAACCATTTAGCAACCAAACCTATTGAACTGTTATCAACATCCAAGTTATTGGCTGGCGATACCATGCTAATCTGAAACTTCCCTAGGAAGTGGCAAGAGCTGCACATTGTCAAAAATATTACTCCTTCAGCTTTAAAAGTCCAAGGAAGACGAGCGTGGATTCATCTAAACGATGTGAAGCTGTACACTGGCGAGGCCAAACCAACCCCAATCGATCCAGAAGCAAGACAAGAAGAAGAATTTCGGTGTGTGCAGACTCAATCGATGACAAAGAAGAATGCTGATATATCAAACTATTGATTAAAAAATACAGATTGCATTTGGACTGTGACTCCCTTGGGATACTCCATATCGATATTATAGCAGGTGTGCAGATCTTTGCCAGGAGTCACAGAAATTCAGAAAAATGACCTTAGAAAAACACTGATGTATCACGAATATGCCTGATTTGAGTTTGATAATTGGAAAGGGGAGCAATACCCAGAATCGTTTCTCACTGAGTATCTATTTGGCTAAACATATGGTCCTCACAGACGGGGATGCACATCGCCTTTTGCATGCTGTTTTTGTGTTTATTCTTCAAGCTTATCCTACTCTTGTCAGAAGAAATGTTGATATCCGCACCTTTTTACAGGATCCTAAGAATGGCCCTGTGATCAGAAGGTTGCTAATTGCAATTATTGAACAAGTATTGTTATTAACAAATCACAGTAGAAATGAGAAATGATGAGAAAAACACAATGATGAGGAATAAGCAAGCCCAAAAAATTCCAGAGTGGCATAAATGGTGGGGACTAATATGTTGTTTCAGGATATACATAGGTACGATTATGGTTTGTGTCTTTTTATTTCTCTTGATTCACTTTTTCTATTACAGTAATGTTCCAAGAAAAGAAGAGACTACGTTGATCCTCTCTACTCCAGGAACTATTGTTGATTTACCTATTACCAATGAGCCAAAGCCTTTTATGTTGTCTCCCCAGAGTAGAGCTGTTTTAGAATTGTTTCCATGGGCTTCAACAATTATGTTGGGAAGACATAAGGAGAGACATAGGAGAAGTATGGTAGAGGATTATAAGGGGATAAATACATACTTAGATAATGCAGCACATCTGGGTCACAACATGTGGTATCAAGGAGAAAGAACATCTAAAGAGAGTTGTCACTTGTGTACCCTGGCACCTTATGCCATGAATGCTGCCTGAACTTTCATTGTCAGAGAAATTCCAAAATATGATGCCAGATGTCCTGTTCACCTTGCTGCATGCTTGACTCTAGGACAGTTCCAAGGAAATTGGGCCAATCTACGATGGAGATCGAAATGATCATTTCCATTTCAGAACGATTATATTAAAACTACGCAAATGGAAAAAGAGCCTGCATGGAAGAGCAATATGCTCACGTATCCCAGGGCAGGACTGGATGAAGTGGTCGTAAATGAAATTAAGAGAATGGACCGTCCGGATAGAATAGAGACAGCTTGTGTGCATGGATGCTGGGAATGATCTCAGCAGCCAGTCCATGGACAATTGAAAACCAAGAAGGGATGGGAATAAGGATTCATGTCCTGTGCAGCTCATGTATTAAAGTCAGACTATGTGTGCTTGTGGGTGCAGAGCCTAAATGAAGTTGCCCAAAGATTGGGAAAGAATGTGTTCCTTAGTGATCATTCATGTTTCAGCGTTAGTGATTCCTCAGAGTGACCTGAACATTGGATATTTTTCAAAAGCAGTATCCTGGGTGTTAGTCTTAGCAATGCACGGTGGTGGTGCGAGTTATGGTTGATTAGCTTACCATAACTAGCGAATTTCAGGGGTGTTTCGGTTTTACTTTGAACCATAACGTCCCTTTAACAAAGTTTTTTTACTGAATTTCATAGGTTTTTAGTAGCGCAACTTAACCATAATGTCCCTTTAACAAAGTTTTTTTTACTGAATTTCATAGGTTTTTAGTAGCGCAACTTAACCATAACGTCCCTTTAACAAAGTTTTTTTACTGAATTTCATAGTTTTTTAGTAGCACAACTTAACAATAATATCTTTGACTTTAAGTATATGTAATATGGAACATACTGAACCCTTTCTACTGAATTCGACTGTCCGCGGACATGTTCTCACAACAGTACCACCACCTAAAAACTCTGGGGGGTATGTATAATTGTTATATCATAACATAGGAACATTTAAAAAATACACAAAGCAGCACACATACAAAGTATATGTAGTAATACTTAAGAAATGTAACCCATATATGTAACACACTAACCATTCATTTAAATACAATATGTTCTAAAATTGAATATACCAAAAGAATATAAAGTGGCTTCCAACATAATTACCTCACAGACACTCCACAACTAAGAGCAAGACCAGACGTACAGACTACTCATCACATATTTTACCTGAAATAGTAAGTGCACTTCATTTTACTCATATATTTATAAACTTTCTGTATTAGATAAAAAAAAATATATAACTTTTTTGTTTTCTCACAGAAATGTGTAGTACTCTGGAATGGCTAGAGGAGCATTTCCCACAAGACGAAATGTCAGAAGATAGTGCACCTAATGGTACACACTTTACTATATAAACCAATTAATAAATATTATTTTGTATACATTTAACATATACATTTTTTTTTTGTACAGACCATACAAAAATTGAAACTACTACAGAAAAAGAAGCGGTGGATAACACTCTGGAACACATAAACGAAAAAATTGACCAACTTATGGCAAATTTTACCAATTTAAAAAACGTTGTCGAGGATCACTTAAAACTAACAACAAGATACCATTGTCCCACCTGTACTTGTCCCCCCTCACCATATCCCACTCATTTAACCCCAAACCCTCTCCATGGACCAAAACGTTTTGATGACATTTCCATCCCTTCTTCACCTGATCCCAATCATGTTGAAATCCCGAATTCTCCTGTTTTTGTTTCTGTTTCTGCCCCACTTCTCAGTCATAAATTGTTAATATATGTCAAATAAAGTTACTTTTTTATATTGTGTTGTAATTAGTTTCAGTTCTTTTTGTTAAAACCAATTTAGGTGTCCACGGACAGCGCGCTTGTTTGAAAATGTTTGTAAATAGACAAAAATAGAAGTGTCCTAAGGACACTATATCTGTCCGTAATGTTCTCATGCAAGTTGAAACTGTTCTAAGAACACTCGTAGTGTCCTGAAATGTTTGTAAATAAATGAAAATGGAGGTGTCCTTAAGAACACTATGCCTGTTCGTAGTGTTCGCTAGCAAGTTGAAACTGTTCTAAGATCACTCGTGGTGTCCTGAATTGTTCGTAAATAAATGAAAATGGAGGTGTGCTGGGGACGCTATGTATGTCCGTATTGTTCGCAAGTAAGTTAAACTGTGCTAAGAACAAACGGCTGTCCGTAACTGTTCGTTTTACGTGTGACGCACTTTTAATTAGTTCAGGACCCGAACACTGTCCGTAGAACATGAACGCACATGCGCAAAACAATGTCCGTACATTGGGTGTCCTGCGGACGGCCGCTTCCTTAGCGAACATGCTCATGAAACAATCTTGTGACCGCGCCTACGCTCATCGCGTGTTCTGAATGCGGACACTGTTTGTGTCCCCGAACAGTTTAAAAGTACATTTCCAAGTAATCCACAATATTTCTCATTAAAGCTCACCATACCACAAATCCCACATACTAATCCTAAGTTTCCACATAGTTTTTGTGACTTTTTGAACCTTTTTTGGTGTTCGATCTGTCTTGTGGATGGCACGCATGTCCGCGAACCGCGTACAAGCACCCCTATAAAAGACCACGCCCTAGAGCTCATTCTCATTGTGTTTTTGGCTATTCCACAGAGCACACTACATTTTGCTGCAAACTTTGCAGATTTTGAGATTTCCATCTCCAAGCCGATGGCATCCATGGCTCCACTATTGCCACCTGGTGCTACATCTGCCTCAGCACCACCCCCACCCCCTCCACCACCACCATCTCCGCAAGGGCCTGAAGAGTGGAACAGGAGTGAGGATACAGAGGAGGAAGAAGAGGATGACGAGAATGAGGTAGAGGAAATCCCTACTACCCGCACTCAGCGTCATTCTTGGGTGTGGCGGTTGTTTACCGTTCATGGGAATGGTCCTAAGGCTCGTGCGAACCGTGTCACCTACAATGAGTGCAAAATGGTACTCAGTCGCAGGAGGCATGGTGCGTATAGCTTTGGGACCACTACCATGAAGCAACACCTCAACTCATTCCACACTGGGGCCATTTGCAAGGTTGTACCTCGCGAAGAGCGTAGTAGGTTGACTGCCTCTACTTCATCCTCTGTTTCTGATCCTGTCACCACAAGGAACGCCTCTGTGGGACAGCGTCTTCCTCAAGCTGCCTCACAGGCCATACAGAATTCTGATGACCCTTACCTTTCGAGGGTCACAGTTGTATGTATGTACTGTGACATAGGGCCTCATTACGACCCTGGCGGAAAGTAACTGACATGACCACCATAGCGTAAATAGCGTTTCCGCCATTGCACGATGGAGCAAAGTGCGGCTAATCCTGACCCATCGGGCACGAGCATTACGCCATGGCGGAAGTGCAAAGTCCGCGATGGCGGAAATGACCCCAAAACGCCCCTTACCGCCGTCGTACGCCGCCCTAGGTGCAATTCCGCCACCCATCTTAGCGGTCACCGTAATGAGCGGTCAGCGCAAATTACGGTCACTGTAAATATACGGAAACGGAAGTAAAAACATGGGGCCGGAACGGGAAACAGCACGCCGTACACCCATAAAATCAGAATCCCAACACAACCATTAAAAATCCGACCCTGAGACACATCCAAACCCGTTAGCCACCCCAGTCAAAAGAATAAATATGGGAAAAGTAGCTAAAAAAGCGTGCGATCACAAGCGGCAGGTCCACTTCTCCCATGAGGAACTCACCGTGCTCACAGAGACCCTCCAGGAGAATGCTGCCGTCGTCTTCTCGACGCAAATGACCAGGACGGCACTTGCGAACAAGAAGGCCATATGGGCCCTGGTGGCACAGCGGGTAAGTGCGGTGGGGACCGCACCCCGCAACCCACAGCAATGCAGAAAGCGATGGGACGACTTGCGGATACGCGTCCGGAGCATACTTTCTGCCAACAGAAACATTGCCACAGCTACCGGGGGAGGATCGGAATCACCCATCAAGTTGACCCCCTGGGAAGAAATCTGTGCCTCCACCATTGGAATGGAGAGCATAGAGGGAGTCGGAGGGATGGAGAAAGGAGTGCAGACATCCGAAGAATCAGGTAGGTGGCCCAAATAAAACAATGCTAAAACCACAATGTCCAATCATGTGAAGTACCATGTGTCCCCATTTTGCAATAGGAACACATGTCCAGGAGAACGTCCACATACATTGCCATGATAGCGCCCATTAAAAGTCAGAATAAATACATGAATAAGTAAAAATCCTAAAAACACCCTCTACATGTGCAGCATGCACACCCTAACTGCAGGCTGCAAAACAACTGCATCCTCAATCCACACAAAAATGAGACCACCTCCAAGGCCCTGACCCAAATCACCCTCAGATACCACCCCAATGCATGTGATACATTGCCATTCCAATTTCCTCAGACCCATAAATAACGCTCGCCCTCCTTCACTCCACCACAGGGTCCGATTCAAACGACGAGCTACAGGACACCCCTACCAGCACACCTGCAAAGAGGGCCAAGACCAACGGCCAAAGACCCTCCACCTCAGCTGCACGGATCAAGACACGGCAGCAGCACAAATCAAGTGGCAGCACACTGGAGGGGACTTCAACAGGCACCCCAGCAGCCAGCATGTCCACAACAGCAGCACCACAGGTCCCCCCAATGGATGCCACAGAAGGCACTGATTCTGGTGGCAGCAGCACCATAGGTGACACTGCTTTCATGCCAGCATGCTCCGACACAGAAAACGGTGCTGTCGATGTAGGATCCATCCATGACCTGTCTCAATCCCCCTGTTTGTTTCATCCCGTACACCATGAGGAAACCACGCAGGGGCACCCACAAGACGACGACTGGCCAACCCCCACAAGGCCTGTGGCAAGGCAACATGATGTGATCAGCCCCTCTGTGACACCACCGCAAATGGGCATGGCCCAGCAGTGGCAACAGTCCCTCGAGCAGATGATTGTGCAACAGCAGCAACTGGCCACGCTCCTCAAGGAGCATGCTGCTGAATGTGGGGGTTCTAAGGCAGCCATTGAAACATCTACTGAGACAATTAGGGCAGAAATGGAGCGAAGTACCGAGACACTAAGGGCACAAATTGAGGGAAGCACCGAGACACTAAGGGCACAAATGGAGGGAAGCACCGAGAGCCTGAGGGGACAAATGGAGAGAAGCACCGAGAGCCTGAGGGTGGAACTGCATGCGACGTCCAAAGACGTATGTGGTGAACTTGCCGCTGTGCGCCGTGTGCTCACTGAGCTCTCACAAACCCTTAGGGACATGCATGGACGTGAGCAGGCAGAGACATCATCCGTTGCAAGTTCCGTCCAGGGCAGCCCCCAACGTAGATCTGGGAGGAACCTGCGCTCCACAGGCAGGGGTGCCCCTGATACCCGGAGAGGGGGCTTGCAATAGCGTCTGCCCACTGACAATGAGCATCTTTGTACACTGGTGTTCGGGGGGGAGGTAGGAGGGTGGAGGGGGTGTGTTGGGCTTTTTTGGGTGGCGGGTCGATTGGGTGTGTAATGTCATTTCACATTTGCCATACATTTCTTCATATTCATCCAATGAGATGTGTGGACATTGTTCTTTGTGTACGAGGCCTTTCTTGGCGTACAGTCCACGTTGTGCATGTTCCAGACACACACAGTGCCACAAGTCCCGTGTCCATGTAACAGCCACCAGGCGTGAGTGCTAGAAGCATGCATCTATGAGATTCTGACGAATTTCACGGGCCTCCTGTGCCTCGCGGACTCCTTGAGGTGCTGCCACATCCCCACCCTCATCATGACCATCTTCAGGTGCTTGCAGTTCTGCGTCAGGGGGCATGGGCACATTTCTACGTACGCACATGTTGTGTAGCATGACACATGCCATGACCATCTTTGCAACCTTCTCATGGCGGTACTGGAGTGCCCCGCCAGACCTGCTGAGGCAGCGGAAACAAGCCTTCAGTAGGCCGAATGCCTGTTCTATGACTACACGGGTACGTGAGTGGGCATGGTTGTAGTCCTCCTCATGCTGGTTCTGTGGGTTCCGGATTGGTGTAAGGAGCCATCTCTTCAGTGGATACCCGTTATCACCTGTATGTGGACAATAAAGGATGTTTGTGGAATGACATTGCTACGTACGCATCCCCCCCCCTTCCTGCCAGGTCATTGACGCATCACCTACCCCACATTCTCATGCATTAAATGAGACTCACCGAGTAGCCAGGATCGGTGCCCTGCGTGTCGCTCCATGTAGCGTGGTATTGTAGAGTTCCTCAAGACCATAGAATCATGGGTTGATCCTGGAAATCGGGCACAACAATGTGTAAAGATCCTGTTGGAGTCACACACCATTTGTACATTGATGGAATGATATTGTTTCCGGTTGCGGTACTGGACCTCCATGGCATGTGGGACAACCAATTCCACATGGGTGCAGTCGATGGCACCAATGCAACCCGGTATGCCGCCAAGTGCATGGAATCCCACTTTTGTGTTTGTAATCTCCTGCGCCGAGCGTGGTAAAGAGATGTAGTCGTCTGTGTGCTTCAGGAGGGCATCAAGCACTTGGAATAGTGTCCGTGAAAATAGTGGCTGTGAAATGCCATGCAACTGTCCGACTGTGTGCTGGTAGGTGCCTGTGGCCAGGAAGTGGAGTACAGACACCACCTTCAGTAGGGGTGGGATGGCGGTTGGGCTATCTATCATGCTGACAAGGTCAGCGTGTGTCATGTTGACAATGGCGGTTATGGTGTCCCGGTCCAAACGGTACAGGGTGTGGATCTGCTCAGCAGTGAGGTTGAACGGATTAGCTCAGAGGCGTGGGATTGCGGGCTGCCTGCGTGGTGGTAGTGGCTGTGCTGGTGGGCCTTGCTGCCCCTGCCTTGCCCTCCTCCTCCTCCTCCTCCTGCGTCTCCTCTGTGCGGCCGGTTGTTGTAGTAGTTGGTGTTCGTCTTCTTCTTGAAGTTGGAGTACTTGCAGTGCTTTCAGGTCCCCCAGGCCCAACATCGCTAGTCCTGTCGGTAGCATTTTGGAGTGGGTGTGGTTGTGGGAGGGGGTTGGGTGTGCAATTTATGTGTTTCCAGGCTGTATAGCCTCCACCTGTGGTGATTCATTCCACCTGTGCCAGCTGCAATAACTTTTGGGCGAGCACGTCCCGCACACAACGCTGCAATTTGACGCATGGCATCTTGCTATTGCAATCATGGCAGTGAAATATTGGTTTATATGTTGATTCTGCTATGGTCCCATTGTTTCACATACTATATTTGCAGTCGCGAACACACTTGTGAAGGGTCAGTGGAATGTAGTACTCGATCAACGGTGGACCCTCATGCAGCACTGTACCGACGTTCACCGACGGGCGGGGAGTCCCATTGGTGATTGAAGCCAGTTACCATTTTCACACACAGCCGCACTACGTAGATGTATTAGTGAATTCAAGCGTTCTCAGATGCCTTTTCGACGTGATGTTGCAAATGAGGAATTCGAAAGCCAGCGCTTTTGGTTTTCGACTAGCGGCGAGGAGACGCCCACAGGTCTGACTGGAAATATAACGTTCTATTGTTGAATGTCCTTGGGACAGGGCCCATGACGAGAATGCAATGATTGATATGAATTGAATGGGATGCGCAATAGCGTAGTGGACGATAAGGCAGGACGTTCCCAAATACAGTTACTTCACTACACTAGGAATCCGGGCAGGAGCATAGTGGATTTTGCAGACTGCATTACGCACAGACTCCATGGAAATTCCAAATGTCATGTGAGTAAATATTCAGGCGTTTTCATGCCGGGATGAGGGTATGATGAATGGATGCATGGACAGATGATTCAATTGAGAGTTTGCCATGTACATGGCTTTTTGGAATCTATCCCCTTCCCCTGCGCTATGTGATGCAAAGCTGCCATAGTGGGACCATCGTCTATCTGCCCTTGTTGAACCCTCCCTGTCTCGACGCGCCTTCAAACACTTGTGTCTATGCACGTTACTAATCCCATCTAATGGATTCTGTTTTGACAGACGCATGCACACAAACACTCGTTGGTAATAGTGTATTCACCTCGATTTATATCGTTATGATTCGCAAGTGATTTTTGGGTGTAATTAATCCTTTTTAGTGGGCTAGCATGCATATGGTTGTAGATTTAGTGTGTTGAATGAAGTGAGTAATACATATGAAGTTCGGATGCCCATACTATTATTTTTTTTTTACATTTGGGTGACAGGTATCTCCTCCCCTTTTGCCGCTGCCATCTGTACGCCACTCCTGCAGATGGCTTTTACAGTCGACACCTGCAGCTTCGAGTTAATCAGTGGAGCACCATTACGATCTTATGGGACGATCGCCAATGGGCCACATGCCCTTACGCAGTACTAGTGGCTAGGAGCAACATATCATCCTTTCAGCTGGACTAGTGCCTACTTCATGGGACGGCCCTGCGGTTCTAGGCGCTTCCATGTTGCCTTTTTGAACGTAAATGTAGCCCCTGTGTACCATGAAGGAACAGGGCGTCACACAAGAAGAAGCTGGTCATTTATTGCGGATGCAGCCCACAGTAATGGAGATTATTTGGGAGTTTATGAGCAAATAGCTGTATGGGCTTGGTGATTTGGATGTGCATTAAATTTATGTTCAGATATTAACCGTGTAGCGTTATTCTTTGCTAGTTATGTAGCATATTCCGATTTGTGGCGCGATGTATTGTGAGAAGATCTGCATTGGGTTCCGGCTTCTGAGTGAAGTTGTGTGGTACAGTACTGGCCGCGTTTCCCTACGAAGCCCAGTAAGGTCAGGGATAGGGGCTGCCATTATGACTGTTTTTATGATGTCATGCTCAGGGGCGGGGGATTAGCTTTTGTGCAACAGATGCCGGTCAGCCAGGTGGATTGGTGGAATGATGGGATTATCAGAAAATGGCTGGTCACAGGTGCCTGTGTTTGCGTGCGTTTCTTGGGGGGAGACTGAGGTCAGGTCCATTGGAATTGCTTCTGTATTCGTGCCATCTGTGCCCTACAGCTCCCATTGGCCCCTCTTGAGATGGGCCTGGCTGCTCAGTCACTCTGCCAACTTGTGTGGTACATGCTTATGCTGATGGTTGGTTTGTCTACTGGCAAGGGTACAGGGCTGGTGCAGTCTCCCTCAGGATACTGCTTTCAATGTTGATTTACACTGGTGGCAAGCGATGGGGGACTATTGTTGTTTTGTCTCATGGAATATTTCAGTTCATTTTGGTGTACTTGGACCTTCACATGCCTGTGCTGCATCAGTACGGCAATGGTGACATGCCAAATATGGATGGCCACTCACAAGGCACTTGGAGCCCCTGCATGCATTTGTTCGTTGGCATGCATGGGTGACTTGTACATTTCACTGGTTGCATAGTGTGACTACATTGCGCCTACGAGGAGTTGTGCAATGTGGGCAGGGAGTGGAGTACAGGCACTCGGTAGGGCCATTTACGGTTGGTTCGCGATGCCGTAATTCTCACCATGGCGGAATGGTACTTTCCGCCATGCTTGATGGCATTAAGTAAATGTCCGCTAGGGTCGGAATTCGCGTACCGTTGCGCCATGGCGGAAATTACGGTTTTGCAAGGCGCGCGTGCGCGTGCTTGGTGCAGTTAGCGTTGGCGTTCACTACGGTGTCGCTGATGGCATCGTACTTTACGGTGACGGCTCATAATCGCAACGGGCGGTGTTCGATGGCGGTATTACATTTCCGCCATCGTTTTTCGGATTCCGCCAGGGTCGTAATGAGGGCCATAGTATTCTGCAGGGGGGAGCGACTTCGGAGTGCTTTTGAGACTATCGTCTCAGAGCACGAGAAGACCTGCTCACTACCCAAATAAAACCCACTCTACATCTTCCTCTCTCAGATCGCCCTTTCTTATCCCTGTGGTTGGGGTCCCCCCCTTTACCCTCCTTTCCCCTCCTCTCCTAGTGTGTCGTGTATAAAAAACCCAAAATAATACAAAATAACAAAAATCAAAAAAAATAAGGCTCTTTTCAGAGCCGCCTTTCACAGTTAAAAAATAGAAGTGAAGATAAATAAAGCAGGGCCCTTTGTATTTCTTAAAAGTCAGCGGACAGTTCGCGAACATAAAAATAATTGGGGTGCTGCCCTAGTGTAACTATTGCATTTTTCTCTGGGAGGAAGTGGTGGCTCTGAAAAGCGCCTTTGGGAAATGTTGTATGTCAAAAATTATAAATACTTAACACCTACTTCAAAATGGATGCTGTATTTCTAAAAAAGGTTGCAATGCATTTTGTACATTTCTCAGAAAAATCTGATTGCCAGCATAAGTAAGATGGACTCCATCTCTGCGAAAAATGTATGTACTACGAAACATAATATTTTCATTGTGAAAAGAGGACATGCCAAAATCTCTTAGGCAGGCACAAACAGCCTTATTGACATTACGCCTTGCTTTCTCCATTTGTGGACCACATGAGAAAGAACAAAGCCACATTTGTCTCTGCGCAATCCGTGAAAAAATTACTTTGGAGTTTGGAAACATGTCCATGATCTTCTGAAGTCCTTCTTTCATTGCAAATTGCAAAGAAATTCCAGACACATGTCCTAAACTGTTCCCTCCACAATGAATTACAATTATGTCTGGATGTTCCTCTATCTTTGCACAGAGAGGTAGCAAGTCCAACCACTTCATTCCATGCACTCCATGCCAGTGCACTTCCACATGTGGGAATCCAAGATCTATAGATACTCCACAGCTTTCTGCATGCACCTTCAACCAATGTATCCACGAGTCTCCCAAAATCCACACAATCTGTTTTTTGAAACACTCAGCCATAGCTATCTGTTCTTCTCTCCTGGCAAAAAGAATATCTGAGAAAACCTCTCCTACCACAACACACTCACTAAACTTTACTGACCAATCCCTTGCTACATTCAATCTCATTTGCATGCCTCCCCATCCCAAATTCCCCGGATGTAATACGCAGTGTCCTAGAACTACTGCCATATCCGCGAACATATCGTAACATGGACAGCCCTTCTACCATTTCCACTTCACTCTCTGTGCCATTCCCTCATTGGATGTAGCTAAGAAATCACATGACCATCCACCAATCAAATCCAAGACCTCTACATGTACGGTGAATCTCTCTGAGTACAAGTCTTATATCATTGGCAAGCACGATCTACTAGAAATACTATACAAGTGTCCAAGATTTCTACTTGCAGCTTTGTCCATATCCATATGCATGAACACAAACTACAAGTATGCATATTTGCTATACAGTACATGAACACATTTTCTAACCGACTTTTACCTTGTATAATCTGTAAAATGAATCTACGATAATTTTTTCATTGTCCTAAAATGAACTGTGACTTACAAACCTTTATACCGTTTAATTTCTTCATACACACACACACACGCAAATAATGTTAATGTAACATTTTTGAAATAAAATATATAGGGCCTCATTCCGGGTATGGAGCTAACCATGGAGTAATTAGCTCCATGGTTGCCTCCGAAACTGTCACAAATCCGGCATGGTGAATGGAGTAATTACTGGTCCATTCCAGCGTTGGAGGGACCGGTAATTCCCCATTCACCTTTTGCCCTTCCCCATTTCCATTTCTGCCCCATAGGGCTCAATGGGAATGGGGAAGGAGGTAATTACGGCACCGTAAATTACGGTACCGTAATTTCCTCCGAAGTACCTTTGCGGGTCCAGTACTTTACTCCTGCTAAGCAGGAGGTAAGGAAGGACCCGCAAAGGGACCTCAGAATACGGAGGTAAGGGATTACCGGCATCGGCACCCTTACCGGTGCTGGTAATTCCTTACCTCCAACCTCGGAATGACCCCCACAGACTACATATAATCAAACAAAATTCCATGCACACTCTATGATCAAATCTCAAATAATAATATTTGTACAAACACATAATTGGTTTTAATTTTTTTAATTTATATAATTACTTACATTTGTATAGGACAAGCAGGCTATGACATTGACTCACTATTACGTGGAAAATCAGGCAATGACATTGACTCACTATTACGTGGAAAAGCTTAGTTACAAGAATAGTGGTATACAGTGGTACATTATGAATTTCACAAGCCATAGTAAAGATATTTTCTTTCCTACAGTTAGTCATAAGATAGTTTTAATGGTTTTGAAGAAGGCGCTGAGCATTTCAATTTTAAAAATCTATGTCTACATTAAAAACAGTGCTATATACAAACCAAATTACTAATTTCTTTCTTTTACAATTGCAGTGAAGACCATTCTCCTGAAAAGAAGCAGCCGAATTTGAAGTACAAAGAACAACTAAGAAGCAAACTGCTCATTTTAGAAAAAAAGTAAGTATAATGTTACCATAATATTTGAATTATTACTCAAACACACTGTAAGGTTAATTCATGCTATTTCTGTGCCTAAAAATAGAGATTGTGCACCATTCTGACCAAACCCCCCCCCCCGTCTTAAACAGTGATTTACTGGCAGAATGGCCCACAAATTCCCCTTTTTCGACACACAAATTACCCAACTCAGCCGCTAGAATTTAGATGTTGTAGAACAAACAACTGTTTTAATTGTATAGCTTTAGATATACTATTTATACTTCTCCACACTACTGGCTTACTTTTTTCTGTCATCTGAACCCCAGTTTAGTAACACATTAATTCAAGAATACCCATCCCTAGTACTTGTACTTCCCAATGCACAATCACACACCATTACATACATCTTTATCATCTTACTCAAACACTCATGCACACAACACACACACATGCATTGCAGAACACCCCAACCCATACCTTCTGTATTTTTTTCAACAAACCCTAAAGAATGCCTACCAAAAAGCAACTCCGTAGAAAGGAACGCAGAAGTAGAGCAAATGAAAAGAAAAGTCTCCAACATAAACATCCATCTATAGCAGAATTTGAAAAAAAAAAGTTGAAACACAACAGCTAATACAGTCATGTAGTCAAACAGAAGAAGTTTCTAGTACAAAAACTGTGCCTCCTCTATCAAAAAGTAAAACAACCCAAAAAACAATTAACAGAAAATCAACTATCAGTACAAATAAAACTTCTTCTATAAATCTTGATGTAGTACAAAATAAGCATACCAAGAAAAGTATTTTAGCCAAAATGTTCCGTCACAAAGTCCTTCAAAATCTTATAAAAACAGGAGAGAAACCAGGTTCAACACTTCAAACCTATCGTAGGAAAGTAATCTTAGAAGCGTTGATAGACAGTGCAATTCTTCTCAAAAGAAAGTTATTTATTTTAGTGTTAAACAAAATGAAACCACTAACAAAACTAATAACTAAATTACAAAAAAGACTTCTCAATAAACAAAATATCAACAGAGATAACTTCTTAAATATCTGTGGAGGTGAATGGAGTCACACTACAAGCAGAGAACCATACTTTAATGAAGAAGCGTACAAACAAAAGCAAACAAATACAATTGCCATACATAGCAGTGGTCGAGGTTATGAAAAAGTTAATAATACCATAATGGAACAAGAAGTACTCCTTACAAAAATATGCCCTGAAAACGTAGATTTACCGCTCCATTCAACTGAATCAGAACATCTAGTGTACAAATGGCCATGCACGTCAATGTGTAACATTCCCAAAAAGAATGTCAAGTCTTTACGCCAATTCCTCAATCAATATGTGAAAAGCAAAGACAAAATCAAAATTAAACTACTGCAAAATATGGATGCTTGTCCAGTACGCAAGTACACAGGACTACAAGGACATTCATTGGCCTGCATTACAGGACCTACTTGCAAAACAACCTTCCATGATATCAAAAGGATATCAACACATCATGCAAGTATAAGAAATCTAGTTTATAAACTGTACTATGCTAAAAGTACTGCTTTAGCACTAGCCAATTTAAATAACATTCTTCTACATGGTACAGAAAAAGACCTACTAGAAGAAATCGACTATATCCAGACAAAATATTTTGGAAGTGAAACCCACTTACAAGATGAATTAGCTGTAAACCAACTTCATAACAATTCTGCACATGGTAACCTTTCACTACACACATACAAAAAAGAAATACTAAAATTTGAAAGTACTTCAGCTGAAGTACCAAACCACGTGTGTGTATGTTGCCGCAGAACTTTTTATAAAAGTAACACAAAAACTGTAGACCTATCATACAAAATAGAAGACAATGAAGATTCTAAATGGTTTGAATTAGCTCTCTACCTTATAGCAGAAAACAAAAACGAAATAACTGACCCCATAATACTTTGCAGTTACAAAACTTGACAACAACCAAACTCCTTCACGTGCTATCACAAATAACTTGGAATTATATCCACTACCAAAACCCCTTCAACAACTTAATTTATATGAGAGCATCATAATTCAAACAGTGCACCCATTTCAAGCAATAATACGCCTTCAACCAAAAACTGCAAAATTACCTCCCTCTGAATTAGTGAAAGTTATCCGTGGAAAAGTAGTGTATTTACGATTAGATCTAAAAGAAAATGTTCACACTCTAGGAGTGAAACGTCCAATGCAACAATCTTTAATTATCTTGGTAAATGGAGTACCTACAAAAGACAAAAAAAATTGGCAACAACTGGTAGATTTACATAAAGTTAGAGAAGCCTTGCAATATCTTAAAGAGAATAATGAATATTACAAAGAAATTAATATTAAAGAAAACTTGAAAGATACAACTGAAATAATTCAAGAGACACAAGAAGCTGGTCAATTTGAGCTCCTAGATCCTGCTACAAAATCAAACACTTTAGACCATTATACAATTCATCCATTGCACTCTAATGACACCATAGAAGATGCACTGGAAACGTACCAAATGCGTCAAACAAAAAGATCACCAATCAGCATATGGGAAAAAAGTATAGAAGCACATGCTTTTCCTCTACTCTTTCCTACTGGCAAAGGAGGAAGATACGATGATAGACCTATTCAAATATCAGCATCAGAATATTGCTCATTACGAATGTATTCTGAAGATCCCAGATTTAGACAAAACATATTCCACCTACTCTTTGAAAGTGAACTAGCAACTTTATGTTACTGAGTTGCACACATATTAAAATCAGGATCACACTTTCAAAATATGACAGCTACACAATTATTACAAAAATTTCAACAAAAAGATGAGGTTTTACAAGCAAATCTTACAAATCTATTAGCAAATATGCGTGGTACTAAAGAGTACTGGTTTCGACGTCATGGAGATGTACGTTGTATGATCAGAAACCTTAGCCCACCCACTTGGTTTGTTACATTAAGTTGTGCAGAATATGCATGGGAATATTTACATGCTTTCCTACGCATATCAAAGGAAAACAAAACAAACATAGATATACTAACACCTGGAGAACTTTGTTCTCAGGATCCTGTTAATGTTTCAAGATATTTTCACCATCGCTTCATTGCTATGCTACATTTTATTTGTAATAAAACTGTTCCTCCCCTTGGAGAAGTGCAACACTTCTTTTGGAAAAAAGAATACCAAGCCAGAGGAGCACCACATGTCCACATGCTTTTATGGATTAAAGATGCTCCTAAATTTGGTCAAGACAGTGATGCCACTGTTTTACAGTTTATTGAAAAATATGTCACTTGTAAAATTCGATCAGAATCCACAAATAGTGGTCTTCATGCAAAAACTTTACAATTCCAAAGACATAAATGTGGCAAATATTGTTGTGGCAAATACAAAAACAAAGGAAAATACTACACCAAATGCCGATTTGGTTTCCCTAGACCAGTTACAAATACAGGTCAAGTGAACAACCTCATGTCTTCAGTTAGACATAGGGCCTCATTACGACCCTGGCGGAATCCGCGGTGCTAAATGCACCGCGGAGCATGGCGGAAAGCCGCCGATAGCGCCATGGGGGTTGGCGGATTTACCACCCCATGCCGACCTTGGCGGAGCGGTAAATCCCCAATCCCCATTTTACCCTTCCCCATTCCCATTCTTGCCCCATAGGGTATAATGGGAGTGGGGAAGGAGTTAATTACGCCACCGTAAAATACGGTGGCGTAATTAACAACGAGGTCCCGTAGCGCCATGGTTTTCTCCGCCTGGTAAAACCAGGCGGAAAACGGCGCCATGGCGCTACGGGAACTCGTAGTAGGGCGGACGGGTCCGCCGCGAATATCGCTGGCGGAAACCCACTCCGCCAGGGTCGTAATGAGGCCCATAGTGTTAAAGGTAAGTCACCTAAAAATACATATTGCATAAAAAGAAAAGAAGAAGAAAAATATATCAATGATTACAATGCAATCATTGCCCACTTATGGAATGCAAACATAGATGTGCAGTACATTGCAGACAATTCTACTGCAGTTGCACGATATGTCACAGCATACTTAACCAAATCAGAAAAGACAGAGCTTGTAGACCTCTGGAATGACCTGTCATCAGATAAAACAATGTCTCAGAAATTATACAGCTTGGGCATAAAAATGCTGTCCCACAGAGAATGTGGATCCTATGAAGCAGCTGATCGATTAACTGGTACTGCATTGTATGGTAAATCTGAAAATATAGTATGGCTAAGTCTTGGTCCAGCTAAATCTAGAAAAAGAGTTCTAAAATCATATGAAGATATAGAAACAATAGCCAAACATGATCCCAACAGCCAAGACATTTTAAAAAACAATTTATTGGACACATACTACCCAAACAGGAGTACCACTTTGGAAACCATGTGTCTATACCACATAGCCCAAAACTGCACATACAAAAATAATATAAAACCTGATGAACAAAACCGTAAATACAAAGTGACAAACTGTGAAGGCAGCTTAGTAAAACTCACCAAACCAAACTTAATTAATCATATCAAATTGTCATTAAAGACTCCTCAACATAAATAAGTATATTACATGCCCCTGCTACAACTCTTTAAACCATGGAGAAAAGAAGAAAAAATACTAGATAACTATGACTCATATGAAGACGCTTTCAAAGCAAATGAAAGCAGTATAAATGATGTAAACTTTGCACAGTACAAAACAATGTTGCACAATGAACAGCAACACAAAGAAGAACTCCAGGCCCAACTAGATAAGGACACTCCTGAAAGTAGTCAACCTTCTGTCACAGGAAGCCAAGAACCACTGGGAGACCCACTAATAACAAATGAGGCAGAATTAGCTATGATAGAAGTAGAAAACACCATGTGTCAGTATGAAGATAAAGAAGACTTAAATATACTACAATCAAAGCTAAACAATGAGCAACATATCATTTTTCAAGAAGTAACAAAAGAAATTGCACATGGTGTACAACGTGAAAACAAAGAATGCACCTGTCAAAATTAAAAACCTATACTATTGTTTGTCAGTGGTGAAGCTGGTTCTGGCAAAACATTCCTAATCAAAATCATCAGTAAGTTCCTTCAACAATTGACAAACATCAAACTGTCAGCTGTTGTCACTGCCCCCACAGGTTTAGTTGCCTACAACATAGGTGGTGTCACTTTACACCGATTACTACTCCTGCCAGTAGAACACCAAAACAAACTAGATTATTACAAACTTTCTGCAGAAGCTGCAATGGAACTATGCAGAGTATTGAAACAAATGAAAATGCTACTAATAGATGAAGTGAGCATGGTGTCCAACCTAATGTTGGCTTTGATTCACCTCAGATTACAAGAAGTACTCAAAACAAACTATGAAGAGCTCTTTGCAGGAAAACACATTATTGTTTTTGGAGATCTTCAATTAACACCAGTAAAAGGTGAACCTATTTTTAAAACATTAGGACACAAACTCTGCCGTAAAACTGTTGGCAGCATTGGAAATGTCAACATTTGGCAACATTTCCAATTCAGAGAATTAACAGAAAACATGCGCCAATCTGCAGATCTCACTTATGCCAACATCTTAAAAAGTATCAGAGTTGGTATACTTTCTAAAGAAGCAGATGCAATATTGAAAACCCGGCACATTCATGCACTTTATGGTGATAATGCATGTGCTACAGATGTTATGGAACAATTAGCCCACAAAAATGTCAATTGTATGGCCTTAATGCCAACTCTTGCAAGCTGTTTCAAATTCAATGAAATAATGTTAAGTAAAGAAATGCAACCAATAATGGAAAGTAGCGCCACAGACAAACTAGATGTACATGGAATGACACTACGCATGTGTGACCAAGCTGCAACAAGACTAAATAGTTTAGAAAAATCAATCTCAAACACAGCAGGCTTGGAAAAGATATTAAAATTATCCTTAAATTGCAGAGTAATGCTGAAACGTAACCTTGACGTGGACCAAGGACAAGTTAATGGAGCACTGGGTACAGTTGTTGGCTTTCAAACATACCTACATGACAACAAAATTCAGTTTGTCAATATTCTCTTTGACAAACTTTCAGAAGTAAAAAGAATAGGACGCTCAACAGCTCGATTCCTTCTCTTCAAAGACATGTATGTACGCAGAGAACAATTTTCTCTAACTCTTGCATACGCAGTCACCATTCATAAATCACAAGGTCTTACCCTAGACAAAGCAATGATAGACATTGGTAACACAGTCTTTAAAGAAGGCATGAGCTACGTAGCACTATCACGCTTACCTACTAATCAACTTTGATACAAGTAAAATAAACGCTGATATTCCCTGCATTTTAGAATACAATAGACTTCGTTCACTATACACCCCCCATCTAGAAACATATCCTGTTCCACAAAAAGGAAAATGTTCTAAAAGAAAGGTAAATCAAACAGAAATGCAACAGGATGTCACTGCAAATCCTCCAAAGAGAGTAAAAGAAACTAAAACTTCATCAAGTACCACAAGCAAAAAAGAACCAATTAGGGAAAGTAAACCAAGTACTTCGTCAAAGAAGGAAGACAAACTAAAAAAAAATCACTCAGATACAGAACTACCTGGTCCATTTAAACTTATAAATGAAATTGGTGTAAGTTGCTACGCAAATGTAGCAATCAATATTCTATTTCAATTACCACCAATTGTTGACAACATTTACTTACACTTTACAAACCCATTGTGTATGCAAATGTTAGTACTTCATGGAAACGCAACAAATAATCTTGACAACCCGTATAGTGTTCATGGAATAAGACAAGAATTGGACTACTGTGCTGGAATGGTGAAATTCACTATAAACTCACAGGAAATCCACAAGAATTTTTAATGTACTTACTATTAGTACTGGAAAACAAAAACATACCTATAAATGAAATCTTCCAGATTTCATACATGTGGAAACATACATGCACTCTCTGCAACAATGTGACACAAGAACAAATCCCCAATGAGCACTTTGTGTATATATCAATACCTAATTGTGAATCCGTTCCATTTCAGCAACTTGTACAAAATGCAAACAATGGTAGATTATGTTCGACCTGCAATTCAGATAATCGCTCCACGTTACTAATACAAACACATAGTAAATACGTAATACTAATGCTTCTACGTTACAATGCAGATAGTACCAAAAACAACTGCAAGCTGACTGGATTCACACATGGTCAATTATCACTTGGTAGGAAAACCTTCACAACAATAGGTATAATCTACCACTCAGGAGCCACAACCAATTCAGGGCACTACACTGCATATATAAAAAAGAAATGTGGATGGTTTGAATGTAATGATAGTACCATTACTCTAAAGCAGAGATTACCAGCAAATCTTACAAACGCTTATTTAATGTTCTTAAAACCAAAATTTGATAACTAAACTGTACTTAAACCTTAAGTACACTTGTAGTAATAAAATATAAACTGTCACAATATTCCAAAAGCTATCTCACTGCCCAAAGATGCTACAACAACTAATCAGATAAATTAATACTACTCAAATCGAGCAATAAATAGACAAATACTCAAATTGGTATCTAACTGTCCCAAAATTTAGAAATAACCGAACAGATAAATCACTACCTCGAAATTATATAAAAAAATAAACAGTTAGAATACGCCTACTGGTATCTAACTGCTCCAAAGTTTTACAATATCCAAACAAATACCTAATATCTTACTGCTCCCAAAAACTGGAACAATCCAATGTATAAAGCATTAGCCAGAAACAACAAGTAAACACTGAAAACAAACAAACAAATAAACTGTAGCATAACAGAAAAATATTTTTTTAATCCAACATGTTTTTTTTTTCTCCCACAGACCTATTGATTTTAGCAACAAACACATAAACTGAGCAAATTGCACTGTACTCTGGTTTGTCATCTACTAAATATGAGGGTCAAAAAAAGAAGAAAATATTGATTGTACTATGTAATAAGTCTTTATAAAATACTAATACTAACATGCTATTTTCTTTTATCACAGCAATGAACAAGAAAATCATGGACTCCCGTTACTAAACCAAATAGTAAGTATAACATGATAAATACAACCATCCCAGCATATCACACCCATACTGGCTTATAACGTTGTTCCTTATAAATTTGTTTTTGACCCAAAGTTATAAGCCACTATGAGTGTGATATGCTGCGGTGCTTGTGGCCAGGGCATAGAGTCTTGGGTGCATGGCCAAACGGCCATACACCCAACATTCTATACCCTGGCCACAACCACCACAGCAGATCACACCCATAGATTCAAGCATTTCAACCATTTTGATGTCTGCGGACACAAGGAAGCTCCTAGAACACCTTCAACTTGCCAGAGGACGATACGGACAGCGTCCTCAGGACACCCCCATTTTCTTTATGTACGAACATTTCAGGACACCGCGAGTGTTCTTAGAACACTTTCAGCTTGACAATGAACAATACAGACAATGTCTTCAGGACACCCCCTGCGAACATTCCAGGACCCCACAGGTCTTCTTTGAACACTTTCAACTTGACACCGAATCCATTCTGTTTATTTATGAACATTTCAGAACAGCGGTGTTGTCCGCAGACAAATCGAACACAACAAAAGCATCTAGCACATAAAAAAAATAAAAATACAACATTGCACCTATCTCATAAACCCCCCCACCCTCCCCACAACACTCTTACACACCAACACACTCCACTAAATACAATTTTTAAACCAAGTTTCACCTCGCTGTCCGCGGTCGTCCACGAATGCAAGATGTCGGGCGCCACCAAAAAATCTGACATGCTCCAAGCCGTCCAATCAGCGAACACGTCGGATGTCCTCGGACATCGCGTAAGCCGCTCTGCCAATCAGGGCACTGTCCGCGGAGCGAACCGGGAAGTCCGTCTGCGGAGCGAACAGAGATATCACTAATTATTTTGCCTTACATTTTGGTCATTTAAAAAAAAAAACTACTGGACGGATTTACACCAAATGTGCAAAAGCACGCTTTTGGGACCAGGTTCCCGCTCCTGCCGCAAATTTGGTGTAAATCCGTCCAACGGTTTGGGCTGTAGGCGTGCGCACATTTTTTTCCCATTATGTCTATGGGAAAAAACAAAAGTTTTTGGACCCCCCCTATAACTTTGCCCCCCCTGGACCAAACTTCTCCAAACTTTGCAAAAAAATTCAGAGTGCGCCATATACTTTTTTTCGCAAAGTTTGGTGAGGATTCGAGAGGGAGCGAAGTTATAAGCCACCCAAAAAATGATCTTCCTATGGAAACACCAACTTAACCATAACTACATGAACACTACCGCGTCCATGTAATAAAGCTGCTTTGTGAACCATAGACTCAAAATAGCTGCTGCTTGTTATACAAGCCCTGTTCTTTGTAACAGCTTAATTGCTGCCATCATCCATCCTCCACAGGTTTAAATTGCCATATTAGTGCATGCATTTTTTCTTGTTCAGCTCTAGAAATCCATTCATTGCTTTGTGCGTGTGAACTGGCTGAAACTGCGTTTTGGGACGGCATGTTTCCAATCTACACTTCTGCATGATTATGTCCTAATGCTGGGTAGAATGTGAGGAGACAGCCTTTCCCTAATTGAACAGCCACCACCTTTTGGAAAGTTTAAAGCCCCTTTCATTGGTGGGCTGGCACAGCTCCCACCCTGAATTCTGGATCCATTTGGTCTGGCTCAATTTGAGATTGTCAACCACAATTTCCAAGCACCTGAAGCAGAACACATGTTTGAGAACTGCTACTTCTACCAGCATTGACCAAGCCAACCACAGCCAGTCACACCTCTGCCTTCAAACTGATTGGCACAACCTGCACACCGTACCTTCCTACTGTGGACTGGTGGGATGATCCAGTCTGAAGCCCTGCTTTGCATCCATCAATGTTTCAATGTCAGAGTCTTTTTTGGGTCTGTATTTGGCCTGCACCTGACTGGAACTCGACTGCAGCTTTGTGTGGTATTTGTTATGTTTGAAATCAAAGTCCAGTGGTCGAGATGGAATACCATACATCTCTTTATGTGTCTCAATCCCCATTGACTTGAATAGGGAATACATGGCTAATCGTAAAAGTAGCTACCTTGTTGGACCAAATGCAGTGGAGCCTGAGTCTGGAGTCCCCTATTTAGAAATGTAAGACCCGGCGACTGGTAGACTATTCCCTTTATGTCTCTAGGACTCACTCAGACTTTTCATAGGGACCTTTTTCAGATCCCTGCTTTACAAGATCCCCTGCCTGTTACAGTCTAATCCCTGAAAAAGGTAGGGGTGCATTTCCTAAGTACTGATTTGGAGTGTTAAGATATCATTTCCCTTTTTGGAGTTGTGGATTTAATCTTAAACTGTTTTCTCCACATTAGCTATTTATAATGAATATTGCATTAAGCAACTATGTTGCATTCCATAGTGGTAGGTAACCCATGTTTGTGTTACCAAAATGTATTTGCAGGTATGTTTTACAGTGACTTTAATTGCTTTAAATGTGCTGAACTTGAGGCTTATTTACATGATTAGTAATGTTTAATAAATAGTATGTTTTTCTGCTAACCTGTGTGGAACACTGATTCTTAACACACTATGTTCTTGATACCCGTACTTCACTCGATGCTTACCTCCTCTTGAATCTAACTCTAACTGTTCAGCCACCCTACTATTGAGAGTTTGGTCAAAGAGTTCAGTGTGAAACTGGTTGCCCATTTAGGTTGGCTTTTCCGAAAACACTCACCAGCATAGGTCGTGAAATATCCTCTTAACATCTTTGGACACTGTGTGAGGCAGATAGTGACAAGAATCTTTGAAGTAAGCAAATAAATGTTAACTCACAGACACAAATAGCACAGCATTTTGAACGGACAATACTGTTACAGGTAATCATTTATCCACGGAAACATCCTCAAAGGAAACCCTGGGCCTCATTACGACCCTGGCGGAGGACCATGGTGCTATTAGCACCATGGTCCTTGCCGGAGAGGGTGCAATTCCGCCATGGCGGATTGCGGACTTACCGCCCCATTCCGAGGTTGGCGGGGCGGTAAGTCCCCAATCCTCATTTTACCCTTCCCCATTCCCATTCTTGCCCCATAGGGCATAATGGGAGTGGGGAAGGCGTTAATTACGCCACCGTAAATTACGGTGGCGTAATTAACACCAAGGTCCCTTAGCGCCATGGATTTTAACGCCTGCAAAAAGCAGGCGTTAAAATCACCATGGCGCTAAGGGAACTCGTAGTAAGGCGGAAGGGGTCGGCGCAGTTAACGCTGGCGCAGACCCCTTACCGCCAGGGTCGTAATGAGGCCCCCTGTCTTGAATCAAACATGTGAAGCTAAAAGAAGAAGTGTGGAGGGGCAGACCCCTCAATATTGTTTGAGTAAAGGATGCATTAATAAAAAAACATTCATAGGTATCAGTCTACTCCTCACTCTGACTCCCCGGAGTGTCCTTTTACCTATACATGAGAAAACACATAAAGCATTGCTCTGAGGTCAAGCTAAATGGGGCTTGTTCCATGCAAAGTTGTCAGGTGGAATTCTAGGAATTCAGGACACACATACTGTCAGGTAACTTGATTTGAAATCATATTCACATCACAAATCATGCCTTTGTCAAATCTCACAAGAATCTATTATATTGCATGAGAATCTAGTGCAAATACCAATGTGAATGTTGGGATTTTGTGCTCCATGGCATCAGTGTTTGGACGTTGACACAAGGTTTTCGGAATATTTCCTGCACCACTTCATTTATTTGATAAAGGCCTGTAGCCTACACAGATTGGCATATTGCCAGTCGGGTACACAGATAGGCGGATTGCCAGTCGGGTGTGGTGAACCATCTATGCCAAGGACAAGGGAATGTAGGTGCCATGGTTGGGGAGGCAGGATAGCTCAGGGGCAACACGCTTTTCTTGGAAGGAAGAGAATGCAAGACAACACCGGTCCGATCCCACACTTAGATACCGATTCTGGTATTAAGCACATTGTAAAAGAACAATTATAATTATAATTATGGGTTGAAGGGCTGCAGTTTGCAATCAGCAGACTGGTTTAATGAAGGACACTGTAGTAATTCTGACTGTAAAAAACTGACATCGTATGATATGTTTGTGACAAAAGGCCTATTAGGTATGGAATATCGATCAATTGTCCCCATTGATTCAGCTAACAATAATTCCATGTCCAACAGTGAATGTAACACCTTTACCAACAATTAATGAACAAATATTAGGAATAGAATACAGTAAACAACTTAAAATGAAATCCCAAAAGTATCAGATGAACAGGAAGTGATTATACCTGATTGACCTGATTGACAGACAGCAGAACCCACAGATGTATCACTAGGTCTGCCAGTATCTTATTGTATTCAGTAGGTTGTACTTAGTATCATCATGTCCACAACTCATCTGCCTAGTGAGGTGGATGCAGGTCCTGCCAGCATATACAGTGGATTGGTGGCTTAGTGTGATCAACTGGATGATGGAAAATCTGTAACTGCATGGTTGATCCAATATTGAAACATAGATGGAATTGTGGCTACATTAGATGACCTTGATTGGACTGACTTTATTTAAAAGTATAAGGTAGTGCCCTTCCAGGAGATCCGGGCTCTCGACCCAGTCCTAGTGAAAGTTTAAAACATATTTTGAAGCGGTTAAATCTTCATCAAGAGGCCAAGCTAAAAGGTGCCTAACAATATTAATATCAACCAAATTAGGAGCAGGGTTTACCTCCTCCCTGTTGACTTAAAAAACATTTACAGGTGGTATAGTTTTGAACTCAGAAGCGTGATCTAGGAATTGTTTTAAATGTATACAATAGTCCTTTTGAAATGCACTTATTAGAATCCCTGCTTTCTTGTTTAGAAGATTCCCTTATAATATGATATGATAAGTTGTTTGTAACACACTGCACCGGTACACATTTGTTTCGAGGCAATACAACACAAGGGAGGGAAGACAGAGGGAGGGCAAGACAAACAATCGTAGTAGGCCTTGTGTCATTCAGATCATGCAAGTTCGAGAACGAAAAGTGCAAGGGGAAAAGGAGGGGGGAGTGATAGAGAGAGGGGAGGCGAAAACAGGGAAGCAATGCCCTGAGTAAGGGCAGCCAGGGCAGCGTGGCTCTGGGTAGTGCAAGGAGAACAAGGGACTGTAGGGTCACAGTTACAGCCCCTAAGTGTGTGGTCAGCCCGGAGGCAGTGCAAGGGTGACTGATCAAGAAAGGGCCTGGTACCCAGTGAGACTCTGAGGGTAGTCAAGCAACCTGTCGGTACATCAGACAGGAAGATTAGCAGAGGAGGGTGATAGAGAAAGCAGATGAAACGAGGAAAGTGCTTCCGGAACTGTAGGCGGTCCGGCTCAAGTTTGAGAGGGGCAGCAAGTCCATTTCACCTGCAGAGGAGAGAGTTCTACCACCCACTCTCTGCCGGGAGAAGCACCTAACCCATAGAGAGCTGGAGGTAGTTGAGCAAAGGGCTGATTCTTGTCATTGTAATGGACAATTGTAATGCTAGAATTGGTAACCACAATAGTCCAACTAAATTATTCTTCAACAAATGGGAGATAAATGGTATCCAACCAATGGTGACACAGACAGACAATGTGAATCTGCAGGGACTTACATTGATTGAGGTATGTGCTAAGCAATTAATGTGCATTTTTAATGGTAGAATGAAAGGAGACTAACCTTCTTATTACACATTTATATGCACTCCTCAATGGCTGATAGGATATTTAATCATAAGAATGGCAGGCTCGTGTGTATTGGTAGATATTAGAGCCTTGAACAGACGAGAGAGTGATAACCACCGTCTCTCTCTCTTGTATGTATTATTCATACTACTACATGATCAATGCAAACCAATATAATGAATCAAGTGGTCATTGCCAATAATATATGAAGACTGGCATGGCAAACCGCAAATGCTGTAGTTTTAGCAAACATAATTATATCTAGATGCTTAGACATAATGGGCCTCATTACGAGTCAGGCGGAAAGGGGTTTACGGCGGCGTAAACAGCGCCGACCCTTACCGCCTGATTCCGAGGTCCCTTAGCGCCATGGAGGACTTAACACCTGCTTTTAGCAGGTGTTAAAATCCATGGCGCTAAGGGACCTTGGTGTTAATTACGCCACCGTAATTTACGATGGCGTAATTAAGACTTCCCCACTCCCATTATGCCCTATGGGGCAAAAATGGGAATGGGGAAGGGTAAATGGGGATTGGGGACTTACCGCCCCGCCAACCTCAGAATGGGGCGGTAAGTCCGCCAACCACCATGGCGTAAACATAGTTTACGCCATGGTGGTAAAGGTACGACCCATGCGGTAACTTACCGCCTGGGTCGTAATGAGGCCCAATATCTTCTTGTTTTAATACTAATAGTGATCCATTAACTGTATTCAGGGCATTTCATTTGTTAAATATCAATCTTGCTTTATTTCAGTAAAAAGCACCATAAAAGCTCCATAAAACACGGAGTAGAATAACAACGGTTCATCATTGGTCTTTAAAAGTTAAGGCCCAATACGACTTCATCAGTGCTTGATACCAAAATGAAATCCACTTTCCTGTCAGGTCAGAATAGTTAAATGCCAAACCAAACCTTGAGAAACAAAACATCATGAGCTAATACACTAGTTGCAAAATTAGCACTAAATACAAAAGAAATGTGCAATCATAAAAATATACAATGTATACCTGCATTATCATTACTAATTTAATGTATTAATAATGTGATACAGTTTATGTATAAACTTTACACATATTTATAAGAAAAATAAAGAAAAAAATAACATAATTTAACATAATTTTATCAAATTTAACAAACACATAATACACCAGTTAGTTATCACATATACCATCCATGGTCCATGCCGCTAAGGTTGCAATTCCGCCATAGTGGATGGCGGAATTACCGCCCCATTCCAAGGTGAGTGGGGCGGTAATTCCCCATTCACCAATGGCCCCTTCCCCATTCCCATTTTTGCTCCATAGGGCATAATGGGAATGGGGAAAGGCGATAAATTACGGCACCGTAAATTACGGTGCCGTAATTATCGCCAAGGTCCCTTTGCGGCATGGCTTTTAACGCCTGCAAAAAGCAGGCGTTAAACAGCCATCCCGCAAAGGGAACCTTGTAATCAGGCGTTAAGGGTCGGCGCCGTTTACGGCGCCGTAAACCCCTTAACGCCTGAGTCGGAATGAGGCCCTGTGCCTGTTATGGGCACTGCCCGAGACAATTTGCACCCCTCTACATACAGCTTGACATGAGCTAGCGTGTTTATTGAGGCTCCTTACTAAAATTAAACCCTTTTGTCAGTATTTTCTGACACAGGCACATGTGTAGACGGCCTTCCTTGTGTGTGCCCCAAAATGGCTACCGCACATAAAGTAGTCCTTCTCCATCGCTGGATCACTCACCGGGAACTATTCGACTGAAGACGCCATTGCTGCTACCTGTGCTTTGCACGCCCCACTCGCATCTACCAACACACGAGGTAAAATTGCCCAGACTCTGGGTTTTTAAACGCTAGTAAGGTCTTTGACCTCACCATCACCGCGTCCACTCCCATCCGCGGTCGCACACGGGATACCTGCCGCTCCTCCAGGCACCATTAGACACAATCCCATCCATGCCTTGGTGCCGCTCTATTACACTACTTACCACATGATGCACACAGCACTTTTCATGCCCGATTTGGATACCATGAGCACTGTATTATTACTTCTCTTATTGTATTCATACAGTATGCCTCTCACAGCGAGAGGCCTCTAACACGGCGCATATTTACCTGTTGGGCAGCACCTCTACCATCCTTCGGTAACCGAACCCTTCACACAGCCACCTCGAACTGGGATCCGTACACTAGCACGGTCCAACTGCTCCAGTGTCTTGTCATGCACAGGTCACGGCGAGGTACATCATTGATTTTTTAGTTCCAAGGCTCCCCTTTGACCCTTTTTCATTTCTGTTTCCACAGTGATGATTCCTAAGGTCACTCCCGGAACCTAAACTGTATTGATTACGCTGCCTGCTGTTGAATCCTCTATCAGCAGGCCCCTAATAGGTAAGCTTCTCTCACCTATACCACAACAACTTGCCTCTATCAGAGACACCATTTATAGCTATTTACAGCTCCTTCTTCCTTCCTTGATCTCCCCTGACAGGAATGGCCACCACACGGATAATGAATCCTACTCATTGTACATAGACACTTAGACGCATTGAGCCTTTGTGCTCCCCAGATCCGGTAAGCCCCGCTATCTTCTTGTATGTAATTACTTCTCTAATGCTAGACTGTTAAGAATTGACTTACTCCTGATATACCTTGGGCCTCATTACAACGCAGGTGGTGGACCATGGTGCTATTAGCACCATGGTCCAGGCCGGATTCCGCCATGGTGAATGGCGGAATTACCGCCCCATTCCAAGGTTGGCGGGGCGGTAATTCCCCATTCACCATGGCCCCTTCCCCATTCCCATTTTTGCCCCATAGGGCTCAATGGGATTGGGGAAGGCGCTAAGTACGGTGCCGCAAATTGCGGCACCGTACTTAGCACCAAGCTCCCTTTGCGGGTCCCTACTTTAACGGCTGGTAAAACCCGCAAAGGGACCTCGTAATTAGGCGCTAATGGGTTAACGGCGCTGCAGCCTTTTACGGCGCCGTTAACTCATTAGCGCCTGGGTCATAATGAGGCCCTTTCTGTATGTTTACCCCAACAGACGACATAGGATACTTCTCCCACATGAATATCCAGTCCTGATGAAGGCCTACACAACTGAAGCTCATTTAGCTTACCCCATGGCCGAAACACTGTCGTGTTGACTTGTTTTTTGTGTTTTTGTTGTTCAACCCTACATTGTGTTCCATGCAATTACGCTAATAACCATGCTATTACTTCACTAAGTTCTCTAGTTTCCTTCCCAAGGAACACATAGAGGATGTAGAAGCAATAGAACTTTGCCTTGCAAATATTCAACATTTGATCCATGTAACTTAGTTACTACACTGTGTAAATTTATAAATGTTGAAATATCCTATGTTCTAGAAATTTAAGTGCATCTGAAACACTTACTGCAAACAAATTAAATCTGAAATGCAGTTTACAGAATTTCGCTTTCAAACAATCGTTGTGTATAATTCTGTGTCCACCACATTAAGTTCTGACAAATTCAGGAGCTTGTTGCTCTATTATCAGCATTGAGACTCACATGACCTTGCTCATCTTTGTTCTCTATATGATGTTACCCACCTGGGCAGAGCAAGTCATCAACCAGGTGCCCCTTTGAATATTGGTAGCTGCAGAGTCATTTGAGGAGTACCTGCATAAAGTGTGTGAGTTACTTCAGTTGGTAAGAAGGAGCAAGTGCTCTATCAGCATCAGGGGATGTCAGCCCCAGGGTACAAGTAGATGAAAGGCTGAGGGGAGAAGAGGAGGTGATGGTGTTTTAGGAGACTGAAGAGAACCATGTGGAAGAGCCAAATGTGGTCCTCTAATATATAGCTCAGGAGGAGAATGCTGGGGCCACTTCCACATACCCTGTTGATGCAAAGGGCGACAGATCTGGCTTTTCTCAAGAGGGTGAGGTTAGGTCAAAAGATATTCACACCCATGATATTACCACCTATGGATGAGGAACTTCTTTGACCTGCTAGAGGGTGTGATTGTCATGGGAAGACAGGTAGGGTAATATGCAACCTCTGTGACCTTGGGCACCTATACATGGATATGTTTTGTAGGTTGATGAACAATGATGTGTTCAAGAAGGGCAAATAAGATTTCCACCAGAGACTGCAACTAGAGCACTCTCCATCAGTTGTAATAGCAGAAGACACTCCAGCTCATCCATCCAGCAACCGCAATGCCACACTGACTCTTAGCTAGCAGATCCATCTTCCTGAAATCCCATATCTGGCCAAACACTGCATGGCCCGGTATCACCATCACATGGCAGGATACTTTTCCACCACTAGCAATGCAGCCTCCTGGTGGTGTGTTTCCATTTAGGCAAGACTGGTGAGAGAGACCAATTAGAAATCCTGGTTCATTATGCCTGCTTTCCCTGTGATGTGTCAGTCAAGAGCTAGCTCCCCTGCTAGTGGCAAATATCATGGAAAAACACACACTCAATCACTACTGACACCCTTCTAGGTGAATGCAAAGATGGTAATAACATGGGAGACAGGGAAATCTGACAGAGTGGGTAAAAATGCATAACGGTCTTCCCTGGTACAGAGAGACTGCGACTTGTAGGCACTGTTCTCGATCTCAGGGAGTATACTTGGTTTTGGTAGAGTCATATACATTGAGGAAGACCTAAGATTGGGTGTGTGATACTAGAGCTTAGAGAGTGGCTCTGCTGATTGGTGGAATCAACTCAATTTAGGCATAACCCCCAAAATATGTGTATGTTACTTGGACTCAGAGATGTCAACAATGGTTTGGAGGCAAATACATTGAGGTACAAACCCTAGATAGTGTGCACTGTACTCGGACTCAAGGGGTGTCTAGTATGGTTATGTTTATTCATGTATAATGTGCCATGGGTCCATAGGCATTAAAGCACACAGGAATAACAAAACAAACAAACACAGATAACACCAAAAAAAGAATGTCAGTTCCAGTATAGACAAATACATCCATGATGAATGTGACACCTATGATTTACTTTTGCACTGCATTCAACAACTGTGTCTGAGTAAAAGTTTTCACTGCCTTTCTCAGTGCTCCTCAATCTGCCTGACTGAGGTTGGCTTGCAAACACATATTTTTTAATCTAAATAATCTGCTGTGTGGTCTTCCAAGTGATGGGCCAGGTGTTTTGTTTCACCACGGTCTTCAGTGATAATATCCACATTTAATTTTATGAAAGTGAGTTCTCTCACATGTGTCTCATTGGGTCATGTCCGGTGGTCTGACACAATAGCCCCAGCAGTTAAAAGCCAGTTCAGACTGCATTATGCCAAAGGGCAGTTTACGGTTTTTGCTGATAATTGTTCAAATACATATGGGCATACTGAACCTTTTCCAAAATACAATGGTGATGGATCATCATTTCTACACACCAGGAATGTTTTGAAAACATATGTATAGGGGTAATAGTCTTTCCTACAACCGTTTACATTTTATCCAATTTCCAAAACCTTGTCATGGTGCTGTGTTTTAACTAGTGTCAGAAGTTGTGGAACTGCATGTACATTGTCTAAAAAAGTTATTTTTCCCACACAGTGTTGATGATCTCTGAACTATGACTTATTGTTCTAGTTCCATCCAGGAATTTAAACATTTCTTCAGTGCATCCTTACACATGTCCTATCACATCCTCTTCTGAATGACAACACACACACACACACACACACACACACACACACACACACACACACACACACACACACACACACACACACACACACACACACACACACACACACACACACACACACACACACACACACACACACACACACACACACACACACACACACACACACACACACACACACACACACACACACACACACACACACACACACACACACACACACACACACACACACACACACACACACACACACACACACACACACACACACACACACACACACACACACACTTTAAAGGAGCCCTCTTCACTTTACAGTGTGGTTCAAGAACAAATAGCAGGTGTTTCTCCATATCTCCATTAATCTCTACAATGTGAGCCTGCCCCAGGCTGATGCAGAGCCTAGGTTGCTAGTTTGCTGGCTACCAACTTTATTTCTCTGACTGCAAAGTACCTACTTCTGTGTGTGGTCCGGCATTGGTCTGATTGAGCTTCGATGGAATGGCATTTGGGTGCCTTGGGGTGGGCCAGTAGGTTGGTGAGTGAGGAGTGGGGCGGGTGGGTTGTGGCCATTCCTTGGTATTAACACACAGGAGTAATACATGCCAGTACAAGGACTTCTTTGATTACTGCTCTGTTTTGCCCAAATATTACTGTGTGCTTTAGGTTGGGGCTTGAGCTGGCGCTTGCACCTTTTCCTCTTTCTCCTTTTCCAAGGCTAAAGCAATATTAAACTTAAACTTAAGGTGCCTTCTTACGTATCAATTAATTTCTCCTTATATCTAAGGGTTTAAACCCCAAGTGTAAGCATGTGTTCTCTAGTATGGGTAGGAAGGGTAAACCTGCAGGTCAGCATGCTCCCATGCTGTCTGCTTGTAAAACCATGCAGTCAACTATTAAGTGGGCTCTAAGAACTTAAAAGGGTTGATTGTCCATTTTATGACAGCACTCGTAGTGTAAGCACTTTGGGCTGTAGCCCTCTTGATCCTGACTCTTTCTTGAGTGTGTCTGTGAGACCTGCTGCTGGCATTGCTGCTGCTCTTGTTTTGAACAATAACATTGGTCTATCTGATACTGTGGGGCTTTGGCCACTAATGGTTAGGGTCGAAGGGGAGGACATCCTCCCAGACTCGCTAAGACTAGTGTGAACAGGGTATTGGATGAGGCAACACTTGGGAACTACCTCCTTGGCCCCCAACAATTTATCCATTCTTAAGGCATTGGAATGCTCAGTAGACTGCCTACACATGGAGTACTGCCTAGAACCTTTGCTTCAGGTGGAAACTCCCCACGCCAACCCAGTTGCTCCTACTGTTTTTCCTACTGCTGATGTCACATTTGGAAATCACGCGTCCATCCTTTCAGTTCAAGAATTTGATGTATCTATTTTGGACTGCTCCAAATCGGGGGGGGGGGTTCCCCATCTCCTGAGATGTCTGTGGGAGAGCGTAAAATTATGCCTGAACAGCTTTAATCGTGACCCTAGAATTGTGCCAAATTATGTGGAAATTCCTTCTTTTAATTCCATAATAATATACTATATGGACAAGGTGTTGACGGGTGGTCCAGCAGCGTGTGGCTCAGATGAAAGAGCTAGTTAACTTCTGTGCTTGGATTCTGGCCTAGATGCCTCACCCCTGGGTGGTTATGAGAAACCTTCACCAGCTGAGCGGTTTTCATCAGCACATTTACTGGGGATAGGTACTACCAAGAAAGGCTTTTGCCAACAACAGCCCTTGTCACCTCAGGGGCAATATAGCATAAGACACTCTACAAACACAGACAAACACAGGATCTGAAAAAGTGGCTTATTTTCTTGGAAAACAGAGTCAAAGAAACCTGAAGATTATATAAATGTTTTAACATTGTTAGCAATCTGGTCAAATGTCCCTGCAAATACGTTGTATGTGGAATGTCAGCAGTACCTTACGCAGACACAGCATCTCAGACTGAGTTTTCTGTTGATTTTCAGAGGCTTGATGATGGACTGTGTGGTGGGCTATCTAAAATATTCAGAACAGGAGGAATCTGTATTCTGATATTATCATGCTAGATTTTGTGGCCGAGATAAGCAGGCCTTGCTGGCACAGTGTTCTACTTTTAGTTGTCATCACTGGGTGGACATCAACACAATCAGTGACATTAAAACATCAGAAATATTGGATAATACTGTTATTCTATATTCTTCCATCAGATTTCAATCACCTTTATCATGTCTGGGTCCCTAGAACTGGTGCAGGCTCCTGTGGAGACACCTTTCCTTCTCCCCGTGTTTGGTCCCAAGCTTGGCCTGGGTTTGGTCTAGGAGTGGGGCCTAAAAGAAAAATCATGATGCTTAAACAAAACAAACAACCTCCAAAACCTGAAATATTCCCCCAGCCCTCCTTAAGCGACCTTGACTCTGCTTCCACAACTAGATCTGATGCTGCTTGCATCACTGGCATCACTGGCACTTTTGGGAACACTCACCTATTGATGTCCGAAATCCAAAATGTTTTGGACATTCCCAATGTAATTGCCAGTGTGCCTCAAGAAGGGGGGCAACTACAGATGCCATTGCTGTTACTGATATTGTTTATAATGACATTGATCTGATCGCTGTAACCCCTGGCACGCCACCCTGTTTGCCAAATGCTGCCACGGGCGGCTTGTCCCCACACCTCCATCGGGAGCCTCCGGTTCAGCTTTTGTGCATGCAGGACCCCGAAGCACCCAGGACCCGATGCTAGCCCAGACTTCCTGCTGCTCCGGCTCCATGTAAAAAGATACCCTCACCTCCCCTCAAACTGAGGTGGAGGGCAATCACACCCTGACCCAGGTTAAAACACAGCCTCCATGAATGCAGGAGGTCAAGGTGGACAAGAAACCATCAAAAGTGACCACTGATGATATGCTCAGCCAATCACCCTCCCAGCCATCTCCATGCATGGAGAGTGAGTCTGCGAGGTGTCTGCCAACCGCCTCAGTGGCAATGAATGTAGATATGTTGGGAACTGCCTTTGGTCGAGTGTCCAATATGGAAGAAGCGCTTAACACGAACCATGGTATCTCTGCAGACAATGGGGTCAAAAGGGAGGGGAGTGCAGTAGAAAGGGGGTGTTTCCATAGCTGTAGTTGTAGCCTGGTGATGGCTGAACTTTTGTCGCTCAAAACACTGCTCCTGTCCCTAATGGAAATGGTTGGGAAGAGTGTAGAAGTTGCCAATCCACCGGTTCCCCTAGGGGACCAAAATGGACCCCTGTCCAGGCTCAAAGTATCAAGATAGGTAGGCCCTCTTGCCCATGCACCTGTTATTAATCTCCCTGAGTCACGGAAGGTTCTGAGTGGACGGCTAGAGGCGAACGGACCAATTCCAGAAAATGTAAGTGTGTCAAATGATAAGGAGCCAACTCGAGGACTGCAGGTTGATGAAATTCTGGGGAAATTAAAACATCAACAAATGTAACCAGGGGGCAGGCTGAAGAGCTGAAAACTTTGTTCTATAAACCTACTTTCTCCCTCTCCCCAAGTTCAATGTTCCTGAATGGTGTACTGAAACCATCACCGAAGCAAAGACAACCAAGGGAGGCGCTCCGAAACAAATGTTTGCACTGGCTGCGCACAGTGAGGTAGTGTCTTTTTGTTAACATGGACCATATTGTGCACTGACTGGGGAGAATAAGTTTAACTCTGTTAGGATTACTCTGAGAAACCCAAAAGTGGCCAGGGATATACTAAGCTCTAGTAGGCCACGTAACTCCCAGATACATAGTGCCATCGTAATGAGTTCTTATCCCTACAGGACTTCGCCTTCAGGGACTGTCCTGACAGGAGCGAATGCTGCTCCTTTGGGGGCAAGGTACGCTGGGCTTCCTCGGCACATGGTCACTAATGGGTACTATAATGACATCACCTGGGGGAGTAATTCCCGCACCAGCCCAAGATTATCGTGGACCTCGAGATATATGAGATTTTAGATATTAGTTATGTTAATATTTACTGTAAGGCTATATTGTGATGATTATAATCTGTGAAGTGAAACTGTTATGGCTTTGAGCTGAAATAAAATTAAACGAAAGAAAGATCAAGTTACCCTGTTCAGCCAGTTCTTAGTTATCTCTACAGGAGAATGCAGTCTCAACACCGGACCCTTCATCAGGGATGGAGGAAAAACAACTTACCATGTTGCTTTTAGGGCCAAACTCAAGAAGACAACAATTGATATAAAAGATCCTTGTCTGAAATTCTAGAGGTAATGATATTTCATGTAAGTTGTTTTCATTGTTTGCATACTTTGGGATCGTATGTTTTGCAAAAGGTGCAAGGTGAGGCTAAGGATGTCAAATTTTTCCTTCTGCGCTTCCATTTAGAACTTTAGGGAAACCCTGGCTAAGAAAGGAATTTAGGTGTTTCAAGATGCCAAGTTTTACATATGACATTTACATAACATATGGTGTCATCCTGTGGAGGGGTTTATGAGGCAGACTCAGGGTGTAACAAGCATTTTGCTAAGAATGCTTCCTTCGATCCCCATAATTTGCTACCTAGGGATTTATCCAGTTCTGAAATGGAGAAACTTCCTAAAAAGGTGTACACAGTTTGGTTCAGTATGAATTGTTCAGTCAAGCAAGCAGTTGAGAGGTCTACGCTTGTATGTCCCACATTCCACCACAAGCACTCTAATACTGCCTAAAAACTGCACATATAATCACATGGTGCAAGTTAATAATAGGATCTTGAATTTAGTTAGCGGGAAAATAGCAGGCCCAAAAAACAATTATAGGACCCAGATTGGTTGGATTGGATAAAATCCTTCTAGGTGATGTCCCTGCAAGAGACTTAGTGGAAAGAGAATGCCTGCTTGCGTTAAACTTTTTGTACAAATATGTTGTGTATTGATCAGCGGCAGTTCAGGAAGGTTGAGGACATCCAATGAAGGGCAATACTACACTGCTGCATAAGGTTTTACCTTTATATCCAAAGATCCAGCCCTATATAAATAACCAGGTAATTGTGACTACTCTTCTACCCAAGGATGGCCACAGTGATAATAGTTTATATTTATTTGCACCCAAAAGAGAATCTTACTGATATTTCTGCGATTAGCAACAGCTTCTCTAATAGCATTTCAAGTGAACAGGTTCCATGTGTTAAAATCGCGGCAATAATGGCTGTGGACACAAAATATTGCGGCAAAAAGGCCGTGATTTTGCCGCTGCAATCCACGTAAAGGATGCCGGGGACACCCCCGCAACCTCCATACTCATTATACCATTTAAGGGGGGTGGGGGCCACCCCTGCAACCCCCACTCCCCTTAAATGGTGTAATGGGGTACACCTTTAACGGGTCAAACCACAGCATTTTTGCCGCAATTTTTTGTACAGGCGACATTTTTGCCGCAATTTTATCACTGCATACCAGTGAACATAATGCCAAATGTATTATCAAGAGCAATTGTAATGATACATTAGGAAAGAGTGCAGATGTAGGCACTCAACTGGTGCATTTATAAGTAGTAGCACCCATCAGCGGGAGCCAGCCAATCAGGTGGCGTCTAATGCAGGCTTGAACCACCGGTGTAAGCCCACATTCCAAGATGCTTGACGGCCAGCTCCCCCCGCTGCCATCTTCTCCCCACCCCCACCCGTCCCCTTTTTCATATTTTTAATCCCCCCTGCCCCCAAACTTACCTTATTGCAGCTGTGGTGGTCTTCCCCGCCACAGCTGCACCTTCTGCTCTGCTTAGAACGGCCGCCAGGGAAAGAGAAGAGGAGCCCCGTACGGAGCCTTTTCCTTCCATGGCAGCCATGCCGGTAAAGGTTTTTCCTTCCTACAAAGGGACACCGTACGCGTCCCATTGTAGGAATGAAATGCGTGTTATTTTTAGCACCCCAGGTTGCCGCTTTGGTAACCTAGGGTGCTAATCACCTTAACACCCGATCTGGCCTGCCGGATCAGGTGTTAACACCACATTAGTACCCGGTGAGGGGGGTGTGGCGACCTCCCAGTGTGAGGGAGAATTCTCCAGAATGGCTAATTTCCCTTACCTACTGAGTCCCTCAGCAGCTTTGCTGGATTTCTAGGATTTATTTATTTCACCTGGTAAGAGTGTGAGCCTTTTTTGATATGATATGATATGATATGATAGTTTATTTATATAGCGTCTATACACAATGTGTTTCAAATCGCTTCAAGGCAAGGGAGGGGACAAGGGAAAAAACAATGACATTCTTACAGGCTATGAACAGTAAGGATGTGAAATTAACTATCGTACTCGGCCTGATGACATTTCAGATAGTGCAAGAGCTAAGACATAAATAAGGAAGGGAGGGGGAGAGTGGGAAGGAAATGGAAACAGACAGGCGACTACCGTACTAGGCCTGATGACATTTCTAGTAGAGCCGGAAAAAACAAGAGGTGAGGGAGAGGGGTGCAGAAAGGTAGGGGAGGAACAAAACAAACGACTATCATACTTTTCCCACACTTACATGTGTTTTGCTGAGTGTTTTACATTTTTGTGTTCATAGACTGTGGAGCCTCACCTACTCCATAGGCATCATCTTTTTATTATGTGTCATACAGCACCTTTAGTGCTGTGACACAGGGTTGTCTTTTTCAGACTTCCCACTTTAAACTCCATTTTCTGGGACTGACTACTGTCTTCCAGAACATGTAAAGTTGCCATTGACTTTATTAGTCTTGTTAAATTCACAGACCCAGTACAAAATATCTTCCATAGAGTAGCGGAAAGGGTTAATTATTATCCTTTTTTGTCTGTTTCTCATGGAACATTATTTAGTTCCCCTTTCTTTAAGATTTGGCTGGTGGCAGTGGTATCTACCGTATTTTTCATACCGCGTTCTATGAAAATAGCCTTGGTACTGATTTAGGCTAAGTTAGTAGCCTCAAACTTAAATTTGCTGGACAACATTTACTTTTATTTTGGTTCTGGCTGGGTTTATTCGCCATTTCTTTTTGTAAAGGTCTTTCTCGTGTTTTACTCTGCGCACCTTTTATTCGCTGCTTTGCGCTGCTGCTGGTTTCTTCCCTGGGCAGTACAGGACCCTCCAGTCTTCCTTATTCGTGTCATTCCGACAGTCGCTTCAGGAACCGTGAGCCTGTAGTATCTGCCAGGAACTTCTGTCTCAGCTACGGCATTCTTCTTCTTCTAAGGTACTGTTCAAACCTGGTTGTTCGTCACGTCCAACCGATGTGAAAGTGTTTTAAATCTTTCGCCAAACCTAGGGCTTGTCCTTCTCTACTCTTTTAAGTAACTTTTCTTCCAACCAACTTTGTTTCGAACTCTTGGCAAAGACTTAACCGCAAACTACTCTGAACTGTGTGATCCTCTGCAAAGACTCTGAACTATTAACATTGGCCTAGGCCTATTGATTAGAATCCTCATTATAGTAAGCCTTTTCTGGATTGCCCTGCCTACTTACTTGTTGGTGCTGCTTGATTGTGAATAACCTTGTCTTTCTCTCCCTTGTTAAACTGCTGGAGTGCCATTTTGCTCACACTTAATTTTGAGCTTAACTTGTCCAGAATTCATTGGGTGTGATGTAGTGTATTAAGATTGTGATTTTCTGATGCTTTACTTAGTGATCTGTTTTTCAAATGATTGTGTAAATAAATGTATATTCTTTTACTCGGAAACCTTGTTTGTTTTGTTTGAACTATAGTAATTGCTGTCCTTTATGTAACTTTACTGCTCACTTTACTCTTAAGATAAGTCTGGCTGCTCAGCCATCGCTACCACTTTACTGTGTAGTAAAAGCTTGTACCAAAGGTGAATTTGTCTGTCACTTGTAGTATTAATTGTGTGTGGTTTTCCCAAAGGGTACTGCATATGATTCTGCCTAACACCCACCCAATCAGGAGGCTCAGAATGGAGGCTTTACCATACGGTAAAAACCCCCACTCTGATCATCCTTGAGGCTGGAGGCCACCATCTTCCCTTGCTGGGTGCAAGGTAAGTGCTCCCCTGCACCCCCACGTCCCCTTCCCTCACCCCAACGCCCTTTTCCACATATTTAGCCACCTCCCCACCCCTGCCCCACTTATCTGGAACTCCCATGTCCCTCTCTGGCACCGGGAACACTAGTGTTCCCGGCGCATCCCCCACACGGAAATGGCCACCATGGAAAGGGTGAAGGGAACTACATGTAGCCATGGCAGCTATCTTGTTCTGTAGGTTTTTTTTAGGGTTGAGAAACAAAAAAAACCACTAGTGAGTAAAGAAGAAAAACAATCTAAATTAGAATCATACTTCAAGTTTCCCTTCCCATTGACGTTTAAAATTTCTCCTATTTGAATAGTCAGTTTATTCACTCCACATCTTTTTGTGGTCCTTCATTGCTTCACTCCTTACCCAATTACTCAATGACCTACATGTAGGACCTCCCAATTTCTCCTCTTGCAGACCAATCACTTTTCTGATCAGAAGACAATATTACATTTTTCTAACATCTGAATCACCGCTGTTTTATTTAGCGAAGAACTATGCAACGTGCAAGCACATATTACTTCAGTGCCTCCGCCATTGGGTAAAATATTCCCTCTATGAGGATTGAGTAAAAGGTGTTGCCATGAAGAGTGGCTTAAAGTAAAAATATATAAGTAAGGAGGACTCATCGAACAAACGCCATGATGCACCTTGGTTTGATGCTGAATGAGTTTAGCAAAACCTTTTGTACTCTGATTCAAAACTGCAGACCCTGGATGCAGGCAAACCATTGATACAGGATCACCAAAAGTCGTTAAAGGAGAAGAAAAGCCAGCATGTTGTTTTATTTAATGAAGCAGTTGATGTCCTGCTGGGGGGACTGTGGAAGATGTTCTCTTTTCTACTGACAAGATTGCTGTTATTTGTTCAACTAAAGTGGGTAAAGCGGCAGGTGAGAAGGCCTTAGGCCTGATGCCTCTACTGGTTTCTGCAGAGGTGGCCCCCTCATTTAGTGGTGTTATTCAGCACAGTTGCCGAGAAACAGGCTTGCTGGGTGTCATGGAAAAATAACCTGATTATTCTAGTGTACAATAAAGGTTCAACCAGTGAACCAAACTGTTACTGCCCAATTTCCCTGCTTGATGATACCTGCACAATTTGCAAAATACTTCCTTTTACGCCTTGAGTAGTGGGATACAGAAAGTAACATTTTCCCAGTTATGCAGGCAATGTTAAGGAAGGGATTTAGGACCACCATTGATCATTGTGTTGTCCTTTGTACCATCCAGGAGAAATATGTAAAGATTAGGCTGGGGCAACTCTATGTTGCTTTTTTGGATTTGGTCAAAGCCTTGACTCCCATGACTCGGCGGTTCTTTGGTGTAAATTACAAAATGTGGGACTCCCTGAAGGGATTTTACAGCTTAAAATATGCATTTACTCTGAAACTTCCCGCTGGGTGTGTTGTGACAAGGCACATGGTTTCTCGGATAATTTTAGTACAAATAGATCATTTTAGTACAAATAAAGGATTCAGGCAGGATTGCCCGTTAATTCCATTATCATTTATTGTTTTCCTTGCACATTTTATTCCATGAAATGCTTTAACCAGAATTCAACCAACATTTTTTAAAGAGATGATTTCCCTCCTTACTTTATACAGATGACACTGTATTGATGGACCTCACACAGCGAGGCTTAGAAAATATTCTGCTGTATGAGGCTTGATTCTTTGAGGGACATGGCCTGGATTATAATAGGCCAACGACCAAATTGTTTTTTTGTTTGGGAAGGATGCCCAGAAAATATATATGGTCCAATAATAAAGTCAGAATTGAAGTTCAGAACTCATATAATTATCTGGGCCTTGTGTTTTCTAAGAATGATAGCTTGGCACCTAACATTGGCATTTATACACAAAGGGTGCAGGCGAGCTTCAGGGGGTTGTTTAGATTTATTACAAGTTTGGCAGTAAGAGAATAGACAAAGGTCTGAGGGTCTTGGAGGCTAAAGTGCACTCTTCGGCTGTCGAGGGCAGTGAAATATGGGGCAACACCAAGTGCCCAAGCCTGACAGTATTCAAAATCGGTTCTTAAGGAAGGCTGTTGTCCAGTCGCCAAGTATGCTGGGTGAGGCACTGCAGCTTAAATTGAGAGTTTGTAATATTTCCATTTTAGCAAAGTGTACATTGTTAGATTTCTTTTTACATCACACTTTCAATTTTAAGAACCTACATACTGCAAATGCAGTAGGAGAAATACTGTCTACATCAGCCCCAGCTAATTATTCATGGTTTAAAAAGGGTGAAGATTTAATGAGGAAAGGGGGTTTGGGTTATAGGGAAGCCCTTATTAGCAGCCAAAAAAAAGGGTGAACGAGCTAGATCGCACTGCTGCTCTGAAGCTGATCGGCAATCTAGCCTAACTGAAATATTGTGCAGCCTCCTTGCAGACTGTTCTTGAAGAAGTGCCATAATAAGTTTGAGGTCCTGTGAACACAGGGGGATCTTTCTTATGATTAGACTGAATGGCCTACTGTTGAAGGCCCACATTTTTTGGCTTGGATGCACTAAGGCATGTGCTTGTGGAGCAGGATTTCAAGACAATCAATTTACTGCATTTTATGTTGATTTGTAGTACTCTCACTGATATAAGGAGGCTCCAGTTTAGGAGACCTTTTTCCATTATATTGTTAGGGCTACCGAGGAGGCCATGTTTTCTCCTTATGGATTGTAATAATACTAATTTTACATCAGATGTATGCTATTATGTAAACGCTGCCTTTAAAAGATATGGTGGACGGATTTAGATGATGATGATTTACCTATGTGTTTTATGATTGATGTTTAGGGAGGGTGTGTTTTTCATTGTGTGTGTTTATATATTGCATGTTTTATTGTTTTACATGTTGATGTCTATGGCCTAATACACATGATGTACTACTATTACGCAATGTGTGGAACCTGTTAGAAAGGCCAAGATCACATTCATGGGGCGTTGCCTGCTCTGCATCACCAGGCATTTCATGCTCTTGAATTATGTTGAATATTTCTAATTCTATAAGATATACCAGTTGCAACACCACTCTACTTGAACTAGCATACAGTCTGACTGGCTAGAGGTCATGTTCAAAAGGCTGCAGTAAGATCAATCATTGTCCAACATTTACCAGATTTAGGTACCAGAAAAAGGCACCGTCGGGTTGCCGGTTGTGGATTTTGCAGTAGTCTGTCATTGCGTTGCACTGTTCTCACAAATGCTCCAAGTTATGGAGGGTTGAATCCTACTTAGTTGGTATTGGTGGCATGCGTGCAGTGTTCCCTGACATATTCCTGGCTATATAGGAAGGGCTAAAGTTGATGTAGAACTTCAAGGCCACACTTAACATCTCATCTAGCAGCGGGATTTAGGAAGGATTTTTCTTTTAGAGATCTTTCCCACCATATTCTATGGACCCCCAAACTTTAGCTTTTTGTTTTACACCTTGTCGTGACTTTTTACAGAGAAGTGAGCCCTCAGCTTCACTTCCCTGGCATTTGTATTCTCATTTGTTATGGGGAAACTACTGGTCCTTCAGAATGTCAGTACTGGGAAATTATCTTTCCCTTTTGTCTTTTGACACGTAACCTGGTTTGGGTGACTTTTTCATATTGCACACAGCATCTTTCAATGCTGTGCAATGGGAATAGTTTTGTATCACCCGATACTTTTGCCAAAGGTATTCTTGGTTACTTTTAAATGTGCCTAAAGACAATCTGGTGGCAGCAGTTACATTTTTACAGTTTCTGCTATATTTTTAGTGTGCTCATTCGCGTTTACTGTGTGTGGCTACTAACCGTGGCTAGTGGCAAAAGATGGCTGTGCCACGAGATATTTCGCTTGTTCTTTGGCAATTATATTCTTTGGCTTTCTTCCTGCCTTCTCAGGTCAGGAATGCCCTGTTATGGGAATTCCTTTGCCCAGGAAAGCTGTTGTATTCATGGGGTAGGTCATGCCATGTGTGTATGTGCAATGATGATTCATCCCCACAATGGTCCCTCGTTGAATCTCTGCTGGTGTGCATGAGTGGTGCAGATCCTTGCTATTGGAGTGTTGAGTTTGATCACTGACATGAATTTACGATAAGGAGAGGAATCCTGCAGCCATTCCAAAGGATCAGAAGAGGAGCCAAGTAGCCTGTGTAGCTGTGCAGATGATGGAAGACCCGAGGATGAATCCTGAAGAGGCCCGGTGACCATTCTTACTCCTGTCCTGGTGAGGCCCTGCTGGACTAGATGATTTCAGAAGAAAGTTGATGGTGCTTCTACCCTTTGGAATGGCGGGACCAAGCAGTCTCAATGCCTTCTCATGATCTTTCAGCCTGGAGCATTCGGAAGTGTGCCTGGACTACCTGGAACTGACCAGCTCTGTTTTGGGCTACCATGCCAGAGGCGTGCCGTTCTGCGTTTTTGCCCGGAACTTTGGTGGTCACCAGCTACTCCTACAAGTCGCCTTATTGCAAAGCTTCAGTTTCCCAGTATACAGGTAACGTGTTCTAGAAGACTTCCTTTGTTTGTGACTGGAGAGACACCTGCTGTCGCCCATGTGCAGTGACTGTCGCTGGAACCGGCCACCCATCATCTGAGTGTTCTGAATAGTCCTGCATCGATACTTGCTGCATTTCTTTGCTGGAAAGGGTTGCACTCAGCTGCTGGACCATACCAGAAACGTCCTTACATCTGCAACTCCTGTGCATCTTCTACTGGATCCAACTGTGGAAAGACGTACCTCCAGCAACTCCATCCGAACTGCCAAGTCCTTACTTAGCGATGCCCCTATCTGCTCCATTATAAAGTTTGTGAAGCACATTGATTTATATTCCACTCCACTGCGTTTTAAACATTTATTTAAAAAGCTCTTCTAAAACACAGTAAAAGTACTTTACTTAGCTGTAAAAGTCCTGAGAAGTCTTCTTGGACCTTGTTCATCCCCACAGGAATATTTCAAATTAGGGTTGGACTGGTAAAGTGAGGGCTCCTATTCCTGTGCACTGGTTATCCAAATGCTTAAATGTAGAGGAGCAGCTGAATGCCTCTGCAGGAAGACAAGCCCCTTTCTTCCTATATGCTGGAAACCAGAAGTCGCGACATGCACAACACCAGTGATGGTGCCTATTCCTCGGAGAGCCTTCAAGAAAAGGTATGCATTGAGAAGACCCTATATGATGTATCCCCGATGAGAGAAAGAGAGGCTGGTAATGTCACAGGAAATGAGCGTGACACTCTGAGATGAGAGGTCAAAGAAGAAGAAGATGCATAGACCGTATGGAATCTGATGACGAATTAAAGAACTGTGTAGACTTTCACATGTGGTATGAAGATTGCATGTGTGAAGAGCACTGCAGAAAATGCAAGTCATTTCACAGATGCAGCAACAGAAATAGATTAAGTGATATTAAAGGCTAGTTATACGTAGCGAATAGACTGCGGGTGGTGCCGCCATTATATAGAATTCTGGACATTCGAGGTCACATATTTCGTAAATTCAAACCCACTGGGAAAGAAGGATTAATAGCTGTGTGTGTGTGTCGCAGCAGAGGAGTAGCTGAAGATCGCAGACTGAAAGAAATGAAGCTGCTTGGCCTGTTATCAAAGGCTGAAGCAGCCAAGAACTGGTTATCTATTCCTAAAGGCAGTAATTGTGGGAAACTGAACCAAGGTACAGAGAAAGAACACCATGGTTGCCAAGTTTATTCATTTAAGACAATTAAATGCTATAATATGGGCCGATTCACAGTCTCCAGTCACGTGAGCTGTGGATGGAAATAGAAGGTGGGCATGCTGTGTTGGACTGGAGATAGCATGTGCTCACACTCCCATATATTGCCAGAAGCAATGACACTTTACAAGGACAAGTTCAAAGACAATCTGAATGGCAGAAGGCATAAACAATGAGAGATATTTGGCTAATTGGTGGGGAGACACAGTCAAGTCCACCCACTGACACCTGGGGTACCAGCTTAAATGCTGCTAGTGAGCCGAATATTCCATAAGGGTACAAGCGTGCCAACCAATAATGGAGGGCCTTATAACCAAGGGCCTTATAGTTTGAGAGCCAATGATGTATCTAGTAACTGTTGAGAATGACTTGCACTAAGGGTGGGCATTAGTTGTCCACCTGACTGTAGAGACCCAATCACAACCCAATCCCTTATAGAAAATATACTTAGATGTTCCCTTTAGTCCAACCACAACCCCCATATGTTTTTCTTATTTGCCATGTAGTATGATGTCACATATGACACATTTTTGTTACACAAGTATGTGTTTTTATGAAATGCATTGAGAGAACGCTGTGCGACGTCCGTTGTAACTCTGCTTTAGACAATTGATAATAAAATAGGGGAGATTTTTCCCAACTTCCTTGTAAATCATAGGGGGTGGATCAAGTTGTCACAACCTAGTGTACTTTCTCTACGATATCAACTCATCTCTCGGTCCTACTGTTGAACTCTTTCAGGAGTGGCCCATTGGTGAAAGGCATTTGGCAGTTGCTGTCCCGGAATTCGCTCATGAGAGATATGGGGGAGGGTGAACCAATGTTCAGTGAGGACCATTACATACATTATTCAATCAATGGTCCTCATGCCCTTTGTTAGATGGACCTTATTAGCTTTACAGCTGTCCAGGCCCATTCCCAATGCTTTCACATGTGTGTAGCGGAGTGGGATTGTAGTTTGCGTGAATGGGTACTGAATTAGATTTTCCCAATGGGGAGCAAACAGTCTAGTTTTTTATATAAATGACTAGGTCAGTAGATCAATTGCCAACATGACCCACAGGGTGACTGTGAATACACAGAGCTTTCTGTTTATATTTTCATATTTTTAGACATACACAAATCCTCAGCTTTGTGTCATTGCATTGTTGGTGAAAAACATTGCTGCATACTGAAAACGATACCATCAACTATGACGGATATATTACCCAGTCGATAAGGTAAATGTGTTGACGAGTATGTGCCACATTGAATGCACAATATAATATGTATTACAATGTTAACGAGAACAGAAATAATAAGCCTGGGTCTCTAACTTACAGCTATGGATTCATTCGGATGCACAAGTGATGTGCGTAAAGATTGTTGAATTTGAACTCCTCCGACATTGAAAAGAAATTGAATTGACAGGTCAGTGGGACAACTACTTTTCCTTATGTGTGTCATAGAAATAAATAATGTAGCAGTATACAAGTTTTTAAAACCAGTTTTTATTATCTTTGTTTATAGGTAGAAATGGCTATGCACAACGTCCAGTGCAAATAGCCAATTCAACCCTATTACTAACGCCTGTTAGCGTCCTGAAGACGGGCCGACAACACATTGACATCAGGAAATAACCCATTTCAGTGTTGCCTACCCCCAGAAACACGACTGAGTGTAGACGCATCATGATATATAGGAATTGATTTATGATAAGCTCACATTGGCCTGTAAGTGGCCTTTTACTGGGTTATTTTTCACAATGTACTTGTTTTTACATCGTTGTATACTTATTAAATATGTTTTTTATACTTGAACCAATGTGGACATACATAAATTGAATGAAAGTGATCTTCATTCATGAAGTAGTTGCCTCACGGCTGTTGTGTTGGGAAGGTGGGTAGCTGGGGGTGCAAGTGCTTCTACTGCATACTGATTGGTACATCTGGGAGTGCATGTAAAACCGACAGATTGTCCACAAACTTGTGGAACTCTCCCGTCCCCTGCACACCCTTTAAACTGTAGAGACAGACAAGATTTTTACACAATGGTAATACTAAGTTTCTTTCAGAAAAGAGAAATTTGTGAGAAAAAAACTAATTTTCGACACTGTTAGTGTAAAACAGAGTGATGGAGACCATCAATTTTAATTTAGTTTTAAATTATCTGTTATAGATATGAATTTCAATTCATTCATCATCCGATCTTAATGAACATGATAACATAAACGTATTCATTTTGAAGTCACATTCAATAATATAATTCGTGGGTATACAATGTGTTTATCACACTTTCTACAAAATTAACTTTTCACATGTTATATCCATAGGAAGTGGTAATACATGTTTTCTTGACGCGTTTCGGGGTGTCCCCTTCTTCAGGATTTGTTAGCCCTCTTCATTGCCGTTAATCTTTGGTTTGTCTACAATATATGATACAGTAATCAGATTTTAGGTTCTCACTGATATCTGTCATTTAACTCTTGAGAGAACATTGTTTACAATAATCACCTGGATGTCAAAGTCTTTTTTGACTCACAAATGGAAGTCAATACTGCACAAGAACCACATCAATACCTAGAAATGAAACCAAAGAGTCATTTTGACCCTCAAGTCAACAACACAACCATCAGAATGTTTGAAGAACAGATGACAAAAGATCTCAAAAGGGTTAACTTCACCAGATCAAGAAACTACAACACTAGGAGAAGGCAGAATGAAATTATCAAAAATCTTGCGGATGACAGAAGCCTGACCCTGAAACCGGCAGACAAAGGAGGAGCCATAGTTATTATGGACACTACCTATTATGAGGAGAAGATCTTGCAACTCCTAACAGATGAGAATACGTATATAAAAATTGAACAAGATCCGGTCAGAGAAATTTCAAGCATCATTGAAACTACGCTTGAGGAAGCTGAGGACCAAGGATGGATTTCCAATAAGACCAAATTGTTTTTGACTAATGAACATCCAATCACTCCAATTTTCTACGGACTGCCCAAAATACATAAAAACTTGACAAAACCCCCCTCAGACCAATTGTTGCGGGAACTGACAGAAAATTAGTTTTTTTCTCACAAATTTCTCTTTTCTGAAAGAAACTTAGTATTACCATTGTGTAAAAATCTTGACTGTCTCTACAGTTTAAAGGGTGTGCAGGGGACGGGAGAGTTCCGCAAGTTTGTGGACAATCTGTCGGTTTTACATAGGTTAAAACAACCCAGTGTCAAGGTTGTTATTCTCCCCGGCACCCCGCTAATTTTCTACAAATTCTGTAAAAATCTTTAATCCAGGTGTGCGCTAGGCAATACAAAAATTGGACATCTGGGAGTGCATTCAGAGTGCGTGCATAAGACGAGTTAAAGCAAAGCTATTTTCAAAGCAGAGAGGTTGGAAGCCAGTGAATTATTACAGGTGCATCAAAGAAAATTTTATGCTTGTCATTATGAAAGCGCACATCAGTGATTGCTCAGGAGAGTGCAGACGCGGCAGATGCTGCGTTTTTTCCCAGCTCCTGAAGGCACCTATGTTACTGCCAATAGCTATGCTTTCACTTCGTTTTGGAACAGCATTTATAGGACACGGCACGCGCATTGCGCACCCATCAGTGAGTGCTCAGGAGAGTGCAAACGTGGCAGACGAGCAGCAGGCAGAGGCAGAGCCTGTGACACAGCCAGGGGAGTTGCTAGGTCTGGAAAAGACCCGGGGCTAGGCTGATGTCGGAACTGGTGGGAATGGGGGCTAGCTAGTCTTTTGGCTGTAGCTCCTGAGATTTTATCCGCGGCTACAACCAAAAGATCAGGGGCTATAGCCCCATTAGCCCCCCCCCCCAGCAACGCCCCTGGACACAGCGTCATACGGTAAGAACTGACATAGCGGCAGGCAAGTGAAAACCTGATAGTTTGGTGGTCTGGCAGAGAGTGGTGCCTTACAGAAAGTGCTGAAGAAAACCCAAACTGCTGCAATTTCTCCTTTAACTTTTTTAAACCTATTACAAATGCATCACGCCTGTTGTAAAACACACGTTAGCATGCCCGCATGTAAAGGCCCTAAATTGACTGCCTATAATTTGAGTTCAAGGGACAAAGGCCGGAGACAGAGGAAAGGAAATAGGGGGGGATTCCCTAGGTGCAAGAGTGGTATTGCCAGTTACTGTGTCTTGGTTGAAAGGGCATGCTCCTCCTTAGGGGGGTGGGATTAGCAACATTTCTAAGGTTGAAGCACACCCGGCTTTGGTATCTGAGCAGATATTTCTGTTGCCTGTTAATGTCCAAGGACAATTAAATCATACTAAATCCTCAGGAATCGACAATTATTAATCCTTACTGGAACTCTGTTAATCCTTACAAAGGAGCATACATGGTCATACGGGTGGTAATGAGCCAGCAAGCAATGAGGTAGTGGAGTGGGAGGAGCATGTTCACGTGGGGATGGCTGACGGAGGCTTCAACCATCTCGACTGTCATCCCTCCCTTGTTGTTTACCGATGCTCCAATGACTGGCAACAGTGAAGAGTCTTTTGAGGAGGACTCACAAAATGAGTTTTTTGCAGTTTGCCATAAAAATATTACTGCACTTTTGCAGTAAAATACATGTGGATATTATTACACAGGGGGAGTCACTACTCTGGATAGACCAGCGGAAAAGTCCCTTTGAGCAGAGTATAAAGCTAGGAGCTATGGGGGGTGGGCTGTCTACCGAAAAATGAACGGGATGTGATGGAGGAGCGGATGGCAGTGAATATTGAAAAACATCAAATACCCACCCTGGTTACCAACAAGTTGGACTTAACTAACAATAGTGATTCCAGCCTGTTTGTATCTGGCAAAGCAAGGAGTTTGCTGAAACGCTTGGCTGCCACAAATTAAGTGCCTCAGTCACCCGAAAAGTCTGAAATGCATGATCTGAGAGATGACGAAGCAGGAAATTAGGTGATTGTGGGTAATTCAAAAATAGCTAGGGAGAGGGCTGCAAGAAAAAGGAGAAGGATGGGATAAACGGAGCAGGGTTGTAACCAGCGGGCTAATTTAAACTAAGCTAATTTAACTTCCTGATTTCAATCTCGAGGAGCAGGAGGTAGGCGACAACTCCATGGCTGAAGTGGATATTTTCGAGTGTAGCCTCGCTTGTTTTGGAAAGAGAACTGTCAATAGTGGGTCCTGAAGCTATACGTTGCATCAAGGTTACTGCTGGAGTACACACAGTCCCTTCAATACCACAATTCGAGGCACATAAATGGTTTGAAAATAAGAAATTCTTGCTGAGTAGCATATTTTACAATCGAGCAGATAGCCATGCTCAATAGACATGCATGTTGAAGATCTTAAAAGCAATTCCTTAACGGAGAATCCTGCAATCTGAAGATATCGAGTACGTAGTGCATGAGTCAACCCCACCAGGTCAATTGTGGACTGTTACTCCCAAAATTCAGTTGAATCAATGATGTGGAACATTTTATCATGGAACACCCGTGGCCACAACCATTTCCTGGATGGTAAAAATTGACATAAGCTGCTGTTCGATTATGACATTTTTCTATTACAGGAAAGCTGGTTGACCCAAGAGGTAACCATAGATGGGTATACCCTATATCATCGACCAGCCATAAAAGGAAATAAGGGTCGTCCATTGGGGGGTCTCATAATTGGGTTATGGAAGAAATTATTAGCAACCAGTGTGAATGTCATTGAATGTAAGGACAATATTCCCATGGTCGAAGTGATTCTTTAGTGAGCAGGGAGACAGGACAACATGCTATTATTCAATGGATACATCCCACCTGGGGGTACCAAGATGAATGATATTCTGGAACCAATTGGCCTGTAATGGCGGAATGGCAATTGGCTCCAGAGAGCACCTGGACTATAATCGGCAGATATTTAAATGTGTGTTGCAGCAGTCCGCAGTTGTGCAGGAAATATAAGAAAGATGGGCTCACACAACCATTTAATAAGCAAGGCAAATTTTGTGATATATATCCAAGTGAAATGGGGCCTTACCATGTTGAACGCCAAAATAATGGGCAACAAGCCCAGTCAGACCACATGGAAAGCCAATGGTATGGATGCCATTTTCGATTATTTCTTCATAAACAACGAAGGATTTGGCACAGTGCAGGAAATTCATGTTTACTACACATAGTGATAATGCTATGGTGTCTATTATGCTCCAGGCAGAGTGTACTAGGAACCTTCATAAGCAAATTGGAGACATAAATGTGAACATTAGTGGTAACTGAATAACATGGTCCGATAGAGCATTTTAATGATCAGTAGGGAACTTTTTTAGAATGAGTGATACTGTGGGTGATACATTTGACGCCCTTAAAAGTTTATTTAAGAAAATTATCCCAGGGGGATGAAGATGCCCCTTACGAGAGGACCAAATTCGGAGAAAAGCCTATGACACAATAATTAGGGTGGAAAATTGCAGTATAAGACAGCAAATCAGATGTATACTAAAACAAGATATTAGCATGGAACAGAAGATCTCTCATCAAAACTAAGAAAAATACCTCTAGAAACTGGGTAAGACAGTGGCATATAAGCATTAAAAACACTCAGTGGCAAAAGATTCTAAAAATCACCACAAAACCAGATACCAAAAAGCTGCTGAGAACGTTAACCGTGGTGCGGGGGGTGCAGCAAGGAGTATAGTTAACCCCATTGATGAACATACTTGGAACCAGCGCATATTAAATATGTTTGACAGTGATAGTTAGGAGCCATCCTCCTCTCAAACTAACTCTGGACCATACAATATAACTATGGACAAGTCTGATATGAGCGAGAAGATCAGGAAACTAAAGGACTCCCGGGCCCACAGCTCAGATGAGATACCAAATTTAGTACTAAAACAAAATCCCGACCTTTGAGGGCAGCTATTATGAGAGCTATTTAGGTTGGTATGCAGTGAGGGGTAATTACTATAAAGTTGGAAAAAGGCCATAGTAATCCCAGTATAAAACAAATTACATCAAAACAACCCTATGTACTATAGACTTCTGTCCCTGCTAGACGCAATGGGTACGCTGTTTGGGAATTTAATCCTTGATAGGTTAAGGATGTGGGCATCTGAATGCCAAATCCTGAGCGTATTTCAGATTGGTTTTAGAGCTGGTTCTGGGACATCACATGGGGCCTCATTACGACCCTTGCGGAAATCGAAAAACGATGGCGGAGATGCAATACCGCCATTGAATAGCGCTCGGTGCGACTATGACACGCCACCGCAAAGTACGAAGCCATTAGCGACACCGTAGTGAACGCCAACGCTAACTGCACCAAGTACGCGCGCGCGCGGCATGGCAAACCGTAAATACCACCATGGCGCAAGGGTACGCCAATTCCGACCCTAGCGGACATGTACCTAACGCCATCAAGCATGGCGGAAAGCACCATTCCGCCATGGTGAGAAGTACGGCATCGCGAATCAACCGTAAACGGCCCCACTGAGTGCCTGTACACCGCTCCCTGCCCACAAAGCACAACTCCTCGTAGGTGCAATGAAGTCACAATGCTACCAGTGAAATGTACAAGTCACCCATGCATGCCAACGAACAAAAGATCCACAAGAGGGGCCAATGGGAGCTGTAGGGCACAGATGGCACGAATACCAAAGCCATTCCAATGTACATGACCACATACCCCCCCCCCCAAACGCACGCAAACACAGGCACCTGTGACCAGCAATAATCCGAAATTCACATCATACCAGCAGTCCACCTGGCTGACCGCCGTCTGTTACACAAAACCCAATCCCCCGCCCCTGAGCATGACAACATTCAAACAGTCATATTGGCAGCCCCCATCCCTGACCTCACTGGGCTCCGTAGGCAAACGCGTCCAGCACAGTACCACGCGACTATACTCCGAAACCGGAACACAATGCAGATCTCCTCACAACACATGGCTCCCCAAATAGGAAAATGCCACATCACTCGCAAAGAAGAACGTTACACGTCCCATTCCAGAATAGAAATTTAATGCATAACCAAATCACCAAGCTCATACAGCCATTAGTCCATGAACTACAATACACATATCACCATCGTGGGCTGCATCCGCAAGGAATGACCAGCTACTACTCGTGTGACGCCCCCTCCCACCATGGTACACAGAGCCACATTCACGTACGAAAAGGCAACATGGAAGCACACAGAACCGCAGGGCCGTCCCAATGGGGAGGCACTAGTCCAACTGAAAGGCCGAAATGTTGCTCCGAGCCACTAGTACTGCGTAAGGGCATGTGGGCCATTGGCGATCGTCCCATAAGATCGTAATGCTGCTCCACTGATGAACACGAAGCAGCAGGTGTCGGGAGTACACGCCATCTGCAGGAGTGGCATACAGATGGCAGTGGCAAAAGGGCAGGAGGTACCTGTCAACCAAAAGAAAAGACAAAGAACAGATTGCCCATCAGAACTACATTCCATCAACTCACTCCAATGACCACACTAAATCCACAGCCATATGCATGCTAGCCCACTCCAAAGGATCATCACCACCCCAAAACCACTTGCGAGTCTCAACTATCGACATCGAGGTGTAAACACCATCCCAAACGAGTGTACCTGTGCATGCGTCTGTCAAAACAGATTCCATCAGATGGGAATGTCAACGTGCATGGACACAAGTGTCTGAAGGCGCGTCGAGACAGGGAGGGCTCTACAAGGCCAGATAGACGATGGTCCCACTATGGCAGCCCTGCATCACATAGCGCAGGGGAGGCGGATACATCCCAAGAAGCCCTGTACATGGCAAACCCTGTATCAAATCACCTGCCCATGCATCCATTCATCATTCCCTCATCCTGTTATTAAAACGCCTGAATATTTACTCACAAAACATTCGGAATTTCCATTGAGTCTGTGCGTCATGCAGCCTGCAAAATCCACAGTGTCCCAGCCCGTAATTCCAGTGATGTGAAGTTACTTGAATTTGGGAACGTCCGGCCTCATCGCCCACGTCACAAATGCGCATCCCAAACTATTCATATCAATCATTGCTTCCTCGCCATGGCCTCTGTCTCAAGGACATCGAACAATAGAACGTTATATTTGCAGTCAGACCTGTGGCCATCTCCCCGGCGCTAGCTGAAAACCGAAAGCGCCGGCCTTCGAATTCCTCATTTGCAACATCACGTCGAAAAGGCATCTGTGGGCGTATGAAATCACTAATTACTCCATCTAGTGCAGCTGTGTGTGAAAATGTCAACTGCCTTCAGCCAGTAATGGGACGCCCCGGCCGTCGTTGCAACTCGGTACAGTGATGCATGAGGGCCCACCGTTCCTCGAATACTACGTCCCACTAACTCATCACAAGTCTGTTCGCGACTGCAAAGATTGTATGTGAAACAATGGGACCATAGCCGATTGTACTTAGCAACAAATGTCACACGGTCATCGGGTACAAATACATGATTGCAATACCAAGGTGCCGTTCCTCGATTAGCAGCGTTGTGTGCGGGACGTGCTCGCCCAAAGTGGAGAGCAGCTCGCACAGGTGGAATGACTCACCACAGGTGGAGGCCATACGGCCTGAAAACACATAAAATGCACACCCAGTCTCCTCCCACAACCACACCCACTCCGAAATGCTACCGGCAGGACTCGCGATGTTGGCCCTGGGGGACCTAATAGCACTGCAAGTACTGCAACTCCAAAAAGACGACGAACACCAACTACAAGCGGCCGCACGGAGGAGACGGAGGGGGAGGAGGAGGCCAAGGCAGGGCCCGCAAGGGCCGCCAGCACAGCCACTACCACCACGCAGGCAGCCCGCAATCCCACGCCTCCGAGCACGACCGTTCAACCTCACTGATGAGCAGATCCACACCCTCTACCGTTTGGACCGGGACACCATAGCCGCAATAGTGGACATGACACAGGCTGACCTTGTCAGCATGATAGACAGCCCAACCGCCATTCCACCCCTACTGAAGGTGGTGTCTGTACTCCACTTCCTGGCCACAGGCACCTACCAGCACACAGTCGGACAGTTGCATGGCATTTCTCAGCCACTGTTCTCACGGACACTGTTGCAAGTGCTCGATGCCCTCCTGAAGCACGCAGACGACTACATCTCTCTACCACGCTCGGAGCAGGACATTACCAACACAAAAGTGGGATTCCATGCACTTGCCGGCATACCGGGTTGCATTGGTGCCATCGACTGCACCCATGTGGAATTGGTCGTCCCACATGCCATGGAGGCCCAGTACCGCAACCGAAAACAATATCATTCCCTGAATGTACAGATGGTGTGTGACTCCAACAGGATCATTACACATTGTTGTGCCAGATTCCCTGGATCAACCCATGATTCGATGGTCTTGAGGAACTCTACTATTCCACGCTACATGGAGCGACACGCAGGGAACAGATCCTGGCTACTCGGTGAGTCTCTTTTCATGCATGATGATGCGGGGGATGTGATGCGGCAATTACCTGGCAGGGAGGGGGTGGGGGTGTGCGTACGTAGCAATGGCATTCCACATCATACGTTTATCGTCCACTTACAGGTGATGCTGGGTATCCACTGAAGAGATGGCTCCTCACACCAGTCCGGAACCCACGGAACCAGCAAGAGGAGGACTACAACCATGCCCACTCACGTACCCGTGTAGTCATTGAACAGGCATTCGGCCTACTGAAGACTCGTTTCCGCTGCCTCAGCAGGTCTGGCGGGGCACTCCTGTACCGCCATGAGAAGGTTGCTAAGATGGTGATGGCATGTGTCATGCTCCACAACATGTGCGTACGTAGAAATGTGCCCATGCCCCCTGACGCAGAACTGCATGCACCCGATGATGGTCATGATGAGGGTGGGGATGTGGCAGCACCTCAAGGAGTCTGCGAGGCACCGGAGGGCCGTGAGATTCGTCAGCATCTCATTGATGCATGCTTCTGACACTCACGCCTGGTGGCTGATACATGGACACGGGACTCGTGGCACTGCGTGTGTCTGGGACATGCACAATATGCACTATACGCCTAGGATGGCCTAGTACATCAAGTTCATTGTCGACACATCTCATTGGTTGATCATACACTTGTTTATGGCATATGTGATTTCATGTTGCACACCCTATCCACCCGCCACCCAAGTGAGCCCAAAACACCCCCTCCACCCTCCTACCTCCCCCCCGAACACCAGTGTCCAAAGATGCTCATTGTCAGTGGGCTGTCGCTATTGCAAGCCACCTCTGCGGGTGTCAGGGGCACCCCTGCCTGTGGAGCGCAGGTTCCTCCCAGATCTACGTTGGGGGCTGCCCTGGACGGAACTGGCAACGGAAGATGTCTCTGCCTGCTCACGTCCATGCATGTCCCTAAGGGTCTGTGAGAGCTCCGTGAGCACACGGCGCACTGCAGCAAGTTCGGCACATACGTCTTTGGACGTCGCATGCAGTTCCCCCCTCAGGCTCTCGGTGCTTTTCTCCATTTGGACTCTCAGGCTCTCGGTGCTTTTCTCCATTTGGACTCTCAGGCTCTCGGTGCTTTTCTCCATTTGGACTCTCAGGCTCTCGGTGCTTTTCTCCATTTGGACTCTCAGGCTCTCGGTGCTACTCTCCATTTGGAGTTGCAGGCTCTCGGTGCTACTCTCCATTTGTGCCCTTAGTGTCTCTGTACCTCTCTCCATTTCTGCCCTGAGTGTCTCAGTTGATGTTTCTATGTCTGCCTTGGTGCGCCCACATTCATCGGCATGGTCCTTGAGGAGCGTGGCCAGTTGCTGCTGTTGGCCCATTAACTGGTCGAGGGACTGTTGCCTCTGCTGGGCCATGGCCATTTGCGGGGGTGTCACAGAGGGGCTGTTGACCTCATGTTGCCTTGCCACAGGGCTTGGGGGGGATGGCCAGTCCTCGTCTTGTGGGTGCCCCTGCGTGATATCCTCATGTCGTACGGGATGGGACAGACAGGGGGATTGGGACAGGTCATGGATGGATCTGACTTCGGCATCCCCGTCTTCTGTGTCGGAGCATGCTGCCATCAATGGGGTGTCACCTATGGTGCTGCTGCCACCAGAGCCAGTGCCTTCTGTGGCATCCGTTGGGGGGACCTGTGGTGGTGGTGTTGTGGGCATGCTGGCTGCTGGGGTGCCTGTTGATGTTCCCTCCTGTGTGCTGCCCCCTGATTTGTGCTGCTGCCGTGTCTTGATGCGTGCAGCTGAGGTGGAGGGTCTTTGGCCGTTGGTCTTGGCCCTCTTTGCAGGTGTGCTGGTAGGGGTGTTCTGTTGCTCGTCGTTTGGATCGGACCCTGTGGTGGAGTAAAGGAGGGCGAGGGTTATTATTGGCTCTGTGGGTATTGGAATGGCATTGTATCACTTGCTTTGGGGTGGTAAATGAGTGTGGATTGGGTCGGGGCCTTGGAGGTGCTTTCATTTGTGTGTGGGGTGAGGGTGCAGTTGTTTGGCAGCCTGCAGTTAGGGTGTGCCTGCTGGAAGTGTGGTGGGTGTTTTAGGGGTTTTAATTTATTTATGTATTTATTGTGGTTTTATGGTGCGCTATGAGGGCGGTGTGTGTGGACGTTCTCCTGGACATGTGTTTCTGTAGCACTATGTGGACACATGGTAGGTCACATGATTGGACATTGTGGATTTAGCATTGTTTTATCTGGCCCACCTACCTGATTCTTCTGATGTCTGCACTCCTTTCTCCATCCCTCCAACTCCCTCAATACTCTCCATTCCGATGGTGGAGGCACAGATTTCTTCCCAGGGGGTCAACTTGATGGGTGACTCAGGGCCTCCCCCGGTGGCTGTGGCAATGTTGCGGTTGGCAGAGAGTATGCTGCGGACGCGGATCCGCAGGTCGTCCCACCGCTTGCGGCATTGCTGTGGGGTGCGGGGTGCGGTCCCCACCGCGCTTACCCGCTGTGCCACCAGAGCCCATATGGCCTTCTTGTTCGCAAGTGCCGTCCTGGTCATTTGCGTGGAGAAGACGACGGCAGCATTGTCCTGGAGGGTCTCTGTTAGCACGGTGAGTTCCTCACGGGAGAAGTGGACCTGCCGCTTGCGGTCGCACGCTTTCTTCGCTACTTTTCCCATTATTCTTGCTTTCGCTAGGGTGGATGACGGGTTGGGGTGTGTCTCAGGGTAGTGTTTTTGGTGGTTGTGTGGTTTTAGTGGTTTTATAGGTGTACGGCGGGATGTTTCCCGTTCCGGGGCCATGTATTTGCTTCCGTTTCCGTATATTTCCGGTCACCGTACTTTCCGGTAGGCGCACTCTGCGGTTAGCGCTGTGATGGGTGGCGGTATTGGACCTAGGGCGCCGTACGGCGGCGGTGTGGGCCTTTTTGGGGTCATTTCCGCCATCGCGGACTTTGCACTTCCGCCATGGCGTGGTGCTCGTGCCCGATGGGTCGGAATGGACCGCTCTTTGCTACTTCGTGCAATGGCGGAAACGCTATTTGCGATGTTGCGGTCCGGTCAGTCACTTTCCGCCAGGGTCGTAATGAGGGCCATGGTCTGCTGTTATTGAATATACTCATTAATAAAGCAAGGTCCCTTGCTAGTTCTCCTACACATGTGTTTTATGTGGACTTTCAATCAGCATACAGCACAGTGAATTGTGACATAGTATGGCGAAAACTGGACAGTTGGGGGATACCGGTCGATCTGCAGCATGTGATAAAAGAATTCCACGTGGACAACATTGTCCAGGTTAGGTTGGATAGCATGCGCACCTGCTCTACTGACATTCCCATAAGGAAGGGACTAAAACAGGCCTGTGTGCTGGTGCCCATGCTATTCAACCTGTAGATGGTGGACGTCCAGGTGGGTCTGGGGGAGGCAAATAATTTTCTGCCTAGAATTGGAACACAGGGGATTGGATGTGTGTCTTATGAAGACGATATGGACCTTTTGGACCATACAATTGTGGGTTTAAATTGCTCAGCAGACTATTTGTATGAATATGCCACGCAGAATGAGTTAAAACAGATTTACACAATACTAAACACATGAATTTTGGCCCTAACAAAAAAGGGAAAAGTGGGCATTTTTATGTGAATGTCACCCGCATTGATTGTGTAATAGAATTCACATATCTGGGCGTAACCCTCATTGAAAAAATTAACTGTAATACTTTGCGACAAGAAAGATGTCTCAAAGCACAGGCTCTTAGAGCCTCATCACGGGCTGGGCGGAGCAGCACAAATGTGACGGTAATGCTATTACTGACGCATTACTGCTCTGCCCAATCCTGAGTTTGGGCGGAAAGCTGGAGATTTACCTCAGGCTTTGAGCTGGAAGTAATTGTCCAGCTCTCTGGCCATTTTTGAAGTTTTTTGACATTTTTGATGCTATTACCACTGGTGCTATTACCGCTGGCAGTAATAGTGCCGAATATCCCAATATATTCCTATGTTGTATGGGTAATTACAGCGTTATCACTATTCGAACACATTGCAAATTGCGCCGTACCAATTAGCATTACCGCTATTTGCGTTGGCGGTATCCCGGCACAATTAATGCCAAGGCTGTAAAAGAGTACTTAGAGCTTCATCACGAGTTGGGCGGTATTTGGGCTGTAATACCGCCCAACTATATTAACATTAGCGCCCACCACCAGCACTATTACTACCTGTGGTAATAGTGCAGAATATCCCCATAGATTCCTATGTTGTATCGGCAATTACAACCTTACCACTACTCGGGATCCATTGCAAATTGTGCCGGACTGAGTAGCAGTAACGCTGTTTGCTTTGGCAGTATCCTGGCGCAAATAACGCCAGGACACTGCCAAGGCTGTAATAGAGCACTTAGGGCTTCATCACGAGGTGGGCAGTATTTGAGCTGTAATACCGCCCAACTTATTAGCATTAGCGCCCACCACCGGCGCTATTTCCGCCGGCAGTAATAGTGCAGAATATCCCCATAGATTCCTATGTTGTATGGGCAATTACAACCTTACCACTACTCGGGATCCATTGCAAATTGCACCGGGCTGAGTAACGGTAACACTATTTTCGTTGGTGGTATCCCAGTGCTATTAACGCTGAGATACCGCCAAGGCTTTAATAGAGCACTTAGGGCTTCATCACGAGTTGGGCAGTATTTGGGCTGTACTACCACCCAACTATATTAGCATTAGCACCCACCACCAGCATTATTACCACCTGCGGTAATAGTGCAGAATATCCCCATTGATTCCTATGTTGTATGGGCAATTACAATCTTACCACTACTCGGGATCCATTGCAAATTTTCTGGACTGAGTAGCGGCAATGCTATTTGCGTTGGCGGTATCCCGGCGCAATTAAAGCTGAGATACTGCCAAAGATAGAACAGAGCACTTAGGGATTCATCACGAGTTGGGCGGTATTTAGGCTGTAATACCGGCCAACTATATTAGCATTAGCATCCACCACCGGATCACATGTTGGGGGCTAACTGTAAGTCTCCATTCCCCATTGGGTTCATTGGACCCAATGGGGTATATTCAGCGCAATTAATGCGTAGTATAACCGCTGCAGGTATTTGCACCGAAAATGGCAATTTTTTCAGCATTTTTACACTCAGCTCAGAGATGGGGTTAAATATGCCAGACACCTGGTAGGGCCAGCCCTTAAATGCGGAGTTAATACCATTACCGCCAAATTTAAGGGCTACCACCCAACTCATGATGATGCCCTTAGTGTTATGATAAGTTTTACTCACCTGTTTGAGAAACTATGGGCCTCATTACGAGGTTTGCAGTAACCTGCCGGTGCCACCGGCAGGTTGCCACCAACCCTGTAACGCTGAATCCGACGCCTGACTTTCCGGTGCCACAGGGACATAACAAGTCCCTGCTGCATGGGAAGTCAGGCTCTGGATTTTGAAAGTCCAAAAAAGGGACTCTGATCAAAGAATTTAACACAAATGTAAAAATGTGGGACTGGGGCATGCATCACAGTCATTGGCTGGCCTGAAAATATATAAAATAATATGTTTAGATTCAGACCTCTTATCTCACCCTCAAACGTGCTTGACAAAGTCTCCAAGGCCTCCCTTAAGAAGATTCATTAGAGCACTAAGGCTGAATCTGTTGCCAGTATTTGAGGTAAGAGGTGCATGGCCTGGTATACAAAAGGAGGCCAGAGGTTGCAGGATTTGTGATTGTCACATCTGCTAGAAAATGCACAACATGTGCTGACCAGTTATTAGAGGTTAGCACACCTGTACATGGTCTAGTTGAATGAGTATGTGCATTAGACGGAAGAGAGAGTAGTCAACTCTTGAAAAATGTTTAATGGCAACTGATCATAGACTAAACATGGCACTTGTTACACGGCCATGGTAGTGGCCGTGTAGTTATGGTTAAGTTGCTGTTTCCATAGGAAGAGCACTTTTTGGGCGGCCTATAACTCTGCTCCCTCTGGACGAATCCTCTCCAAACCTTGCAAAACAAGAATATGGGCCGCTCTGGATTCTTTTGCAAAGTTTGGTGATGTTTGGTCCAGGGGGGGAAAAGTTATAGGGGTGGTCCCAAAACGTCTTTTTTGCCATAGACTGAATGGGGGAAAAACTTTGCGCACGGGTACAGGCCAAACCGCTGGATGGATTTTCACAAAATTTGCAGCAGGGGCTTGGTCCAGAAAGCGTGCTTTTGTAGATTTGGTGAGAATCCGTCCAGTACTTTTCTTTAAAATGACGAAATAGTTGGTCTAAAAAAAATAGTGATATCTATGTCCGCTCCGCGGTCACACTTCCCTGTTCGCACAGCGGACAAGATACCGATTGGCTAAGGGGCTGCCGTCATGGACGCGGACACGCGACGTCTCTGCCAATTGGTTGCAGTGAGACGTGTTCTGCGTCAGATTGTTTGGATGCGCCCGACATCTTGGATCCGCCCACAGAGCAGCAGCGACCAGTGGCAACATGCTATTTTGAAAACTATTTTGCTGTGTCATAGTGCTTGGGGAGGTTAACACAGTAAGAGATGGGTGAAAAACTATATTTGTTCACGCGGTAGGTGTTAATGCTGTATTCTCTATGCCCACCTTGTTAGGAATGTTTGCGCATATAGAAAATGAGGGGTTTAATAAGGGCACTATTTGAGTCTGTGCTGTGCACAGGCACCTTGAAACTGTTCTAAGGACACGCGTGGTGTTAGCGAACATTGAAATTGAGTACATATCGTTATTACATTATTTTTTCCTATGGATGTGCTATTGATTAATACGACGCTATGGGTGTGACATGCTGCAGTGGTTGTGGACAGGGCCTAGAGTCTTGGATGCATGGCTGTAGGCCGTAGGCCGAAGGCCATACTTCCAAGACTGTAGGCCCTGGCCACAACCACCGCTGCATGTCACACCAGTGGATACACCTGTACTATTGTTTATTCATTACATGGTTGTGGGGAGTGTGTACAGTGTTGGATGCATGTCCGAAGGCCATGCCCCCAAGAACATAGTTATAAGCACTGGAGGTATAAGCCATTGCACACCCATACATTGAAAGATCTATGGACATACAGCTAGGAGTCTAGCCTCTGGCCAGAACACTGAAGCATACCACACCTATCGATACACCTGTACTACTGCACATCACTGAGGTGGTTGTGGGGAGGGCCTGCGGTCTTTGGTGCACCGCAGAACAAACTTGTGAACTCTAAAGTTACAAGACCACATGGATTTTACATAGTGTGGTGGTTGTTGCCAGGACGTAGAGTTTTGGGTATATGGCTGCAGGCTGTAGGCCATACACCAACGAGTGTAGACCCTGCCCAGAAGTAGTGCAGGATATCAAATTCATACATCACACCCATACATTCCATTATGTATCTGGTAGTTGTGAGCAGGGCCTAGAGTCCTGTGTACAACATGAGTAGATGCTACAATGTTTCATTGCATGGGTGTGTTACTCATGTATACGCGACTATGAGCATAATATGCTGTGGTCGTTGTGGCCCGGGCCTAGAGTCTTGGGTGCATGGCCGTAGGCCGTAGGCCGTAAGCCATACTTCCAAGACTCTAGGCCCTGGCCACAACCACTGCAGCATGTCACAGCAATGGGTACACCTGTAGCATTGCTAATGCGTCAGATGGTTGAGGAGAGTGTTTTGACATTTGGGTGTATGCCCGAAGGCCATGCAAATGAGGGGTTTAATAAGGGTTCTATTTCAGGCCGTGCTGTGCACAGGCACCTTGAACCTTTTCTAAGGGCATGTGTGGTGTTAGCGTACATTGAAATTTAGAACATATTGTTATTAGATTATGTTTCACCTATGGATGTGCTATTGATTAGTACGACGCTATGGGTGTGACATGCTGCGGTGCTTGTGGCCAAGGCCTAGAGTGTTGGATGCATGGCCACAGGCATATAGTCTTGCTTGCTTGGCCTTAGGGTGTAGGTGGTAGGTTATACATCTAAGAGGCTAGGTCCAGTCTACAGCTACTGCACCATATTACTGCCATAGATTAGCTGTGTAGATTTGCATATGTATGAAAAGACTGTAATTATACTTACTGTTTAATTTGTTCAGAATCCATACATGTGTTACATGATTGTAGTACTTGGCGAAAGTAGCCTTTTTTAATTTCTCTGATAAAAGAAAAATGTATGTTAGTCTTTGCATTTTATGAAGAGTTATTACATTGTATAATAGACAGTTTATTTTTTTATTTGACCCTCATATTTAGTTTACAAACCAGTGTACTGTGCATCGTGCTCAGTTTCTGTGTTTGTTTTTCTAATCCTTGGGTCTGGGGAAAAAAATCCTTATCGGATAAAAAAAAAACCTTCATTTGCTATGCTACAAACTGTTTCTTTGCTTTCTTTTAGTGTTTCCTTGTTCTTTCTGATTAATGTTATGTTTGGTGCCTTGTTGCTGATTTTTCACAACAGTTACATACCTGTTGGCGTATTCTAACTGTGTATTTTTTCTTACGGTTATGTGGTACTTATATATCTGTGTCGTTGGTATACACTGTTGGGCAGTTAGATACCTGATGGCGTATTCTAACTGTTTGTAGTTCTTCACTTCGTTTTTTGGTAATGTTGAAGTACACATTAGTTATTAAATTTTGGCTTTAAAAAGATTAAATTGCATTTGTAAGATTAGCTGGCAATCTCTGCTTTACAGTAATGGTGCTATCATTACATTCCCCCATCCACATTTCTTTTTAATGTATGCAGTGCAGTGACCTGCATTGGTTGTAGCTCCTGCATGGTAGAGTATACCTACTGTTGTAAAGGATTTCTTTACAAGTGACACTTGACTGTGTGTGAATCCAGTCAGCTTGCAGTTGTTTTTGGTACCATCTGCCTTATAACGTAGCAGCATAAGTATTATGTAATTATTATGTGTTTGTATTAGTAAGGTGGAGCGATTGTCTGAATTGCACATAGTACATAATCTGCCATGGTTTGCATTCTGTACAAGTTGGTGAAATTGAATGGTTTCACAATTAGGTATGGATACATACACAAATCGCTCATTTGGGATTTGTTCATGTATCACATTGCTACAGAGAGTGCATGTATGTTTCCACATGTATGAAATGTGGAAGATTTCATTTATATGGAAGCTTTTGTTTTCCAGTACTTGTAGTATGTACATTAGACATTCTTGTGGATCTTCTTGTGAGTTTATTGTGAATTTCACCATTTTAGCACAGTAGTCCAATTCTTGTCTTATTCCGTAAACACTTTACGTGTTGTCAGGATTATTTGTTGTGTTTCGATGAAGGACTAACATTTGCAAACACAATTGGTTTGTACTGTGTAAGTAAATATTGTTAACAATTGGTGGCAATCGAAATAGAATATTCATTGATACATTTGCATAGCAACTTAAACCAGTTTCATTTGAAAATTTGAATGGACCAACTAGTTCCGTATGTGAGTGCTTTTTTCGGGGTTTCTCTTCTTTCTTTGAAGAAGTACCTGGTTTACTTTCCCTAATAGGTTCTTGTTTGCTTGTGCTAATTGATGAATATTTACCTTCTTTTGTTTTCTTTGAAGGATTTGCTGTGAGATTCTGTTGTATTTCTGTTTGATTTGGTTTTCTTTTATCATGTTTTACTTTTTCTGGAACAGGATATTGTTTCAGATGGGGGTTGTACAGTGAACGTAGTCTATTGTATTCTGAAATGCAAGGAATATCAGCATTCACTTTACTTGCATCAAAGTTGATTAGAAATAGAAAGTCAAGTGTACGTAAGCGTGATAGTGCTACATAGCTCATGCCTTCTTTAAAGACTGTGTTTCCTATATCTATCAATGCTTTGTCTAGGGTAAGACCTTGGGATTTATGAATGGTGACTGCATATGCAAGAGTTAGAGAAAATTGTTCTCTACGTACATACATGTCTTTGAACAGAAGGAATCGAGCAGTTGAGCGCCCTATCCTTTTCACTTCTGAAAGTTTGTCAAAGCGAATATTGACAAACTGAATGTTGTTGTCACGTGGGTATGATTGAAACCCAAAAACTGTACCCAGTGCTCCATTAACTAGCCCTTGCTCAACGTCAAGGTTACGCTTAAGCATTACTCTACAATTTAAGGATCATTTTAATATTTTTTCCAACCCAGCTGTGTTGGAGATTCAATTTTCTAAGCTATTTAGTCTTTTTGTGGCTTGCTCACACATGGGTAGTGTCATACCATGTAGGTCTAGTTTGTCTGTGGTGCAAATTTGCATTATTGGTTGCATTTCTTTATTTAACACTGTTTCATTGAATTTGAAACAGCTTGCAAGAGTTGGCATTAAGGCCATACAATTCACATTTGTGTGCGTTAATTGTTCCATAACATCAGTAGCACATGCATTATCACCATAAAGTGCATGAATGCGCCGTTTTTTCAATATTGCTTGTGCTTCTTGAGATAATACACCAACTCTAATATTTTTTAGGATGTTGGCATAAGTGAGATCTGCAGATTGCCGCATGTTTTCTGTTAATTCTTTGTATTGGAAATGTAGCCAAAAGGTTCACATTTCCTATGCTGCCAACAGTTTTACGGCAGATTTTGTGTCCTAAGATTTTAAAAATAGGTTCACCTTTCACTGGTGTCAATTGTAGAAGATCTCCGAAAACGATAATGTGTTTCCCTGCAAAGAGTTCTTCGTAGTTTGTTTTAAGTACTTCTTGCAATATGAGGTGAATCAAAGACAACATTAGGTTGGAGACCATGCTCACCTCATTTATTAGTATCATTTTCATTTTCTTTAATATTCTGCATAGTTCCGTTGCAGCTTCTGCAGAAAGTTTGTAATAGTCTAATTTGTTTTGGTGTTCTACTGGAAGAAGTAGTAATCGGTGTAAAGTGACACTGCCTATGTTGTAGGCAGCAAAACCTGTGGGGGCAGTTACAACAGCTGACAGTTTGTTGTTTGTCAATTGCTGAAGAAACTTGCTGATGATTTTGATTAAGAATGTTTTTCCTGATCCAGCTTCACCACTGACGTACAGCAGTATTGGTTTGTAATTTTGGCAGGTACATTCTTTATTTTCGTGTTGTACACCATGGGCCTCATTACGACCCCGGCACTAAACCATGGTGCTATTAGAACCATGGTCCATGCCGGGGTCCGCCATGGTGAATGGCGGAATTACCACCCCATTCCAAGGTTGGCGGGGAGGTAATTCCCCATTCACCATGGGCAATTACCCATTCCCATTTTTGCCCCATAGGGCTCAATGGGAATGGGAAAGGCGCTAAGTACGGTGCCGCAAATTGCGGCACCGTACTTAGCAACAAGGTCCCTTTGCGGCACCCTACTATAACGGCTGGTAAAACCAGCCGTTAAGGTCGGGTCCCGCAAAGGGACCTCGTAATCAGGCGTTAAGGGTTTAATGGCGCCGACACCTTTTACGGCGCCGTTAAACCCTTAACGCCATGGTCATAATGAGGCCCCATGTGCAATTTGTTTTGTTAAGTCTTCAAAAATGGTGCGCTGATCTTTGTTAAGTTTTGCTTGTTGTACAGTTAAGTCTTCCAGATTTTCTTGATAGTGACACATGGGGCCTCATTACACGTTAGGCGGTGGACCAAGGTGCTATTAGCACCTTGGTCCATGCCAGTAAATTACCGGCACTGCCTTGGAAGAAAGGGGAATTAGCGCCTAATTCCGTGGTTGGGAAGGCGGTAATTCCGCCTTCCTCCATTGCCCTTCCCCATTCCCATTTTAACCCCATAGGGCTCTATGGGAATGGGGAAGGCGCTAATTACGGTACCGCAAATTGTGGTACCGTAATTAGCACCTTGGTCCCTTTGCGGGTTGGTTTTTAATGCCTGCAAAAAGCAGGCGTTAAAGTCTCCAAACCGCAAAGGGACCTCGTAGTAAGCCGGTAAGGGTTTACCGGTACCGGTGCCCTTACCGGTACCGGTAAACCCTTACCACATTACGTGTAATGAGGCCCATGGTGTTTTCCACTTCTGTCATAGCTAATTCTGCCTCATTTGCTATTAGTGGCTGCCCTAGTGGTTCTTGGCTTCCTGTTACAGAAGGTTGACTACTGTCGGAAGAGTCCTTATCTAGTTGGGCTTGAAGTTCTTCTTCGTGTTGCTGTTCATTGTGCAACATTGCTTTGTACTCCGTAAAGTTCACATCGGCGATAGCGCTTTCATTTGCTTTAAAAGCATCTTCATAGCAGTCATGTTATCTAGTATTTCTTCCTCTTTTCTCCTTGGTTTAAAAAGTTGTAGCAGAGACATGTAATATAGTTCTTTCTGTTGAGGAGTTCTTAATGACAATTTAACATGATTAATTAAGCTTCGTTTAGTAAGTTTCACTAAACTGCCTTCACAATCTGTGACTGTATATCTGCCTTTGCTTTCATCGGGTTTCATATTATTTTTGTATGCAAAGTTTTGAGCTATGTGGTATAGACACATGCTTTCCAAAGTTGTACACCTGTTTGGATAGTATGTGTCCAGTAAATTGTTTTTTAAAATGTCTTGGCTGTTGGGATCATTTCTGGCAATTGCTTCTATGTCCTCATATGATTTTAGAACTCTTTTTCTACATTTACCAGGACCAAGACTTAGCCATACTATGTTGTCTGATTTTCTGTACAAAGCAGTACCGGTTAAACGATCCGCCACTTCATAGGCACTACATTCTCTATGAGAGAGCATTTTTATGCCTAGGCTGTACAATTTCTGCGATAGTGTTTTGTCTGATGATAGGTCATCCCAGAGGTCTTGAAGTTTTTTCTGCTTTTGTTAAGTAGTCTGTAACATATCGTGCAACAGCAGTGGAATTGTCTGCAATGTACTGCACATCTATGTTTGCATTCCATAAGAGGGCAATGATTGCATTGTAATCATTGATATATTTTGATTCTTCTTTTCTTTTTATGTTATACGTGTTCTTAGGTGATTTACCTTTAACACTATGTTGCACTGAAGACATGAAGTTGTTTACTTCACCTGTTTCTGTAACTGGTCTAGGGAAACCAAACCGGCATTTGGTGTAGTATTTCCCTTTGTTTTTGCATTTGCGACGACAATATTTGCCACATTTGTGTCTTTGAAATTGTAAAATCTGCCCATGCAGGTCACTATGTGTCCGTTGTGAAGGGATTTCAAAAGTGACATCATTTTGAATGAACTGCAAAACAGTGGCATCAGTGTTGTGACCAAATTTATGTGCACCTTTAATCCATAAAAGCATGTGAATATGTGGCACTCCTCTCGCTTGGTATTCTTTTCTCCAAAAGAAGTGTTGAACTTCTCTGAGAGGAGGAACAGTTTTATTGCGAATAAAGTGCAGCATAGCAATGAAACGATGATGGAAATATCTTGACACATTAACTGGATCTAGAGAGCAAAGATCTCCAGGTCTTAATACATTTATGTTGGTTTTGTTGTTGTTTGATATGCGTAGGAACTCATGTAAATCTTCCCATGCATATTCTGCACAACTTAGTGTAACCAACCAAGTCGGTGGTCCAAGGTTTCTGATCATACAACGTACATCTCCGTGCAGTCGGAACCAGTATTCTTTTGTACCACGCATGTTTGCAAACAAATTTGTTATACTGGATTGTTAAACCTCATCTTTTTCTTGTACTTTTTGTATTAATTGCGTAGCTGACATATTTTGAAAGTGGGTTCCAGATTTCAAAATGTCTGCAACTCCGTAACATAGGGTTGCTAGTTCACTTTCAAAGAGTAGGTGGAATATGTATTCCACATTTTGGCTAAACCTGGGATCTTGCGAATACATTCGTAATGAGCGGTATTCTGATGCTGTAATCTGAGTGGGTCTATCATTGTATCGTCAACCTTTGCCAGTAGGAAATAGCAGTGGAAAAGCATGTGCTTCTATACTTTTTTTTCCCATATGCTCATTGGTGAACCTTTGGTTTGTTGCAGTGGGTAAGTTTCTAGTGCATCATCTATGCTTTCATTGGAATGCAATGGATGAATTGTGTACTGGTCCAAAAGAGTGGATACTGCAACAGGATCCAGAAGTTCGAATTTTCCAGTTTCTGATTACCCTTCAATTATTTGAGTTGTTTCCCTTAAACTTTGTTCAATATTTATTTCCTAGTATTATTCGTTATTCTCTTTAAGATATTGCAAGGGTTGTCTAATTTTATGTAAATCCACCAGTTATTGCCAAATTGTTTTGTCTTTTGTTGGTACACCATTTACCAAGACAATTAAAGAATGCTCTATTGAACGTTGCACTCCTAGAGTGTGTACATTTTCTGTTTGATCTAATGGCAAATAAACTACTTTACTACGAATGCCTTTCACCAATTCAGGGGGAGGTAATTTTGTTGTTTTTGGGTGAAGGCGTATAATTGCTTGAAATGGGTGGACTGTTTGAATTATGATGCTCTCATACAAATTGAGTTGTTGCAGGGTTTTTGGTTGTGGGAACAATTCCAAATTATTTGTGATAGCACGTGAAGGAGTTTGGTTGCTGTCCAGTTTTGTAGTGCAGTATCTGCAACATATTAGGGGTTCACTTATTTCATATTTGTTTTCGGCTAAAAGGTAGAGAGCTAATTCAAACCATTTGGAATCTTCATTGTCTTCTATTTTGTATGCTATGGCTATATTTTTTGTGTTCCTTTTGTAAAACGTTCTGCGGCAACACACACACACACATGGTTTGGTATTTCATCTGATGCACTTTTAAATGTTAGTATTTCTTTTTTGTATGTGTCTAATAGAAGGTTGCTATGTGCAGAATTGTTGCTAGTCTGTTCTACAACTATTGCATTTTGTAAGTGGCTTTCACTTCCAAAATATTTTCTCTGGATACGGTCCATTTCTTCTTGTACATATTTGGGTGTACCGTGCAGAAGAGTGTTATTAAAATTGGCAAATTCTAAAGCTGGACTTTTAGCATAGTATATTTTATACACCAGATTTCTTAAATTTGTATGATGTATTGATATCCTTTTGATATCATGGAAGTGCTTTTGCAAATAGGTCCAGAAATGCAGGCCAATGAATGTCCTTGTAGCCTGTGTATTTGGGCACTGGACAGATATCCATATTTTGCAGCACTTTCATTTTAATTTTGTCTTTACCTTTCACATACTGATTGAGGAACTGACGTAAAGATTTGAATAATTTGTTAGGAATGGCACACATTGATGTGCACGGCCATGTGTATACTGGCTGGTCCGGTTCAGTCGAATTGGGAGGTAATTCTGACTTTTCAGGGGATATTTTTTTAATCAGTGTTTCTTGTTCCACAATGCTATTATTGATTTTTTCATACCCTCGTCCACTGCTATGGTTAGCAATTGTCAGGGTAATTCATAGAATTTCGCAGAAAAGTGTCGAAAGCGGCTGGCGCAGAGTGTCCGCGTGCGATTGTCTGCGCCAGGCACGTGCGCTAAAACCGATTTCGCGCACAGCATTTTCATGGATTTTAGGCTCCCAAACCAGCCGTGGCGCAGAGTATCGCAGCGACCCTGCAGCAGCGCCAGTAACGCCCCCAAGAACGCCCTCGCGCAAGGAAAAGCCATCAAAATCGCAAAATCATCGCAAAGGGCTGCGCTAACCCTGGACCAGTTTACAGGGCTGCCAAACAAGGAACGCAAAGCGGGTAACGTTCATATCAGGCGTACGGGGGAAGTTTTACACGCGATTAGCCAGGGTACGTGAATTACAGGGGTACGCGGGAAGTTTAACATGCGATTGGCCAGGGTACGTGTATTACAGGGGTACGCGTGAAGTTTTACACGGGTATGCGGGAATTATCACACGCGATTTGGCTGGGTACGTGTATTACAGGGGTACACGGGAAGTTTTACACGCGATTTGTCTGTGTACGTGTATAACAGGGGTGCGCGGGAATTATCACACGCGATTTGGCCAGGTACGTGTATTACAGGGGTGCACGGGAATTATCACACGCGATTTGGCTGGGTACGTGTATTACAGGGGTGCGTGGGAAGTTACACACGCGATTAGGCTGGGTGGGTCCTCACAGGTGTTCCCTGTACACCCTCCACGGCCCCTGCAGGCAGCCCACAAAACAGGGGAATACCCTGCACACCTGCTCATGTCCCCCTGCACCCCCACCCCCCAGCAGTGCAGGGGCAGCCTCCACCAGGCCCCCACCCATGTCTACCACCACCGCCACCCCCCAGCCACCAGGGGCAGCCTCCACCAGGCCCCCACCCATGTCTCCCACCACCCCCACCCCCCAGCAGTGCAGGGGCACCCTCCACCAGGCCCCCACCCTTGTCTCCCACCACCCCCACCCCCCAGCAGTGCAGGGGCAGCCTCCACCAGGCCCCCACTCATGTCCCCCTGCACCCCCGCCCCCCCAGCCACCAGGGGCAGCCTCCACCAGGCCCCAACCCATGTCTACCACCACCCCCACCCCCCAGCAGTGCAGGGGCACCCTCCACCAGGCCCCCACTCATGTCCCCTATCACCCCCACCCCCCAGCCACCAGGGGCAGCCTCCACCAGGCCCCCACCCATGTCTCCCACCACCCCCACCCCCCAGCCACCAGGGGCAGCCTCCACCAGGCCCCCACCCATGTCTCCCACCACCCCCACCCCCCAGCAGTGCAGGGGCACCCTCCACCAGGCCCCCACCCATGTCTCCCACCACCCCCACCCCCCAGCAGTGCAGGGGCACCCTCCAACAGGCCCCCACCCATGTCTAACACCACCCCACCCCCAGCATCCAGGGGCAGCCTCCACCAGGCCCCCACTCATGTCTACCACCACCCCCACCCCCCAGCCACCAGGGGCACCCTTCACCAGGCCCCCACCCATGTCTCCCACCACCCCCACCCCCCAGCATCCAGGGGCAGCCTCCACCAGGCCCCCACTCATGTCCCCCTGCAACCCCACCCCCCAGCCACCAGGGGCAGCCTCCACCAGGCCCCCACCCATGTCTCCAACCACCCCCACCCCCCAGCATCCAGGGGCAGCCTCCACCAGGCCCCCACTCATGTCCACCTGCACCCCCACCCCCCAGCAGTGCAGGGGCACCCTCCACCAGGCCCCCACTCATGTCCCCTATCACCCCCACCCCCCAGCAGTGCAGGGGCACCCTCCACCAGGCCCCCACCCATGTCTCCCACAACCCCCAGCCCCCAGTATCCAGGGGCAGCCTCCACCAGGCCCCCACCCATGTCTCCCACCACCCCCACCCCCCAGCAGTGCAGGGGCAGACTCCACCTGGCCCCCACTCATGTCTCCCACCACCCCCACCCCCCAGCAGTGCAGGGGCAGACTCCACCTGGCCCCCACTCATGTCCCCCTGCACCCCCACCGCCCAGCAGTGCAGGGGCACTCTCCACCAGGCCCCCACTCATGTCCCCTATCACCCCCGCCCCCCAGCAGTGCAGGGGCACCCTCCACCAGGCCCCCACCCATGTCTCCCACCACCCCCACCCCCCAGCAGTGCAGGGGCACCCTCCACCAGGCCCCCACCCATGTCTCCCACCACCCCCACACCCCAGCAGTGCAGGGGCACCCTCCACCAGGCCCCCACCCATGTCTCCCACCACCCCCACCCCCCATCAGTGCAGGGGCACCCTCCACCTGGCCCCCGCCCATGTCTACCACCACCCCCAACCCCAGCCACCAGGGGCAGCCTCCACCAGGCCCCCACCCATGTCTCCCACCACCCCCACCCCCCGGCAGTGCATGGGTACCCTCCACCAGGCCCCCACCCATGTCTCCCACCGCCCCCACCCCCCGGCAGTGCAGGGGCACCCTCCACCAGGCCCCCACCCATGTCTCCCACCACCCCCACCCCCCAGAATCCAGGGGCAGCCTCCACCAGGCCCCCACTCATGTCCCCCTGCACCACCACCCCCAAGCCACCAGGGGCAGCCTCAACCAGGCCCCCACCCATGTCTACCACCACCCTCACCCCCCAGCAGTGCAGGGGCACCCTCCACCAGGCCCCCACTCATGTCCCCTATCACCCCCACCCCCCAGCCACCAGGGGCAGCCTCCACCAGGCCCCCACCCATGTCTCCCACCAACCCCACCCCCCAGCAGTGCAGGGGCACCCTCCACCAGGCCCCCACCCATGTCTCCCACCACCCCCACCCCCCAGCATCCAGGGGCAGCCTCCACCAGGCCCCCACTCATGTCCCCCTGCACCACCACCCCCAAGCCACCAGGGGCAGCCTCAACCAGGCCCCCACCCATGTCTACCACCACCCTCACCCCCCAGCAGTGCAGGGGCACCCTCCACCAGGCCCCCACTCATGTCCCCTATCACCCCCAGCCACCAGGGGCAGCCTCCACCAGGCCCCCACCCATGTCTCCCACCACCCCCACCCCCCGGCCACCAGGGGCAGCCTCCACCAGGCCCCCACCCATGTATACCACCACCTCTACCCCCCAGCAGTGCAGGGGCACCCTCCACCAGGCCCCCACTCATGTCCCCTATCACCCCCACCCCCCAGCCACCAGGGGCAGCCTCCACCAGGCCCCCACCCATGTCTCCCACCACCCCCACCCCCCAGCAGTGCAGGGGCATCCTCCACCAAACCCACCCATGTCTACCACCACCCCCACCCCCCAGCATCCAGGGGCAGCCTCCACCAGGCCCCCACCCATGTCTCCCACCACCCCCACCCCCCAGCATCCAGGGGCAGCCTCCACCAGGCCCCCACTCATGTCCCCCTGCACCCCAAACCCCCATCCACCAGAGGCAGCCTCCACCAGGACCCCACCCATGTCTCCCACCACCCCCACCCCCCAGCATCCAGGGGCAGCCTCCACCAGGCCCCCACTCATGTCCCCCTGCACCCCCACCCCCCAGCAGTGCAGGGGCACCCTCCACCAGGCCCCCACTCATGTCCCCTATCACCCCACCCCCCAGCAGTGCAGGGGCACCCTCCACCAGGCCCCCACCCATGTCTCCCACCACCCCGACCCCCCAGCATCCAGGGGCAGCCTCCACCAGGCCCCCACTCATGTCCCTCTGCACCCCCACCCCCCAGTCACCAGGGGCAGCCTCCACCAGTCCCCCACCCATGTCTCCCACCACCCCCACCCCCCAGCCACCAGGGGCAGCCTCCACCAGGCCCCACCCATGTCTACCACCACCCCCACACCCCAGCAGTGCAGGGGCACCCTCCACCAGGCCCCCACTCATGTCCCCTATCACCCCCACGCCCCAGCCACCAGGGGCAGCCTCCACCAGGCCCCCACTCATGTCTACCACCACCCCCACCCCCCAGCCACCAGGGGCACCCTCCACCAGGCCCCCACCCATGTCTACCACCACCCCCACCCCCCAGCAGTGCAGGGGCACCCTCCACCAGGCCCCCACTCATGTCCCCCTGCACCCCCACCCCCCTGCAGTGCAGGAGCACCCTCCACCAGGCCCCCAATCATGTCCCCTATCACCCCCACCCCCCAGCAGTGCAGGGGCACCCTCCACCAGGCCCCCACCCATGTCTCCCACCACCCCCACCCCCCAGCATCCAGGCGCAGCCTCCACCAGGCCCCCACTCATGTCCCCCTGCACCCCCACCCCCCAGCCACCAGGGGCAGCCTCCACCAGGCCCCCACCCATGTCTCCCACCACCCCCACCCCCAGCCACCAGGGGCAGCCTCCACCAGGCCCCCACCCATGTCTACCACCACCCCCACCCCCCAGCAGTGCAGGGGCACCCTCCACCAGGCCCCCACTCATGTCCCCTATCACCCCCAGCCACCAGGGGCAGCCTCCACCAGGCCCCCACTCATGTCTACCACCACCCCCACCCCCCAGCCACCAGGGGCACCCTCCACCAGGCCCCCACCCATGTCTCCCACCAACCCCCAGCCACCAGGGGCAGCCTCCACCAGGCCCCCACCCATGTCTACCACCACCCCCACCCCCCAGCAGTGCAGGGGCACCCTCCACCAGGCCCCCACTCATGTCCCCTATCACCCCCACGCCCCAGCAGTGCAGGGGCACCCTCCACCAGGCCCCCACTCATGTCCCCTATCACCCCCACCCCCCAGCAGTGCAGGGGCACCCTCCACCAGGCCCCCACCCATGTCTCCCACCACCCCCACACCCCAGCAGTGCAGGGGCACCCTCCACCAGGCCCCCACTCATGTCTCCCACCACCCCCACCCCCCAGCCACCAGGGGCAGCCTCCACCATGCCCCCACCCATGTCTACCACCACCCCCACCCCCCAGCAGTGCAGGGGCACCCTCCACCAGGCCCCCACTCATGTCCCCTATCACCCCCAGCCACCAGGGGCAGCCTCCACCAGGCCCCCACTCATGTCTACCACCACCCCCACCCCCCAGCCACCAGGGGCACCCTCCACCAGGCCCCCACCCATGTCTCCCACCAACCCCCAGCCACCAGGGGCAGCCTCCACCAGGCCCCCACCCATGTCTACCACCACCCCCACCCCCCAGCAGTGCAGGGGCACCCTCCACCAGGCCCCCACTCATGTCCCCTATCACCCCCACGCCCCAGCAGTGCAGGGGCACCCTCCACCAGGCCCCCACTCATGTCCCCTATCACCCCCAACCCCCAGCAGTGCAGGGGCACCCTCCACCAGGCCCCCACCCATGTCTCCCACCACCCCCACACCCCAGCAGTGCAGGGGCACCCTCCACCAGGCCCCCACTCATGTCTCCCACCACCCCCACCCCCCAGCCACCAGGGGCAGCCTCCACCATGCCCCCACCCATGTCTACCACCGCCCCCACCCCCCAGCAGTGCAGGGGCACCCTCCACCAGGCCCCCACTCATGTCCCCTATCACCCCCAGCCACCAGGGGCAGCCTCCACCAGGCCCCCACTCATGTCTACCACCACCCCCAGCCACCAGGGGCACCCTCCACCAGGCCCCCACCCATGTCTCCCACCACCCCCACCCCCCAGCCACCAGGGGCAGCCTCCACCAGGCCCCCACCCATGTCTACCACCACCCCCACCCCCCAGCAGTGCAGGGGCACCCTCCACAAAGCCCCCACTCATGTCCCCCTGCACCCCCACCCCCCAGCAGTGCAGGGGCACCCTCCACCAGGCCCCCACTCAGGTCCCCTATCACCCCCACCCCCCAGCAGTGCAGGGGCACCCTCCACCAGGCCCCCACCCATGTCTCCCACCACCCCCACCCCCCAGCATCCAGGGGCAGCCTCCACCAGGCCCCCACTCATGTCCCCCTGCACCCCCACCCCCCAGCCACCAGGGGCAGCCTCCACCAGGCCCCCACCCCAGTCTCCCACCACCCCCACCCCCCAGCCACCAGGGGCAGCCTCCACCAGGCCCCCACCCATGTCTACCACCACCCCCACCCCCCAGCAGTGCAGGGGCACCCTCCACCAGGCCCCCACTCATGTCCCCCTGCCCACAGGCCCTGACAATCCTCAAGCATGTGCCTCATGGCCAGCCACCACAGCCCAAAGACACAACCAAGTATTACATGTGCCCATGATACTACTCCAATGGAAAACATGCAAATCAACACGTGTCTCACACACACACAATGGTTGCAAGTGAACCTGAAAACCCATATCATGACATGCATGAAAACAATGAGATGAAACCACACATTGAAGAATGAAAAAATCCAAATAATGTATTAAAAACAAGAGCAATGGCAATCAAAATCAACACAAATACACAAGTAAAAAAAGTAAAAAATTAAGCAGGCTGTCCCTTTTCAAAATGAAATCAAAAAATGACAATCCGAAAAAATATCTTCCAAAGTTCAAGTCCATGAAAAGTAAATGAAGGTAAAAAAGAAATAGAAAACCATTGCTCCATGGCTAAAAATATTAATATCAAAAAAATATCAAAATCCAAACTCCAACTATGTACAAAGTATTCAGGGTCCATCATCCAAGAGAAGAAATGAAACCTACTAAAATGGAACTATATACAAAAGGTGGAGCAGTGTCCGTCGACTCCAAAGAAAAATAAACTGCAAAGGAAACCTATCACTAAATAACTATATACAATGGCGGCAGGCCAGTCCAGCGGCTCACTTAGTGGTGTTCCGGGCCAGGGCATCATCGAACTCCTCGTCTATGTCCCGGAGGCGGTCCTGTTCCATGGCCCCGAGGGTCCGCAGGGACGCCGACATGTTCACCTCCAACTCCCTGCGGATTGCCTCGAGGCACTCGGCCCGCCTCAGGGCCCTCCGCATGGAGTTCTCCGCCCTGACCATCGTGAGCCGCGCCTCTTCTGCCTGCCGCCGCTCCGCATCTATGGCGTGGCCCAACCGCTGCCACACGGAAGACACTTCCCGTCCAGGGTCCTCCTGCCCTCCGGCCGATGCCTGCCCCTCCGATGTTGAAGGCCCTGAGCTATCGTGGCTCCCACCTACAGCCTCCTGCTGCTGACGCTGCTGCTGTCCATGTGCCCTGTCCAATGGTGCCTGCACATTCTCCTCCAGCTGGGGTGCAGTCGTTGATGTGGCCACCCCTGCTGGACGTCTGACTCCCGACTGTGGCAGGGATCTGTTGTCCACCAGCCTGGCCGCACGGTCGGAGGCAGCTCCACAGGGCACCCAGGTGACACATGGGTGGGAAGATGGCATGGAGGACGACTGGGGCATAGGGGTTCTGTGGAGAAGGGGGTCGGAACAAGGTCCAGGAAACTGAGGAATCCAGCCCTGGTGAGCTGTCCCAGAGGGTCAACGCGGTCAACGAGCCATGCGAGAAGACGTGCAGACTCATCATGAAAAGACTGCAGGTCAGCTCGCATGGCCCGTTGACGCAACGCCACCCCACCCTGGACAGGCACAACCTGGTGCAGGATAGCCACATCCGCAGGGAGAGGAAGGCCAGGTGTCGTAAGCCAATCCTCTCCCTGAGAACGGGTCTGGAGGTAGGCATCCCCGCTGGTGCAAGATGATGCAGTGACAGGAGCAGGAACAGGATTGCACACAGGCACCTCCGCGGCGGCCTGTGCTGCCTCCTGTCCCTGATCCTGCACTGCACCACTAGCACCAGTGGAATCCCCACCTCCAGACCCCGCCACTGTCGCTTGCACGGCCTCCTCCTCCACCAAACCCCCCACCAACCTGGATGACTACGTGCCATCTTCCTCCGTTGGGCCCTGTGGGGTCCCAGCTGCCCCTTCTGCTGCCGAGGAGTCCAACTCCAACCTCCGCCTCTTGGACCTCCCCTCGGCAGCTGCGGCCTGGGACGCGGCACCGGACTCCTCACTCCCCGACGAGATCACAACCTGGGAGGGGATCCGGGCCTTGCGTCTCCGGCTGGTGGTGCGACCCCTGCCGCTGTGCTCCACAGCACCTTCTCCGCCCTCTTCATCAGTTGACGCTGCAGACAGGGAGAAAGAAAACACAGGCATCAGGGCACTGTACAATGGACTCATACACACATGACAGTTATACATGAGTGGCATTGGTAAACCTCAGACATGGCATCACAATCCCCAACACACATGTCATTTCAACTTGCACACATGAGCCATACCACAGCCATAATGCAACAGCCAGCACTATCCATTCACATACAACAGCATGAGCAGCCAAAGGTCATCCTCACATACATCACATGCAACATAGGGAGTACACTACACATGCACACGCAACACCAAACTTGCATGCATGTGTACACCTCCGCCATACTGTCGCAGTGTTTTGATCGACATCCATGTCACACCTGACAATCATTCCTCCACATCCTGTGCCATGCAAGCCCACACACACAAGCACCATCCATGTGTCACACATGAGACCCCTCGCATGTGTCACCCTCATGGCCCTGTACACGCCCCCTACTCGGCCACATAAAAATACATGTTCAACCTGCACACTCCTGGCACACCACCACATGCACAGCTTACAATCAGTATGCATGTACACTTAGCGCTCGACTCCAGACGGGTCTGCTTCTCAAGGACCTGGATGTGGAGCGCTGGGGATATGCATTCCAGGACCCTCATCTGATCTTCCGACAAGTGGCCCCGGCACCCCTTAGCATCCGCTGCCTTCAGGAGGCGCCGGGCCTTGTTGAGGGTCCTGGACCTGAAGTCCTCCCAGCGCTTCCTGACACGTTCGTAGTCGCGAACTTACACCTCCTCCACATTGATGGCAGTCACGATGTCCATCCAGATCCGAGTCCATCCTTCCTTGTCGGCGCGCAACCTTCCGAAGAGGGCATCATACTGCCCCAGGACATGCTCCACCAGGACACCAACTTTGGTGGCAGTGAAGCTGGTGCCCCTCTGCCTCCTTGGCCGGGGGTTGCCACTGGTGCCAGATGTTGCAGTGCCCGATATGGCAACCCCAGAGGCAGGAGTGGGTGGGCAACTGGGTCCTGGGGCTGGGCTGTGGGGCGATGGAAAAGCAGTCGGGAGTCTTCGGTTCCAGCAGGGGTGGTCACAGCAACAGCACCCCTGGCTGATGTGCAGGCAGCAAATGGCAGGGCACGTGGGCAGCAGGCAGTCAGGCAGCAGCAGGTGGCAGGTGGGAGCGTGCTCAGGGCTCTGGGGGGCAGTAATTTGGCCTTCTGGGCAGGAGCGTGGTCTTCCGTGTGTGAACGCGTGGCCAGCTTGATACGGAGTGATTTGGCACGTGAAAATCCAACATCTGTGTGTAATTCGAGGAAAGGCCCTTAGCGCGTTAACTCGTCACCAGCGTATGCGCGTCTATGAAGTCACGTGCACGTTGAATTGTGCACACGTAGGAAAATGTTGCGTGTGAAAAAAATGAAAGACACGTCCGAGTGTCAAAGCGTGTAATTGGTGGAAATGGCATTACACGCAGAAGTGACAAAGCGTGTCATTGGTGGAAATGGCCCTACACGCAGAAGTGACAAAGCGTGTAATTGGTGGGAATGGGCTAAGAGCGTACACGCGGCAGTGACAAAGCGTGTAATTGGTGAAAATGGCCCTACTCGCAGAAGTGACAAAGCGTGTAATTGGTGAAAATGGCCCTACACGCAGAAGTGACAAAGCGTGTAATTGGTGGAAATGGCCCTAGCGCGTACACGCCGCGTAAGTGATGCTGGACGTGTGGGCCTGCATAAAAGGTACGTGTAGAACACCATTTCCTTGTACGTGATTTTCGTGGAGAGCGAGTGGGTGAATTCTGTACTTCTTGTCGTTTCACACGCGATTTACTTCACGGCGTTTCAAGTTCGTACTCCCTGTTACCTCTGACAGCTTTTTCTCTTTTTTCTCTTTTACTGGTTTACCTGGGCCTGTTCCCTCAAACAGTGTTCCCTTCTACTGTTGTCCTGTCTCCTCAGACAGCGTACAAATCTTCTTTTGGCGGGGGTGTTGCCAACCAAACGCGCTCCTTTTTCACGCTCTTTTACCTGGCAGACGGTGAGTCACGCACGTATCTAACATCTGTGCTTGCCCCGTGTGTAGCCTACCCCTTCAGAGGTCATTCTAGGCTGCGTGTGACATGCATACGTTCATTCTTGTGTTACTGGGTGCCACAGCGTAGTGCAGGTTGCTCTTTCTGCACACGTGGTCTAGGAGGGGTTCCGTGCACATCATCTCCCTTTTTTGGGCCTCCTGTGCGTTGCGTGACCCGTCATCTTTCCCCAGGGGTTACATTCAGCCTTGCTAGAGCACTAGGGTACAATTACCATCTGGTACCCAACCCCTTTGACCCCCAATTACCCAAGACAATAGTTTACAGCCACTCCCATACGCACATTAACATCAGTGCCATGGCTGGGAGGCGAGGATTCCGTAAGGGTGGCAAAGGTGGAAGAGCCACAAGTGGTGGCCGTGGTGGATCCGGTAGGGGACGTGGTCGTTACTTGCAGGGTGATCCTGTCCCCCCATGTGTGGAGGACCAGTCAAGGGCACCCATAATCCCCCCCCTCCCGTTGAGGCTGATGTGGCTGACACCATCCATGCTCAGCCCTTGTTGGACCAGCCCATTGTGGCACCAGACCTGGCTGACTCCATGGCTGACTTCCAGGTCAGCAGGCCTATGACACGTGCGCTGGTGCACGTTGATGTCATCAGGCCACGTGGATCTGGGGCAGCAAGGTCATCTGCTGCCCCAAGTAGGCAGGGCGGAGAGGCTGCAGGGGCAGCTGCGGCTCCATCCACCCCAGCTCTCACACACCCAGCCAGGACAGTGTCGGTCCTAGTCCATCCTGCTGACATTCCCCCTGACACCATTAAACTTGAGCCAATGCCTGCACCAACTCCCATGCTGAGTGTGCAATCCCACACTCCTGATACAGAGTCCACCCGGGCTCCTGCCTCTAGTGTCCAGAGCGGCGCAGGACACTCAAGATCACCACCACCTTCCAAGCGGAAGAGGAAGAGTGCTCGTCCGGCACAGGCTGATGCCCCAGACACGGCTACACAGTCCGCCCCGTCGAGGAAGCCCAGCTTCACGGATGACGAACTGAATGCACTTGTCGAGTATGTGTCCGGACATGATAACGAGATGGTCATTGTTGCAGGATCCAAGACCACACCTGCACAACGCCAGGCACACAGGCAGACCGTTGCGGACATCGTAAGTGCCCTTGGAATCATGAGGCGCACAGCCAATGATTGCTATAAGCGCTGGAATGACCTAAAGCGCAGGGCAAAGAATAAGCTGGCCTCAAGTCATGCCGCAACTCTAGTGACTGGAGGTGGGTCTCCAGTAGTAGACATGGAACTCACTCCGCATGAGTCAGTCGCTGGGACCTACGTCACGGAGGAACAGATCCAAGGCGTGGGAGATCTGCCTGATTATGAGGCATTGTCCGGTGAGTGCACATGCATGTGTGTGTCATCCATGTGCATGGTGTGTGTGTGAGGGCTTCTGTTTGTGTGCCAGGTGAGGGTGTGTGCACCTGAGTCGTATGGGTCACCCATGTGCTTCATGCAATACATCCTGCGCAGCAGCATTTGGCCATAGCAGTATCCCTTCTGACAACAGTAGACATCTAGGCCAACAGCACGCCAGTTGCCCTTGAAGTGTCACCTTGCCACAACATTGTTGCCTTTTTTTCTCTGTTCATTCAGGCAGATTGTTTGTATTCCACCACTTTTACTAGGCATTTCTCAGTCCTCTAGTCACATGTCTGACATGGCTATGGTAAAGTGGAGTGACTTTGTTACCTGGATATCATTTGTTCACACATGTCCCTGTGCAATTGGACCATTTTGGACTGGCAGCTCCAGGTGAAAAATCAGACCTGTTTGAATTAGAAAAGCTATTACATGCGGGAACTGGACTGAATGAATAAGTGCTGCCCTCCTCTCCATCTTCACTCAATAGCAATGGTACTTGCCATCTGTGTGATGGCATGTGTGTTTCACCTGGCAATCACAGGCCAATGTGTGATGCCACTGCCAGGCAGCATGCAGAAAATGTGTTCATCTTCCAACTTGGTGTCATCAGTGTGTGCCATTTGCCTGCCCTTCATACGCAGTGAGGGTGCATGCATGGGAGGGTTTTAGTCATGTGGGACATGTGTCAATCAAGTACTGGTTCTCTTGCTTTTCAGCCCTCATTGTGTGCCATGGTGCTAATGCCTGTTTCCATTTCTTTGTTTTTATGTCTTTGCAGGGGAAGACGCACCTGATACTGCTGGGGTTGTGGAGATGGTGCAGACCAAGGAGGGGTCCGAGGGCCGACCAACCACCAGTGAGGGACGTGGTGTGGTGGTGGGTGAGAACCCACAACTGCTGCAGGTCGTGCTCTCAAGGGGTGTCTCTGGCTGCACCTCCCCCGAGCTGTACTCAGGTGTTGATTCGGATGATGAGACCTACGTGCCGTCGCAGGTGAGTGTTCCAGGGAGGGATTCTGTTCTGTCCCACCCACCTGCACCAGGGTCAGAACCCTCAATGGGGATGTCAGTGTTGGCAGCTACGCCTTTGGTGGTTACGGATGCAGGGTCACACTCCGCGAAATCTGATCCTGTTCCTGGGCCAGCAGATCAGAGGGGGAATGCAGTCCAACAGCCTCAGGCAGTGCCGGCACAGCAAGGCGCAGTTCGCCTTGCCCCAGACAGGTGTGGTGCCCGCCGACGTGGTGGCCGTACGCCAACTGGCAATACCGCATGGGAGCAATCCATTTACGGTATGGCAACCCAAAAGGAAGCATCATCCGAGATGATGGCTCAGGCCATAGATAGGGTGGCCACTTCCATTGTCCCCCCTGAAAGGCTGATGGAGCGACTACAGCAGGCAACTGACTCCATCTGCCAGTCACACAGGGAGGACATGTTGGCGTCCAACAGGGACAGGCGGGCGGCACTGGCGACTCTGCAGGAGGCCATCTCCATAGAGTCCCAGGGCCACAGGGAAACCCTGAGGCAGGAGCTCCTTCACCTCAGGACGACTCTTGTTGAGCTTGAGGCCTCAACACACCAAAGGACAGAACAGCAGCTGGAGCGTCTCACCTGTACGCTCTCAGCTGAGATGCAGGCAACGAGGGCGGAGGTCTGGGCATCCCGTGAGTTGTTGCATGGGGACCTACGCACACTCATCCTCCAGAACGAGACCTACCACACCCGCATGCTTGCAGCCATGGAGGAACAGACTAGGGCCTTGCGTGGGCTGCCTCCCATAGTGCAACCACCTCCGGATGCAGCTGCACAGGGTGATAATAGCGACAGCAGTGATACTCCCACAATAGGGTAGCCGTGTGGGCCATGAGCCCATGGAGGTGTTTTTTTTTCCCAGGATCCACACAGGTGGGTTTTGGTGTGCACCCTGTCCTCGGACCTCCTGGGTGGCCTCCCCAACCCCCCCCCAGGCCCATCAATGGCCATTTTTGATTGATTTTTATTTTTATTTTTATTTTTATTTTTATTTTTCCCAATTTTTTTGGGACAATTTGTTGCCTTCCGTGGTTCCTGTGGGCATACGCTGCATTGTGGCTGGGCACATGCAGGCTTGTCATGTATTTGGTTCAGATGCTTGGGTTTGAGTCACACACACCCCTCCTGCTTCCCGTTTCCATGAGCTTGCAAAGGGTGTGCCCAAGTGACATTGATGTACATGGTGACATTGGACTCCCACTACATGTGTGGGTAGTCTAGTCAATACTGTGTATACATTCCTAGTGCATATTGCTGTTGTGTTGTACACTGCATGTTGCATTGATGTGTAACTCATCATCTGTGTCTACCTCCCAATTTGCAGGTCCCTTCCTCATGTCTACACAAGGCCCTCTAGTTTGGAGATGGGGTCCATGTTGGCAGCAGTGCACCTACAACTCTACATGGCGCCAACACTGTACAGTTGGAAGTGGTGGGAGTGCAGGCATTTCCAGGTGGTGAGACTACTAATTTATTACATTTGTGATGTCATGTTAATGGTAGTACCTGCTCAAGTTTGTTGTTGGTCCTGCATTACTGTGAGCATTTCAGGTGTTTCAAGTTTCAATTAGGGACACTGTACATTGTGACACTTGTGTCATGTTGTGGGGATTACTTTATTTACCTGCACATAGCATGACATGGCACGGTGTGTCGTGTGGCGGTGCTGGGGATGGGTTGGGTGACATGGCACTGTCCTCTTGTTGCATTTTGCAAGTGGGTATTCATTTTAGCTGCTTGAATGTGTTTTTTCACGAAACTGCATTGGTGGTGTCTGTGTAGGTAGGGATGCACACATTGTAACACTTCCAGGTGAACAATCTCAGGCTGATATGGTTTTCACGGTTGATTCTCCAGACATTCAGGATCAGTGTCAGGTTGAGTCATCATTGATTGTCAGATGGTATGTGCCAGGGCAGTGTGCACTCCACAGGGGTGTGATTTCTATGTGAAGTAATTAGCCACTAGCTGTGTACGGGCTGCCTCCCCCCGTGCCCTTTCCTCTCCCATGCGCAGCGGCTGTGCATGTGGTTGGGGATGTGGGGCCACCACCATGTCCACGGCCAGGCCCCGGCGTGTTGCAACGTTGTGCAGGACACATGCTGCCACTATGATCCTGCACACTACTGGGGGAGCGTATAATAGCTGCCCGCCAGAAGGGTGTGTGATGCTGGAAATGCATCGGAGGGACAGGGCCTCCGTATCCTTGTCCTTTACTGTTTTTATCGTGTGTTCTGCCGTGTTTTCCGCGCAGAAGTCCATGTGGGACTCCTGGCGGTGCAGCTCTCTCTTTTTGGTTTGGTGTACAGACCCATGGGATACCCTTATGGCACCCGTGGGTAGGGGTACAACCCTGTGCCCCTAGTGTATGTTTTTGGGCACCTGTGGGTGGGTGGCCCACAGAGCAGGGTATGGGCTGGTGGCAGCTCCATGCTGAATTTGACAGGTGCGCTGGGTATCCTCCATTTTGGGGTACCCCGGCCCTGCCATTGGGATCAGTTGATTCCTGATAGGAAACAAGATGGCCCCTGTGGCCTCTTGCTTTCTGTTGCCTGATACCTTGTTTTCCCAAAGTCCTGGGAAGCCCTGACTCTGTCCCTTCCCCCTGACTGGCTGTTGGTTGGAAGTTCCATATATGGTGTTGTTGTGAAGGCCCAGCTAGACTGACTGGAGTCTTCCCGTTGACTGTATGTTGTGGGTACCTCCTGTGGGTGGGACCTGGGTGAATGGAGATTGTGACCAATATGCACTCCTTGTTGTGGCTGTCTGGTTTCTGTCATGAGGGACAAAGACTGAGACAGCCCTGCCCGAAACTGGCCTGAATTCAGTGTGTAGTGTTGAATGGCTGGGTACTTGTCCCAATCCACATTCCTTGTTGTGAGTGTCTGAGCGGGAGAAGAGTGGCCTGAATGCCCTGCGTGCCTGATTGGCTGACTGACTGCATGAATGCCCTTCTGTACGATTGGCTGCTAAGTGTGTGCCAGCAGTGTGGATGAGAGATCGAATAGTATATCTGGGGACCTCTCACCACTGGAAATTGTTCAGAAGCTGAAGTCCACTACGACGAGTAACTGGAGTAACTGACACTTGACCTTGAAGCCATGCTGGAGGAGAAGGATTGCTGTTGCTCACCTTCACGATCTGAAAGCTGCTGTGTCTCCAAGGACTGACCCAGAGAGGACCTGGTAAGGCGCCCTCTTCCCGAGCTACGAGGGACCATCGTGCACAGCTGATCTTTGCCAACGCTCCCTGGTAGACAGACCTACGACAGGCTGCCGACCGGAGATGGGGACTGCTGCGGAATCCCAAAGAGAAGCGCCCGGACTGTTGTCCGCCACTGTCGACGACCGCCGTCGCCGACCGGAGCTGCCGTGCTCCCGTTTGCCTAAGAACTTTCACTTGATCAACGGACTCTCTCGTCTGCATCGTCGCTGCCGTCTCCTGCTGGAGAAGGCCTCACCGTCGACGCGCCGAGGAGGATCCGCCGGTGGGTTTCCCGCCACCTAAAGACTGCAGAGACGCCGACGACTCGACGCCCTTGCTGGGCCACAGTTCTTCATCATCTCTTTGCGGTCCAGAACTATCGTCACCGAGGTGCCCCGCACGCCTCTTCCTTGCAGGACGCCAATGCTCTGTCGTCGACGAGCACCGCTCGGATCGAAGCCTGCTGCCTCATCGACGCCGTTCTACCCGGTTCACTGTCGGACGTTCGACGCCCCGTGTCTCCCGCTTGAAAGGGAAGGCATTCAAGAAGGGCCGTCGATTCTCCAACAACGAACACCGAGTCCGCGACGCCTCTCGACGATCCGTGGCTCCTGCCTTAAAGGGAGTCACTCCAGAAGGATCTGTCGACGCCTCGCCGACGACCTCTACTCCACCAGGTACATTGGGGGGGTAAAAACATTGTGGGAGAGAACGAGACTCTTGAACAATATATGGACTGGGCTTGTTTTATATATCTTTATTTTACAGGTTGCCCAGGTGGGGGGATCTCCACTCAGAACTGTGTTCCGTGGTAAGGGCCAGTCTTCTGCCTATTGTTTCATCCGTCTGCTTTCTCTCCTCTCTCTATTGCTGGTTTCCTTGCTATTGATCTGTGTGGCATTCTGACAGTCTTGTTGATGCACTCTAATCGAATATTAGTGGTACCACTTTAGAATTGTAGATATTTACCATTGTTGATTTTCCGGAGCACAAAGTGTGTTATTGTGATAAGTGTACATAACCTTTGAATATTCATTTTATAAAGACTGTGTTTTCAGTAATACAGTGTGTGGACATTCCTTGTGGGGGGCTTGGGGACTACACTGTACTTAAGAACCAGCCTGCATCACCTCCCGAAAAGCTAGGTCTTGATTGCTCGTCCATTGCTACCGTATTAGAGAATCTTGGCTGGGGTCCTCTGTGCCTCCCCTCTACCATATAGAGAGCGGAAATACAGATACCCCCTACCGGTCCTTGACAAACGGTCAAGGGAGCGAAAGCGTGACTTTAGCACTCCGAATGTGCGCTCCACTATGCCCCGGGTTGTAATGTGGGCTGTGTTATATCTTACCTCGGGTGGCGTGGTGGGGTTCCGAATTGGCGTCATCATGTGGGGGCTGAGAGGGTAGGTACTGTCCCCTGTGGAGGTGGTGATTGGTATCATTGGTGGGGTTGTGACCTTGCTCAGTATCTGACATGCATGCATGTGCAGTGGCATTCATACTCACCAAGCAGCCATGTATCGCCATGCCGCCCAGCTTTTAGGTCCCGGCTTAGGGTGGACATTCGGTAAATGAAGCTGTCGTGGGTGGACCCGGGATAGTTGGCATATACTGAGGTGATGATTCCCTTGGCATTACATACTACCTGCATGTTGATGGAATGCCAGTGCTTGCGGTTCCTATAGATGTGCTCTGATGCCCTGGGGGGACGTAGAGCCACATGGGTGCAGTCGATGGCACCTAGCACTTTGGGGAATCGTGCCACACCGTAAAAATCCAGGGCGGCAGCATGCCTTTCTGCAGGTGTTCTGGGCAGGTATATGTGCCTGCAGACTGATGGGCGTGCAGTGATGATGTTCAAGACCTGGTGTAGGCAGCGTGACTGGGTGGCCTGTGACACCCCACCCACTATGGCACTTGTCCGCTGAAATGATCCAGTAGCTAAGAAGTGCAGTACATTGAGGATCTTCTCCAGGGGGCTGAGTGCTTGGGAGCACAGGGTGGGTGATGTGAGGTCATCCTCCCACTCACTCACCAGGTCCAGTATTATGTGTGGTGGAAACCTGTACCTCCCATACACCTGGTCATCAGGCATCCCGAAAAGGCTGGTTCTGGGTGTGAATATTCTGGCCCTGACTATCCTCCTCCTCCTCCTTTGGTAGCCCACGGCCACTGCTGCTAGGAACGGTATGTTCATCCTGGCGTCTGAGCTTGTTATTTTGTAAGCGTGCAAATGTATGCGTTGCGTGTGTTGTAGGCGAGCGTGTGACCCGCGCACCCCTGAAATCCAGTACCCAGTCCAATAGCGTGTGGAAATTCCAGCGCACCCCAGGATACAGGTGCGTTGACGTACTTGCGTGTGTAAGTGCCCGCGCACCCCTGAAATACACGTACATAGGCCAATCGCGTGTACGCGCACTTTTGTCCAATTACACGCGATGACACTCTGACGTGCAGTCTTTCCACGTGTGCTCCGTCATCACATGCTATGTGGGAAACACCCATGCGGGTCACGTCACAGACGCGCTTACGCGCTGAGGGCCTTTGCTCCAATAGAATCGCGTATGCGTGCTGACACGCTTACGCGCTAATGGCCTTTCCTCGAATTTCACGCTGACGTGCAGGATTTTCACGTGCCAAATCACTCCGTATCAAGCTGGCCACGCGAAAACACACGGAAGACCACGCTCCTGCCCAGAATGCCGAATTACTGCCCCCCAGTGCCCCGAGCAGCCTCCCACGTGCCATCTGCTGCTGCCTGCCTGCCTGCCTGCCTGCTGCCACCGTGCCCTGCCATTTGGTGCCTGCACATCAGCCATCTGCAGGGGTCCAGTTGCTGTGTCCACCCCTGCTGGAACAGAAGACTCCCGACTGGGATAACATCGCTCCACAGCCCAGCCCCAGGACCCAGTTGCCCACCCACACCTGCCTCTGGGGTTGTCATGTCGGGCACTTCCACATCTGGCACCAGTGGCAACCCCAGGTCAGAGGGGCAGAGGGGCACCAGCTTCACTGCCACCGAAGTTGGTGTCCTGGTGGAGCATGTCCTGGGGCAGTATGATGCCCTCTTTGGATCATCCCGCGCCAGCAAGGAAGGACGGGAGAGGATCTGGGCCGACTGTGTGGTTGCCATCAACGCGGAGGGGGTGGCAACCCGCGACGTCCAGAAGATCAAGAAGCGCTGGGAGGACTTGAGGTCCAGGACCCTCGTGAAGGCCCGGCGCCTCGTGGAGGGGGGCCAGGGCCGCATGAGTTCCATCCAGATGAGGGTCCTGGAACGCATAGGTCCAGCGCTCCACGTCCAGATCCTTGAGAGTGAGACCCGTCTGGAGTTGAGCGGTAAGTGTCCAAGCATTGCTGTGTGAGACAGGGCATGTTGCAGTGTGCTGGTTGTCTGATACTTGCCTGTATGTGTGACATAGGCCATGTATGCATGTATGTGTGCAGGGACATCATGGTAATGCATGTGCGACCAGTGATGTGTGAACCACATGGTTGTTGCATGTGTTTAAATGCCACATGGGGAGCCCTATGCAGATTTTAAACATGAGAGCATGCCAGTCTCTGTTCCTGGACATGGGTGGGGGTGAGGGATGGGTGCTGATGCCAGGTACATATATGGTAGCCATGTCTGTGTGCCTGACCTGCGTGTCTGTGACTTGTGAATGCCATGGATGCATGACAAATGTGTGTGACAATGCACAGATTCAATGATGCAGCCTAGTTACCCTTGTGTTTGGGGTGTATGAGGCCAGATGGATGTGACTGAGTTGAAGTGTGTGCATGTGATAGGCATGACCCATGATGCATGTGAGTTCCATATCATTGTATGTTTCAAGAGTCCATTGGACATGTATGGAAATGTCCATGGCATGCACCATGCCTGTTACTGTGTATGTTTTGCCTGGACTGACCCATGTGTTGTGGAGGGACATGATGGAAGTGTACTTTGACAGTGGTACTCATCTGCTATTGCTTCCTGTCTAGGGGACCATTGTACAGTACCCTGATGCTTGTGTTCTATGTCTCCCTCTACGCAGCGGCTAGTGAAGAAGAGGGCGGTGACGGCGCTGTGGAGCAAGGCGGCGGGGATGCCTCCACGGCTGCAGCGGAAGGGGTGGGTGAGCCCCCACAGGGGCCTGCTACGGTGGAAGACGGTGAGGAGCCATCCAGGTTGGTGGTTTCCACAGAGAAGGAGGAGGCCGCCACTGAGGCACACATGGGGCCTGGTGGGGGCATCCCTGCTGGTGCAAGTGGTGCAGTCCAGGGGCAGGGGCAGGAGCCAGCACAGATCACCGTGGAGGGGCCTGTGCATGTCGCTGTCCCTGACCCTGTGAGTGCACCACCATGCACCAGCAGGGATGCCCCGTCCCAGGCCCGTCCGCAGGTAGAGGGGATGTCCATGTCACCTGACTCCCCTCCACCTGCGGACGAGGGGACCCGTGTCCGTTTGGAGAAGGTCCTGATTGGGGTTGCGATACGCGCGGGTGCAATTCTTGATGACGTGCGTGCTTCCCGGGAGGAGCACGCACATCATCACGAAGAGCATCGTGCCGACGTGGCCCAATTGGGATCTTCCATGTTCGGGGGTTTCCTGCATGTGTCGGCCAATCTGGCGGCCCTCTCCTCCTCTGTGGAGGCTATACGCCGGTCGTTCTCCTTGCCGTCTTCCGGCCCAGATGCCACCAGGGCCCCCTGTGGACCTGCCCTGACCTATGCAGCCAGCTCGGTGGGGATCCCATCCCTGCCACAGTCGGGAGTCGGAGGTCAAGCAGGGGTGGACACCACAGCAACTGTACCCCAGCAGATGGAGGATGTGCCGGCATCAACAGGCAGGGCACGTGCAGGACGGCGTCGGTGGATTCCATCAGCCTGGATGCCGTCGTGCTGGCAGAGGCAGTTGCGTCGGAGGCAGCAGCAGAGTCAACGTGGGAGGCATCATGGCTCGGGCCATCAACATCGGAGGGGCAGGCATCGGCCGGAGGGCAGGAGGACCCAGGACAGGAAGTGTCTTCCGTGTGGCTGCGGTTGGGCCAGCAGATAGGTGCGGAGCGGCGGCGGGCGGAAGAGGAGCGGCTCACGATGGTCAGGGCGGAGAACTCCATGCGGAGGGCCCTGAGGCGGGCCGAGTGCCTCGAGGCAATCCGCAGGGGGTTGGAGGAGCAGATGGCGTCGTCCCTGCGGACCCTCGGGGCCATGGAACAGGACCGCCTCCGGGACATAGACGAGGAGTTTGATGATGCCCTGGCCCGGAACACTATGGAGTGAGCCGCTGGACTTGCTCGCCGCCTTTGTATATAGTTATTTAGTTTTAGGTTTCATTTGTTTCTTATTATGATTTGGAGTCGACGGACACAGCTCCACTTTTTGTATATAGTTGCATTTTTGTTAGGGTTTTTGGTAGGTTTCCTTTGTTCAGTTGGGCTCATGGACCCTTGGATGTTTTGTACATAGTTCTTCATTGGATTTTTTTATTTTTTTATTTTTTATTTCTTCTCCATGGAGCAATGGTGTTTGCATTTTTTTTTTCTGTCGGATTGATTTCATTTTTAATGTGACTTTGAAGTACATTTTTTTGGATTTGGTGTTTTTATTTTTTTGGACGGACATGCAGCTTTTCTTTTTTTCATTGCCATTGTAGTTTGTTTCATTTCATTTGCATTCATATTTTTTTAATACAATTTTGTTTTCATACTTCACTGTGTGGTATCATCTCATTGGTTTCATGCATGTCATGTTGGGTGTTTTCCAATTCATTTGCAACCATTGTGTGTGACAGACATGGGTTCATTTGCTTTATGTACGTTGGGCGTGTAACATGTAATTTCCATTTCCATGTGGGTGAATGGGTTACTTGGTAGGGCCTTTTGGCTGTGGAGGCTGACCATTACGCACATGGTTGGTGATTGTGAGGACCTGGGTGCAGGGGGACATGAGTGGGGGCCTGGTGGAGGCTGCCCCTGGATGCTGGGGGGTGGGGGTGGTGGGAGACATGGGTGGGGACCTGGTGGAGGGTGCCCCTGGATGCTGGGGGGTGCGGGGTGGTGGGAGACATGAGTGGGGGCCTGGTGGAGGGTGCCCCTGGATGCTAGGGGGTGGGGGTGGTGGGAGACATGGGTGGGGGCCTGGTGGAGGGTGCCCCTGGATGCTGGGGGGTGGTGGGAGACATGAGTGGGGGCCTGGTGGAGGGTGCCCCTGGATGCTGGGGGGTGGGGGTGGTGGGAGACATGGGTGGTGGCCTGGTGGAGGGTGCCCCTGCACTGCTGGGGGGTGGGGGTGGTGGGAGACATGAGTGGGGGCCTGGTGGAGGGTGCCCCTGGATGCTGGGGGGTGGGGGTGCAGGGTAGTCACCTGTGGTGTGTGCTGCCTGCAGGGGCCGTGGAGGGTGTACAGGGAAAACCTGGGAGCACACAGCCAAATCGCGTGTAGAATTTCCCTCGTACCCCTGTCATACACGTGCCCAGCCAAATCGCGTGTGTGACTTCCCGCGCACCCCTGAAATCCACGTACCCTGCCAAATCGCGTGTGGAACTTCCCACGCACCCCTGAAATCCACGTACCCGGCCAAATCGCGTGTGGAACTTCCTGCGCACCCCTGAAATCCACGTACCCTGCCAAATCGCGTGTGGAGCTTCCCACGCACCCCGGAAATCCACGTACCCTGCCAAATCGCGTGTAGAACTTCCCGCGCAGTCCTGAAATTCACATACCCTGCCAAATCGCATGTGGAAATTCCCGTGCACGTACCCGGCCAAATCGCGTGTGGAACTTCCCGCGCACCACTGGAATCCACGTACCCTGCAAAATCGCGTGTGGAACTTCCCGCGCACCCCTGAAATTCACATACCCTGCCAAATCGCGTGTGGAACTTCCCGCGCACCCCTGAAATCCATGTACCCTGCCAAATCGCATGTGCAACTTCCCGCGCACCCCTGAAATTCACATACACTGCCAAATCGCGTGTGGAACTTCCCGCAAACCCCTGAAAATCACATGCCCTGCCAATTCGCGTGTGAGACTTCCCGCGCAACCCGGTATACACGCACACGTTATTTTTCTGTCAGCGGGTGTCCGTGTTTGTGGGTACCCCTTTGCACGTCATTTGTCCTGGAGGGCCACAGTATAGGACATTCATCATGGCTGTATATAGGTGCTATTTGTTGGCGCACCTTTTGGCGCACATTTCTTACAGGTGCAGAGATGCTACCGCCTGCTTTCTTGTGGCGGTCGTGTTTGTGCCTGTGCGCTGGTTTGAGCGTGCGCTTTTTTGCCCTATTCAATTCCATGAATACGTGTTGTAGGCGAGCGTGTGGGCGTTCCGCGCACTTGCACCCTGTACTTCCCCCGTGACGCCCACATTTTGGCAAGTTGTTCCCCATTCCGAGTGTTACGCCCCGTGTTCCGCCTACTTTTGTTGTGTGCGCCGCGCTATGTGCGATTTTCGCTGTGGCCTGTGCGATTTTCGCTGTGACCTGGCGCACGCCGTTAGAAGGCCTGTGCGCCAACGTGCGACGCACACTTTTTTATCGCACATCCGATGGTTTTCTCGCGCACGGCCTTCCATGAATCGATGTGTGCTGCTTTTCGTGCGATTTTCGCACTTGCACTGCGATTTTCGCTATTCCACTGCGATTCGCACGTTTTTGGCCACTTGCGCCGCGCTAATTATTCCATGAATCTGCCTGCGTGTTTGTTAGATTTTGGTTGTATGCTTCTTCATTAAAATATGGTTCTGTGGTTGTTGTGTGACTCCATTCACCTCCACAAATATGTAAGAAGTTATTTTTGTTCACATTCTGTTCTTTTGTAGTTTCGTACTTAGTTTTGTTAGTGCTTTCATCCTATTTAAGACTAATGTAAACAACTTCCTTTTGAGAAGGATTGCACTGTCTGCGAGAGCTTGTAGGATACATTTTCTACGGTAAGTTTTAAGGATTGAGGATGATTTTGGTCCTCTTCTTATTAGATTCTGAAGGACTCTGTGGCAAAACATTTTTGCTCAAATATTTTTTTTTACTATAGGTTCTTGTTACTATATCAGGATTAATAGCAGCATTGTTAGCAGTACTGGTAGCCGCTTGTTTGTGAACAGTTTTGTGTTTCGTCCCACATTTTGTTGTAAGAGGTAAAGTTTTGTTAGTTGAAGCTTCCTTTGTTTCGCTAAACGACTGTATTAGCTGTTTTTTTCCAAGGTTCTCTACAAACTCTGCTGCAGATGGATGCCTAGGTTGGACATTTTTATTTGTAGTGGCTATATTTTTGCATTCCTTTCTATGGACTTGCTTTTTGGGAGGCATTCTTTTGGGTCTGTTGAAAAAAAGAAGGCATGGTTTGGTTTGTTGTACAATGCATGTGTGCTGTGTGCATGCCGGCATGAGTTTGATGGGGAATCTCTTTGTGGTGGTGTGTGAATGTACATTGGTCTCTTACAATGATTTGGGGAGGATATTTTTCGGTTTGTATACTACTACAATGTGCTTTAGATGAGAGTACCAAGAGGTGTAACGGTGTGGAGACGCATTAATAGTAAACGTGATGGTATTAAATTGAAGCAGCTATTTGTTTTCTAGTACTAACATTGTAAGGCGTTTGTATGTTATTTCGGTTCCAAACAGACAGGGATTTGTGAGCCATTCTACCTGTTAATCATTGTTTGATAAATGGGGATTTGTGGGTAGAATGGTTCAGAAATCACTGTTTGCTTAGGTGCGCAAATTAAATGCATAACCCACACACTCTGTTTCAGGAATAGTTAGAATATAATGGTCGTCCTGTACTTACTTTTCTTTGCAGAATGACCAGATTTCTTCGGATATGTTGTTTGCAATGTAGATACTGTTGATTTTCAGGATAGTATTCTTCACTGCGATTGTAAAAAGAATAAGTTAGTAACTTTGTGTATTTAAAGTAGTGATGTTACTGTAGACGTTCATTTTGCATTTGTCGTCAGAGTATTCTCTCTTGATATTTCACACAGTGCATGTGTGCATTTCACTTCACTATGTGCTGCCTTTGTATATTACGTGCAGTATGTTAGCTGCAAGTGCTTCAGAAATTAGTACAATTTTTATATTATGAAAATGCCTTGTTTCTTTTAAGCTGTGTTACCTATAGCAGAGAGGTTTGTAAGCGATAGCTCATTATAGTTGCTGGGAAAAGTTTGTGTACTTTCATATTATAAGTACGATTTCGAAAAAGCGTGAGACCCTCAGAGGGCCATGTCACCACAGCAATCGGGAGTGTTTATTTTTCTCATATGATCGTATTGGAAGTAGCATTGATGTAGGCAGTATATAGTAAAAAATTGTGCCATTTTCTAATGGAAACAGTAAGAAGTAGTGCGGGTTTTTAATGAACAATCAGACATCTTGCACTTAAAGGGGGAGCGTTGGTATGTATTGGCTATGCAGATTTAGTGGCATTCATTTGTTTACATGAAATCACACGGGTTGTACATGTTCTCTGATTTAAATATGCATACCTGTACTTTATACGCATGCATGTGCGCATCTATGGAGCTATACGTAGAAATCCGCGACACTTGTACAGTACTTTTCAAAGTAGGTGCTTTACAATGATATGCGACTTGTACTTAGAGTGATCAATAGTACATTTGAAGTGCGAAATTTTGATGACGGATTTAGATGTAGGGATGTTGAATCTGATTGGTGGATGGTTGTGTGACTGTTTAGCTATGGAGGTGAGGTAATCTCTTCGCGACTGATGTGGAAAGGGTAGAAGTACTAGTTAAGAGTTACGTGCTGCAAGTACACAACGCTTGTGCATGGGTAGGGCACGTCACATATGGGTTTCTACAGCAAATCTAGCATGGAAAGGAACTGGAGCCATCAGCCAATCAGATGTTCAGATTGCTCTTTTGTGTCGAAAGACGGTGCGTATACTGAAAATGGCAGAGGTGCAGAGGGTGAAGGTTTTGGTCGTTGGAGATATTTTTGTGCATGGTTTACAGCACTATGCCGAAAGTAGGAATGTAGCACACCATTTCGATGTGAGAGTAGTAGAGGTGGTGTGGAGCACTGAGACTGATCGCAATGTTGCGGCAATTCTCTGAGTTTGCACCGAGATGCGAGCGATGACCACTCCTCATGTGGTACTTTTGCAGTACGTGCTTGTCATTTGGGCTACGTGAGTGCACGTACTTTGTTGGATGATTTGGAACAGTTGGTGCAAGCAGTCATGAACATATTTCCAACTGTGAAATACATTTTTTCTGGGTTGCTCCCTAGAGGAAAATGGGACAACAGTTCTGTTTTCTGTCCTGATCAAGGTATTGGGAGGTGTATCATTAATCGCAGCATGCATGCTTTTATGATACGCACTGGTATGTTTTTCTGCAGCCACGAGAACATTGTTCCCAGTAATGTGGCTTATTTTGAAGCAGATGGTGTTGCGTTATCTTCTTTGGGAAATGCCATGTTCGTTTGGAATGTGAGGCTTGCTTTGGAGAAGGTTCTGTAATGTTTCTAGGAGTAAAGTAAGAAGAAAAAATATTAAAAAAAATAGAAAATAACAGATGTCTGTAAGGCATCTGCCCAACATTTTTTAAAAAACAGCTCTTTTCAGAGCCCACCTTAAAGGGGAAAAGGCTAATAATATTTAAATGTACAGTCCTCACGCTCTGATCCTGTACATGTCCGCGAACATGGCGGTAGTTTGCAGGCAGCGCCGATTCTGCGGTGGAGACGCATGCAAATGAGAATGTTCAAAGCTAGGGATTGGTCAGTAAAGTTCAATGGGTGTGTTTTGTATGGAGACATTTAGTGAGAACGTCTTTTCCCTGACAGGAGACCAGACAGCCATGGCTCTGTGTGCTCGAAAACAGATTATCTGGATTTTGGGGGACCCATGGATACATTGGTTGAAGGTGCATGCTGAAAGTTGCGGCCTATGTGCAAATCTTGGATTTCCTAATATAGAAGTGCACCGGCATGGTGTGCGTGGAATGAGGTTGCTGGACTTGGTACCTCTCTGTGCAACTTTACAGACAGAGCGTCATCCAGACATACTTATCATTCATTACGGAGGAAACAGTTTAGGCCATGTCTCTGGAATTTCTTTGCAATTTGCAATGAAGGAAGGACTTGCGAAGGTCATGGACATGTTTCCACATTGCCAAATTGTGTTTTCCCGTATTGCACAAAGACAGATATGGTTGTGTTCCTCTGAATTTGGTCCACAAATGGAGAAAGCGAGGCGCAATGTGAATAAGGCTGTTTGTGCCTTTCTAAGAGAAGTTGGCATGTCCTCATTCCACAATGAAAACATTTTGTTTCGTGGTTCTTTACTTTTTCGTAGAGATGGAGTCCATCTCACATATGCTGGCAATCAGATCTTTCTTCGCAATGTACAAAATGCTTTGCAACTTTTTTTGACATCATAGTAACCTATTTCACAATCCGTTTTTTCTAACCTACATTTTTTGAGGGACACACACCACCACTGAAAGGCTCTTTTCAGAGCCTTCACTTACTCCCAGCAAAAAGTCCATTGGTTTTGTTATGCTTAGTCTCTGTGCCCTACGACTGTCCGTGGACTTTTAAAAAAATGCGCGGGGCCCTACAACGGTCACTTCATAGTTATATTCTTTAACTGAGAAAGGCGGCTCTGAAAAGTGCCCTTTTATTAATTTTTGTTAATTTTATTGATTTTGTTAATTTTATTCATTTTTGTATTTTTACAGTTTACAGTAGGGGAGGAGGGGAAAGGAGGGTAAGGAAGGGACACCAACCACAGGGATAAGAAGGGGCAGCATGAGAGAGAAAGATATAGGGCAGCCTTTACTTAGGTAGGGAGCAGATCTTCTGGTGCTCTTTGACCATAGCCTCAAAGGACTTCGAAGACTCTCCCCCCTGCAGAGTACTGCATCACAGTACACACACAATATTGTGACCCTTGAAAGGTAAGGGTCAACAGCATCGCAAATGGCTTGTGAGCCAGCAGGAGGGATGCGCTCCCCCACAGGAGCGTCTCTTGTGGTGAGAGGATCGGACACGGAGGATACTGTGGAGGAACTCAATCTACTACGTTCTTCGCATGGCACCACCTTGCGAATGTCCGCACTGTGGAACGAAGTTAGGTGTCGCTTCATGGTTGTCGTACCAAAGCTGTACGCACCAGGTCTCCCACAACTAAGCACCAACTGGCACTGGTTACACCTGACAAAGTTTGCAGGTGCTTTCGGTACGTTCCCTAAAACGGAAAACAACCGCCACACCCACGACTCCTGGCCAGTGTTTGTAGAGCGGAGTTCCTCCACCTCATTCTCTTCTTCCTCTTCTTCCTCCATCTCTACATCCTCACCCGTATATCCCTCTGCAGGTCGTTGGGGAGGTGGTGGCGGTGGAGGGTTTGGGGGTGGTGCTGAGGCTAATGAAGCAATAGTAGCCATGGATGCCATGAGGATTAGTTTTGTAATGGTCGTTAGAGCAGTAAAGGCAGCACAACTCAAACTACTATAGCCAGAAGCACAATGAAGATGAGTTTGGGGGTGTGGCCATTTATAAGGGTGGAGGGGTGCGCCTCGTGACCATATTGATCACTGAAAAGTGCTGCAAAAATTGTACACGACATGTTCACATGTAGAGCTATTGTATGGGACTGTAAAATATTTTTCCCATGTATGTATAAATTGTTTTGCAATGTTGCGGAATCAGACAAACTGCGCAAATTAGTCCACACGCTAAGCGTGGGTGCGGTCACATGATGACACATCCGCGAGGGAAATGCGTGCCCGCTGGACAGCAAATGCAGGCTAACAAACGTGCGCATGCGTGCCAGTGTTCTACGGACAGTGTTCGGGTCCTGAAACTAATTAAAAGTGCAACACAAGTGAGACGGACAGTTAGGGACAGGCGCGATGTTCGCAGTACTTATGGGTGTACTGCACATGTGCGTACGTGAATTGATACGGACAGGTATAGTGCCCTTAGGACAGTACCATTTTCCTCATTTACAGACATCTCAGACTCCTGGTGTGTTCTAAGAACATGTTTTATCTCATTTGAGAGTGGTACGGAGAGGTACAATGTCCTTAGGACGTCCTACTCTGTTCATTTATGCACAATTTGCACGGATGGTGCGTTGTAAGATCAGTTTGCTCTTGGTTGACATTGGTACGGGTAGGTGTATTGCCATTAGAACATCCATATTCTATTGCTTACGGCTAGGTCGAACTGGTGCGATGTTCGCAAACATTTTAAGTCTTTTAAAAAAAATGTTTTACAAGAAACACTTCAACTACAGTAACCATACTAAAACTTTATATAAACACACACACACACACACTTCAATCAACAGAAATACCGGGGGAAGCAGATACTGACACAAATATAGGCGAATTTGGATTCAACACAGGCTGATTGTTAGGCGATGATTTGTGAGGGGAAGAAAGGATGGATGTTTCATCAAAATGTCTATTTTCTTCTTGAAGATTTGGGGATGGTTCACTAGGAAATGTAGAAGAGGGGTAGGTACAGGTGGGACAGTGATAACGTATTTTTCCTCTCATATACTCCTCCACAAATTGCCTTAAACTGTTAAAATTGTCCATTAGTATGTCCATTTTCACTTCCATCCTTTTAAGCCTGTCTTCCTCTGTGTCGTTTGTTGGCATTTCTTCTTTTTTTTCCTGTTCTATTAAAAATAAATAAATATATATATGATAAATGCCCATACAATACTGATCATTATTTTGCTTATGTAGAGCACTGTGTACCATTATTATCGCTATCTTCGGACATTTCCCCATACGGAAAATTCTCCTCCAGCCACTCCAAAGTACTGCAAATTTCTATGTCAAAACAACAGAAAGAAATTATTTCTTGTGTCCCTCATAGCAAAAAAAGTACACACACATATAAGAAAAATGAAGTTCACTTACTATTTTGTTGTAATTTGTGTTCGTTGTAGTGCGTGTGTCTACTGTCGGTCCTGGATGCAGAGTTTCTGTGAGGTAATTACGTTGGAGGCATACCTTTTTTTTGTTATGGTACCATTCATTTCAATGTGCATGGTTATGAAATGAATAGTTTTAGTTTTAGACGTTTAGGTTTCCATATTTATTTACTAGTACTTATAATGTTTTTATGTGTCCTTTTTCAAAGTTGAGCATTTTTTGTGTAAATCAATACTACAATTTCACATACCCCCTGACTGTTTGGGTACTGTTCGTCTCGTCCGTGCCCGTCCGCAGACAGGCGCTCAGTCCGTGGCTTTTAAATATAATTAGCGAGGGGGTTCTGTAATTTCTATGTTACATGTATATAAAGTAAGCAGATTATACAACTTATCTCCCAAGATCACATGATGATAGTGTATATTAAAAAAAACACTTTATTAACGCAATGTTATGATTAGGTTCCCCTTCAAAAAACGGGTGAATTTCAGTAAAAAAAAACTTTGTTAAAGGGAGGTTATGGTTAAGTTGTCCTACTAAAAACCTGTGCAATTTACAATTCACTAAAAAAAAAACTTTGTTTAGGGGACGTTATGGTTAAGTTGCCCTACTAAAAACATGTACAATTCACAAAAAAAACTTTATGAACGTCACATTATGGTTGAAAGTAAAACCGAAAAACCCCTGAAATTCGCCAGTAATGGTAGGCTAGGCAACCATAATTGCCCGCACCACTGTGCACTGCTAACACTAACACCCAGGACATCAAAGATGACATCACACATGTCATTGATGACATCACTGATGACATCACATGTTTAGCCCCTTTGTTTTTGTTCACCGCCATATCTAGGCTAGGTGGGTTTATTTACTGACAGTCAGAAACTTAATTTTCAACAGGTATTTACATTTATAGATATTGGTATTCTCACGTGTTCTTACAATACTTTCCTTACATTTTACTCGCATCTTATGATGTACATATATAGGGGAAGAAGCAGGCCTGAAACACAGCTATCTTTTTTGTGCCTGTATACAATCATGTAGATTATCCACTGCTGCTAATGATACTGCCTCTTGTTTGCTTACTTTACTCTCCACATATAAGCCCCATATTTGTATGCTTTGTACACTATTTATGTTTTGTGGGTATTACTAGAAACATGTAGTAAGTGATGTATTAATAGCAACTTAGTACATGTTTCACAGACCAGAAAAGTCAGATACAGAAGCATTCACCGTTTTATTATACAACTTTGGAAAGTGCAAATATAGCACCTCTATGGTCTATGCTGCAGCCAATACCTACATTTATGTATGCGTAGGTTCCTGTACTAGAAAGAACACTGCAATGGAATTTTTTTTACAACACTACATTGCGTGATGAAGTATGTCGTTTATTAAACATGTCCTGATAACCCCTAATTTTGTTTGCCAAAATTATATTCACAACCCGTTGTCTGTGAAGTAATTACACATGTGATGTCATCAATGACATTTGTGATATCATCTTTGATGTCCTGGGTGTTAGTGTTAGCAGTGCACAGTGGTGCGGGCAGTTATGGTTGCCTAGCCTACCATAACTGGCGAATTTCAGGGGGTTTTCGGTTTTACTTTGAACCATAATGTGAAGTATTTTTTAGGGAATTTAACAGGTTTTTAGTAGCGCAACTTAACCATAACGTCCCACAAAGATTTTTTTAGTGAATATATATATATACATGATGGTTGATAATTGAGGCTCTATTGAAAATTGTGAATATAGGACAAGAATCAGGGGAGGTTACCACTAATTATTATTGGATATGATTTTATCACAATATAACATGAATTTGGATTTAAATGGAATGCACAAATGTACGTATTATATGTATTTAAAGTGGTGTAAACGTTTTGTGAACTAAAAAACTATAAAAACATTACTTTATACCATATGCTCTGCATACAAATATGGTGTTCAACAGGGCTTGTCAAAATCTGTGATTCATGATGGCTATCTAATGTAATTGTGTAGGATGGCAGTGCAAATGTGTCTTTTGACTACTGTGGAAGGATGGGAGGCTTCCTTGTTCCCTCTTGCTTTTGGCAACTATGTGTATGAGGCCACTTATTGTAGGAGCACAGGAAAAATGTGCCCATTTTGCCACCCAGCTTATCTCAAAGTAATTGTATGCAAACATTCCGGTGGCAACATGCTTGTTGATTTTCCACCATGAAATAACTCCTCATTCCCAATCCTTAGGCAGGGCTGAGACAGGCCCTATCCTCTCCTACTTCTTGCAGACCTCTCATGACACTTTGCAGTGGATAGTGTGTCTGCTATTGGCTGAGGTGGCAATGTTGCTCTTGTGATTGACTGTACATTTGTACTACTGCTAGCATGTGTTTTTTCAGACCATTTCTGCAGAAGACTGTACATGGGTCTCTTTGTCTCAATTGCCATCTGTGTTGTCACCAGAGTCAAGTTGCCTGAGTCTAGATCTTGTATCAGTGAAGGGAGTATACCCTTTGTCAGGTTCTTTACTGTCATCTCTTGTCAAGAAAATAAGAGGTGGGGAGTTTTCATGAATCACTTATTTCACTTATTTCTCTTCATCAGTGGATTACATTCACTGTTGCTGATATGATATCACCTGCATTCCCTCTTGTGCCGCAGATGGTGGAGGCTATTCTTACTCATATTCTTCCTTAACTCTGTCCCTTTGTTCCTGATGCAAGTACACAGGAAGTACATGTCCAATTAATTTTCTTCACAATGCACCAAATTCACTTGAGCCCAATACCCCTTCTTTTTGCATAGTATGAGACTAACTGGTGTCGCCTGCAAAGTGACCTATGTACCATCCGGGCTAATACAATGCATACCGCCATTGCTGTAGTAGGTGGAAAGCACCCACACATACTTTACTCCCACCCTATACCCAGATCCCTACTCAATTTAAGTACTGCCTATAAGAAGGCACATGGGGGTCTTCAGTGTTTCGGCTGTCCAACACATACACAATACATGTGGGGTTCCCACTGATTTGATATTCTTCTTTTCCTATACAATGTATGTGGGCTTCTTTGTGCTTTCTGCTGCCCCTGCACCTACTCAGTGCATGTGGGGTTCCCAGTAATTTGGGCTTCTTGTCTGTCTACTAAATTTATGTTGGGTTTCCTGTACTTTGTCCTTATCCTATGCCTACACAATGCATGTATGGTTCTCAATGCTTTGGCCTTCTCCTCCACCTAATACATGCACATGAGTCTCTCCATGCTATGGCCACCTCCGCCACCAGTCAAATGAATGTGTGACTCTCAATGTTTTGGTCTTCTGGATAGCATAATAGATGTTTTTGGGAACCTCAGTACATTGGTCTTCTCTTGGTGAGAGAAAAATACACATGTTGTTCTCAATGTTTTAGCCTTGTCTTCCGGCCCATAAATAAATGTACGGTTCTCAATGTTTTAGCCTTGTCTTCTGGTCTGTAAATAAATGTAAGGTTCTCAATGTTTTGGCTTTTAACTAAGTCTGCAAAATGTACATGGGGTTTTCAGTGATTTGACCTTGTCTTCCAGTCACTAAATTAATGTGTAGCTCTCAGTGTTTTAGCCTTATACTATGCCTACAAAGTACATGAAGGGTTCTCAATGCTTTGTCCTTCTCCTATCCCTTAAATATGCACATTTGTTTGTCAGTGCTTTGGCCTTCTCCTAAACCTACAAAATATATAGTGGGGCCTCGGTAAATTGGCTTTCTCAAATACCTACAAAATGCATGTGGTGATCTGAGTGATTTGACTTTCTCCTACGGCTATGCACAGAGGGAGTACTTCCCTTCCACCCACCATTCACACTCATGGACGAATCAAGTGCCCCCAAGCACCACCTCAAAGAAAATTCTTAAGTAATTTGCTAACTGTACTTAGGATAAAATATCAATGTAACTCTACTCTAACCTACACTATCCCTCCGACAATACATGTACGTATATGTTTGAGCCAATCCTGCCTCATCAAATGACACCAATAAAGTGTAGTCCATGTCTATTCACCAGCCTTTATACTGAGACAATTTCAAGCCCATTCACATTTCTTCCTTAGCTCCTTGTGAAACAACTAAAGTTCAACCTCATTAAACCTCTGGAAATTCTATTGGTTGCAATTTTCCATTAACCTGCCCATGCCTATTCATGGCCCACTAGTTTCAGACACTCACCATCAGTGGTTACTGCATATCGTTAGTGGATAATTGACCTCAGTGGAATTGTATCATTGGCTTTTTATGCTCTAGTTCTGATCTCTATAGCACCTGAGTTCATATCTGTGGGACATGTTTGCATCTGCAATTTGAGCACAAACTTTGAGACTGTTGATAGACTGTTAGCAAGCATGCTGAGCTATTTCTGAATGAGATAAGCGTTGTAAGGGGGTTGGCAAGTGACTGGTAATGATAAATAAGGAATCATTAGCTGTCACCAAAGAGAAAGAGAATGACAATGAGGATGCCAGATGGGCGACTATTAGGTTTGAGTTTCCTAAAATTAATTTTAAAATGTCATTGCTGATCGGGGTTAAAAGGAAATTAGCACCTATCTGCAGATTATTTCAGCGCAGACACAGGGACTATGTCCTTGGGAATGAAAAGAAAAACATATAGAGGGATTCATGATCTCTCAGTCAATGCAGATCCAGGCTGCTTTACGATACAGGCAACCTTAGAAAAATGATAGCTGGGATGAGATTTTTCTTGTTGAAGACTGTCATCACAGGCTTCCTATTGTGGGACATCCAATGGTCCATGATGTGAGACAAGAACATACCTTTGGAGAATCAAGGGGCACTAGAGTTCAAAGGGAGATATATACATGGTTAGAGATATAATAGCTGTTCAAAGCATCCAGATTATTATAGCCATCATGTACAGGAACCATGCCTAGAAGGGTAACAATATATTTACCCAGTGAAATGCCTTTTAAGCACATGCTGAACAACCACACTACGTATAGTTTTAGAGAAAATAAGGTAAGGGTTTGAAAGGAACTAATTTTGAAATTAGGCGTAAATTGCCCAGAGGGGGCCACCTATGTTGGCACTTGAATTCAAACAGTACCCTTCTTGGGAATGTTCATCATTTGCACTGCAAGTTGCAGAAGGGAGGTGCAAAATAGTGGTGGAAGCACCTTTACACTTCCGTTTGCACTCTGTAGGCTACTTTTATTATGGATTCCCACATAATCTGCTTGCTTTTTGCTGGTGTAAAATGCAGGTGGATTCCATAGGAATCCATTGGTTTGACACCAGCATGAAAATGTCATGCAGGTATAAAATCAAGTGGTTTTTGATGACAGAGAGCCTGACCAGCCTCCAAAACCCACAATGATTGACATGAGCATGAACAGAGGTGTTAAGACGGGTTGAATTATTTTGCTTGAATTTTCTCTGAAAAATGTAGATTTGTTTATTTATTTATTTGTTGGGTATATACAATGTGTCTATGCACAAGTGTTTCGAGGCACAACAAGACAAGTGGGGGCACAGGGAGGACCCAACAAGAAAAAACGATCATAATAAGCCTGTGGCACTCAGATCGTGCAAGTACAGTAAGAGAAGTGGAGGGGACAGGGGAGTGCCAGTCAGGGCGTAAGTGCCTGTGAGAAGAGCGAGTGCCAAGCCAGGAGAAATCAGTGAGTGCATGGGTAGGAGGGTCCACGAGCTAAGTGCGAGGAAAGGGTCTGGAGGGGCTACAAGGTTTCAGGCCCAGCTAGGCTTGTGCGGGGGAAGGGGCCCCAAAGGGCAAGTGCAGGTAGGGGGGTGGGGTGGTCAGGGGAGACTAAGTGCTGGTGTAGACTGGAATAGGGGTGCCTGGTGCCCTACAAGACTCAGAAGGAATCAGGCAGCCAGTCAAGAGGTAGACAGGGACATTAGCATGGGAGGGAGAGAGGGAAGGAGTATGAGTAAAGGAAGGTCTTGAAAAGCTTCTGGAACTTAAGGAGATCTGAAAGGGGCCGGGAGGCTGTTCCAGAGGGAGGCACCTGCGGATGAGAGAGATCTACCCCCATTCTCTGCTTGGAAAAGAGTCTGATTTGCAGAGAGTTGGGTGAGCTCAGGTTAGGCAACATTGGCGAGGGTGTGGTAGGTGCATATATAGGGAGTGGGGGGGGGTTTCTTCCCCCTTTCTTTCTATAAAATGTTTGTTTTTGCAAAATTCAAGAAACAATATTTCAGCAAAAAAGAAATAGAACTAGAAATACAACCGTAACACCTTTACCTCTGTCTTTAACACCATAACATTTACTCTGCGTATTTGGAAAATATATGTTTTCTGAGTATGTACGTGAAAAAGAAGGTGGTGGCAGGGAGATCATAGAGATCATATTGAAATGTACTGTCATGGAACATGTAGGAAATTAACAATGCCCCCTAGCAGGCATGGTGGAAGCAGAATGGTCATTTAACACCAACATGGGAAATCAGTGGGTAAAGCTGGATACCAAGTAGCATCAGTGGTGCTAAAGATCAGGAGTGAAATTGATCCATGGTATGTCTCCCAGTCAATGAGTATACAAATACAAATACAAGGTTTATTTTGCTAGAGGGTGGACAACTAACCAGAGGCATTCCCACAGTTTCCTAGTGTTACTGTCCAGATTAATGGTATTTCATGACTCGAGCACTTCAAGGCCTTTCACATGAGAGAAAATTAGCTCCAACAATGGAACATGGCAGCCAGCATTACAAGTCGCTTGTGTATATTATCCAAAGTTCTTACTGGGGATGCATGCATGCCGTTGAGCATCACCTTACCATTCATGCTATTCAATGACTGGATTCCTATGGTTGTCTGGAGTTAATTGGAAGATATATGTCTACAGGGAAGTGTGTTTTCAATCATGGGATTGGGATCACAGACAGAATGATGACAATTAAGGCCAGACAGTCTGTTGTAGTATAATTTTGGTTACACTCATGGTTCAGAAACGTTGCATTCTCATCACAATTAATTATACATGCTCTTTCATTGCATATCGTACCATTTGTACATGTATTGGGTGTGTGTGGATTGTTTGGGATTCTTACTTGTTGCTGGATTATTAATATTATTTCAGATAAAATATTGGAATAACTAATATTATTGATTGTGCATTTAAAATGTCTATTCTCCCTCTTCCATTTAGACACCAAATACTACACTATCACCACCAGTTAATTTTTTTCCATCGTGGTGTTAAGTTTGGAGGTATTCTGGCAGCAAATCCGCCGAAATGCCATCAATCTCAACTACTGTTACCACCACTTGGTGCTGTGGTGTTACAAGTGGTGGAAATTCCCAATTTTTTAGTCCATAGGACTCGATGGGGATTGTTGATGGATTTACCGCTGGCAGAATTACTACGCAGTAAATTCACTGATGTTCTGAGGAAAAGTGACAGATTCGCCTCCAGCTTGTTGCTGGAGGTAAATTCTCCACTTAACCTCACAAAGTTATAATTTGGCGATTGGTAAAATTGCCAGTAACGGAATTACTGCCACTTTTTTACACACTGCCAAACTTGTGATGAGGCACTTACAAGGGTGAGTTGAAAACAACCATTACAATACAATAGACACGTGTTTTACAAATGACGAGCATGATCATTTATAGATCATAACTTTGAAATAGGCATGAACTGAACTGAACACAATACTCTGTTATTTACAAACTTCCTGCAAAAATACATCAGACTGACTGCCAAACCTGATTACTGACACTGCTAATAAATCTGGCCAAATCAGCACCAACATGGAAGTGTTAGCTCCTATTCATAGTGGCCATATGACTGCATGTGGGATTTGGTGAATTACTAAACCACTAAAAGCACCATAGATATTTTTCCAGTTTTTGGTACTGAAGTGCAAAATTCACCTGCAGCACTTGGCTGGAGGTAACACCTCCTCTTGAACAACAAATCCAGTTTGGCGGTGCAGCGAAACTAGCAGTAATTCTATAAGTGCCAGAAAAGTGGCAGTAATGAAATTACCACCAGGTTCTAATTGCTCCTCCAAACTTGGAATGAGCCCCAATATGACACAGCCTTTTTACACCAAACCGTAGTCCTACAATGCAATATGAGTATTTGTGGAAATTATGAGACTAAATCATTTTACAGGAACATGGCAAGTGATTAATGAAATCCAACAAGCGTCAACAATCTGCTGCTGATCCGTTTTCCACCTGCAAAGAGTAGAGACTTCCAGGCATATAATATGTTAATTTACTTTGTGATTGTTATATGCTTTGATTTTAACCAGAGTCAATGCTTATGTTTTGGAAATTAGCACCCCGGGTGGGGAGGCTAGCCAATCAGGGAGCCAGGAATGTGAGCTGTAATCTCTGGTATAAACCTGCATTATGACCTCCCGATGGTATGGTTGTGCACCCCTCACCTTGAGCCTCCCTTGGCCCCCTGTCATCCCCCATATAGTTTTTAGTTCCTGAGAGTAACCTGCAGTTAGGCCCATCTCCTCAGGTCATATCGCCTCATTAAGAACAAAAATGCATAGAACATTGAAATAGCTTAGTTAATGTACAACCCGTCTAGACTTTGATGTGATCAATAACAAAGCGGATGCAAGAAATTCAATGCTTTACTACTTTATTGGAAGTAACACAAGGAACTGCAGAATCATGATAGATTTCTAGACAGTAACAAGATTTCTCGGTGCTTAGAAATGGAGGTCAGTCCATTGTGTGGAGAAGTCAAAGAGCAGATTATTCAGAATTCAGATCCATGTGGATTCCTTCAAATGGCACCGAGTCCAGGCTTGTGGATCTGTTGAAACATAGAAACAAGAGAACAAGTTGCTAATACAGATAAGACTGCTAACTTTCATCCTTCACTTAAGAAAGGACCTGAAGCTCCTCCTCTTCAAAGTACATCTCACCAATCACTGATCTCACCCCTCAAACCTCTCTTCCCCACTGCAGTTAACACAATCTCATGCTTCCCTTACCCATCCAAACTGCATCGCTAACCCTGTATCCTATATCTGTTCTCTGGTTGTGTGTCCTTTCTCCAGTGCTCCATTTCTTCACAAGCTTATACATCCCATACATAGAAATCAATGGGATAAGGTACATTTGGCATCAAGCATAGCACTGGCAAATGTAGAGCCATACATCCTTGAGCAAATCATGTAAAACCCTGAAGAAATGGTTTAACAAAGGGACTAGAGTGGAGTGTGCAGAGTGGAGCTTTCCTAAGAGTACCCTATTATCTGCACTTTAAAGGAAACCAAAACGCGGGTGAGCTTATCATTATACTTGCATAAAACAGATTGGAGCAAACAGATTTTGCCCTCATTAGTAATGCCTAAACACACTTTCACTAGGGCAAACATGAATAAGACTGAATTGCCTACTTTGGTTGCAGTGTAACTATAAACAACAACTACATTTCATTTTGTGTTACCCAGCAAACACATTTAAAAAAAACACAATTGGCTTCTTTTGGCCGTTCCGAAAACAGGTTTGGATAATATGGTTTTGGGTTACAAAAAATAACAGTTTTATTCATATCCTTTTAGAGAAGCAACACAATCAGAACTAAATTAATTTCTTTCTTGTTGTGCACACGGACAAAGTTGAGATTATCTGGCTCCTGTCTCAAACCAAATTCTTTATGTAAGTGAGCTGTGCTATTTTCTCTCTGGCTGCTCATTGGTCTCAGGATACAGAATATCACTTTCAATCTTGCTCAAGAGTCTTACTTTGTCATGTTTGTTGTGTTGCTCAGTGAAACTACATAAATGTGATCAGTGTGCTGGTAAATGTGAACAGAGTTGAAGTGGGATGATACATGCATTTTAAATTACAGAATTATTGACCAGAGTGCCCATCTTACTGGATCCTTTCACCCAATCAGACATTTTTCATGTAAGAGTGCCAAGATAAAGACACGTATTAGGATATGTTTGGATTGAGATCACAATGTCTGCGATTGTAACTTTCCTACTGCATCCATTTCAATGATGGCAAAAAGCCAATTGTTCTAATTATATCTCTTCTTTAGAGCAAATAGCCCTCCGCTACACTTTCTTTACCCAGAGGGATTTTGCATAATGGTAACAATATTTGTGTTACTGTAAACCCATATCACTTATTTTGGTTAGGAGACAGCAACACAGTGGTGCCCATAAACTAACGTGTTGAAAATACCTGTTCTCATCTTTTATCTTTTCTCTGCAATAAAGAGTAATGTTAATCAAAAGTTGCTTAATGGATGGTACAGATTATGAGGAAAGTTGATGAGCAGTGACATCGTCTGCCATTTATTCAGAGTCCTTAGTCCAAGAATTGTTCAGCCCTTTCAATAAAATATGTAAACCAGGTCTCTGTGATAATAACATTTATTGGTCCTGCCCTGCAGTTATAATTGATCTGCAATATTGAATGTCAGAATGTTTAGAAAGAGACATTTAGCAATTATAGTCCCCATATTTAAGAATGAGAATGGAGAACCACCCTCAGTTTACAGACCAATCTCCCTCCTGGACTCCCAGTTTAATATTTTGGTAGGGCAGCTTTGGGCCATTTTCAAAATTAGGTGGATAGTGAACATATTCTTGTGCATAGGCAATTGGGGTTCCAGGACCAAGTGCATACAAATGATCAGGTGCTCAATTTATACTTAATTGCTGGCAACTCAATTTACCTCAAAAAGGTTCTCTTCTATATGGCATTCATGGACCTCAGCACTGCCTTTGATAAAGTTACTAGGTCAATATAATGGCAGTGTCTCAGGAAAATGAATTGCCCAACTGAATTCATACATGTCCTTTCTTCTCTCCATGCACACAATTCCACATGTATTGCTTCTGGTTTTGATGGGCACTGTACACCAACGTTCCCAGTGAAGACTGGAGTTCGCCAGAGCTGTGTCCTCACACCTCTGATGTTTCCCCTCTATGTTAATGGCCTTACTGATTACTTAAATAATTGTAATGCAGAAACCCCTCATTTTGGGGCAGGACTTTCTCGCATCTTAGCATACGGAATATGCAGATGTCACCATGCTGCTGGCAAGGACTCTGTGTTCACTCCAAAAACTGCTGGATGCCTATGATATATTTATGAGGGATTTAGACTTGTTGACCAACATGTCCAATTCTACAGTTCTAGTATGTAAAACAAAGGGTTTTTGGAAAATGCTAAATCCTTGTCTTTTTCGATAGAAGGAAAAGGTTGCAAATTGTGGAACATTTTGACTATTTGGGCATCCCTTTTTCTGAGGGTTTTGACAGAAATGTCCATATTGGAACACAAGCATCGAGCATATTGCAGCATATCAGGGGGACTGCTACTTCCTAGAAAGCTTAACCTATAGAAATTATGTTCCGTGTATACTCAAAGGCAAATCAAAGAAGTAGCTATGCATGGGGCGAGCATATGGGGGTTTTGCAATATCTCACTCGTAATAACATTGGACCACTGATTCATGAAACACATCCTGGGCATATCTATGCCCAACTGCACAGTGCATAACAAGCAGGTTGTTTCATTTCTTGAAGATGTTCTAGGACTGGAACCAATCAGGGTATGGTTAAGGATATGGTCTAGTGACACGACAGTCTGACCATATAAACACTAACAACTTCATAGGTAGGGAAAGAAACAAACTGGGAATCCCATGGGTGTCCTACATACTGAAATCTTTAAAGGAGGGCAGTTTTGCTTCCCCCTTTTCAATCGTAGGGTTCTAACAAGAACACTGCCTTGTACATGTATGGCCATTCTATCTTTAAGAAGAATCCTCTATAAATAAAATGTGGGTATTATTAAGCCTGCTAATAGAGCACATATACTCCTGGCTGATGGTCAGCTGCCCGGTTACATGATGTGACCCAAGACTAGAACTGAATGGGGTCTCATCACTATAGTGTCTTTTTGGCTTAATGTGATTACTGTGAGGTGGGTAGGGGATAGATATGCCAATAAAAGCTGTAGGATTTGCAATGGGGCAACTGAAGATTTCCTACATCTGTTATTCTTCGGTCTCACCTACGTTAAACCCTGTCAGCACTTGTTAATCCTGTTGCACAAAGGTCTGAATTTTAGGAAATGTAAACCAGCTCTAGTCTTTCTGTTAACGGCAGAGGCACCACTAATAGCCAAACATTGTTGAGTTTTCTTAGATGTTCATTGAGAAATAGAGAGTCTGTTTTAGTTGTGGATTACTTTAAATGGTGCTCTCATGAAATAGGCCCTCTGTTTAGCGAAACACTTGACACACAGAGAGTTGGTACCAGAGGAACGTAGAGGTCTAGAGGGAGAGTATTTAGTAAGAGCAAGTTGCAGATAGTGTGGTCCCTGGCCCCAGGCAGCCTTATGGATGAAGCTGTCATGCGCCCGACCGGATGGAGGTTGTGGCGGTGGTTCCGATGGAGTGGCCATTAGATTTCCACACGTTTCCTTGCCCTTGCACAGGTGGCAGTCTAGTCTATCTCACATTTCTACGTGGCGATGTCGCTCGTAGCGGGGAAGTATTACTTCCGGATTTCCCCGGCTGCCGGCGCGTTGCAACGTCTGAGTTACCGCTTTGCTTTCCTTGTTGCTATACGCTAATGATTTCTTCTTTCAGTTCTGTTTATCTTTCTCTCCCTCTTGGGGTTCCTTTGCGTCCCCCGTTCTCGCTTTCTCCTGCCTAGCTACGTGGTTCCTTCCACGCTGCTCTCTGTTGACTCCTTCTCTATGTCCGCCTCCCGTTCAGGCTCCCTCTCGCAAACCATTTCCCTTTTCATTCTTCTCTTATCCTTGGGCTGTCTGGGTCCTCCAATTTCCGATGCCCTGATCCATCTGGGTACATGCAGTGACCGGTCCGGACTTTTTCTGGCCTCCGGACTCCACCAAGACAGCACGTTAACATCAGCAAAGGTTTTTTTTCTTGTCATTGGCTTTTTCTTGTGTTCACCCGCCTTCGGTGATGGGGCTGCCGTGGCCACAGCTCACCGGTGGCCGCTGTGGCTTCACACCGCGGAAGGGATTCTGCATCGAGCCTCTATCAATATTGAGAATCCCCCAGATACACCACAGACTCCAGTTCAACAGGTGATGAGTCGGAGGAGGGAAGTGGGATAGACGGCTCCGATACTTATTTCGACAGTTGTGACAGTTTGCAACGCCCAATCATGGCTACCCCAGAACAGATCCAAGAGCTTGTCGGGGCTATACAGAAACTTTCAAAAGAGGTACAATCCTTGAAAGTGGAAAACCAGACACTACAGCACGTCTCCCAAGAAGTCCAGACCTTAAAGGCTGAAAACGTTGTCCTCAAACAACTTATAGCCGCAAGAGAGCACCCGCAGAGTCCGGAATTGCCATGAATGCGATTATCGTCTGGAAAGTTCGACGGGTCTTCCATGAAGGTGAAAGAATTTCTCGACTCTTGTCAGCTATACTTCACGTACAGACCTAACCTTTTTGCAACTAGTAAAGCCAGGGTAGGTTTTATGGTCTCGAATATGGTGGGCAAAGCCTTGTCTTGGGTCAGTCTGCTAGTGATAGGTGAGGATCCTGCACTCCAAGAATACGAGGAGTTTTGCAACTTAATCAGACAGACCTTTGAACGTCCTGAAACCACCTTCTCCATATGTGAAGATCTTTTTGATGCTCATCAGGGCTCCATGGATGTGTTGACTTACATCTCCAATTTCAAAGCCTTAGCGGCTCAGGCAGGCTGGCCAGAAAGAGCTCAGTATGCTATTTTCAGAAGAGGTCTGAAGGAGGACATCAAAGATGAGCTCGCCCGAATGCCGAGACCCCCTACTCTCACAGAATTATTCTCTGCTGTTCTTCAAATAGAACACTGATTGGTTGAACGGAAGAACGAATGACGCAAGTACAAGAACCGGTCCCTTTTTGGTGGTCCTTCACCGACAGTGCTTCCCTCTTCCTCCACCCTCCCAAAAGATGAACCCATGCAGATCTGAATGACCCGAGGCCCACTTACCAGTGAGGAGCGGCGACGTCGCCGAGAAAGAGGATTGTGCGCCTATTGTGCATCAGAAAAACACTCTATTAATAATAGTGAGGAACTAGCATCATGTCGGTCGGGAAACGAACATCCTCGGAGTTGACAGGGACAAACTACCGAGGGACCAAATACTCTTCACGTCCCTATGTTTCTCTATCGGTCTCTTCTCCTACACAAACCAGCACCGAAGACTCCCGATTGATGGTGATTACGGTTCAACTGAAGATCAATGGCAACTGGGTTGAGGCTTTGGCTCTACTAGATTGTGGGGCAGCCGGGAATTTCATGGATATACATTGGGCAACCAAAATGGGAATCAAGCGGATCGAAAAGCTAGAAGATCAGAAGTTGGAAGGGGTAGATGGCACCCCATTATCTTCTGGACCAATCACACATTCGACCGAAGAACTACATCTCAAGATCTTTCAGCACTCAGAGAAGATTGGGTTTGATATCATAAGAGCAGCACACTTCCCCATTATCCTTGGAATCTCTTGGATTCATCGCCATAACCCCTGTATTGATTGGACCAACAACTTATTAGCCTTCGAGTCAGAATACTGCAAGAAACAGTGTAGCCTGCACTCATGCTCGGTCAATATTCAAGCCACCAACTCGACCTCAGCTCTTTCCGTAGGTATCCATTCCTTACCGACAGAGTACATCAGATTCCAACAAGTCTTCAATGATCAGACTACATTGGAGTTACCCCCTCACAGACCGAAGGACTGCGCCATCGATCTTGTCCCCAGAGCTTTGGTACCATTTGGGCACATGTTCTCACTTTCTCAATCTGAAAGACAGGCCCTCTGGTCGTATTAGGACAGCAATCTGCTTAATGGATTGGTGCAGCCTTCAAAGTCCCCCGCAGGGGCCCCTCTATTCTTCATTCCAAAGGGGGATTCCACCGAACTAAGACCCTGTATCAATTTTCACGGGTTGAGCAAGGTCACCATACGGGATAGATACCCGATGCCACTCATATCGGACATCCTTGAAGCAGTACAAGGAGCCAAGATTTTCACTAAACTCGATCTACGCAGTGCGTATCACCTCCTCTGTATTCGAAAAGGGGATGAATGGAAGACTGCTTTTCGCACCACTTTTGGTCTTTATGAATATCGAGTGATGCCATTTGGGTTGGTTAACCCGCCAGCAGTCTTCCAAAGGTTCATGGACCTCCTGTTCTCCGACCTCATGTTTGTCTCTGTCATCATTTACTTGGATGACATTCTTATATTCTCCAAGGATCCAAGGCAACATACTCTTCATGTCTCTGAATTACTTCGTCGACTCCAAGACAATCATCTATATGCCAAACTCAAAAAGTGTGTCTTTGGCGTTACCTCCATACCCTATTTAGGACACATTTTATCTCAGGAAGGGGTGTCCATGGACGAACGGAAGGTGGCTGCTATATTGGATTGGCCCTCACCCACATCAGTAAAAGAGGTCCAAAGATTCCTGGGTTTGGCAAATTACTGCAGATTCATTCAAAATTTCTCTGATGCAGTCCTCCCCATCACTTCTCTCCTAAAGAAGAGTTCTTCTCCAATCCAATGGATCCGTGAGGCTGAAAAGAGTTTTCAACACCTCAAGACTCTTTTGTTCTGCCCCGATCCACTGACATCCTAACCAATCTCAACCCTTCATAGTTGAGACAGATGCCTCTGCAGCGGCCATTGAAGCAGTACTACTCCAGACGTTCGAGGGAGTAGAACATCCCATCGCCTATCTCTCGAGGACATTAATACCTAGCCAAAAAAAATGCTCCGTACTGGAAAGGGAACTACTGGCTATGAAACAGGCTTGTGAGACCTGGAGACACTTACTCCAAGGTGGGGGTCACCCCTTTACCATTCGGACCGATCATAAATATGTTAAAGTCCTTGAATCGATGGAATGCATCAACTCACGCCAAGCACGGTGGGCTCACCTTTTTGCCCAAAATGACTTCTGCATTACCTACCATCCAGGAAGTCAGAACGTTTTGGCGGATGCACTATCTAGGAAGGATACCGGTAACACCCCTACTGTTGAACCAGAGCAAATGTTTCCTGATCGGATCCACGTAGCAACTGTCAACACGTTCTTATAGCAGGTAAGACAGGCTACAGAAGGTGAAAAACCCTTCACAAATAAGGATTTCAAAAAGAAGGATGGCCTTTGGTTTAGAGGTCAGTAACTCTACTTACCCACTGACGAACTCCGGAGAAGGTAATTTGTCTGTGTCACGACGCTTGTGCTGCTGGTAACCTGGGAGTATCTGGAACACTGGATCTTGTCCAGTGTTCATATTTCTGGTTTCAAATGCGCAAAGATGTGACAGAATACATTCGGAAATGCTCAGTCTGTGCCCAAGCCAAATATCATCCCGGCAAACCGATAGGACTACTAGAACAGCCAACCCTTCCCACGCGTCCTTGGGGCATTGTCACTACAGACTTTATTGTCGATTTACCTCCTTCAAATTAATTCACCTGTATCATGGTGACAGTTGACACTTTTTCCAAGATGACACATTTCTCCCCATTACCCAAGATACCATCAGCTGAGGAAATGTCACAGGTTTTTCTTCGAGACGGTTTCCGTCTGCACGGACTGCCAGGTAAGGTTATCTCTGATCGAGGTACACAGTATGCTTCTAGGTTTTGGAAGGCTATGTGCCACCATCTAGGCATAGAAAGAGCACTCTCTTCTGGTTTCCATCCACAAACCAAGGGTCAAACAGAGAGAACAAATGCTACCTTAGAACAGTACCTTCAATGTTTCTGCAATCTGCAACAAGATAATTGGGTGGCGCTTATACCTACCGCAGAATTTGCTTATAATAACGCCAGACACTCTGCCATCAAAATGTCTCCATTTTACTGCACCTACGGACTTCACCCAAGAAGCATCCTTCCTGTGGCACATATACAATCCCAACTACCAGTCATTGATTCAATTCTTAGTACAATCAAAGCAGCCCATTCGACTGCTTCTTCCAGTCTCAGAGATATGGCCCAGTACAACAAAAGGCAAGCTGATGTACACCATCAGCAGGGCCCAAATTGGAAGATCGGTTCAAAAGTATTGTTATCCACCAAATACCTACCTCGGTGGGCCCTTCCTTCAAAGCTATCTCTGAGATATTTGGGCCCTTTTTCTATCCTAGCCAAGATTAACCCTGTCTCCTATAAACTACATCTTCCTCCCAATCTCAAACGCATCCACCCAGTGTTTCATGCTTCTCTACTCAAACCTTTGCTTCAATCTCATGGATTCTCCACATCGAACCATGGACATCTTCGGGCCACCACAGAGAGTGATGAATACGAGGTTTCCCATATTTTCGATTCTAGATATCACAAAGGGAGACTGGAATATTTTATTGGTTGGAAAGGGTATCCTAGATCGGAAGATTCCTGGGAACCTTTGGCCCACATTCACACCCCGAGGTTACTCAGGAGGTTTCAAACCTCTCATCCGGGCAAGCCGGGGGGGTATCCTTCAGACGGGGGCATACTGTCATGCGCCCGACCGCATGGAGGTTGTGGCGGCGGTTCCAATGGAGTGGCCATTAGATTGCCACATGTTTCCTTGCCCTTGCACATGTGGCGGTCTAGTCTTTCTCACATTTCTACGTGGCGACGTCGCTCGCAGTTGGGAAGTATTTCTTCCGGATTTTCCGGCTGCCGGCACCTTGGAACGTCTGAGCTACTGCTTTGCTTTCCTTGTTGCTATACGCTAGTGATTTCTTTCCCTCCCTCTCGGGGTTCCTTTGCATCCCCCGGTCTTGCTTGCTCCTGCCTAGCTACGTGGTTCCTTCCACGCTGCTCTCTGTGGACTCCTTCTCTACATCCGCCTCCCGTTCAGGCTCCCTCTCGCAAACCATTTCCATTTTCATTCTTCTCTTCTCCTTGGGCCGTCTGGGTCCTCCAATTTCCGATGCCCTGATCCATCTGGGTACATGCAGTGACCGGTCTGGACTGTTTCCGGCCTCAGCACTCCACCGAGGCAGCACGTCAACATCAGTGAAGGTTTTTTTTTTGCCATTGGCTTTTTCCCCTCTTCGCCCTTCTTCGGTGACGGGGCCGCAGCGGCCACAGCTCACTGGTGGCCGCTGTGGCTTCACACCACCGAAGGGATTCTGCATCGAGCCTCTATCAATATCGAGAAGCCCCCAGATACACCACAGACTCCAATTCAACAGGTGAGGAGTCGGAGAAGGGAAGTGGGACGGATGGCTCCGATACTTATTGCGACAGTTGTGACAGAAGCAGAGAGATTTGAATCGATCCGTGCAGCAACCGGAAGCCAATGAAGAGTATTTAGGGCAGGAGAGATGCGGTCCCTGTGATTGAGGCCAAGTATTAGCCTTCCTGCCCAATTCTGGATTAGCTAGAGGAGTTGTAGGGAGGAAGAGGGCATTTTCAAAACAAGGCTATTGCAGTAGTCTAGCCTAGAGAGAACCAGGGCTCTGGTAACATTGAACTTCTGGGGGAAAGTGAGAAAAGGGAGAATTCCTTTGAGAAGGAAGAGTTGAAAGTAGGACTTCTTGGCAATGTCCTGAATGTGAGAGAGGAAGGAGAGAGAGGAGTCAGAGATGACGCTAACGTTTCTGGTTTCATATGAAGGAGAAGGGGGAGAGCCCATAGAAGATGGCCAGAGTGTGGGGAAGAAAGATGGAGCAGGAGTCCCAATAGGAAGGATCTCAGTTTTGCTGGCATTGAGGCAGAGATCGCTGGAAGTGCACCAGGACTGGATGGCAGATAGGCAGTCCAGGATGACAGAAGAAGTAAGACAGTAGAGGAAAGCTTGAAGAAGAGTTGTGTGTCATCTGCGTAAAATTGGAAGTTAAGGAAGAAGGTGGAAATGAGGAATGCCAGTGGAGCAAGGTAGGTGTTAAAGAGCCAAGGGGAGAGTTTGGAGCCATGAGGGACACCACAGGTGAAGAGAAAGGTAGGGGAGGAGAAGGTGTCCATAATAACCTGGGACAGTTGATAACTTAGGAAGGTGGTCAGCCAGTCCAGTGCCCACTCCAAGATACCCAGGGTACCACAGAGCCGTTTTATGAGGATGGAGTGGTTAACTGTGTCAAAGGCAGAGGAGAGGTTGAGTAGAATGAGGCCAGCTGGAGAGTTAGAATCCAGAGATGTGAGAAGTTCTTCACAGGTGTTCAGAAGAGAGGTTATCCATGCCTCTGGATGCTCGGAATCCTGATTGATGGTCGTGGAGGCTACCAACAAGTACAGTGTGTGAAGTAAGTTGGGAGAATGCCAGTTTCTCCAGGAATTTCCTGAGGAAAAGGGTGATAGAAATAGGGTGGTATGTGGCTGGACAAGTGGGGTTGGCTGAGGTTTTTTCAAGAGGGGCGCACAAGGGAGTGCATGAGGGAGGAGGGGAAATATCCAGTAGCAAAAGAGTGGTTTCAGAAATCAGCAAGTGCAGGGGCAAGAGAGCAAATTTTGTCCTTTATGGTTCTGGAGGAGCAGGGGGAAACCTGTTTGGAGGAGACCTTCATGGAACGGACAACTCTGTTTACCTCATCAGGTGTGACAGGGGAGAAAGAGGAGAGAGAAGAAGAAGGCGGGTGGGAGGTTGTAGGAGGTAAGGGAGTGGGGTAGGGGGGTGGAGAGGGACGCAAGGGTGCTCAGAATGTCCTGAGTTTTAGTAGTAAAGTGTGTGGCCATTGGGTTGGCTATTTCCCTGTAGATTTCAGCCATGTTGTTGGATGCACCAGAGACCCGTGCCTGGATGAGGGCATTTTTCTTGGCACGGATGGAAAGTCTATATTGTCTTTGGAGCAGGCGACAGGCCAGTTTGTCAGAGGGTGAGCCAGAGGTATGCCACTTCCGTTCCACAGCACTGCACTTGTGTTTCAGGGCTGCAAGCTCAGAGGGTATGAGGTGTTAACGCTTAGAGGCAGGTTTCATGCGGATCCTCATGACTGGGGAAAGAATGTCCAGAGTGTTAGTTATGGCCAGATGGAGGTTGCTGAGAGCAGAATCAGCGGGAGAGTCAGGGGTAGGGGGATATGGGGGGATGAAGGTGGATGCGAAGGGAGCAGCTGACACTCGCTTCATCGGATGCATGGTCATGAATGAGGTTGGCATGGCAGGAGGAGGTGCGTTCAGAGGGCCGAAGGGGCCCAGGTGTGAGGAAAAGAGAGAGTGGTCTGACCAGTAGAGAGGGGTGATAAGTGGAGAGGAGAGTGGAAGAGGGTGTCCAGAGTGTGTCCAGCCAAGTCAGTTGGACCAGAAGGGAGAATGTTAACAGAATATGCCTGTTGTGTATCAAAAGCGATGCCATTTTCTCTAGACTGTGCTATGGATCACAGCTGCAATGGTGCAGAGGTGTTATCCTCCAAGACCTTGATTACCGACACATGAACAACATTCTGCAATACACTTGATCTGCAGAGAGTAGGCACAATAGCTGTCTTTTTGAGTCCTCTTTTCAATGATTGTGCACATTGTAGGAAATTATGCATGTGTGCATTTCAACATTTGCGAGACAGAATGTGCAAATTCTCAAATTTCTCATGAACACTGCAGGAATGCTGTGTAAATAATCTTGTATTTGGATCATACTGTACGGCGCATTGCTCGGAAATCCCCAAATTGCTGCCCCAGGACTGAGACCAGGAATAGAACACTGAACCAGGTATAAATAAGCACAAACCTTAGTTTTAAGAGCCAGTGCTGGGTTAGGCAACATATGCCTCTCCTGATGTTGTGGACTACAACTCTCATGACTCTTCACCATTGCTCATGTATGTGCATGGATGTTAAGTATTTGAGGGGATCAGGCTCAGGGAAACAGCTGAACTCAATAATTGATGAACTGTACTTACTCACTATTTTTTCTGACTGGAGCTGTTTACTTTTTCTGCCACCCTCCACTCTCAGCTCTAAGACCCACCATCTTTGCCCACTGACGTTGGCAGAGAATAGCCAACAAACCTCCGTTAGAGAATTGATTGGAAGCCATTGCCAACGAATGGCAACCAGTGGCTCCAATGATAGGGAATTTATAGAGGTAGCGGAACTGTGGTAACAATAACTTTTATAGGACACCAAAGTGAGGGGTCTAATTTGAATGTAGCTGGTGCCAGAGAGCCAGAGCAAAGTCAATAGTGCCTGGTCTAAAATTGTCCACTAGCTAAGGGAAATGATCAAAGTCTGTGCCAGGGTGGAGAGCGTTAAATATCGGTGTGTATGTTCTACTTTGCTGAAACACCAGCCTGAGAAGGAGATTGTGGGGTTAATGGTGGCACAGTGGAAAAATGACAAGAGAAAACAGACACAAAGTGTGTGCAATCTCCTTCGCTGTGTGGTAATTATGAAATAGCACACAAGAACGAGTTTGAATATGCTGGAGGGGGAGGGATGTGAGGTGCACTGTAACATGGGACCCTGGGAAAATAGTGCTGTTAACATTACCTGTATTACAGGAATGACTAATATTTGCATACCGTGCTCCCATTTATTTTTGAAATATCAGCCAAATCATGCATCGTCTTACCGATACGAAACCCTTTGTCTCAGTGAGTGGCTACTGGTTTGTGTCCAGGGCCAGCACATTCAGGTGCAGGTACTGGGAGTTATGATATGATATGATATGATATGATATGGCATTTGTAACGCGCCTATACACAAGTGTTTCAAGGCGCGACGAGGCAGGGAGGGGGGAACAAGGGGAGACAGACAACAATCCTACTATGCCAGGTGTCATTCAGATCGCGCAAGTGCGTGGGTAGGGGGGACGGGAAAAGTGCAAGGGCGAAAGGGAGAGGGGAAGTGCAGTACAGGGTTAGTAATGAACAAGATAAATAATAAGGGCCAGCTGGTGGCAAGTGCGAGATAAGTGCAGACAAGTGCTGGGAAGGGGGGCTGTAGGGATACAGAGACAGTCCCGCAGTGCAGGGGTTGCCAGGAAGGCAGTGCAGGGGAGAGTGGCTGGGCCAAGGACCGAGATTGGTGAGTGGCCCAGTTGCTGATTCAGTACAGTTTCAGTGATTTAGCAAGGGAGAGGGAGAGAGAAAGCAGAAGCAAAGAGGAAGGTTTTGAGGTGCTTCCAGAACTCGTTGCTTGGAGAAGCGGCTGACCCTGAGGGAGTTGGAGGCGGAAGAGCGAAGTGCTAGAGAAGGAAGATATTTAGGAAGGGAGAGTTGAAGGTAATTTGGCCCCAGGCCCCAGAAGACCTTGTGGACAATGCAGAGGGTTTTGAACTTAATCCTCGCAGCCACAGGGAGCCAGTGTAGCGATTTCAGTCCTGGAGAGATACGGTCCCTGGGCTTGAGGCCAAGGACAAGTCTCGCAGTCCTGTTCTGGATGAGTTGCAGAGGGCGGAGAGTAGAGGCAGGCAGATTTAGATAGAGGCTGTTACAGTAGTCCAGCTTCGAGAGAACCAGGGCTCTGGTAGTGTGACTTCTTAGAAACGTCAGAAATGTGAGGAGAGAAAGAGAGTGTGGAGTCGAAGATGACCCCGAGGTTTTTTGCCTTGCAGGTAGGAGCAGGAAGAGGGCCAAGAGAGGCCGGCCAGAGAGCTGCAGGGAAGGAGGGAGTGGGTGTACCGATGAGTAGAATCTCGGTCTTACTGGCATTAAGGCAGAGGTTGTATCCATTCCTGGATAGCAGAAAGACAGTCAAAGATGAGGGAAGGAGAAGAGGAAGCCGAGGGTAGCCTGAAAATGAGCTGGGTATCATCCGCATAGCACTGAAAGTTGGGGCAGAGAGCAGCGATGCGGTGGGCGAGAAGTGCCCGATACTGGTTGAACAGCCAGGGAGAGAGGTTAGAACCCTGGGGGACACCACAGGTAGAGAAAAAGATGTCAGACAGGAAAGACCCCAATTGGACCTGGGAGGGTCAATTTCAGAGGAAAGAGATCAGCCAAGCCAGAGCCTGACCAGTGATACCCAGGTTATCACGGAGACGGTTGAGCAGGATGGTATGGTTGACAGTATCAAAGGCAGAAGAGAGATCAAGCAAAATGAGAACACATGGAATGTTAGAGTCAAGGTTCGAGAGCAGGTCCTCACGGATGTTCAGGAGAGCAGTTTCCGTGCTTCTGGCAGCTCTGAAGCCAGACTGATGGTCATGAAGGCTACCAACAGATTCAGCATGGAGATTAAGCTGGGAGATGGCAAGTTTCTCCAGGAGCTTGCACAGGAAAGGAGTGATAGAGATAGGGCGATAGTTAGCTGGGCAGGACAGGTCGGAAGAGGGTTTCTTAAGAAGAGGGTGCACAAGGGAGTGCTTGAGAGGGGATGGGAAGACTCCAGAGGCGAAGGAGTGATTGCAGAAGTCAGCAAGGGCAGGAGCCAAGGAGCCAATGTGGTCCTTAATAGTTTTGGAGGAGCAGGGGTGGACCTGTGTTGATGAGACTTTCATAGATCGGACTTGTCTCGAAACCTCATCAGCAGAAAAAAGGGGAAAGGCAGAGAAGGAAAGAGGAGGGGTGGCTGCAGAAGGCCCAGAGGATGGGCAGGGAATAGAGGGGGGGAGGTGATGGGAGGAGAGTGAGGACAGGATGAAGTGAGAGTCCAGTGCTGTACAGAGGTCCTGGGAAGGGACAGGAGAGGTAGAGACTGCAGCAGGGTTGGCCAGAGTTGAAGTTTAAAGCACCTCACTCTCCACAGACACTGTAACAATGTCAAATGATGCTCTCCTGTCGGAATTGAAACAATGTTATGCCTCCTATCGCAACAATTGTATGTGTATTGGCCTACGCCAAGTTGTCTAAACATCACATGCGAACAAACTCCATGGCAAGGTCTTGACCTTAGAGAAAGTAATGTAAGTCGCCATCTTGGATTAAGCCGCCATTTTAGGTTCTCTTGTTATATGGAAGTCACCATGAACATCAAAAATGGAGGCCGAATGACATTCTGAGTAAGATTCTGGCCGTTGTGACCTCCGTACACACGAATAATTAATATGCCTGCAGGCCACTTGTCGGGGTCGCAAACTGAGACCTTGTCCTACTGTTGACCTATGTGTAAATGTACAACTATATCAGCGAAACTAATTAAAATGCATATATTATAGGATTGACCTGGCAAGGAACCCATAGGCCCGACTCCTAGAATGGTTAACCCGCGAGAGGGTTGGCCAAGGGCTGGATAAAGAGTATAAAAGACCCAAATATTCCAATGTAGGTCTCTCTCACTAACGCATTGAACTCTCCTTGAAGTTCGTTATGTTACTCTGAGAGCCGAATAGCTATCCGTTTGTCAATTGACTTTGGTAACTGTTGTAGCTTTTAAATAAAGCACTTGTATGTACTTTGTAACCTGTGTTGATGTGTTTCTTTCTGGGCTTCCCGGCCTCATATTATTATTTATGTTTTCACAGTTGGCGCCCGAATAGGGACCCTCAAGATTGATGCCGGATCATTGAAGGTTGATGCAGACTATCAAACCGGGATCGGACGGTGTGATACTTCGGGCCCGACTGAACGAGACGCGATACCTCGGCAGTGCTGCACGATCCGATCCTTGGACGATAGTCGTGTGGTCTGACACGGCATCTTGACGAGGGTCCATTTTTTCGAGGCAGGCAGATTTGTCGAAACCACCAAACACAAGGTAAAATTTGTTAGGTAAGTTCTTTGGTAAACCGGTCCTCCTTAGGTTTGGTCAGGTGCAGTCGTGACCCGGCTCTTAATTTAACCCTGACAATTTGAATTTGGCGTATTGTATATGCAGACACAATTACTGACCAGGTAACAACAATTTTTTGTGAAATGCCTGGGAAATTGTCTAGCTGCTTTAGGGCTCTGTTCCGCAGCGATTGACAATCTTTGGAATTTAGCCGCCCGGCACCACAGGAGGGGTCGCCGGCATGTACTATGTACTGTAAGTATGGCATTGGAAGTATAGTATTTAATGATATTTGGCACAGACAAACCAGACATGCCTCCGAATTTCAGTGGCCAATCAATGGTAGTTTCAAGATCCCCCGTATTGAATACCTAGAATCGGTCTTGCTAAAAAAGAAGGCCAGACCTACAGCATTTGATGTTTTGCAGAATTGGAAAAAAGAAGCGTTGCAGCAGCTTAAAAGTAGGGATAAACATGCACGCCGTCATAAAACAAATGCCGAAAAGGCGTCGTTATATGATAAGGAAAAACATTTGGAGTCAGGTAAAAATATGGAAAGGGCTTTCTCACTCGGTATCCAGAAAATGTATCCCTCTAAAGATTTCCATGTTTCTGAAGAATTTATAGAAAAATTGTTAAACGAACGCAGGCCTGGTGCCTCTGCGCCACCTCCGTATGATCCTCTCCCGGGTGCTCTGCCCATTCCTGCTGTTGTTCCTGCTGTTATTTCTGTTCCCCCTGTACAACCTATTGTTCCTATTCCTCTAGTTGTTGTTCCTCCACCTATCCCGCCACCACTTCCTCTTGCGCCGATAGTTGCACCCTCATTGAATTTGCCCACACCTCTGCTCCCGAGTGGGTCTGTATTGACTGAAGTTGATCGGGGTGTGGGGTCAAAGATTGTCACTCGAAATACTGTTTCTGCAGACAAGAAACAGGAATTATTTGCATGGGCTAAGCACTGTATGGAGAAAGGTGATCAAGTCAACGTTTTTTCTACATTATCAAATATGGAGAATTTTCCCGAGAAAAATGTTTTTATCGAAGGTTTGGGGACTCATTTATGTGTAATGTGGGGTAGATTACATAATTCGGATCTCCCACAAGGGGTGAGGGATCTAAGTACTTTAGCACTTTCGAGGGATACAGAGGAGAAAGTACATGGTCATGTTGAGAGATTGTTTGAGCATAGGAGGGACTTTGAGAAATTGCGGGATGAGGATGGTGAAGACGACAGTATGGTAGTTTTGGCCCCCTTTCTGTCCCCTTCGAGGTCATTCACTTTGATTTTATTGAGATGGAACGGTGTAACAATCTAAAATATGTTCTTGTGATTATTTGTGCTTTTAGTAAATGGGGCGAGGCTTTCCCCGTTAAGGATGCTACTGCCATGACCACTGCAAAGACTATGGTAAAAGAATTCTTTCCACAATTTGGGCTTCCAAGGGTAATTTGGTCGGACAATGGTCCCCATTTTGTTGCAGCAGTAATTTTGCAGATATGCACAGCGTTACACATTGAAAAACGATTTCACTCAGCTAGGCATCCTCAAAGTGCTGGCTTGGTAGCGAGACATAACAGCATCCTAAGGAATAAGCTTGCAAAAACATGTGCCGGCACCAAACTGAAATGGCCAGATGCCTTACCTATTGTATTGTTAGCCATGCGTACCACACCTCAAACTAAGACCGGGCTCTCTCCATTTGAGGTAGTGATGGGGAGACCTGCTAACATTTGGGGCCTTCCGAAGCCCAAAACCTTGAGGGAGGTCGAGAATGTATTGCTTGTAGACTACTGAAACCAGTTGACTAAAAATGTGTATCTCATTTATCATCAGGTCCAATCAGCTTTACCTGTACGGTTTATGGGCCCAGGACACGATATTCAGCCTGGAAGTTGGGTCCTAGTGAAGGCCTACGAAAGGTCTTCCTGTCTCGCGCCTCGCTGGCGTGGACCCCATCAGGTACTGTTGGTCACCCAAACAGCAGTGCGGGTGGCTGGAAAGAAGCATTGGATCCACGCGACGCGTGTCAAGAAACTTCCTCACCCGACGCCACACGTTACAGAAGAAGCAGAACCCCTTGCTGGTGCTACAATCTCTGATCTTGGAGTAGCAAACAACGCTGTGAGTGCGTCGAGAATTTCTCTGAGCCCGTGGAGCTTGGGGAACAGTCCATTTTGTCTCCGCACTCTTTGAAAAAGTCACTTCTGGAAAACACTGTTTCAAGTTCTGCGACTTCCGTCGCCTCCGATACGTCGTTTCCCTCAGGAAGTGACGTTACTTTGTTTCCAGATCAAACAGTACCGGGTACCACCAGGTACGACCTTCGACGAAGCAATAGAACTACGGCATGGGTTTTGCCTGTGCATCTGGAAAGAAAAAGTCATTGAGAGTTTTTTCTCTTGCAAAAGGAAGTTTTTGTTGAAAAAAGGGATTCTGCTGGCTAGGGTTGGGGAAGGACTAAGAAGTCGCGCGACCGTAGTGTCGCCAGCAACGAACATTGGGGTCGTCGATTGAGAAACTACAATGCCTGCCACCTCCACCGCTGCTGTTCGCATTGGACTTGTAAATAAGGGGGTGACCAACTCGGACAACGAACAATGTGCCTGGGCCCCGAAAACGTATTGCTGTGTTGTGTTAATAATAATTGGAATTTGTATAGTTACTGCTGTGGGACTTTGGTACTTCAAAGAAATTTACCCTCTAAAACCTCTACTGCCAATTGAAATTGTACCTACTGCTTTGACTCCCTCTGTACAACTTCACACTCTGTCACCTAGAGACTCCCAGCATAGACGAAAGTACCATAATAACACTTTAATGATAATAATGAATTTGACGCATGCCATTTTTAATAAGAGTAATTGCTGGATTTGTACCCATTTACCGCAACACGGGAACAAGGGGCTAGGATGGTATATTCACCCTTTACCTTTAACGACTCGTTGCTATGCCTCTCTTAGAGCACTATTCTTTGGCCGTTGGAATGATAGCATCTCAGGGAACTTTGATGGAACTAATTTAAATGATTTTGAAAAACGTGAATTGACTCCCCTGGGATGCTCAATTTTTGCAAATAGAAGTAAACCTAATGTTGCTTCTATTAGGCCATCTGATAAACTATCTCTTCCTTTTCAAACTCTAATTTCCTTTAACATGGCTCCGATAGGCAATAAGGACGCCGTGCCTCCTTCCTACTCTTTTAATCATAGCCCTGATTCAGTCCCCTTCTGTGTACAAAGAAATGGCACTCAGTCAATGGGAGATTTTGAAGGTTGTGTGAACATTGTAAATTTGACCGGAGAGAACAGGCCTCTGTATGTAGGGGGGCCTGTCTATTTCGTTTTTGGTAGTTCAGCATTTCCCTGGTTGCCCAAGGATTGGCAGGGAACCTGTTATTTAGGAATCCTGTTACCTGGGGTAATTATAGCTAGTACATTGGAAGTTTCTAAGGCTCGCCCATGGCGGGACGAGAACGGAAATACCCCTGGACAAGTATTGGGAGATATAGCAAAATCAGTTGTGCCATTTTGGGGACTAGCAAGGGTACTGGAGAGAACCATCAACCGGACCACGGATATACTCTACAATATGACACTAGAACAAAAAGCAATAAGATTGGTAGCACTGCAAAATCGGATGGCATTAGATGTCATTCTGGCAGAACGTGGTGGAGTATGCAAATTAGGGGGGTCCGCTTGTTGTGTTTTCGTACCAGATTCCTCACCGACAATTTTCAAAGCAATACAGAACTTGCACATCCTTAGTTCTGAAGTGCATGTTCCTGTGGGAGATTGGAATATTAGCGCCTGGTTCTGGGATTCTCTACGATTCTGGGGTTGGAAGGTGCTTTCTGTTATCCTGGTTATTTTGGGAATCCTGCTATTCCTTTGTTGCTGTTTCCAATGTCTACCTAGTGTATGAGCAATGCTAGGGGGATGTTGTGCTCAAGCAATGAGCACAGTGGGCACAAAATGTATGCCCCAGATACAGCATCTAAAGAGTTTGTGTTACAAGAAGTTCTGATAAATGACCTAATGGCTATAGACATCACAGACAATGATTCAGGATGTATGGATGACAATGCATGGAGTTATTTACAAAGATATTAGAAATTATATTAGCACTTGGCATAGGCCAAAAGGAGGGTTTGTCGGAATTGAAACAATGTTATGCCTCCTATCGCAACAATTGTATGTGTATTGGCCTACGCCACGTTGTCTAAACATCATATGCGAACAAACTCCATGGCAAGGTCTTGACCTTAGAGAAAGTAATGTAAGTCGCTATCTTGGATTAAGCCGCCATTTTAGGTTCTCTTGTTATATGGAAGTCACCCTGAACATCAAAAATGGAGGCCGAATGACATTCTGAGTGAGATTCTGGCTGTTGTGACCTCCGTACACACGAATAATTAATATGCCTGCGCGCCACTTGTCGGGGTCGCGAACTGAGACCTTGTCCTACTGTTGACCTATGTGTAAATGTACAACTATATCAGCGAAACTAATCAAAATGCATATATTATAGGATTGACCTGGCAAGGAACCCATAGGCCCGACTCCTAGAATGGTTAACCCGCGAGAGGGTTGGCCAAGGGCTGGATAAAGAGTATAAAAGACCCAAATATTCCAATGTACGGTCTCTCTCACTAACGCATTGAACTCTCGTTGAAGTTCGATATGTTTCTCTGAGAGCCGACTAGCTATCCGTTTGTCAATTGACTTTGGTAACTGTTGTAGCTTTTAAATAAAGCACTTGTATGTACTTTGTAACCTGTGTTGGTGTGTTTCTTTCTGGGCTTCCCGGCCTCATATTATTTTTTATGTTTTCACACTCCTTGCCCCAGATTAAATAGAGTAAGTACAGTATGTGTACTAACATATCTTGTAATGTGTGTAGTATAACAATGGAAGAAACTGAAATGCATCTGCCAAATTCTGTATCTCACAAGAACATTAAACCATAACCCATACATAATAAGTGAACACGCAAAGCATTTCTAGGGTTCACCCTATTGAGGTTCACCATATTGATGCGGTTCACAACAGGATAGAACCCTGATTCCACATATTTATCAAAGGTAGGTTTTCAATCCAACAGCCACTGCTTCCATAGAGTGGGACTGGCGCCTCAATGCTCATCTGGTTCAGAGGATGCATATAGCAACTCCCCTTCAGAGCATACCTGTGATTAGTGCCAGCAGACAGCGGCATACCAAGGATTGTCTAACACGTGGGTCCTGAAGCTAATGTAGTTGGGCACACTTGCAGTGACATTAACATCTGTAAATGCCCACTGCTGAGTGTGCATTTTGCAGATTTTGGGTGGGCCTTGCCCACTCAGGCCCTACCCTGCCTATGCCTCTGCCAGCATGTAACGTTGTGAGTGCTTCCAATCTATTGAATGGCAAGGAGCCACCTAGTGGTGAATTGATCATCAGCATCTTGAAGGGCTGTGTAGGAACAGAGTTGAAGACACTGGAGCTAAAATAGTGTTGAGATGTTTGGACGATGTAGCCAATTCGGCCAATAAAAATAAACATTTTAATATGTTAAACTATGTAATAATCTGATAAAAATGAGGCATTCTCAGACTATATAGAATATTACTAAACACATGTCACAATCATCAGACAAAAAAGCTCAGCAAAATGAAAAGCTTAGGAAATCTGCTGACATGAACGTGATCATGCCATTTCAGCAGAAGAGCACACACTCATAAACTAAGACAAGTAGTTCCAGAGATGTCTCAAGGCAAGGGAAATAATGACACCAAATTAGCAGCTGCCTAGTTTCCCAAAATAGTGTTGCCTGTTTTCAGCATCTTGCACTGGAACCAGGTTGGTTGTAAATCACTATTCTGTGGCAATTGCTTTCCTAGATGTCAGAATCGCTGATCAATAAATTGCCAAATCTCTGCATCCAGTGATTCACAAAAAAAGTAATGATTATATTCTCACATTAAATGTGCTGTAAACAAGATGGGACCAACATGGACCACCAACATGGACCAGACTTTTTTGGTGCAGAGACTATCGCACCCAGAGAATGTTACCATATCATTTACTGTGGAATTGGTTTTCAATTCAATACAGTTATTGATATTTTTATTGAAGGCATTTCCCTAAATACTTTGTGCATCAATCCATTTCAATTTGCATGCAACGTCTGAGGCCTTTAAAAATCCTGGTAATGCCAGATCTGGATTTTGCACTATTGTGCACTGCAATATATCTACAAAAACGAGCTATTTGTATATGCATAGAGCTTAACCTTTGTCGGTTGTTAGGACAATTAAAAGAAATTAAGATGGTAATCGAACTTAACATTTCATCTGAGAAATATTAGATTGAAGAATAATTGTAATGATGCAATTCGGGTCTCGAGTTCAGGTGCAAACATCCAAAAGTCCTTTTGTCTTTTTCCTCCTTTTCTGATTCACTTCATTTAACAGTCTCTGACTGTACCGGTGACCGTTAACCCTTACCGCCTGATTACAAGGTCCCTTTGCGGGTTGGTTCTTTAACGCCTGCTTTTTGCAGGCGTTAAAAACCAACCCGCAAAGGGACCAGGGTGCTAATTACGGTACTGCAATTCGCGGTGCCGTAATTAGCACCTTCCCCATTCCCATTATGCCCTATGGGGCAAAAATGGGAATGGGGAAGGGCAATGGGGGAAAGGGGAATTACCGCTCTGCCAACCTTGGAATAGGGCGGTAATTCCCCTTTCCTCCAAGGCGGTGCCAGTAATTTACCGGCATGGACCAAGGTGATAATAGCACCTTGGTCCACTGCCTACCATGTAATGAGGCCCTAAGTAAACATTTAACCAAGACATGAAGTAGAGGGTCCCAGTGCTTATTCAATCCAACTATATTTTGAATGGCTGCATCATCTCCTAAGGAATACATTGGGATATGTATGTCCTGCCACCATTGTGTTAATTTAAGCGCTGGATACTGTATTTACTGTATCCCATCACATGAATATATTATGACAACCAGAAAGGATCAACTTGATAACTGGGATATGTTGGTTAATTACATTTTTTAAATTACAAATTGATTTTTAATACTAATATGTTTATATATATATATATATATATATATATATATATATATATATATATATATATATATATACGTTTTTTCACTGTATTACACAACCACGGTAGTGGCTGTGTAGTTATGGTTAAGTTGCTGTTTCCATAGGAAGAGCACTTTTTGGGCGGCATATAACTTCGCTCCCCCTGGACGAAACCTCACCAAACTTTGCAAAAAAAAGTATATGGCCACTCTGAATTTTTTTGCATGAGGTTTGGTCCGGGGGGGGGGCAAAGTTATGGGGGGGTCCCAAAATGTCATTTTTTCCCATAAACATAACGGGAAAAAATTTGCTCACGCCTACAGCCCGAACCGCTGGATGGATTTTCAACAAATTTGTGGCAGGAGCGCTGGCTTGGTCCCGAAAGTGTGCTTTTTTTATTTGGTGTAAATCCGTTCAGTAGTTTTTTTTTAAATGACCAAAACGTAAGGCAAAAAAATGAGTGATATCTATGTCCGGTCCGCGGACTCACTTCCCTGTTCGGTCTGCGGACTGGCCTCTGATTGGCTGTGCTGTCCGTGGACTGGCCTCCAATTGGCCAGAAAAATTCGCTGACTTTTGCGTAGTCCGCGAACACCGGGACACGTCTGCTGATTGAATGGTGAGAAAACGTGAAGTGCGTCTGTTTTCTTGAAACGCCCGCCATCTTGGATTCGCAGACTTTTTGGGGTTCGCGAACAGCGCAGTGAAAACTTAAAAAAAAAGCAGCATTTCACTTGTCAAACTCGACACACAATCTCTGGGGAGGTAGGGTGGGTTGTTTAAACAAAAAATGGGTTGTTTAACCCTCGGAAGGTCCGCAAACACTCTAGATGTCCTAGGACAGTCCTGTTGTGTTCGCGGACACTTCAGATGTCCTAGGACATCTGTACCTATTTCTGCATTACAGGGTTGGGGAAAAGCAGTTTTTGGATGGCTTATAACTTTTGAGCCACTCAATGAAACTGCATGTCATTTTGCAATTTTATTCTAGAACTAATCCTGAATGGTTTTGCAAACTTGTGTGGGATTCATTCAAGAGGGGACAAAATTAGAGGGGGGGTCCCAAAATATTGTAAAGGCATATAAATGTGGTGTCATTTGACGAATCTGCACATTTGGCAAAACGATTTTGGATCTAAATACAAATGGTTTTCTAAAGTTTGGTGGATTTTCTCAAGAGGGGGTGAAATTAGAGGGGGGTCTCAACATGTTTTGATGGCTTATAACTTTGTTGCTATTTGACGAATGTGGATAAATGTTTTGAGAAAGATTATAGACCAAACCTACAATGTTTGTGTAAAGACTGAATGGATGTTGTCGAGTGTGGGCTAAGTTATTTGACTATTGTATGTACATACATTTTGACACTTTTAAAAAATAAAACATGGGCGGATTTTGAGCAAACTCGTGAGGAGCATTGGCAAGGACATTAAAGCATGGTTTTGCAAATGTGCCCGTGTTTTATTTTTTGACAAGTGTAATAATGTAGGTACAAATGTCATCAGTGATATTTGTGATGTCATCTTTGATGTCCTGGGTGTTAGTCTTAGCAGTGCAAGGTGGTGGCGCGTGTTATGGTTGCTTAGTTAAAGGGACATTATTGTTAATTTGCACTAATAAAACCCTATGAAATTCAGCGAAAAAACTTTGTTAAAGGGACTTTATGGTTACAAGTACAACCAAGAAATTCTCCAGTTAAGGTAAGCTAAGCAACCATAACTCATGCCACTACTGTGCACTGCTAAGACTAACACCCAGGTCATCAAAGTAGTAGGCTGTCTTCTTCCACCTCATCTTCCTCAACCCATACTGTAACCACACAGCCTACTTCTGTGGGACACAAAATCCCACCAGTTAACTTGCAAGCAATAAAAGAGGCTGTTGATCCATATCTTTTGAAGACAACAGTCCTCTGTATATACTGCAACACACCACTCCAAAGGGGGGAGCAATTTTGATGTGCTTTTGAAGCTGTAATCAAGGAACATGACAAACACGGCCCCCTACCTCAGATGTAAAACACGTGCAACATATTCCCCTGTCCATTTGCCCCTCCATATTAGTGCTTGGTGCCTCTACCCTCATTTCCCGACCCACCTTACATTCTAACCTCTCCTGCAAAAAAAAAAAATTTCTAGACTCCATCTACTTTACATTTCTCAGTAAAGTACATAGACTCAATGGCCCTCATTACGACCCTGGTGGATTTTTTCCGCCATCGGCGGACTTTTCCGCCATGGCGCAAAGTCCCTTTACGCCATGGCGGATGGCGGACTTACCGCCCCATTCCGAGGTCGGCGGGGCGGTAAGTCCCCATTGACCCATTTACCCTTCCCCATTCCCATTTCGGCCCCATAGGGCTCAATGGGAGTGGGGAAGGTGTTAATTACGCCACCGTACACTACGGTGGCGTAATTAACACCGAGGTCCCATAGCGCCATGGATTTTTACGCCCGCAAAAAGCGGGCGGAAAAGTGACCATGGCGCTCTGGGAACTCGTAGTTGGCGGTAAGGGGTCGGCGCAGCTAACGCTGGCGTAAACCCCTTACCGCCAGGGTCGTAATGAGGGCCAATAACATTTTTCAACATTTCTATTAGCATTTCTATAAGCATTTTGTGTTATGCTAAAGGGGATAATTTGGCGTTAATCCTCCTTTCCAGAGAAGTTATATAACTATTTGTTGTATGTACATTTTGACACTTTTCAAAAAATAAAACATGGACGAATTTGCAGGAAACAAGTGCAAGGAGCCTTGCCAAGGACCCGAAAGCATGGTTTTGCAAATGTGTCTGTGTTTTATTTTTTGAAAAGTGTCAGAGTGCAGGTACAAAAAATAATGATATTCCTTTGGTGACTTAGGTATAGCCTGTGGCCATGGGCAGTGGCCAGATTATTCGGGCCATGGCAATGACCCGGACAATGTGGCTACTGGCCATGAACAGGAGGGACTGGCAATGTGGTAAAGTTTTTCAAAATCTAGATAGGTTTGAATGGGAAAAGAAATTCTGCTCATGGCTGCAGCCTGATGTGTTGGACAGGATTGCAGAATGTGCCCTGATTCCTGTGTGAACTAAACACATTTCTGGACATGGTAGACTCACCTGTACCATTGGTCTACCCTTCTTGTTATTCTATACTGTCCCAAGAGCATGCTACATGAACACATTCAAAAGACCCTGGAGGGTATTCCCTCAAAGCAATGTGGCAAAACAAGGTGCATTGAGGGAGTAACCTGCAACATACCATTGCAATGTGCACGTATGTTGGAGGAGCAACCAGTGTGTCAAAAGTACTACATTAAACCAAAAAAACAAAAAAAAAAAAACAAACGTGCAGAGCGTAACTCACTCAAAGTATGCCCTCAAAGGAGAGGCATTCTGCCATGTTGCTGAATGCTATTTTGCACATACGCCATTCCCAAAGTCATAGGTTTCTTTGTTTGGTAGTCGCACACCTCACAACACAAGTTACTAGACAAAGCAACCGGCACACTCAAAGTCCTTGCAAGGATAGATGAATATGTTTGGCAGGCACATGAAGGAGGATTTGTGCCTTGCCCTGTAATGGCTCACATATCTTGTTGGCAACATGTCCTTTGATCTGCTTAGACCTCTGCAACTTTGAGGTCTGGCAAACAACTGTATGATCACAGATCAGCTAAGGAAGATGTCACCCCAATGAAGCAGAGAATGTGTACTGCAAGCCAAGCGGCAGCATGATCCTTTTTATCCAATGCCAGTGTAGCTGGGTGAGTTAAAGTGTCCCTGTGAGCTTTGATCAGACTCAAGGTTAAAAGCCACAATTCTACACCGTCAAGACGGCACTTGTGATCACACATTTCAGGCACACCATGCATTTACTGGATGAGGGCCTTGTGACACACATCCATGAGTACAGCGAACCCTACAGTTTACAGATGATCCACACAGTACATGGGTTGATAAAATAGCATCATAGTGGGACATCCAGAGAAGTATGGTCACACATGAATGTCCCATTACAGCTACGGTGTCACAATGCAGTCTGATGAGTATGCCCTTGAATGTAATTACTCCCCAGACACATAACGATTGCTGCTGAGACTTACAGGCCGATTCATGTAATTCCTCTCAAAAGTGTCACACGCGGCTGGCGCACAGCGTCCCCGTGCGAATGTCTGCGCCAGCCGCGTGCGATAAAATCAATTTCCGCGCACAGCGTATTCATGGATTCTCACCTCCAAAAGCAGACGTGGAGCAGAGTGGCGCAGCGACCCTGCAGCAGCACCAGTTACGCCCCCAAGAACGCCTTCGCGCAAGGAAAAGCCATGAAGATCACAAAACCATTGCAAAGGGCTGCGCCAACCCTGTACCAGTTTACCTGACTGGCAAACAGCAAACGTAAAGAGGGGAACGCGTATTACGGGTGTCGGGAACTCGCGTGCGCGAGAAGTTTCACACGCAAACTGGCCTGGGGGAGCGTGTGCGTGTATTTCAGGGGTGCGCGAGAAGTATTACACGCAAATGGCCTGGGTGCATGTATTTCAGGGGTGCGCGAGAAGTTCCACACGCGATTTGCCTGGGGGAGCGTGTGCGTGTATATCAGAGGTGAGCGAGAAGTTTCACACGCGATTGGCCTGGGCGCGTGTATCTCAGGGGTGCGCGAGAAGTTCCACACGCGATTGGCCTGGGCGCGTGTATCTCAGGGATGCGCGAGAAGTTCCACACGCGATTGGCCTGGGCGCGTGTATCTCAGGGGTGCGCGAGAAGTTCCACCCGCGATTCGCCTGGGCGCGTGTATTTCAGGGGTGCGCGGGAAGTTCCACACGCGATTGGCTTGGGCGCGGGTATTTCAGGGGTGCGCGGGAAGTTTCACACGCGATTGCCCTGGGCGCGTGTATTTCAGGGATGCGCGGGAAGTTTCACACGTGATTGGGCTGCGTGCGGGTATTTCAGGGGTGCGCGGGAAGTTTCACACGCGATTGCCCTGGGCGCGTGTGTTCCAGGGGTGTGCGGGAAATTCCATACGCGATTCCATCAGGGTACGTGTATTACAGGGGTGCGCGGGGAGCACCACACGTGAATTGCACGTGTGGGTCCTCCCAGGTGTTCCCTCTACACCCTCCACGGCCCCTGCAGGTGGCTCACACCACAGGGGCCTACCCTGCACATGTCCTGCAGGCACCCCATCCACCATGGCCACGCCCCCCAGCCAACCCACATGTCAACTTGCACTACTGCCCACCAACGGATGTCCCCCTGCACACCCAGCCACCAGGGGCACCCTTCACCAGGCCCCCACCCATGTCTCCCACCCCCCCACCCCCCAGCACTGTGGGGCACCTGCCAGCAGGCCCCCACCCATGTCTCCCACCACCCCCACCCCCCAGCACTGTGGGGCACCTGCCAGCAGGCCCCCACCCATGTCCAACTCATGTTCCCCTGCACCCCCACCCCCCAGCACTGTGGGGCACCTGCCAGAAGGCCCCCACCCATGTCTCCCACCACCCCAACCCCCCAGCAGTGCAGGGTCACTCTCCACCAGGCTCCCACTCCTGTCTCCCACCACCCCCACCCCCCAGCAGTGCAGGGTCACCCTCCACCAGGCCCCCACTCATGTCTCCCACCACCCCCACCCCCCAGCACTGTGGGGCACCTGCCAGCAGGCCCCCACCCATGTCTCCCACTCCCCCACCCCCCAGCACTGTGGGGCACCTGCCAGCAGGCCCCCACCCATGTCCAACTCATGTTCCCCAGCCAACATGTCACACAATCTAGATCCCTGGTCCCTATGGTCAGCCTCCAAATGCAAAACACCCACCCGAGTATTGCATCCACCCACTCTTAATTGGCAATTACATGACAGAACACCAATTGCAAGTTCCGAAACAAACACATTTCCCTCACATACACCCAATGGGCGTCAGTGAATCTCAAAACCCATATCATGATATGCATGAAACCAATGAGATACAACACATTGAAGTTCACTAAAAAAATATGTATTAAACGAAACATAAATAGAATCAAAAATAAAGAAACAGAAATGGGAATGTACAAAAATGAAAAGAAGCATGTCCGTGAAAAAAAGCAAAAGCAAAAATCATAATCCAAACTAATGGTGTCCAAAGTCACTGTCCAGATAACAAAATCCAATGGGAAATAAAATTGAAAGCCATTGGTCCATGGTTAAAATGTGAAAGAAAAATACAATCCAACAGTGAACTATGTACATACGAACAAGCCAGGGTCCATTATCCCAACCAAAGAAATGAAACCTATCTAACTACACTAACTAATAAAATAAACTATATACAAAAATGTGGCCAATGTCCAAAAGGTCCAAAATAAATCCAAAAAAAAGGAAACCTAACACTACCTACATAATTATGTACAAGGGCAGCGGGCTAGTTTGACGGCTCACTTTTGGATGTCCCGGGCCAGGGCATCATCGAACTCCTGCTCAATGTCCCGGAGGTCGTCCTCCTCCATGGCCCCGAGGGTCCGCAGGGCCGTCTATGTGTCCACCTCCAAACCCCTGCGGATTGCCTCGAGGCACTCGGCCCGCCTCAGGGCCCTCCGCATGGAGTTCTCCGCCCTGACCATTGTGAGCTGTGCCTCTTCCGCCCGCTGCAGCTCCGCATCTATGGCGTGGCCCAACCGCTGCCACACGGAAGACACTCTCTGTCCTGGTTCCTCCTGCCCTCCGGCCGATGCCTGCCCCTCCGATGTGGAAGGCCCCGAGCCTTCATGGCTCCCACCACGTTGCTGTTGCTGCTGTGCCTCTGCCCGTGCACTGCCTCCTGCTGCCTGCACATCCTCCGTCGGCTGGGGTGCAGTCGTTGATGTGGCCACCCCTGCTGGACATCCGACTCCCGACTGTGGCAGGGATGCCTCCTCCACCAGCCTGGCCGCACCGTCAGAGGCAGCTCCACAGGGCACCCAGGTGACTGATGGGTGGGAAGATGGCACGGAGGACGACTGGCGCGTAGGGGGTTCTGTTGAGGAGGGGGTCATAGCAAGCCCCATCATACGGAGGAATCCAGCCTGGGTGACCTGTCCCAGCAGGCTGACGTGGTCAACGAGCCATTCGAGATGACGTGCAGTCTCCTCATGAAAAGACTGCAGGTCACCTCGCATGGCCCATTGACGCAACGCCACACCAGTCAGGACAGGCTCAACCCGGACCCAGATAGCCACGTCCGCAGGCAGAGGAAGGCCAGTTGTCGTGAGCTCATCCCCTGCCTGAAAACTGGTCTGGACGTAGGCATCCCTGCTGGTGCAAGATGATACAGGGACAGGATCAGGGACAGGATTGCACACAGGCACCTCCGCGGCGGCCTGTGCTGCCTCCTGTCCCTGGTCCTGCACTGCACCACTAGCACCAGTGGGATCCCCACCTCCAGACCCCGTCTCTGTTGCTTGCACGCACGGCTTCCTCCTCCACCAAACCCCCCACCAACCTGGATGACTCCGTGCCATCTACCCCCGTTGGGCCCTGTGGGGTCCCAGCTGCCCCTTCTGCTGCCGAGGAGGCCTGGGACGCGGCACCGGACTCCTCACTCCCCGACGAGATGACAACATGGGAGGGGAGCCGGACTTTTCGTTTCCGGCTGGCGGTGGGATCCCCGCCGCTGTGCTCCACAGCACCTTCTCCGCCCTCTTCATCAGTTGATGCTGCAGACAGGGAGAAATAAAACACAGGCATCAGGGCACTGTACAATGGACACATACAAACATGACAGTTGTACCTAAGTGGCATTGGCAAACCTCAGACATGTCATCACAATCCCCAACACACATGTCATTTCAACTCGCACACATGAGCCATACCACAGCCATATCGCAACTGCCACCACCATCCATACACATACAATAGCATGAGCAGGCAAAGGTGAGCCAGACATCACATGCAACACAGGAAGTGCACCACACATGTACACACACCACCACACTTGCATGCATGTGTACACCTCTGCCAAGTGTCGCAGTGTTCAGATGGGCATCCATGTCACATCTGCCGATCAGGCTTCCACATACCGCTGTCACATGCATCCATGTTGCATCACTGTTGCACCCTTGTCAAATACACACACATGCACATGTACACAGTGCTGATACATGCAGCTGAAAACAACATACATGCGTGACATCACGGACTTGTCTACTTACATACACATTCATCCAAACATGTGTGCCCACACAACTGCATTTGGCATGCAAGCCTACACACACAAACACCATCCATGTCTCACACATTACAGCCCTTGCATGTGTTAGCCCCACGGCCCTGTACACCCCACCCATACTCGACCCCATACAAACAGTTGTGCAACCTGCACACTACTGAAAAATCACCACACGCACAGCTCACAATCAGGATGCATGTACACTTACCGCTCGACTCCAGACGGGTCTGCCTCTCAAGGACCTGGACGTGAAGCACTGGGGATATGCGTTCCAGGACCCTCATCTGTTCTTCCGACAAGTGGCCCCGGCGCCCCTTGGCATCCGCTGCCTTCAAGAGGCGCCGGGCCTTGTTCAGGGTCCTGGACCTGAAGTCCTCCCAGCGCTTCTTGACATGTTGTAAGTCGCGGACTGCCACCCCCTCCGCGTTGATGGCAGTCACGATGTCAGTCCAGATCCGAGCCCATCCTTCCTTGTCGGCGCGGGAACTTCCGAAGAGGGCATCATACTGCCCCAGGAATTGCTCCACCGGGACACCAACTTCGGTGGCACTGAAGCTGGTGCCCCTCTGCCTCTCTGGCCGGGGGTTGTCAGTGGTCTCAGATGGTGTTTGCCCCGACATGACAACCCCAGAGGCAGGAGTGGGTGGGCAACTGGGTCCTGGGGCTGGGCTGTGGAGCGATGGAATCCCAGTCGGGAGTCTTCGGTTCCAGCAGGGGTGGTCACAGCAACAGCACCCCTGGCTGATGTGCAGGCAGCAAATGGCAGGGCACGTGGGCAGCAGGCAGTCAGGCAGCAGCAGATGGCAGGTGGGAGCGTGCTCGAGGCTCTGGGGGCAGTAGTTCGGCCTTCTAGGCAGGAGCGTGGTCTTCCGTGTGCTTACACGTGGCCAGCTTGATACGGAGTGATTTGGCACGTGAAAATTCTGCACGTCAGCGTGTGAATCGAGGAAAGGCCCTTAGCGCGTAAGCGCGTCAGCAGGCATACGCGATTCCATTGGACCAAAGGCCCTTAGCGCGTATGCGTGTCTGTGACGTATCGCTCACGGGCGTTGCTTTTCGTGGGGTGCGGTGCGTGTGTCTTGCAGGCGTTGGGGTTCACACGCTATTACTTCACAGCGGGTGGGTGTTGGCTACGCGTTCTTCTACACGCAAGGCAGACGGTGAGTGGTACCCCGCTCCCCCAGGCCCGATCGCGTGTAAAAACACCTGCGAGCCCCTGAAAAACACGTACCCCGCTCCCCCAGGCCCGATCGCGTGTGAAAACACCCACGAGCCCCTGAAATACACGTACCCCGCTCCCCCAGGCCCGATCGCGTGTAAAAACACCCGCGAGCCCCTGAAATACACGTACCCCGCTCCCCCAGGCCCGATCGCGTGTAAAAACAACCGTGAGCCCCTGAAATACACGCGCCCAGGCCAATCGCGTGTGGAACTTCTCGCGCACCTCTGAAATACACGCACACGCTCCCCCAGGCCCGATCGCGTGTGGGACTTCTCGCGCACGCCTGAAATACACGCGCCCAGGCAATTGCGTGTGGAACTTCTCACGCACCTCTGAAATACACGCGCCCAGGCCAATCGCGTGTGGAACTTCTCGCGCACCTCTGAAATACACGCGCCCAGGCCAATCGCGTGTGGAACTTCTCGCGCACCTCTGAAATACACGCACACGCTCCCCCAGGCCCGATCGCGTGTGGGACTTCTCGCGCACGCCTGAAATACACGCGCCCAGGCAATTGCGTGTGGAACTTCTCACGCACCTCTGAAATACACGCGCCCAGGCCAATCGCGTGTGGAACTTCTCGCGCACCTCTGAAATACACGCGCCCAGGCCAATCGCGTGTGGAACTTCTCGCGCACCTCTGAAATACACGCACACGCTCCCCCAGGCCCGATCGCGTGTGGGACTTCTCGCGCACCCCTGAAATACACGCGCACAGGCCAATTGCGTGTGGAATTTCTCGCGCACCTCGAAATACACGCGCCCAGGCCAATCGCGTGTGGAACTTCTCGCGCACCTCTGAAATACACGCGCCCAGGCCAATCGCGTGTGGAACTTCTCGCGCACCTCTGAAATACACGCGCCCAGGCCAATCGCGTGTGGAACTTCTCGCGCACCTCTGAAATACATGCACACGCTCCCCCAGGCCCGATCGCGTGCGGAACTTCTCGCGCACACCGTATAATGGCAGAGATGATTTTTGCTGAGAGCGAATATCCAAAATAGTAGTAATACCGCATTCCATCCAAGAGGCCAAAAAACAGTTACTTCCAAGAGGACCGGGACAGTTACAGCAGACCAAGAATGATAAACTTTATTTGAACAGGAACGTTTTCAGGGCTTTACGAAACTGGTACAAGGAGTCCAAATTTCTAATTTCCCTGGATAGGCTTTTCCAGAGTCTAGGTCCAAACACAAAGAATCTTCGATCCCCTCTAGAGAAGCAGATAATGTGATTCAGTAGTGAGAAATAATGTAGCACTAAGACCCTCATTATGAGTTTGGTAGATAACAGAAGGACATTTCTGCATTCAGTAAATACTGGTACCGCCTGTGGAATTCTGATTGTCCTTGCATATTTATGACTTTACTGATGGCAGTGCTTTAACTGTAGTTCATGAATGAGGGAAAAGTAAAATGAAAGAACGGTTACTACTCGTGGAAACACTGTTACCGCATGTATGTCAAATAGAATGTAATGTAATGTATGTAAGTTGTCTTGGATAGTACCCTTCTGCCACAATTGGTTGCCATGCTGTGCATGGCTTTGCAAGAAAAACAGGTGAGTTCTTTAGTGGAACAGTGGGAGAGGCGGATACAAACCCTGGGGTGTTCTTGGATGCAGGTCAGACGTATCCTTTCCTGAGCTAATCTGCTTACTATGGATTTTGTAAAGAAACATAGGTGCATGTTATCCACAGGGAATAGTCCAACATTTGATAGACTGCAGAACTTTGTATCTGGCTAGTGGCTGATCTGTTAGACTGTGATGAATCTTAAGGGTGGTTTGGTTTGTGTTGATTTGTTAATGGCTACACCTGGAGCAGTGGTCAATAGGGAGTTTGCATGTGTGTAGTGTGAGGTGGTAGGAGATACATGAGGAGTGGAATACTGTTCAAAGGCTTCCAAGCCAGGGGATTTAAAAATTACTGAGCCGATATAGGGGCAGGTTGCAGTTGACACCATTGAATCGGGGGGAAATGATAAAGACAACATAAAGAAATATATGGAGGAGGCACAGATGAATGGGGTGGCGGCGTTAAAATAGTGGGAGAGAAGGGGAGAAGGGAATCTGGGCTCACTCTTCCTGAAACATGGGGGACTTCAAAAGGCTGGACTCTGAGCTGCCGTATAGCTGCACAAGGGAGCTGCCTTATAGCTGCACGGGAGCTTGTTTAAGGCTATGGGTTGAGCTGGATCAGTGGTCTTGCAAGGACGGGCTGAGGCGTACCTAGCTGCAGAAAAGGAGATTGCGGGGCATGAGCACAGAAAAGGCCCAAGGGCTAGACAGCCCATTCAAGTTACAAAGAGACCAGAACACATTTGGACTACAGGCTAATTGTCAGGATGTCTGATTGGACATGAAGGGCATCACTTCCGTAATCTTCAAGTTAGCAAAAGATTATTGAAGTAGCTGAATTCAAAACTTTGAATGGGAGTTTTTCCCTTAATGTGCAGAAAGGATCATAATCTAACAACCCATCCAATAATAAGTAAGAGAAGGAGAATAACAAAGAACTGAAATGGTAATGCTGTTATGTGGCTGTCATATCAAGTGCTTATCAGGTCAAGAAAGAAAATGTATATGCCATGCCACAGTAAAATGTGTTATTGCACATGTGCCTAATAATAAATGTTTTTTGTAATTGTATTAATGCTTAACAAGTGACATAGTTGATTTATCGGTTTCCTTCTGATGCGATTGAATATATAAAGTGCCCAACTGTGAAAGTATGTAGTGTTTCACATTGTGTCTAGAGCCTGACATTTTTCTTGCATCTAGAGGTAAGTGGGCATTATGGGCATTATGGTATATTAGTAGACCAAGTGGTGAATAGCTAGAATAATGAGGCAAGATAAACGTTAGCAAAAAGGAAGAGTCAGGCAATTTCTTCCTACATATTCATGAATTGTGGATGTAATCACCCATACCTGCTCATTGTTCCTGTACAATAAATGCGTGGGAGTACCATTTTGCTGCCTGTAACTATCTATTGTGGGTTGAGATTTGTAGGTTTTGATGGTGTTGTGCTAATGGTCATGAGCACTAAAGGGAGTCATAAATACCAAGTAGATTCTGCTTCAGCCACACATTTATTTAGCAAATGAATTACTTATCTGTTGCATCTTTCCACTCTGCCACTGGAGGATAGCCGATAAGAAACACGTAACTTCCTCTTTACCCCTAAAATATTCCACATCTTGGTCATCACTGCACTGGTAAAATGGCTTCCACAGTCTAATTCTATTCTCTGAGGCAAGCCAAACCAGGAAAATATTTGATTGACCAACACGGTATCTGCGCTAGGTGCACCGCAATAGGAGCCAGTATACATTTCAACAATTTTGACATTACACAGGCAACTGTCAGCATGTACATGTTTCCCTGTTGTGATCTTTGAACTGGACCAATTAAATCAACTTGCAAATCTGACCAGGATAGGGTAAATCCTCTCTTCCATAATGGTGCTCTATGTGTTGGGGAGATGGGCTGGAATTGTGTATAAACCAAACACCCCTGCCTATACAATTCCACATCCTAGGACATATGCAGCCAATGAGCATATTCCTTTAAGGTTTCAGACGTTCTCTGTCCACCCCTGTGACCTGCTGTTATTGCAAAGATGCATGAGGGGATGATGTAACATAATCCCCGAAACAAAACAGGGACCACCTACTGAATATGACCTGAAATGGATTTTCAGACCAACAGTCTATCTTGTAATTGAAACTGTTTTTACTCTTCAACCTCTCCCTCAATTCCTCTCTACCTTTGCAATCCTCTCCTGTAATGGGATTATTTTCTGCATCTATCATATGATTGTAAAACATACCTACGATTATATGTTCCTTTTGTTCCTTAATCAAATCCTGATCATGTGTGTCAAAGCTCCATCGAGCTACTGGTTGATTGTCTGTCCCTTGGGATTTGGAACATGTCACTATATCTACTTGTATCTCACTGAGCAAGTGTTCAATGGGAAACAGTTCTCCCATGACTGCCCCAGGTTTGGCCAATTGATCAGTCTTATCATTCCCTTTCTTATCTTCTCCTGGTGTTTTGGAGTGTCCCCCTATCTTCCCGAGTGAATTGTCATCCCATTTTCTGAAACAAGATTCTTGATGGCCGGAATTAGCTTGCCATGCTTAATTCTGTTTTGCTATAAATCACCATCCCTCTCAGCTTTCATCCTTGTAGATATTCCACAAAGCCATTCCGGGCATAGTCAGAGTCAGTGAAAATCACTATTTCATTTAATCTGTTGACTACTTCTTTGGATATTGCTTTGGAGATTACAGCCAACTCTGCGACCTGACTTCTCCTGGGACCTATCATCATGTTTACTGATGAGACGTCATAATTTTTCAAAAACACATGTATTACTCCTACCACTAACTCCTTTTCAGGGTCATTACTCACATGATATACACAACCATCCACATTTACGGTTGGGAAATGTCTACATTTGTCTTCATTAAATGCTTTGTGTGGTGAAAGCTCAAATTTAATCAAATCAGTTTCCAATACTGTACTGTCTGTGGTTTCTACAAATGAACAATCATGTAATTCTGCAAGTTCCTGGCCCACTAGACCTTTTTTGTTCTGCCCATATCACACTCATGCAGACAACCTTTGGAATGCCAATGGCCATGAAGTAATTTTTGATTGGCTTACTTTTTTTCCGGATCTGATTTTTTTACTTTATAGAAATTGTAGAGGGTGAGTGCTGTGACAAATCTAGCAAGGTTGTCACTACTTCACCGGAGGAAATCTTCCCTCATGTGGCCAGGCAAAGGCAGAAGTTACCTGACTCTGACCCTGGTGATGGCTATATGTGGGAGGACCGCATGAGGGAGGATAACCCTCTGTGAGGCGGAGTAAACTCACTGGATCAGAACAGACCTTTACCTATTTCTTTCGGTAACACCCACTTGCCTTCCCCTCATTCCTGTATGGGATATTGTAATGTGGGTGGAAAATCTCCAATCATGACTCATCACCAATCTTACTTACATCCCCCTCTACTTAATAATATTGTGACAAGGTAGAGGACTGGAGTAATGAAGATCACTAGAAGCGTGAATCCAATGTTGAGTTCTAGTTGTTGGGCAAAGCTAACATGTGCCGGGAGTTTCAAATACAACATACCTGAACAGAGTGAGAGACCCAGTTCTCCTGGCACTGGTCAGGACACTGGAGAAAAGCAGGCTGCAGGGTCAAGTTGAGAGAAGCCACTCAGAGTGCCGTCAAGGAAAATAGAGCAGTGAATGGTTTGCCACACTGGTGCCATGGACAGCAGGAGCTGTCAAGCAAAGAAGGCAAAGATGGAACCAAAGAGCCGGAGGGCGCTCTCCCAACCAACATGCCAACAGCAGCAAAAACCGTGAAATGCGAGGGATGACGAAGCCGCCGAAGGAGACTAGTAATCCCAGAGAGAGATTGGGATGCCGGGTCACTTAGGGTTGATGGAGCGTACTGTTAACAAATCGTGTGAGCCCAAATAAGGGAGCTGATCAATTGATACAAGAAAGTAAGCCTGTTAAAAAGGGATCATTGACCCAGCATATTAGAGCTATAATTAACTGGATAAAAGCAAAGATAATTGCTGATAAGAAGTGTGACTCTGGGATTTACACCCAAATATGGAGCCAAATAAGAAAGCCTGGCAGGAGAATAAACCAGGCACACAGCGAGCCTGGGACCTGCACCCAAGTAATGCAATAAGAAAGCACTGGCAGGAGAGTAAACCAGGCATTGGAGAAAAAGAGGAAAAGCCCCTGTGTGTTAACTGTGAGAAAGGCATGGAAAGCTCAAGGGCATAGAAACACTCATTGAGCATGTGAGTTGTTGAACTTGATGTCAAATGTGAACAATCTGAGACCGGTCAGGGATAGAGACCCCCTCCTAGAACTGTGGAATTGTAAAACCCTTGAAGGGAAGGATCATACCCTTCCAGATTGTGGAAAAGTATAACACTAGAGAGGTCAAGAGGAGGACTGTATATCTAGAATTTCTGATCTGTGTAACTGGAAGAAACTCAGGGGAAGAGGCGGCTCCCTTGAGATTGTGGAGTGCCTTGACGTGGCATTGAAATGCCAGAGAAATCTTCCACTTTAGATCTTTGAGTTTGGAACTTTGGGAAGTGACTGCAGGTGTTTAGCCAAAAGATATCTCCCCAATTCACATTATATTGATGTTTGTGTGTGAGGGTCAGTTTAGGATTTTAGACGCAGGAGAGAGGACTATTTTAGATTTGGACATTCTGTCACTGATGTTCCTTAGTTTTGTTGAGGCAGGGAAAAACCCTAATAAGTAGGATTTCCCAACCCCCTCTTTTATTTTATTAATAATAGTCTTTAACCAACATCAAAGACGCTACTGTGTCTGAGTCTTTCTCTTGATCCCTTACAGCACAGTTTCAACAATGGTCCGCTCTCCTTGAATAATGGGGCAGACATTTTGTAATGCCCACACAGTTGTCAATAGTGCTTTTTCACATTCATTATTTCTGGTTTATACTTCTGACAAAGCTTTGCATTCATATGCAATGGTCTTGTTATTTTGAGTTGTGCTTCTGATACAAGGCCGCTGACATGCACAGGTCTGTGAATGCTATTTCTTTAATGAAATCCTGATTCTTATTTGGATAAGCCAAACATGGAGCCCTTGCCAACCAATTCTTTGTCCTAACTACGCCCTGTGCTGTTCCCATCCCCATTTCCAGGGTACAACCTGTTTCAGTAGCTTAGTCAATGGTTGTGTGATTTCTGCGTAATCTTCAATTAATTTTCTATTGTAACTTGTCATCACTGAAAAGCTTTTCAAACCCTTCAAATTTGTAGGATCCCTCAACTTTTGAATGGCTTCTCCCTTTTTCTTCTGTAGATTCAATCTTTGGTCCGTTAATTCAGCTCCCAAGAAATATACAATTTTTCTGCACCACTGCGCCTTCTGCAATGATACTTTTGCCCCAGCCTTTCATTATTAGCTGAGTGCATGTAATATTTCACTGAAATGGCATTTTATGTCCTCATTCTTAATCAGGATAGCATCCACATAAAACACAGTTCCTCTCTCTCAGCTGCATCCCGTAGGGCCATATTCTGAAAGATTCCAAATTCACTCCCGCTATTGATATAACCAAAGGGAACTCTTTCCCATGCACATTGTTTTCCTTGGAAGGTAAATGCAAATAGGTTTGGTATGTCCTTTGCTAATGACACACACCAATACCCAGCCCAATACCCAGCTGTCAAATACAAAGTGGTAATGACATTTTACCCTTGTATCTGTGCAAGACATTGGTCAATGAATGGAAGTGGCCACCTTGGCACCAGAATCCTCTTGTTAAGCTCTCGCAAATCTGCACAAAACCGCCACTGACCATTGGTCTTCGATACACCTAATATAGGTGTGTTTGAGGCATTGTTAATAGATCTAATGATCCCTCCGGACTTTACATTTTTAATGATTTCCACAAGTGACTCTAAACAGGCCCTCAATAGCCTATATTGTTGTACAATGACAGGTTACCTACCATAACCGTCTGGTAAATCAGTATTCCTACAATCAGATTAATCTCTGGCAAATACATCCTTGAATTCTAAACACATTTTCTTCAACTAGTCCCTCTCTTACTCATGCAGCTGCAGCTTGCATTTGTTCCTCTACCCTTTTAGAACATTCTGGAAAATCCTCCAGAAGAGGAATATCTGTGTTTTCCTCTAATTGTGTGGCAGCATCTTTTTGGACAGACGCCACTGTCAGGTATTTTGGCATCTCAGCCTCCACCTCAATTTGCTGTTTTTCTACTGTCTTATTGTCATACACCTGGAATAGAATGCAATTGTCCCATAGATGACAAATCACATCTTTTGGTTCATATGAAGTCACTGACTGTATTTTGAAGGCCCCTTTGGGTTGGAGTCTACAAACTCAGGCAGCTTATCTTGTGAAGTAACATAGCGTTCAGGAATAGTTCCAATATTTGTGTTGTTCAAATCTGCAGTATAGTATGATTTTTGAATTGCAATTCCTAATAGTGTACCTTCTTCCAAATGCATCTCCTGACATCCTTTGTTATTTAATAGTATCCTGATCATACCATCTCCAACTTCTACCAAGGGTGTGTACTCACATTCTAATCCCTGTTGTGTCCTGGCTTCATTTATACAAACGTGTGCCTGACTCCATAACTTGTGTCCCTTTCTGGGTTTCAATGATACTGTAAACTGCCTTGTGTATTCAGGAATGGTAACATCCCTTTTCACCTGGAGCTCAACTGCTTATGGCATTATTTGTGCACAATAATATGCTCTCCTTTTATTCTCAAATTCCTGTGGGGACAAAACTTTTGTATTCAATACATCCATAACCATGCTTATTCTGTGCATGATATAATTCCCCAGATAGAATTTGCCCTTAACTCTACTTACTGTCTGCACATTGTGTGTGATGCTTTTGGATCCTATTTCAATTTTTAGCGTGCACCGCCCTAAAATTCTGTGTCCCATATCCAGGCTGTCTAATCTGAATATTTGTCGATTTATTATGGCAAGATTTGGAATTTCGTTTCTGTCAAGCACTTGTTTAAACACTTTCTCATTGATGGGGCCAATACTGCCTCAATCATCTCAGGATACCCATCTATATTCCCCGGTATCCATGCCTGACCTTCATTCATGTGTATGTCTACAATGGTTGAAACATTATTTTTCTTGTTCTGATACAGAGGTGACGATGGTTTCTGTGTCCTCTTCCTCTGAATAGAATCTCAATGTGTTTTCATCCACTTGTGTTTGCCAGTTTGGCCTGGTAGCTAAATGAATCTGTAATGACTGTTTTTCCTTTTCCTCCTGCATTTCATCCTGGCACAGGAGGATGACAGTAACACTAAATACAAAGCCATTTTGAAGAAATAACTCAACTGCTCTTTCTGAATTGGCATGTGTTTACATTGCTAACCTGGCTTACCACTTTTTGAGGCTTCAGGGGCTTTTTCACCCAGGACCACAGGACACAATGTATCCCATCAATCAGCGACGAGAGGCGCTTCTGACAATTCATACCTAACAGAAGGACGTGTCCTCAATTGGAGTGACCACCACTTCTTCTCTTAAATTGTTTCCCTACCTTAATGTTAACCTCAGTAGCACCTTCCACAGGTATTTCCTTACCATTGAAATTATACACAGGGCCCTCTCTGTGTCTTAATTTTAAAGTGTTTTTTTCTTTGATTTATGTTATCCAGCATTTTGCTTGACATTGAAGTAGCATGTGCTCCTATGTCCACCATCGCAAACACATTGAATTGTTCTTCCACTGTGATAGGGGCATCATATCTATCTTCAAATTCCTGTCACGCTCACCTGATTCCCACGGAGGCGCTGGTCTGGCTTCGAGTGCTGATGAAGCGCAGGACTCTGAAGATGGCCTCACTGGTTCGCAGGAATATTCCCCTGTGCGTGAAAAGGGAGTATTACCTACTGACAGAACAATGCTCAAGTCTCCCACTCCCTTCTAACCCTCCACGATACCCTTCCTTGATTCCCTGTGAAGTCTCACCTTAGGGTCTGGAAGGATGAGTTCTCCATCCTGCTTCTGATGCAGGGGCGCGTTGAAACCCAATTACTTCACTGGATTGAGGTTTGATGGGAGTTCAAATAAGCTTGACTATTCAGGTAAGGCGCTGTAAGAGTTCTGTAGCAAGTTCAAAAGTTCAAGCTTAATAATAATGTTCTTTGTCTTATTGCAGCAAGCTCTGACGCTTATGTCTTTTTCCCCTTAGGGGCCGGGGTTCGGAATGCCGGAGATATGGCGCCGACCCGAAGTGAAACGTGCAGTTCCAGTAAATGACAGGTAAGTTCTGGATGAGCGTTCGGGTAATGCCTTTGCATTCGCTTATTCAATGTCTTTGTCTTTTTTCCCCATAGGGGCCGGGGTCCGGAATGCCAGGATGCGGCAGGACCCGAAATGAAATGGGAATGACCCAACAGGTAAGTCTTAGAAGGAAACTGAGCTTTTCCTATTCCCTTTCTTCTCTCACCTTGTGTTCTTGTTTTTTTCTCTCTAGGCTCTGGGAAGTGGCTGCGGATCCGGACGATCGCTGCTGAAGATGGAAATGCCCTGGAAAGGTGAGTGAAATTCAGCGCTGCAGCGATCGAAGCGAAATGCTTTTAAAATAATGTCTTCCCTTTCAGGATCGTCGGTGTGAAGTCTCCATGATGCAGCTTTAGCAGGTAAGGTCTTCTTTCTCTCCAATTCTCTCTTAGCAGGTGACCCAGGATGCTGACAGGCGTGGCTGAAGTCCAGATGCAGGAGCTGACACGGTGAGCGTCCAGCTGCGAGGAGCAGAACAACGCGAAGTTGCTGATCGGGCGTGGTTTAAATAGCTTTGGGGGAAGTTCCAGGTGTCCTTCCACCGATCAGGTATGTATCCTTCCCGACCACACCCAGGGGAAAGTTGTTCCACAGGTAAAGTAGTTCCATTCAGGCCTCAAGAGGGCCTGGATGTAGCAGCATGGTCTGCATCAGGTAAGTGCACCTTAAAACACTTGAACACATGTCTACCTTTATGAGCCTGGCGCCTAAGGCGCCAGGACAGGGGTCCAACATGAGCCTGGCGCCTAAGGCGCCAGGACTGTGTCCAAAGGGCCCCAGCTTGGGCCCGCTGGCACTTCCCTGGGGGAAATGATGCCTGCCTCTGGGTTTGCTGGGTCGAACCTGGCTCCTTGGAGGTAGGCATCATGACAGTACCCCCCCTCAAGGCCCCTCCCAAGGTTGTTCCCTCCGGGGGTCTTGGCTTGTTCGGAAATCTCCGGTGGAACCTTTGTATTAATCGAGGTGCGTGAACATGGTTACTAGGCTCCCACAATCTCTCCTGAGGCCCATATCCCTTCCAGTCAACAAGATAGAAGAGTTTGGACTTTAACACCTTGGAGTCTAAAATGTCTTTAACTTTGAATTCTAATTCCCCTTCAATTTGAACTGGGTCTGGAGGCTTGGACAGTCGGGTCCCTGGTTGTACTGGCTTCAAAAGTGATGCATGAAAAACTGGATGAATATGCATGTTAGACGGTAAATCCAGTTTAAAGGCCACGGGATTGATTATAGCCTTGATGGGATAAGGTCCTATGAATCTGGGATTGAAGGTTCGCGGGCCCTTGAGGTGTAAATGTTTCGTTGCTAGCCATACCTGATCTCCAACTTGGTAAGGAGGAGTTTTACTTCGGTGCAAATCAGCGTTTTCTTTATACTTTTTCTTGGCTTGCTGTAAATGAGTTGCAGCTTCTTTGAAGGCTTGGGTTATTGTGGAATGCAGATGATTTACTGCGGGCATTTCCAGGGTCAGAGGTGGATCTAGATCAGAGGTCCGAGGATGGTGACCATACAAAGTATAAAAAGGAGTTTGTCTGGTTCCAGAATGCACTGAATTGTTGAATGCATATTCTGCGATCCAAAGGATGTCTTTCCAAATTAACTCAGATTGGTGTAACATGCACCGAAGATATTGCTCGAGAGTCTGATTGGTTCTCTCGGTTTGTCCGTCGGTCTGGGGGTGGTGGCTGGTGGATAGCCGCACATCTATTTGTGCTAGTTGGCAACACTTCTTCCAAAAATGGGAGATAAATTGACTTCCACGATCCGAGACTAATATGGAAGGGAAACCATGTATGCAAACTATATTCTCCAGAAATTCCTTGGCCAAGGTGGAAGCTGAAGGCAAACCTTTTAAAGGGATAAAGTGGGCCATTTTGGAGAATAGATCCACAATTATAAGAATAGTGTTGTAACCAGCACAAGGAGGCAGGTCAGTTATAAAGTCCATTGACAAGGTGTGCCATGGTGCCGGTGGAATATCCAAGGGTTGAAGTAGGCTGGCTGGCCTTTTCTTTTGACCCTTGTTTTGGGCGCAAATTCCGCAAGACAATACAAAAGACTTTATGTCTTTTCTCCAAGAAGGCCACCAGAAGTGGCGTTTGATTTTTTCCTCCGTTTTAGCGATACCAGGGAGTCCTTCCATTAATGATTCATGATGATGCGCAATAACAAGTTCTTGCAATTCTTTACTGGGCAGAAACAACCGCTCCTGGAAGTAGGGTAAGTCATCCTTAACGGTGTAATGAGGACCCTTTTGACTCCATTCCAGTAAGGCTGAAGAGTCTAGAAGTTGTTTTACTTGCGTTCGGATGTCCTCAATAGTTTGCAATGAAGTTAGGCCTACGATTCTTTGTTCAGGTATGATTGGCACAGGTTCTAAACTCGAATTGGGTTCTTCCATGCCAATCCGGGATAAGGCGTCTGCTTTACCATTCTTGCAGCCAGGGCGATAGGTAATTACAAAATCAAATTCCGCAAAGAATAGAGCCCATCGGAGTTGTCGTGAAGATTGAGCCTTGGCCGTCTTTAAATACTGTAAATTTCTGTGGTCCGTAATTACGGTGATGGTGTGTCTTGCCCCGAGAAGGTAGTGACGCCAAGCCTTGAAAGCAGATTTAATAGCCAGTAACTCTTTGTCGGTAATTGCGTGGTTGATTTCAGGAGGAGAACATTTCCTGGACCAAAAGGCCACAGGGTGTAGTTGGTTAGTTTCTGGGTCTCTTTGTGACAGGACAGCTCCCATGGCTGAACTGGATGCGTCGGTTTCCACAATGTAAGGGAGATCTGGGTGCGGGTGCTTCAATATAGGTGCAGCGGTGAATTTGGTTTTCAGGTCCTGAAAGGCTTGTTCGGCCTCAAGAGTCCATTCAAAGCGTTTGTTTTTCTTTAGGAGAGCTGTGATGGGTTGGACTGTTCGGGAAAATTCCGGGATGAATCTTCGATAGAAATTGGCGAAGCCGAGCATGCTCTGAACTCCCTTCACCGAGCTAGGAGATGGCCATTTGAAGATGGCGTCCACCTTTCGCGAGTCCATTCGGACTCCTTGAGGTGTCAGGATGAATCCGAGAAACTCCACTTCTGTGGTATGAAAAACGCATTTTTCGAGCTTTGCAAATAGTCTGTGCTGGCGCAATTTCTCAAGAACTGCCCTGACATGTTTTCTGTGATCGGATTCTGAAGAGGAGTACACCAGGATGTCGTCGATATAAACAATGACACAGACGTCGATAAGTTCCCGAAGAACATCATTCATAAAGTACTGAAAGGCGGCAGGTGCATTGCACAAACTGAAGGGCATCACCTGATATTCGAAGAGCACAAATTTGGTGCGGAATGCAGTCTTCCATTCGTCGCCTTCTTTTATACGCACCAGGTGATAAGCTCCTCGGAGATCTAACTTGGTGTACACACAAGCGTCTTTCACCTGGTCGATAAGCTCAGGGATCAGGGGCAGAGGATAACGATTCTTAATCGTTATTTGATTTAGGGCGTGATAGTCTATACATGTTCTAAGGTCGCCCTCTTTTTTCGGCACGAAGAACAGAGCTGAGGAGACAGGAGACTTGGACGGGCGAATAAAACCATTGGCTAGGTACTGATCTAAAAACTGACGCAAATGTAGGTTCTCAGGTTCCGTAAGAGCATAAATCCTACTACAAGGTAGTTGAGCATTGGATACCAGATCGATTTGGCAATCATAAGACCGATGGGGAGGTAACGTGTTAGCCTGTTCCTTCTGAAAAACATCCTGGAATTCTTGGTATTCTGACGGTAGCTGTACAGGGGTGGAAGTTGCTGAGGCTAGACCCATAACTGGACTTCTTGGGTAACAAGTTGGTTCACAATCAGGAAAACTTATCTTCTTTGCTCGCCAGTCAATTCTGGGATTATGTGTTTCTAACCAAGGAATTCCAAGAATTACTTGAAATTGTGGGGCCTTGATCACATCAAACACGATTGCTTCCCGATATCCATCCTGACCCACCAGAGTCATTTCAACAGTGGAATGCGTTACCGGCCCTGAGGCTATTTCGGTTCCATCTACTGTAGTAATGACATCTTGGGTTACTTTCAGGCGGAGAGGGAGCTTAATCCTGGAAGCCAATTCACGGTCTATGTAATTTCCAATAGCTCCACTGTCGATGTATGCTTTTATAGCATGCAACAGCTGAGGCTGTTTTGGGTCCACGAGCACCATTGGCATGACAAAATGCAAGGTCAAAGAGTTTGTTTTCAAGCTCGGAAAGCGGACCCCTACGCTTGTCGGGCTAGGTCGTTTCCCGAATCAGTTGTCAATAAATCGTTATCAGTGGCTCCAACCACCTTCTTAGGTGGTTTAACTGGACAATTTCGAAGAAAGTGACCGGAAGTCCCGCAATACAGGCAAAGTTGCATTTGCCGCCTTCCCTCGCGTTCCTTCTGTGTTAATGGTCCTTTAACACCACCGATTTGCATAGGTTCGGATACGTCGGTACTCTTGGAGTTAGCGTGGGTTTTGATCGGTACTCAGGTTTCGTACTTGAACCGATCTGCTTTTCTATTTTGAAGTCTGTGATCAAGTTGAACCACCAAATCTATGTAGTCTGCGCAGACCTGGGGTGGATCTACTATCTGAGCTAGAACATACTTAAGCTCTCCGCGCAGGCCTCGATGAAACAATGTGATCCTTTTATTTTCTGGCCATCCAGTTTCCACAACCAGTCTATTAAAGGTGGCAACGTAGGACAGAAGATCCTGATTACCTTGTCGTAAGGATAGCAGTTCGTTATCAAGGGCCTGTCCTTGAGAGTGTCGAGCAAACAATCTTTCCATGCTGGCCTGGAAACCCTGAAAATTCTGGAGAATGGGATCATCCTGATTTACCAATGGAATAGACCAATCGGCAGCACTGCCACTGAGGTAAGATAATATAAAGGCTACCTTGGTCTGGTCGTTAGGGAAGGCCCCGGGTCTGCATAGAAAGTGTGAACGACATTGGTTCATAAAGACGGCATATTTCTTAGGATCCCCCGCAAAACGTTCAGGCGGGGCCAAAGGCATGTGTCCGTGTAGATTGATTTGTACCGGGTTATCCAAACCCATTGATGTGGAAGTATCTCCGGAATTAGGTAAAGGAGTGTGCCCTGCCTGGGCCTGCAATAACCTTTTGGCCAGGTCATCTGTTCTTTCCTTGGATAGGATCAGTTCTCTTTTGAGAATGTTAGTCTCCTGGCGCACTTCTGCCCGTAATTCCCCAAAAGCTGGGCTAGCTGATCTGTCTCGGAAGTCTCCATAGCGTCCGGGTGGGAAATTGTGGGTAGGCTTTGCGTTCTGTCACGCTCACCTGATTCCCACGGAGGCGCTGGTCTGGCTTTGAGTGCTGATGAAGCGCAGGACTCTGAAGATGGCCTCACTGGTTCGCAGGAATATTCCCCTGTGCGTGAAAAGGGAGTATTACCTAATGACGGAACAATGCTCAAGTCTCCCACTCCCTTCCAACCCTCCACGATACCCTTCCTTGATTCCCCGTGAAGTCTCACCTTAGGGTCTGGAAGGATGAGTTCTCCATCCTGCTTCTGATGCAGGGGCGCGTTGAAACCCAGTTACTTCACTGGATTGAGGTTTGATGGGAGTTCAAATAAGCTTGACTATTCAGGTAAGGCACTGTAAGAGTTCTGTAGCAAGTTCAAAAGTTCAAGCTTAATAATAATGTTCTTTGTCTTATTGCAGCAAGCGCTAACGCTTATGTCTTTTTCCCCTTAGGGGCTGGGGTTCGGAATGCCGGAGATATGGCGCCGACCTGAAGTGAAACGTGCAGTTCCAGTAAATGACAGGTAAGTTCTGGATGAGCGTTCGGGTAATGTCTTTGCATTCGCTCATTCAATGTCTTTGTCTTTTTTCCCCATAGGGGCCGGGGTCCGGAATGCCAGGATGCGGCAGGACCCGAAATGAAATGGGAATGACCCAACAGGTAAGTCTTAGAAGGAAACTGAGCTTTTCCTATTCCCTTTCTTCTCTCACCTTGTGTTCTTGTTTTTTTCTCTCTAGGCTCTGGGAAGTGGCTGCGGATCCGGACAATCGCTGCTGAAGATGGAAATGCCCTGGAAAGGTGAGTGAAATGCAGCGCTGCAGCGATCAAAGCGAAATGCTTTTAAAATTATGTCTTCCCTTTCAGGATCGTCAGTGTGAAGTCTCCGTGATGCAGCTTTAGCAGGTAAGGTCTTCTTTCTCATCAATTCTCTCTTAGCAGGTGACCCAGGATGCTGACAGGCGTGGCTGAAGTCCAGATGCAGGAGCTGACACAGTGAGCGTCCAGCTGCGAGGAGCAGAACAACGCGAAGCGTGAGTTGCTGATCGGGCGTGGTTTAAATAGCTTTGGAAGAAGTTCCAGGTATCCTTCCACCGATCAGGTATGTATCCTTCCCCGACCACACCCAGGGGAAAGTTGTTCCACAGGTAAAGTAGTTCCATTCAGGCATCAAGAGGGCCTGGATGTAGCTTTATGGTCTGCATCAGGTAAGTGCACCTTAAAACACTTGAACACATGTCTAGCTTTATTAGCCTGGCGCCTAAGGCCCCAGGACAGGGGTCCAAAATCAGCCTGGCGCCTAAGGCGCCAGGACTGTGTCCAAAGGGGCCAGGACTGTGTCCAAAGGGCCCCAGCTTGGGCCCGCTGGCACTTCCCTGGGGGAAATGATGCCTGCCTCTGGGGTTGCTGGGTCGAAGCTGGCTCCTTGGAGGTAGGCATCATGACAATTCCTTTATCATACATAGGGAATGTGAGTTGCCCCTGATCTCAGAATTGAATTATTTTAAGCCTGCTTGACTTCTTGCTAAGCAAAGGGGCATGTGGAATGTCACCATACCCCCTTTTTGACTATTTCTTTTTCAATTTCCCTGTCTTCTTTGTATATCTTTCTGTTCTGTGATTCCATCTGAAGCTTTGCTATTAACTGACCTCTCTACATAATGGGCCCGCTTGAGTTCACACCCAATTCCTTATCTGTTTTTTCCACATTACTATCAGTAGCTTCACTTTCCTCCTCTATGGCATATGAATTCTCTATACTTGCAGCAGTTCCTTGTTCATGCTGCAACACATGAGCATGTTGTGTTTGGAAATGACCTTGTACTTGTAATTTACCTATTTACTGCACCCCCCTAAACATTTGTGGCAAACAATATTCCTCTGGTGACATGTGTTGATGATTTTTCTGACTAGCACACAGTCTCCACATTTGCTCACCAAGCATCTTCACTTGTGTCTCTAGGTTCTGAAATCTTTCTTGGTCCCTAAAGGCATCTCTCTTTGCTCTAGGCCTATATTGATTCGATTAAAATTGCCTGGCCTGTTCTGGGTACTGTGGTTACCATAATTTAGCTGGCTTTGGCAAGTATTTACCCTGAATTCCTGGGACAGGGGAGGGAGAGAATGTGGGGATACTCTCTGTCCATAACCCCCTTGTACTGTGGCTTGGGTATATGAGTGTGGGCTATATGTCATATTATGTCTTTCATTAGGCAGATTTAGCTCCCTTTGTTGAATCCCAGTTTCAATGTACCTATCTACATATCTTGATTCCATTTGATTCATGTTCCCATATGTCATTGTTTTAGGATTTAATCTACTTTAAGTTCCCAATGCCTGATATTGTCCATGAGGCAGTTGACTTTTGGTGCTACTTGTTTCTGCTATACTGAACGGAAAACTTTGTTGAGGTGAGCTTCTTAGCTACTGTTAGCTTACATAGGTAAACTGATCCCTGGGATTAGTAGATTCAAACATTGGCATTGGTGATGTCATACTCCCTGTCTTGTCCCTTCCTTGCATTGGCAATTCCTTCTGATGTTGTGTTTTGTTATTTCTTGGCTTTCCGGTCAACAATGACATATTCTTCCCTGACTTAATTTCTGCAACTGTATGGCAAGCTACCCCTCTTTTGTTCTGCTTTTCTGTTCTTTTCCTTAATACTTTGTGTGGAAAATGGCTTCCCACACCTTCATAGATTGATCTAATATCCACTGAATACTCTTCTCATTTGAGAAATCATGTGATAACTGCACTACATTCTGCTGATGGAGAACATAAAAATATGTATTTCTTGAAATCTATTGGATTAACGTAACACCCCGCATAAAATCGTAAAAAAGCACAATTTTTAGAGTTTCTAGACATTTCCTAGGGGATTTGTTTGAGTCTGATGACAATGCATAAGCCGCTCTCTTCGATTCCTGCACTGATTTGTAGAGGAAAAAATATCACCTTGCCTCTTTTTGGTATTCCTTGCATGGAAAAAAAATTGCTGTTCGTTTAGATTACGCAAAAATTGAGCATATGGCTGATCAACTCTCCAAAGGAACAATCAATTGTATTGCTCTTTCAAAACATTTAGTGTTTGATACATTTGTATAACCTGATAAAACTGTTCTTCTATAGACCTATTATCATCCTTTGTAAATGACGATTTTGTGTAATGTTTTTATGTAATGATTTTTCTAACGCTTGAAATTGGGGTCATTGTACATCCTACAGACATGGGTCTGGTGTCATTCCGTTCCACATTTCACCCACTTTAATGCTATACTGTCCAAATATGCAATTCCTAAATCGATTGAAGTCCATTCACTGGAGTTCATTCACTGATCAAGCTGTGTATAAGTGAATATTTTGTGTAACGTTTCATATGAGTCTTGTGGCATTTGTTCCCCATGCATCCAACTTCAATGGTATGCTGTCAAAATCTACAATTCCTAAGGCATTTGAAGGTTATTAACTGGCATTAACTGATGAGGTTTTGTGATGAACTTGTGTAAGTGATAAGTGATGGTACCATAACGCTTTGAATTGGGGTCTTTGCATTCCCTAAAGAATGGTTCTGCTGTCATTCTGTCCCACATTTCTCCAACTTTGCTGGTATACAGTCAAACTTTCCAATTCCCAAAGGGGGGGGGTGCAAACAAAGGGAGCCCTTGGTGGAGGATCCCTAAAAACATCCAAGCCAGCGAGTTCAATGTGCAGCAGTCATCAGGGGGGTTGAGAGAAGCCCCCCTAATGGTATTTTAGGTGATCTCATAACTTTAACTAGGTCTACGTTTCTCACATTTTCTTGTGAGGGCTCATAGCCTTGAGATCTGTGTGTAGCTATGTCTGCTCTCTTTTAAAAATCACCTGTGTCTCCATCAAATATGTAGGAAAAAATGGTCTGACTCATCCTTTTTGCTAATGTTTATCTCGCATTGGGAAGCTAGCTTTGCACCATCAGACCTAGTACTGACTGTACTTCCCATCCATAATGCCCATAGACCTCTAGATGCAAGAAAAAGGACATAATCTAGACACAATAAGAACCACTGCACACTTTCAAAGTTAGGCACTTCATATATTCAATCTTATCAGCAAGAAAAAGATAAATCAACTATGTCACTTATTAAGCACGAATACTATTACTTAAACACATGTATCATAAGGCACATGTGCAAGAACACATTTTACTTTGGCATAGCATGGCATAGCATGGCATAAGGATTTTTCTTTTTTAACTGGGAGACCCTCCCTGATAATCATTTTTTATGAAAGGGGAGGGGTTGTTAGCCTATGACCTCTTCTGCAATTAAAGGGACAAACTCCCATTAAAATTTTGAATTCAGCTTCTTCATTAAATAATCTTTTTGTACATTAAAGATTAAGGAAGTGATGCCCTCTGTTTCCATTCTGACACCCTCCCAATTAGCCTGTAGGAGCGGTCCTTACTAATTGTTGACTTATTTTTACTCACCTTTCAAATGATTTCTGGTCTCTTTCTAACTCGGATGGGCTGAGACCTTTTTACAGGAGAAACACACGTATTTGTGCTCATTTTCATAGCATGTAATGGTTATTAGCTATGAACTGAAGGTGACCATCTAGGGATGGCAACAGGATGGTGGCACTGTTGTGGCATGTAGCATGTGTGGGTTACTTGAAAGTGCCCATTCTACCCTAGAATATCAGGTAGGACATTTGTATCCTGATTTTCTTAGCCCACCGTTACAATAATGGTGTGTGCTGTGTATGTGTGTGTACCCGTGCCACCACCATGCACTACTAAGACCAACACCCAGTCTATCAAAGATTATATCACAAATGTCATTGATGACATCACTGATAACATCACATATGTGGGCCACTTCTTTGTGTTCACTGACATGTCTGGCCAGTTGTTTTTGTTCAATGACAGTAAGAATTGTATCATTGTAAAGGTACTTTATATCTAAATGTTAGCCCTGTCATATGTTGTTAAGGTACTTTCTTTAGGATATGGCCTGAGCTCATGGTACGAAATAAATGTGTATATATGACAATAAGCTCTAATCATATTGTCATTTTCTAGTGATGTTCTTCCTTTCCTCCATACTGGAATTTACCTGTATGTGCCTCAGATTCCTATTCATTGTGGTTCTTCATATGTATTGCTTGTACTAGCAAATGTGTGTAGTGAGTCTTGTGTTGGTATTGTATTTAGGGATGCATCCAACTCATTTACCAATATTTTGTACTGCTTTTTAGTGTGTTTGGCTAAAATGTAGGTGTGCTACCAAGTTGTTAACTGATCTGTATATCTGGGCATTTCCAACATGCTCTATGATCTCTGTCTGCTTGGCTGCCTCGTGCGATTCTACTGTTGCATAGTGCATTACTCTCTTCCATGGTGTCCTCTGGCTCCCTCCATCCCCTCCTCCTCTTCTCTCCCCCATGGCTCTTTCCGTCTCCCCTATATTTTCTAACCACTTCTCCATCACATATCTTCCCTCTCTCACTAAGTCTGGAAGGAAGAAACTAAAAAAGGCATTATTGAGATCTAACCGTGGTCTGCCCATCACAGACACCTACATCAATTTCTCCTCTAGACACACTATCACTGGCATTCTCTTTGCCATTCCTTCCTCTAACCACAAGACCCCCCACCATATGGTCTCTGTCCTCTCGCCTTTATCCCCCTCTCCCATTACTGGTGGCACAGATGGGAAGTGCTCTTTGCGCACTTTGCATCTGACAAATGCACTGTTAATGTCTATCATAATGGCACTATCATGGTCCAGGGCTCTCAGCCAAACCTCTGCCTTCTAGACAGGTGCCTTCCTTTTCTCCTGAACCTCCCTACCTCTCCTCCCACCCCATCTTCCCACATCCCCTTCTGCCTCCCACCAGTGATGCCCCCCCCACCCCTGTGTGTCCCGTCGCAAATCTTTTAAAGGGGGCCACTAGCTTCTCTTAGCCAGCCTCAATTCTCTCTCTGCCATCAAATACAACTCTCACATCTGTCACCTCCTTGAAGACATTTACCTTGATGTCCTTGCTCTGACTGAGACGTGGTTCAAAGCCAGCTCAGTCACTGCTTTTGAAACTCTTCTCCCTGAAGGCTACAGGATCCTGTCTAATCCCAGGCCCTCACAAGCTGGTGGCAGAGTGGCTGTGATTTTCCTTGAGTGGGTTCCTGCCTCCATCTTCCCCACTCAAAACTATTCATCCTTTGAAAGCCTAGTCTAGGAAATTTCAAGCTGAAAGTTGACCCTTCCACTGCTCCAAGACCCATTCTTACTCAATTTTACATCTGAAATCCAGGAGAGAACATCTGCTTGGAAGACTTTTAGCACTCCTGCTATTTAACTTCAAAAATGGCATCCACCATGGCCATCCCTCCTCCCCAGGAGCCACAACCACCAACACCACCACCACTACCAGCTGAGGGCCTGGACAAGGGAAAAGGCGCAACGATGCAGAGGAGGATCAAGAGTACCATGAAGATGAGAAATGCCTACCTCCAGCACCCAGAGAGAATCATGGGTGTGGTTGTTCTTTAAGACCATACAAAAGGTATCAAAGGCTTGAGATACCCATGTTGAATGCGTTGAGTGTGGAAGTCGCGGACAACCCTGGCAGTACTCTTTTGGTACCAACTCCATGCACCGCCACACCAGCTCATACACCCAGATGCTCCGAGAAAGACTGTTCCTTTCTCAACACACCGCTCTGCAGGAGGAAACAGTTCCAGAGTGCTTTTGAAGTTTTGGTCAAACAGCACAACAAACAGTGCCACCAACCTTAGATTTAAGGCACACCAAACCTCTTCCCCTCTCCACCTGCCCCTTCGTATCTGTGATTGATACCCATTCCCTCCCTTCCTCACCCACCTTACCTCCTTGCCTCTCCTACAAAAAAACAAAATATAAATATGAAAGCCAGAAAGACAAAAAAGGTTCCTTTAGAACCCACCTTTGACAGTTAGAAAATTGAAATAAAAATACAAATCCCAGCACATTTTTCAGCCTGCACAGTCTGTGGATAGTACAATAGTCCACGGATAACTGGAAAATTCCAGGTGTGGGGTGCAGGAATTAAAATCACTTGTTTTTCATTCAAAAATGGTTGCTCTTAAAATAACATTTTTTTTCATTGTTGGGTGCTTTTTATTCTAAATTAACAAATGTTTTGCTGAACTCAATTCTTTTTTCTAACTCACAAAAACTGCTTCTAATTAAGTTTCTGTTTTTGTTTTTTGTATACCGCAACTACTAAAAAATACTTCACAACACATTTCATGAGTTCACAAAAATAGTTTCAGTGCATTTTGGAGATTCAAAAGAAAAATCTGATTTCCGACATTAGTCAAATCCTCGAAAAATATTTACGCCATCCAACTTGATGTTTTTTTATTATCAAAACATGCAATTCCTAAAGCATATAGAAAAGCACAAACAACTTTTTGACATGCTGTCTAGCTTCTTCCATTTGCGGACACCAAATATTTGGGCATCTCCATATATCTCTTTGATTGATTTCAGAAAAAATAATCTTCGCAGTTGGAAAAAGTTCCATTAAGCTTCTGAACATATACTTCATGGCAAGCTGCAAAGGTCCTGCAGTCACACAGGGACGTCATTTAGGGATCGCAAGAAGTCGTACTTGTGACCCATGAGATCTCCCTTGCTACCACTGTGGTCTCACTTGCTACCCCCCAAAAAAATAAAAAATCAGAAATGTTTATTTTTCTTTTTTTTACTAATTGAATTTCCTTGGCTCTGGCCAATGCCATATGGCTCTTTGTCTCTAGAGTGGCTGACAGGGGGTTCCAAAAGTGTAACACTTAGCAGTGACCTAAAATAAGAAAGAATGGGAATAACAAATAATTTGTCTTTCTGGAATTCTATACAATAATTTGCTAGACTCATGAAAGGTTTATTTCAGGCACACTTCAGGGTGTGAGTCGCTAAGTTAGTCTGTTCTTAAGCACCTTAATTCACAATGCAGACAAAATCCTCTGAAAAGAATTTGGAGTAGAATAAGCATCCATTTCAGACTATGTATTTTGCTTTTCGCAAGTTGCAGTTACAGCATGCTTTTTCAGCCGATACATATGGTGATCCATTTTTGTATGAAATGTATATCACGTTACAGGGATATTGTAACCATATGTTTCATAGTGTACTTAGAACAATGCTATGTGATGCCACGTCCTGTTTTTTTCAAGGGGTAAAAGGTTGTGTTCCATCGCTCCCTGTGATCTCACTTCGCTGTAGGGTCAAATGACATCACGTCCTGTGATGTCATCAGAGGTCAATGTTCGTGTGATGTCACTTCCGCTAACCCTGGCATTTTGGTGAAATTATATCCCTGCAGCCACACTGCTGCCTCCACAATTCACAACAATAATATCTGGATTTTTAAAGTGAGCAAAACTCTCACAGAATGGTAATACAGTTATCCAGTTTAAGCCACAATCTGCATGCCACGAAACTTCTACTTCGCCCAAAACAATAGTAGCAGAGATGCCAGGAGATTCAGGATAAACCTTTAATGAATGGATCCAAGAATCTCCCATCATCCAAACACTCTACCTCTTCATAGCCATTGCCATAGTCATCTTCACTACATGCAACTAAGAAAACACTTCCTACCATATACTCCTGGACACTTCAACTCCTCCTACAGAGGCACAAAACCTGATTGGCTATTCCCCCAATGTCCTCTTTCCATGCCAGACATCCTTAAAAGTCCCGGATGGCACATGCAGGTCTGTGGACTACTGTAGTACCATGGACTCTGCAGCACCTGCAACACTTTTATTCACCTATAAAAACAGATCCCTATTTAATTTTTTCCACTCCCCCACACTTTCCATACCCTCTTTCAGCCTCAAAATAACCCTAAATATGTTTTCCAGACTTTTTTTTCACTGTGCTATCCGCGGACTAAGGCGGCTGTCGGTGGATTCAATATGATCCAATATGGCACCCATTTAAAAAAATCTGATGCAGCTCACGTTTTCAAACAACCAATCAGTGGGCGCATACGATGTCTGTGAACAGAGGTGCCTGTGGACTCCGAATTGGGAAATGAGTCTGCGGACTAGACCCAGCTATCACTTATTTTTATTGAACTACTTGGCAATTTTAATAAAATCAACTGGACGGATTTACACCAAATTTGCAAAAGCACGCTTTAGGGACCAGGGCGCTGTTCCTGATGCAAGGTTTGTGAAAATCTGTCCAGCGGTTTGAGCTCTAGACACATGCATGTTTCTTTTTTCATTGCGTCTATGAGGTTTTCAAAAATGTTGGTATCCCTCTATAACTTTGCCCCGCCTTGTCAAATCTGCACCAAACTTCAGAAATGAATTCCGAGGGGGATTTTTCTTGCAAAATTTGGTGAGGATGCGTCTAGGGGGAGCAAAGTTACAAGCCACCCAAAAAGTGCTCTTTCTATGAATTGAGCAACTTAATCATAACTGCAGGGCCGCTACCGCAGGCCCTGTAATACACATACTGCTACCTTCTTGCTGACTATTCAATATCTCAGGTTGTCATGTTTGTAATGGCAACACTATTTATATTGTCCTTTGAAGGCCTCATTTATGAATGCCATCATTTTATATTTTGCATAGAGCATTGGAGACCTTTTTTCAGAATAAGTGGTGGTATTTTAATGATGGACAATGTTATAGAATGTTATCAATAGATAGATAGGTATCATTAAAAACATGTTCGTAGAAAATAAAGTGACATTATAGTTAAGTTGCACTAACTCAAACTTTTGAAATTCGGTGAACTTCATTAAAGAGGCGTTGCCCTAATAAAAATCTTTGAAATTCTGTGAAACAACTTTGTTAAAGGGGCAGTATGGTTGCAATGCTTCATCTAAAATCTAAATAAATGTGCCAAGTTATGGTAAACTATGCAAGCATAATTCGCACACCAACCATGCACTTCTCAGACCACAACAGATGACGTCACCAATAACATCATCAATGACTTCACTGATGACATCACATATCCTTGGATGTTTAAGAAGTTTGAGCAGAGGACGTGACCTGGAGGCATTGCATTGGAATCATGACAAACATATTCTGAAGATGCTATATTTGCATGCCATTACAGTGCCATATGGGTCAGGAGGATAGCCTAGGGGCAACACACTTTTCTTGGAAGCAAGACAATGCTGGGCAGTATGGGTTTGAATCCCGCTCCCGTTTTTAGAGGCTTGACTCCAGGATGAAGCACAATAAAAGAATCCAATGTGCTTAGTTTACTTTCCTTAGGGTTTGGTCTGTGCATTAGGTGCATATACATGAAACTTTAAGCAGGCCAGAGGCAGACGATACCATTGTGTATACTTAATATGTATGATGAGTGGTTCTAATCTTAGATTCTTGGTCTGGTCATAATATTTATTCCCCCTTACTAGTATAAGTATACTCTATTTCAACACATGTGTCTAGACATTCTTGTAATTAGACCTTGTCTCTAAGTTTAATATAACTGAAGGTTCTGTTAGGCTTGGAAATATAATTCCGCTGGGTAAGTCTACCATATTAGAAACACTCTACTTCTATGTTCGAAACTGTAGCCATTGCCTATGTTAATGCCTATGTTTATGTATTATAAAGCTGCATTATTATCAACAGAGCTTCAGTAGACAGTGATCCATGAACTAGTTGATGAGAGGCCTATATGTAGCTATATGTGACCTTTCATATGTTAGTTGCAACAGCCTTAACACAATCCACTGAAGGACTTTGCATCAAGATTGTTAAAGACAAGTCACGTCATCAATGTTGCCATTTGTGATGTCATCTGTGATGTCATGTGTGTTGATAAGAGAAGTGCGTGGTAGAGGTATGAGTTATTTATTTATTTATTAATGCGATACAGTATTTTGACAAAGAAAAAACTTTACACATGAATCAATAACAAAAAGAGTGACAAAGAGTAAAAAAAAACTATAGACATATATATATCTTTTCTAGTTCAACCAAAATTATGTATTATGGTTAACCGCCTCAAAGGGACAAGGCCCCAGAAAACTCAATTTGCATTACATGATGTTCAATATGTCGTAAACAACCAAAAATGTTATTCAACAGAATAGTTCAATAGATAAATATATTAGATAAATTGGATGAATTTCATTACATCAATCCATTGAAAGGTTTCTAATTAACACTGTTATTAAGAAGATGATCAGCATGCAGCCACACTCTACATAACAACAGGTGAAGACTGGGACTGAGGGTATTTAAACACAAATGACAGAACCCCTTGTCCCCAATGTGGTTTAGATTGTGGACATGCCTATCATGGTGTTTAGTAAATACAGAAACCATTGCTTTACATTCTGTTGGTATATGTCTAGCTGTTTCTGGTTCAGCTTGCCTAGTACATATTCTACAGAAGTGATCTTTTTTGGATATTGAACGCTGAGAGCCAGTTGCTGCAAGTAGTGGTAGGTGGTTGATGTGCATGAGGAGTGTAAAACGCCTTAGATTAACAGAGGGACATAGGTTCAAATATTTCTAGGCCTTTCTGTAAGTATGTAACATGTGTGTGACAAAGGTATAGCTTTTCAGATTCTCTAAATGAGCAAAATTGATTTTACAATCCCATATATTCAAGCGATGTCCTAGTTGATGTTTCAGATGTTCAAAAACGTCCCCCCATTTCTGAGACCGGTCTATTGCTTTAAACAATGCAGCCATATCTGTTGCAAATTTGGTTTGCTTATTACTACGAATATCTTCCTCAATGCACATCAATAAGGGGTTAGCAGAAGTATTACAGATTTTAACATACAGTTCGGCACCTCTTTTTTAGTACCACAGATTTCCGAGATAAGATCCCCAGCTCCAATCTCAGAATGGCCATGGGTATGCTCTGGGGGAGGCCAAGAAGCCTCCTCCAGAACTTCCCATCAATGATCTGCAGCCAATCTAGGTTCATGTTGGTCAAGGACTCGAGGCCATAAGTTAGCATTGGGACCAGACACTGGATGTACAATAGGCGTGCCCCCCAGATGGAATACCCGCTCTGAGTACACGTGAATTGGCAAATCATAGCTGTTAGCTGTGCGGGCTTGATTTTCCAGACTTGGGGACACAGTTCATAGTTGCCTTTGTTATCGAATTCAATTCCAAGATATTTATATGAGTGGGTATATTGAATCTCGATAGATTTCATATGCATACTTGGACGGGCAACCTTTCCATGTGTATATAGTAATATTTCAGTCTTATTTTGGTTGATGACAAATTAATTTATTTCAGCGTACTCCCACAACCGTTCAGCAGAACGGAGCAGTCCGCTGAATGTATGATCAAATATAACTAGATCATCAGCATAAGCCATAATCGCACAGTGACTTGTACTTATTTTGGGAGGGCAGTTGTGTACATCCAAGATAAATTTAGGTATGTCAGAAACAAACAAGTTGTAAAGCAGGGGTGCACTGACACATCCCTGCTTCACACCTCTATTCTGCCCTATAGGTCTGGTCATAGAACTTCCAGTATCCAATCTCAATTGTACTGTAGTATTAGTATGAAGAAGTTCCAAATAATAAAACAAGCCCTCTGGACAAGACAGCATTTCCAACTTGTGCCACAGCATATTACGATTCACAATATCAAATGCCGTCTTGTAATCTATGTAGAGGGCATAGAGAGGTGGACTGTTAGGCTGCAGCGCCTTTACTCTGAGGCTGTTCATTATAAATAAATTGTGGGAGGTTGAATATCCTGCTCTGAAACCACTCTGAAAACGATCCAAGATCCCCCAATTATCAACCCAAGCCTGTAGGCACTGCAGTATTAAAGAGGCAAACATTTTGCCAGCACAATCAAGCATTGATAGAAGTCGGTAATTACCAGGTTCAGTTAGATTCCCTTTTTTAAATACTGGGATCAATATCGCCGTCTGCCAAGTTGCGGGAATTCTTCCCTCCCTGAATATTTTGTCAATCAGGATTTTTAGGAGGTTAGCCCAGAATATAGGATTCTTTTTCATTACAATATTGGATAATCCATTAGGTCCTGGGGCTCTAGAGGATTTCAATTTGCTGATCTTAAGTATTAGTTCATCCACAGTAACTGTGAAAGGAGGGAGAACTTGAATTGTTCTGGGAGGGGGCGGGGAGGGAGAATCATTTCCCGTACCATTAGGGTTCTCAATGTATTTTTCCCATTCTTGTGTACTTATGGGGTTTATATGGGGTATGATCCTACTCCCCCGTGCCGTCCCTAAGAGCGCCCAAATATTTCAGGAGTTCCTTGAACAAAGTACCTTTACGTTATGTTGCCAACTTTCATGTTTTTTGTCTCTCTTCTGTAATTTTAGCCAGAGGCAATATTTATTTTTTAGTTTCCTAATTTCATTGTGAGTATCCATTATTGTTCTGCCACTGACTCTTATTTTACGAATGTCCCTTCTCAATATACGTTTAGTGTCTCAAACCTCTTTATCAAATACCTGAGATGTACGGGCGGCACTGATCGTTATTAGGGACCTAGAAGTGGCATGGTTACCAGAGAAGGTGTAGATCCATTTTTCAATGTCCTCTAATGGCATAGAATTAAAAAGGCTAGAGTAATTCATATCCCAAACTTTAGTTGTTTGGCCAGCCTTTGCTATATTCTTCTCAGACCATATTATTTTAGTAGTGGCAAGATTAGTTAGGAGGTTACCTGTTTTTATAGAACTAGGGGCATGGTTACTATCTCCAATCGTCAAGATTAATGCATCATGATCACTCCAATCATTCACGTGTACATTCATATTATTAACAATCATGGCAACCTCACCACTACTGAATATATAGTCAAGGGTACTCTGCGCACTCACAGCCTTCCAGGTGTAGTTACCGGGCAATCACTACATGTGCGTCCATTGATTATTTCAAGATTCCAACCTCCAAAAAAACTCGACCAGCAACCCCCCTCAGGGTCGATTATGCTATGTTCCATATGGCTGTATGGTTGTAAAAATTAATTTGAGGTGGTACCACCACCCCCTTTGATATGGAAATTCAGATCATCTGCAGCTATTATGAAGTTGCCCTCTGTCTCACTCTTCCAAAAAGCGAATAAATCATTTAGCTGTTCTTGAATAGATTCTCTATGGCAAGCACCAGGGGGGTTATAGATATTCACTAACAGTATTTTTCCCATACTCCCTGAACCATTAGCTTAACTTCAACAGCCTGGACATATTCTTCGGAGGGTGTAACAATTTGTCTGGAGGTAATTGTTTTCTCAACCCCTACTAAAAGGCCCCAAAGGGTCTTCCAAACTTTCCCGTTGAGGCCAAAGTGTGATATAACATATATCTATCTATAACAATTGGAGCGAGCAACCATGTTTCTTGCAGCATGAAAAAGGAATGGTTAGTAATTGGGGGTAGAAAACCAGACTGTGTAAGCAAGTGTTTGAAACCGCTTGTGTTCCATGTCAATAAAGAGCAAACTCAAGGTTTATGCAACACTAACGGTAAGGCGTCAGCTAGCCATTTGAGGGTATTTTGAATGTCACTCATTTGCACTTGCTTGCCCTCCGTCAGGGTAGGCTTGTTGCATTTATTGTTTTTGAGAGTATTAGCTTTCACAGAGAGCACGGGATCTTCCGCCTCCGGATCAACATCCACTCCTAGTCCAACTTGTACCAGGCTGGTCTTATGACTCCAGATGAGTTGTGCTGAAGCTAGTACTTTACAGTGAAGTGCCGTTATATTAGGATTATTCCTCTTTAAAGGTTCCACAAAGGCAAAATCTTCAGAAAGAATCACTGTAAGTTGCGGTATCTTGTGTAAACAGGAAAGCACTGTTGACCTTGACAGCCATTTCCCCCTCGTTTTCTGATTCAGACTTTTTATTATGCAAATTGTGTTACCATCCTGCGAGGAAACCCTGGGTGTGCCTAGGGATTCCACCTCTAATACAGAATACTCCTGTTTCCTTTTCTTGGATTTACCACAGGGAGGTGGAAAATGTATTTATACTATTATCAGTGAAGTCAGAAAGGTCAGAGGCCTGGTTACTGCTGTTAACCACTGATATCTCATTGGTCTTTTCAGTCAATACCCAACTAGTAAGTGTTCCTGGACCTTTAGTCAGACGCTTTTTAGTCTTAAGGGCTCTTTTCCGTGCTTTTTTAGATAAAGGATTAGCAGTTTCCAAGGACTGTGATGCTACTGGTATCTGGGCTTTCTTAGCAGCGGTCTTTTTAGCCCTTCTCCGCTGCTTCCGAGAAAAGAAGGCCACAACGTTTTCATTGGGTTCTGCTGGCGTCTCTTCGGATAAAATTATTTCTGCATTTGCCAGAGCTGCATCTGCGTTTTTATCAACTGGCGCATTGTCTGTAGTTTGCCTGGAATCAGGCAAATTCAGCTCGAGTACTGTATTCACGTGGATTCTTCCACATAACTTCAGAAGAATTTTAAGGGCAAATGGCAATGATGACATGGACGCTTGAAGGTCCGCTATTGCGATTGCATTAGATGTGGATACTTCAGTTTGTTGGCTTTCATTCAGGGTAGCCGAATCCTCAATATGTATTTGGAGATTAGGAGATTCTGAGAGCCGCCCCGTGGCCACTTCTGATGAGGGACCAACTTCAGGAAGTAATACCTGCGCTGTCACTGTCAATACTGCTTTTTGTGGATTATTCTGCTTGTTCTCATTTGGTGCTGTTCCATTAGCTGGAGGCGGCTCCATCGAACGTTGGATTGAGAGCCAAAGATCCAAAGAGAGTTGTTATCGATGTCCTCATAGTTCGTGGTATCAACGGGAATCGAGCCATTCTCTATAGAGGTAACGCCTCCTCTTGCGACATGTCTTTGGCAATTGGCAATGAGCATTGAAACAGTGCCGGAATAGTGCCACGTTCGTTCGACAGTGCAATAGGAATGCACGGTACCCTATCTGTGCCGGGGGCCGCCATATCCTCTTTTGGGTTGCGCTTATTCTTCCTCAGATTGTAATTAATTTTAGCAGTTCTTAATTTAGGGGGCATGTCAGGCGATTTCAAGTAACAGTAAGCGCCAGTAATGGATAGTCGTGAGGGATCAAAGGAGAATATTCTCCCGCAGTCTCCCACTCGCTACCCCAGGTGCTGCTCACGCTACTTACCGTGTGGATGCTGCAGTAGTAAGTTTGGTCACTGGAAGGATATATGTGGTCGGGGAGGTCCGACCCGGCACTCGTCTGCCCTCGCCTGCCCGCAAGTGACCACAAAGGACCACTTCTACGCCACTTCACCCCACGCACGCTCTGCGCCTGAATGGGGGTTTTATGCTGTTGTTGCGAATTCAGTTGCTGCAGCTCCATCTTACTAGTGAACACAGTAGAAAGACTCAAAACTTTCAGTATGGCACCACGAAGGACCATTCTACGCCACTTCACCCCACGCGCGCTCTGCACCTGAATGGGGGTTTTATGCTGTTGTTGCGAATTCAGTTGCTGCAGCTTGACCTTACTAGTGAACAAAGTAGAAAGACTCAAAACGTTCAGTATGGCACCACGAAGGACCTCTTCTACGCCACTTCACCCCAGAGGTATGAGTTATGGTTGCCTAGCGTACAGTGATTTTTGCATTTCCTTGGTTTTTAGACTTTGCGCTTCAACCATAATGTCAATTAAATGCTTTTCTACTGAATTTCAAACGTTTTTATTGGGCAACTTAAATATAACATCCCTTTAATTACGTTTTACCACTAAAGTTCTTTTTTTTAAATAACTGTATGCAAGTTATTCAAAATGTCTCTTTCTTCATGTATGAGACAACTATAACCGCCCATAAAGAAACATATTTTTTACAGTGCAAATGTATGTCTCTCACTTTGTGCACACGCTGGGGATGCAAGTTATGGTGAGGACCTTTATGCAGATCTATAAACTTATCATTTCTGCACCATTTGACGAATCTGTGCAAAACCTTCCAAAACAAAATACAGTGAAGACTCTGAAATGTAATGCAAAGTTACATGCAATTTTTGTAATGGGATTACATCATTATAGGGTGTCCAATATATTTTAAAATCCATTTCCTTGCATGATAATGCTTTTCTGTTGCAGACACGCTAGAACCGTCTGCAATATTTGTGCAAAGTTTTTGCGAGAATCATAACTCTGATCCTGGAAGCATGCTTTCACAAATTGATGTTTGTGAACTGTACATTTTAATTTTTTCCAAAATAGAGAGAAATGTATGATTTACTGTTTAAATAAATAACTTGTGACCCCATTTGTTTTAGCTTTTCTTCCGTAATTAAGGAATTAATTGGAGTTAAAACATATATGGGCTTCATTTACAAAAGCTTTTTACAATGGTGCAATTGCAATGTTAGGTTGCCCTGATAAAAACACCTCTGAAATTGCGTAAAAGAATTTTGTTACAGAGACATTATGGTAAGTTGTCCTAATAGAAACCTGTGACATTTTGCACAAATTGTTTTAAATATATTGTAGGTTTGGCAATTGATGTTCCATTGTTGGCAATTAAGTTAGACATCACATAAGAATAATAGTATTTCAAATGTGTATAACTTTGGCACTGGTCGATAAATCTTTAGCAAGAAAACATGCTCCCAAATCTGCACTATTTTGGAAAGTTGGGTAAGGTCGTAAGGAACTTCAGCGAAGAATTGTACAGCTTCCCAAAAATTGCCCTTCCATTTCTTTCATAATAGGCCAATTGTTGCTCTCATGTATAGCACAAAGGGTGGACAGATTCTCACTAAATCATTCTTCAAACCTGATCTCAGGTCTAACTCATGATCCTTTGATGGTCTGAGGCAAATATTCATCGATTTGTTTTGAAATAATTAAATGTTAATTTAAATGTTCAATATTGATTATGCATTTAGCATACCCCCGAATTATTTTAGGGTCAGGATTGATCAATGAAAGGAATGAAAGGAATTTGTCATTGGCTATGGATTTCCAACACGGGATACAGCAACTAGCAAGTCCAGAAGACATTGGGTGTCCTGGGAATGTAAAAGGACTGTGACCCAATTATTTGTCCTGGGGGTTGGGATAGGGCTTCTTCATGATGGGAGATAATTTCTCAGGAACTAATTGGCCAAGGTAACAGACCATGCCCATGGGCCTCATCATGTGCCCTGGGGGCATGGGGCATGGTAAAGACCAGGCCCTTAGCAAAATGGTCACTGGATGAGTGCAGGATGATCCATGGCCACTTCAAGTGCATTGGGGAAGCCCAGGTAATGGTAGAAGGGTATGCCCTGGGCAAAGAGGCTACTTGAAACTGCTTCGGCAAACGCCATGCTCTGGACAAAGTGATCACTGGCCACAGCCACGGTCATGTCGAGTTGTCACTTGAGTTGGCTTGCGGAACCGTGCAGCAGGCTCTGAGAAATGTCGAGAGGAAAAAAGCTGGCTGCGTTCTTACTTTTTCTATGCCCATATTTACCTCAGAAGAGCTGCAACCGCTGCTCGCATGTATCTGTTTTTTTCCGTTTGTTTAATACAAACATGGAACTTTGAATGTTTGAGATATGGGGAAGCCACACATGTACACTAGATGGCAATATTAGTTTAGGAAAATTATAATTCACCAAACCTTGAAAGGCACAGAATGCCGATGATAACGATTTCCCTTCCAATGTTGTTTATATTATGGTCAGTAGTGTTCTCACTACAGTTGCAGAAAAATACACATGGGAGTTTCTATTCAGTGGACACGTTTGGCACCCACCAATGACCTTGACCCGCATTGCTGACTTGCACCAAAGTTTCGTTTTTCAGGTCTGGTGCAGATATGTGGTTGAAGGCCAAAGTTGTTGACATGTATCAAGTGGAAACCCCTACGTCAGTGACTTAGTACTGCCACGTGTTTCCTGGGAAGCTGTAAAATATGCCTACCACGTGACGGTATCTGAACATATATATTAAGAAAGATGCTCACCTTCTGCCCGAAGTACTAATGATTTAACATTGTTAAATAATGAATTCTGGAAGAATGCACTGAATTCATTTTGAAAGTTCACAAGGCAAGTTAGGGAAGGGAAAGATCCATTATACTCAGCACATAACACACTAGATAGTAACGTCTCTGGCAGCCATTTGAACGCACATTCCATAAACATGGTGGATCTTAGCGCTGTTAATTACATGATGATTCATAAATACATGAATAACACGTTTTTAAAGGCGTATTGTTTTAATGCCGACATGTTTTAAACCTTACCTTTTCCTTGAAATAAGATGATGTGTTTAGGATTGAATATTAAGATTCAGAACTAGGGTGCATAATGAGAATACTCCTCCACAATGTGGCTGAAGGTGACCTTCACATGGAATATTGTTATTTTATTCGCATTGTGAACTTTGAAAAGTCTATTGTAAATAAGCCCTGGGATTCCTCAAAGGAACCACCCTATTATGAGTTGCTTGTCCGCATGCGGCTTAATTGATCCAATACAAATTTACAGAAATTAATAAAATCGGGTTTATTTGCCAACAAGCACTTCTCATGGTCAGTATTCATGTTTCCTTTTCATTCAGCACTAAGTACATTCTATAGAAAATCAATTCACACATATTTGTTAAGCATAAAGGTCAGCTCGTCACACTTCCACTAGAAACAACTCAAGTAAAAGGGACAAACCAGATGCGAAAATGTGAATCCAAGCCAGAGGTCGGGAGAACGGGAGGATAGCTCAGGGGCAATGCAAGTTTCTTGGAAGCAAGACAACATAGCAACCCAGGTTGAAATCCTCTGCCTAAAAGCTGGTCACCGATATTAAGCGCGTTTTAAAAGAACACTCATTTAAAAAAAAGAACAATTATACACATTTTGTTCAATACTCAATGGTTTGCACGTGTAAAATGTGAATGACAGCATCACAAGGCAAATGCCATTGTGACATAGCCCACCAATGCTAGCATGGCGTTATTGTGGATATATCCTTACATACATACTGCCTCCCCTCTTCAGAACAATAGCAACAAACATGAGCCAAGGGCTTAAAAGGAATATGGAACATTTAAGTGTGAGTTATAAAAGCTTGTGCTTACCGGAATAGCGGGCTATAGGAGGGATGAGAAAATTATGACAGAGGTAAGTAAACAAGTGCAATATTTAAAATGTGCAATAGAAAACCAAATATTTGGAAAACGTATAAGTCAGTTACCCATTTCAAATGAAATATAGACATGCTGCCATTCAGAAGAATACTTTCATCACAAGCAGCCAAAGTGATTTGGTGGCAGTAAATATGAAAAGCAACAATAAGCCATCATTGTGAGGGTGGAGATAATACACGGATATTTCTTAATTCCATAATTAATTTTTCCCCTTGTAGCATTTCAAAGTGCAGGCACCTATTCATGTCTTTACTGTTGGCAGTGCAGTAATGGTAATGTCTGCATGAGGAACAGGTGTAAGGTATGCATGTTTTTATTCTAAGAGGGCTGTCGCATCAGAAACACTGTTTCCACTTTCACTTACAACAGACGTGAGGAGGTGTTTTAAAAAAAAAAAAAATCATTTACGAATGACAACAAGAAGCCATCCCAATGTAATGTGTATTCAGTGCAATTAGCAGCACCTAAAACCAAAGTAGTGGAAATTGACAAATGTCCATGTAGAAGCCCTGCCTATACAAGTTTTTTGAGAGCACTCAGAAATATGATTGCATCCGTATCTGAATACAGCTGTTCAATGTTGAATTGGGAATAATGCTGGCAGTGGACTTTCTCCCATATGCCTTTGTTGAAAACAAATGTATTAGAGAGCTGATGGTATGTGCTGGTGCCCGGTGGCAATTTCCCAGCAGGACTTCCTTTTTATGCGAAGCTCTACCCGTGGTGTATGATACAGTAGTTATTTTGGCGAGAAAAGCCGTTGACAGGTCACGTGCTTAGGAAGTCCACTTTACTATGGCACGACAAGCAGGTAAAACAGCCATTGCACTGCTGCAACAGCACATCCAATCACTTCTGCCTCTAGTGGCAAGCAAGGGAAGTCAACAGAGAAGCTGGATGTTGTCCATCAACAAACCACTTTGTGAGACAACCCTTTGATGATAGGACCCACACAGGAGCACACATCTGGGATTAAGTGGAGCAGGTGTTGGCTGAGTGGCTAACTCTGCAGCAACTGTTAGTGTGCTTCGTAGCAGCAGACAATAGCTCCAAAGCAATCCTGCACTAAGGCTGTGCAACACAATGCATGTGCCATGTTTTGCACATGTTCTCCAACCTGCGGTGATAGACTTTTGGTAGCGATTACGCTGCTATCCGTAATATTCTTGGAATGGTACATCAGATCTGTTCTCATTTCACCCAGTGATACCGTTTCAGAAATGCTTTCAGCATATTGCAATTTCAGCACAAACTCACGCACTGCCAGCAACAAATGTTGGTGCTGTCATTCTGGTGTTCAGCATTGCATATTCGTCACTGTCGATGTGAGCAAAACAATGCTGAGGCCTCATTCAACCCGACTCAGTAGCACCTCATGTGCAATGCCTGATATTTGGTTTGGCCCTTTAAAGAAGCCACACAATGTGTGAGACAAAGCACTGATTCACATAGTGACCTACCTGCCCGAAATAAGCATATCCAAAAGAGTAGTGGATTGTTATAAAAATGTTGAGTCAGTCACTAACTATTAGATCTCTGGTTAATGATAAAGGAGCTACATTCTTGACTGTGGGCAGTTGAATGACCCATACAGAAGTTGGAATGTGCAACACTACACATGAGTCATTGACATAATCAATTTCTGGCTGAAGAGGGACTTGAATGGCATACAACTACAACTGATGAGCAGCCCCACAGCCAGTATGACATCTGTCTTTATCTGGTAATGCAATCTCAAATTAAACTGTGTCCGGTGCAGGGGCACCCCATATAGGATGTGAAATTCTCAGTAATACACCCATGTTGGACTTGCTTACAGATTATGTGCTCAAAATGTATGGTCCTGGAAGAGGAACAGGTAGTTTTAGTAAGCCTACAGCAACAGAAATGTGCAGCACATGGCAGATTGGCAAGACGAGTGTCCCAATGCAGTATTGTTTCTCCAAGCAGACTGGGTGACTAAGCAGCATGTATCGATGTAGCAATTGACATCATAAACTAATCCCAACCTAGAGTACTTTTAGAGTGCATTGTTAGTGCTGCTGGTGCTATTGCCTATCTGCATCTCATGCAAGACCCAGATATTCATTAAAATCAATGAACGCAAAATCCCAATCAACTATGGCAAGATATAGTTCAATTTGTGTGCAAAGGGCTGTTGTATCTACTGTTTGCTGTGACGTGGAGGAAGGAGGAGAAGAAGGAAGACAACAAGTGAGGTGCGTGTGCCGTGTTCCTGTGCCTTTAACCAGCTGGCTGGCTGTGTCACCTGACCCAGCCCTCTAGGCACTTAAGGCCGCCTCGCTCGCCCTTGTGGCGCTAAGCCCTGTGTGCAAAGGGCTGTTGTATCTACTGTTTGCTGTTTGGCGTGCAGCGCTAGGCGAACAAGGACACTACAAGAAATGGAACCGCCAAGTCTCACTGAGAGATCCACAATTCCGAGAACAAGAGCCCATTTAAAAAGGGCTGCATTATCGGATGAGACATTGGAGTTGACCGCCAAACGACCGAGGAAAAAGCAACAAAGTCTTTACTTATCATGTAACTCTGTAACTGATATACCCGAGGGCATCGAACACGACACGTTCGGCAACGTGGATTTAACAACAGAAGACTCAGACAGCGTGTTTAATAACACGTGTAAAGAACCAGAGTCGCAGCCCCTGAGCAATAGTGATCACAAGGTTATAGCTCTAAATACAAGCTCGGAAGCACCTCGCATTATTGGTGGCTGCTTGAGCTCCGAGCTCGAAATATCAGCGGAGTCGAGGACCAATGCATCGGTAGCAAGTGACGAATTAGCACTGTTCGATGAAACACCCGAACTCACAGCTGTGAAAGAGTCACACTTACCAGATGCAGAGGGTTGTGACCGGTTGGGAGGGGCCGCGTTGTTGGAGCCGACGCGGAGCGATCCCGAGATGTCGCTGATTGAGGAGATGTCAAGCCCGACGCATGATGATGACGTGGCCGTCCGGAGGCGGTACGGCGGAACGGCCACATCGACCAGTTTGAACGGTGTTGTAGTCACCGCCGCGACGCGGCTGGAAGAGGGCAGATGCAATAGATCAGACGATTTTTTAAAAGACGATCATGCCGCTGTTAGTATGCCCGCAGAGTTGCCCGAAGAGCACCCGGACCAGAAGAAAGAAGTAAGTAATTATACTACGAAGCCCGAACTATCTAATGACAATCCTAGAAGAAATACTAACGTTATACTTAATCGCCCGGAGCCACCTGCCACTCCAGAGCACAAAAAGACCATTGTAGACGATCCGCGCAATGACGAAACAACAGAGCTGCTGCACTATGGTAACGCGCAGAGTGCGAGTACCACGACTGGGCTAAATGTCAATATCCCTGAGGAAAAAAGAAACTCTTTAGAAGTGGTTTCCTCCGTGTTGCAGAATCTAATTAACTTGAACAAAACCAGGAACTGTGCCAAACAAACAGTATTGTCACCGAGAACCACATCTAGAACTACTGTGTCAATATCAAAGTACGACACAGCACTTATTCATGGAATTAGGGGAGCAGATAGTCTGACGAACAATAAGGCTCAAGAGGTAGTATCACCTACGAGATGTAGTCAGACTCAGGAGTGCCATATGCCCATCTCTCAAAACAGGGCCTCTAAACAGGAGCACGAAGACCAGAGAAAACGGGCAATAGCACACGAGTTCAGGAGGTCAACCTCGTCGCTCGATGCATCATCAGAAGAGGAGGAAACTTCAGACTCTTCGATTGGGGAACGTCCGTTTCCTAAAATAAGAAGAGAAACGAAATACTATAATACCAACTTAGCAAAGTCAATTGAGAGAAATGAAAATATGAAACAAGTGTCTTGTAGTCATGTCCCCCTAAATGATCTATTAACGACCTTAACTGCGGCCATGGCAATTTCTCTTACACCATTCACAAAACTCTACGAATCATTAAATGACAACGTAAAGGATATGTCAACCCTGTTAGCATTGACACACTCAAAACTGGTTCAATTGGAGACAACGCAGGGCTTGGGAAGCCATAAACAAAACGAGACAAACCAGCAGTTACTGTCTGGTTTACAAGACGTGAAAGAATCTAAACAAAATGACAGGATTGACAAGAAGTTGTTTGCCGAAGTAGCAAGAGAAGCTTTGTCGTTATTTCGCAAATCTCACGTGGATCATAACGGGGAGACATTGGAAGCTGCTTTTCGAGAGAAAGATGCAGGCTTGATCCCTAATTCAATAAACCCTAGCAGCAGAGTAAATATTCCAAATCTGGCATTGAATGCCCCCCTCTACCCGCAAGTGGAGGCTTCACTCAAATCATCTTTACATCGCACGTTGACCACAGAAACATCACAGTTTGTTACGAACGCCCCAACGAACGAAGGAGACCGTACAGAAGTTGAGCAGTCACTGCTGGAGGTGGACTTGCGAGCTATCACTAACAAAAGGAATAGAAACGCGGAAAGTGATACAAATCCTCTCGACCTTTCATTTAACTCTGCGTTTAAACACTCACAAAATGCGACGAACCCAGCATTGGGGGATGTCCAAATTGCCTCATGCTCGAGTTTAACACAAAATATAATAGATCTGGTAGTTGACCCGCAAAATCAGCAAGATGCGCCACCAAAGCAACCGGGCTTGTTCCCGATTTTTGGGCATTCAAAGACAGAAGCGAGTTCAAGTCTTGCAGGGGACAAAACGAAAAATACTACATCTACAAAAAAACAAAAGAACAAGCCGGCCATAAAAAGAAAGCAACAAAAAGGTGCACGAAAGTTCTTGCGAAACTTAAATATGTTCCACTTAGTGGATAAAGCAATTACCTCACGATTAAAATTAGCCGACTCATCTAAAGAAGGCAAGTCGGTGGACCCTGACCACGAGACACTAAAGGCAAAGGACCAAGAGTGTGAGTATCAACCTGTAGAAGAAGCAACGACAGATAAGAATGCGATCATACAAATCGAAGAGGAGGAGACAACACAGGCCGATTTATTGGAACTATCTATCTATGAGGAGGACGCATCAGATGAAGTGAGTTCTGGTAGTGGCCCTGTGGATCCTTCAACTAAATCAAGAACAATAGCTTGCACAGTGAGGCGCAACCCAGACAAGGATGTAATGAACATGAGGGTGGAAATAACTCCTAAGGTTCTCCCAGACAAGCCACTTAGCGATGCCAAGGACCAAAGATGCGTGAAATTACATCCCATTGTCGAGAGTAAATTGGATATGGAAGAGCCAAGGAGCCCTGAGTTTGTCACACTCCAGGAAAAAAGGGATAGGCAAATGAGGAGGAACAACGCAAAACCAACTAGCCCCAAGGTGCAAAGTCCGATCTTTGCTAACATGAATCCAGCGAAAGAAAGAAAGGATGCATTTCTCGCACCAAAGCCTTCATTTATTCCGTTGAAACATCGGAAGGTGGACCCACAGCTATCGGAGCCACTCGGGCAAAACTCAAACAGAAGACAGCAGAGAACTAGCACGAAAGTTACAGACTCGGTGGCTCTGCCCAAATTAACGCTGGAATGCCTACATGGATATGAAAATCTAATATTGAATCGCACCAATGTATTGAGACTATTACACCACGTTCCACATCTGCGGTCGCTGGACTCAAAAGACCTAAAAATAATCGAATTTCCAGATGAATCACGAACAGACAAAGTGATTTTACATCTAAACTCAACCTTAATTGCAAACGTAATACTTGAGGCAAACGAAGAACTGCATTCATTAGGCTTTGATGCCTATACAACAATTGACCGCGAGAGAAGAAGCCTTCAGGACGAAAGTAAAACCCATAAAGGGGCCGTCGCTCAGTGCAACCATAACGATCACAGCTCAGAGAGGGACTTGAGAAAGCCTGTATATTCACAGACAAAACAAACCTCACAACTAGAAAAGAACGAAATAGATTGCACCAACATTAAAGCCGGATCCCAGTCATTAGAGTTGAGAGCTGGAACTCAGGATTTTGCCACTTTAATGGGAAATATCGAAATTACAATAAGTAATGAGAAGCTAACCGAGTCCATAAACTCAGTACGCGCTAACGCATCACGGAGGACTAGCTTAAATGAAGATTGGACCTGGATGGCGAACGCTCTGAACATGAAAGCATCCAGCTAATGCCAAATGAGCGAGACGCAACAAGACCTCACGTTTAGTTCTTGGAACACACGCGGCTTTAGTCACTTGCTGATCAATAATTGGGCTACCAACCACCATTTGATTTGTCTTCAAGAGACTTGGATGTGCGATTCACCTATAGTGGCAAATTTTGAATGTGCTTTGAACCCTGCCATTAAGCCTGATAAAGGTCGGCCAATAGCCGGCCTATTGACGATGATAAATCGATCGTCTGGGTACAGGTTAGTAAGATCTGTCAACCTAACGCCATACATCCAGACCTCTGAAATAAGCAAGTACGGGGCCGACGTCAAGAAGAATGACGTTATACATATCATTAATCTGTACTGGAACCATCAACGGACTGGATCCTACGAATTTATCGACCAAGTTACGGAAATAATCGATAAAATATTAGAATCCGGCTGCGGAACCGCCATAATAGTCTGTGGGGACCTAAACATCGATTTCTTCAAACAGCAGACCGCTCTAAAATCTAAACTAGCAAAAACATGGACTGACGAAATGGAAGTAAGAGGCCTCACAATGATAAATGGCTGCACGCAAGGTGACATTCCTCCTAAACCAACGTGGCGGCGTGATGACCAAAGTTCCACCATCGACTATATTTTCGTGTCCAATAACATGCATAGGAAAATAAAGTCGATGACGATTCGTCCAATGACCAACAGTGATCATGAAATGCTCGAATTTACTTTTCAGGATTGGAGTAACAAACCGAGAGAAAAGTGGCGATCCAAAGTGGCAGTAGCACCAAACAGACTGAGATTAAAATTAGTTGACAAAGAGGTCCTAGTGATACATAATCAATTTACAACAACTGAGAAAGCTATTGACTATGTTCAATTTCTGTGGCAATTTAAAACAGAGCACATTGGCATGAAAAATGAGTCATTTCAGAACAAGCATAGTTTTGACTTACTTATAAGACAGCGAAAACGTGAAATGAGAGCTGAAATCCGTAGGAATAATCAAGGCCCAGTTGGCGACATCATGGCAAAAAACAAATATGCAAGACAATCCTATAAAAACTGGATGAAAAGTCACCGAGCCATTTTGATGCAAAATGATGCAGAAGCATTGATGAAGACGCTCGTAAACAAAAACAGCAGAGATTTCTGGCGCATACTTAATGACCTTGAAGCTCCGCAAGTTGCTTTGCAGATATGCCCAGTGCCTGAAAAAGAATGGGTAAACCACTTTACAGCACTGTACCAGAATGATTCACCACCCCTTAAGTCATCGCCTAACACAATATCATGGGACCTAGTTTTTGCAGAAGACGATATCTACGAGACAATAATGAGAGCAAAAAACTCTCGGGCGCCTGGTCCGGATGGCCTGTCAAATGTGATGATCAAACAATGCCCTGACTTATGGTCAGCGATATGTGCTGAGTTATTCAGACGAATTAACGAGCAAAAACAAATCCCCGCATCATGGAAAACAGGAATAATAATACCCATATTCAAGAAAGGCAATCGATTAGATCCTGCAAATTATCGGCCAGTGGCCTTACTCGATGTATTGGGAAAAATTTTTGCTTCACTGCTCCATAAAAAATTGATTACATGGGCAAAGTCTGTAAATAGAGTCGATGTAAGACAGGCAGGATTTGTAAAATCCGTTGGATGTTCGTTGAACTTATTGATCTTAAATCTGTTGAAAATGGAGGCCCTGAGAACGAACTCGAGAGTGTTCTTGGCTTTTGTAGACTTCTCCATGGCTTTCGACAGGATTGACCGAGAGTTATTGTGGCAGAAGCTTGCCTTGTGGGGATGTCCTGAGGGATTATTGGCGGCAATAAAAGAATTACATATCGATACGTCAATCTCCGTCCGGTTGGATCAATCGGGATCACTTACAACCCAAATAAAAACACATAAAGGCGTGAAGCAGGGGTGTCCTCTGGCAGCAGCAATTTTTAGCCTTTTTATCTCTGACATTGGGGATACCATTCAGTCGGTCAGAGCATTCCCTCCGACACTCAATGTATCAAAGATAAGTTGGTTACTATACGCCGATGATTTAGTGATTCTCGATCTAACTCCAATTGGACTTCAGCGTAAACTAGACGCCGTCCAAAAATACGTGGACCAGAACAACTTAAGGATTAACACCATGAAGTCGGAAATAATGATTTTTGAGAACCTAAAAATTAAACGGTCACAGAAAGGTCCAAGACAGGCGTGGCTGCTGAACCACGAGAAATTGAAAATTTCAAAAAGCATTAAATATCTCGGCATGCTACTAAACTCAAGCATATGTGATGAACCGTGGGTAGCAGCCTCAAAACGGAAATGTGCCCAATTAGCATGCCAGGGCCTGAAGATACATAGGAAATTTGGAAACTTTTCGATACAGCCTTTAAGGAACTTTTACGAACAAAAAGTGGTCCCGATTTTGTCCTATGGTGCAGAAAACGCCTTCGGATGCTCGTCAACACACTGGGCATCGCTGGAACATACGTTTTGGACAAAGTCCTTGAGTTTGCCTCCGGGCATTGCAACGGCATGTATAAGATACGAACTGGCCCTGATTTCATAACAGGCAAGGATAATTTGGAATCAACTTAGCCTGTATCGAAAATCAAGGCCAGAAGTGGGAATACCTCAATTTGAAATCTTAAACAATGCCTCAGCAAAAGGTTCGGCTCTGCTCACGCAATGGGTAAAACGATGCGAAGATCTGCTAAAGGTCTATAACATCACTGTAGAAACTCTCCTTACAAATCCAACAGCCGCCAAGGTATCAATATGGCGCCTTGATTGGATAAACACATGCGATGAGCGCAATGAAACCCATGCAATGAAACATTCTCCGGGAGAAGCAAGAAGCTACGGAATCCTTCAACCCTATCTGAGTCGTTTTCCATCGACGAAAGCGAGAAGATCTTTCATGTTATTCCGCCTCAATGCAATGAAAACAAAGGACAGAATCAGTCATTGGGCGAGAAATGTGGACTTATCGCCGACGTGCCGGTTGTGTGGTAATGAGCCTGAATCTATAAAGCACTTAGTACTGTTCTGTACAATACTGAAGGACATACGTTCAATCCACTTAGGTGGCTGGTATAGTGCCCATCGGTCGATATGTGCTGAGGAATGGTGGAAGCATATGTGGAACGGCTCAGATATGAAATTAATTCTACCTTTGACCTCCTTCCTCGCCTCCATCGAAGAAAGATTAAATGCAGAAAATGACCCAGCCTGAATAGACTAGTTGTGGGTGCCAAATGCGTTTAAAGACATGGAAAAAAATGAATGAAGTATTTGCCAAAGAAACGGTGTAATGAATGGCTTTGTGTCACGTCAAGCAAACATTTCAAAGGTTTAATCTAAACCAATAAAAAATTAAAAAAAAAAATAAATAAATAATAGTTCAATTTGCAAGCACAGCAACATAATCCATAAAGCCTCCAGCACATCATAGTTGAGCAACAAGATGTCCTGTGACCCAGCGCAAAGGGCATCCCGGTCAGTGGATGAGGGGTGAGGGCTATTGTGGTTTCCAATAATATGGCTATCTCTGGCTCTGAAGATTACATTTTATTGTAAATGTGGTGATGGTGGTGGAGGTGATGATGAAGTGCATAATTTGGATGATGTCCCACCATCAGAGTGATATAGCAAATATGGTGCATTTTCTGTGTCTACTATCAGAGCATACCAAGGTATGTGTGATCAATTTACAATAGATGATTCACATATTTAATTGTTATGTCTCTCCTTTCTGGTAAGAGTGGGGCCATACACTAAATGTGTGTGACTCTTTTATCTCGCTTGGTGGGGACAGACAATAAATATGTATATGTCTTCATTCTCGAAGGGTAGCGAGCACATGTTGAATGTCTTCATTTCACCCTCTCTTGCAGGGATCAGTGTACACAGTACTTGTTTACATATTTCCTGTCTCGCAGGGATGGGGGCACACCCTGAATGTTTATGTCTCTCCTCACTTGCATAGTGTGGGCACATGCAAGAGAGAATATAATTACATCCACCTAATTTGGGGAAAGAAGTGGTAAGGTCATTCAAAACACTTCCGACTGTGTGTATCTTTCATTATTTGTCGATTGCGTGTATCTTTCATTATTTGTCGATTGCTGGACAGAGGGATCCAAACTTGGTGCCTGGTAAATCAAAAACGGACTTTGTTTTGGCTTATTTACAGCACCCAAGTAGAAATCATCCTGCTATTTTGTTAGATCCTTGTTTGCTAAATTGTTTCAGCTACACCCTTATTTGTTTGTCATTTTTTACAACCTTGAAAAGGCCTTTCTTTTATTTCTTTGCATCAAATCGACTTCATTGTTGTTAATTCTCAAATAATACCTCTTTAATACATGTTTGATACATGTATCTCATTGATCCCCACTCAGATGTTACCCACAGTTAGGGCCTTTTCATTAACAGTTCTTAAAGTTCTCAAACCTGTCTGTGATTCTGTTGCATATTGTCCATACAGTAAGTTGGTCTGTATGACAGAAAACCATAGGCTGTTTTGCTAAGTTGACAAAAACAGAACACTTTGCAACACCCACCTGGAGCAAATAGAATGTGTCACTAAAACACTCAAGAAACCCCAGAAAATGCAGTATAGAAATAAAGAGGAAAGTTAATAAAATATCACCATTACACTGACCTTGCATGAGCCACCCTATTGGAAATATGTTAAAGTAACAACAAATTAGACAAAATCAAATCACACAATAAACATAAATCAAAATTAATATTTCCACCTACCAATTCGCAAAAAAGATTGACAGGGTAATTCATAGAATTTCGCAGAAAAGTGTCGCAAGCGGCTGGCGCAGAGTGTCCGCGTGCGATTGTCTGCGCCAGGCACGTGCGCTAAAACCGATTTCCGCGCACAGCGTATTCATGGATTTTAGGCTCCCAAGCCAGCCGTGGTGCAGAGTATCGCAGCGACCCTGCAGCAGTGCCAGTAACGCCCCCAAGAATGCCCTCGCGCAAGGAAAAGCCATCAAAATCGCTAAATCATCGCAAAGGGCTGCGCTAACCCTGGACCAGTTTACAGGGCTGCCAAACAAGGAACGAAAAGCGGACAACGTTCATATCAGGAGTACGCGGGAAGTTTGACACGCGATTAGCCAGGGTACGTGTATTACAGGGGTACGCGGGAAGTTCAACACGCGATTGGCCAGGGTAAGTGTATTACAGGGGTACGCGTGAAGTCTTACATGCGATTAGCCAGGGCACGTGTATTACAGGGGTACGCGGGGATTATCGCACGCGATTTGGCTGGGTACGTGTATTACAGGGGTACACGGGAAGTTTAACACGCGATTTGGCTGGGTACGTGTATAACAGGGGTGCGCGGTAATTATCACACACGATTTGGCCAGCTACGTGTATTACAGGGGTGCGCAGGAATTATCACAAGCGATTTGGCCAGGTACGTGTATTACAGGGGTGCGCAGGAATTATCACACGCGATTTGGCTGGGTACGTGTATTACAGGGGTGCGTGGGAATTATCACACGCGATTAGGCTGGGTGGGTCCTCACAGGTGTTCCCTGTACACCCTCCACGGCCCCTGCAGGCAGCCCACAAAACAGGGGACTACCCTGCACACCTGCTCATGTCCCCCTGCACCCCCAGCAGTGCAGGGGCAGCCTCCACCAGGCCCCCACACATGTCTCCCACCACCCCCACCCCCCAGCAGTGCAGGAGCACCCTCCACCAGGCCCCCACTCATGTCTCCCACCACCCCCACCCCCCAGCATCCAGGGGCACCCTCCACCAGGCCCCCACCCACGTTTACCACCACCCCCACCCCCCAGCCACCAGGGGCAGCCTCCACCAAGCCCCCACACATGCCCAACTCATGTCCCCCTGCACCCCCACCCCCCAGCATCCAGGGGCACCCTCCACCAGGCCCCCACACATGTCTGCCACCACCCCCACCCCCCAGCAGTGCAGGGGCACCCTCCACCAGGCCCCCACTCATGTCTCCCTCCACCCCCACCCCCCAGCATCCAGAGGCACCCTCCACCAGGCCCCCATCCATGTCTCCCACCACCCCCACCCCCCAGCCACCAGGGGCAGCCTCCACCAAGCCCCCACTCATGCCCAACTCATGTCCCCCTGCACCCCCACCCCCCAGCATCCAGGGGCACCCTCCACCAGGCCCCGACACATGTCTCCCACCACCCCCACCCCCCAGCAGTGCAGGGGCAGCCTCCACCAAGCCCCCACTCATGCCCAACTCATGTCCCCCTGCACCCCCACCCCCCAGCATCCAGGGGCACCCTCCACCAGGCCCCCACCCATGTCTCCCACCACCCCCACCCCCCAGCCACCAGGGGCAGTCTCCACCAAGCCCCCACTCATGCCCAACTCATGTCGCCCTACACCCCCACCCGCAGCATCCAGGGGCACCCTCCACCAGGCCCCCACCCATGTCTCCCACCACCCCCACCCCCCAACCCCCATGGGCAGCCTCCAACAAGCCCCCACTCATGCCCAACTCATGTCCCCCTGCACCCCCACCCCCCAGCATCCAGGGGCACCCTCCACCAGGCCCCCACACATGTCTCCCACCACCCCCACCCCCCAGCAGTGCAGGGGCAGCCTCCACCAAGCCCCCACTCATGCCCAACTCATGTCCCCCTGGACCCCCACGTCCCAGCATCCAGGGGCACCCTCCACCAGGCCCCCACCCATGTCTCCCACCACCCCCACCCCCCAGCCACCAGGGGCAGCCTCCACCAGGCCCCCACTCATGCCCAACTCATGTCCCCCTGCACCCCCACCCCCCAGCAGTGCAGGGGCAGCCTCCACCAGGCCCCCACCCATGTCTCCCACCACCCCCACCCCCCAGCCACCAGGGGCAGCCTCCACCAGGCCCCCACCCATGTCTACCACCACCCCCACCCCCCAGCAGTGCAGGGGCACCCTCCACCAGGCCCCCACCCAAGGCTCCCACCACCCCCACCCCCCAGCCACCAGGGGCAGCCTCCACCAGGCCCCCACTCATGCCCAACTCATGTCCCCCTGCACCCCCACCCCCCAGCAGTGCAGGGACACCCTCCACCAGGCCCCCACCCATGTCTCCCACCACCCACACCCCCCAGCCACCAGGGGCAGCCTCCACCAGGCCCCCACTCATGCCCAACTCATGTCCCCCTGCACCCCCACCCCCCAGCAGTGCAGGGGCACCCTCCACCAGGCCCCCACTCATGTCTCCCACCACCCCCACCCCCCAGCATCCAGGGGCACCCTCCACCAGGCCCCCACCCATGTCTCCCACCACCCCCACCCCCCAGCCACCAGGGGCAGCCTCCACCAGGCCCCCACCCATGTCTCCCACCACCCCCACCCCTGAGCCACCAGGGGCAGCCTCCACCAGGCCCCCACTCATGCCCAACTCATGTCCCCCTGCACCCCCACCCCCCAGCAGTGCAGGGGCACCCTCCACCAGGCCCCCACCCATGTCTCCCACCACCCCCACCCCCCAGCCACCAGGGGCAGCCTCCACCAGGCCCCCACCCATGTCTACCACCACCCCCACCCCCCAGCAGTGCAGGGGCAGCCTCCACCAGGCCCCCACCCATGTCTCCCACCACCCCCACCCCCCAGCCACCAGGGGCAGCCTCCACCAAGCCCCCACTCATGCCCAACTCATGTCCCCCTGCACCCCCACCCCCCAGCATCCAGGGGCACCCTCCACCAGGTCCCCACACATGTCTCCCACCACCCCCACCCCCCAGCAGTGCAGGGGCAGCCTCCACCAAGCCCCCACTCATGCCCAAATCATGTCCCCCTGCACCCCCACCCCCCAGCATCCAGGGGCACCCTCCACCAGGCCCCCACCCATGTCTCCCACCACCCCCACCCCCCAGCCACCAGGGGCAGCCTCCACCAAGCCCCCACTCATGCCCAACTCATGTCCCCCTGCACCCCCACCCCCCAGCATCCAGGGGCACCCTCCACCAGGCCCCCACCCATGTCTCCCACCACCCCCACGCCCCAGCCACCAGGGGCAGCCTCCACCAAGCCCCCACTCATGCCCAACTCATGTCCCCCTGCACCCCCACCCCCCAGCATCCAGGGGCACCCTCCACCAGGCCCCCACACATGTCTCCCACCACCCCCACCCCCCAGCAGTGCAGGGGCACCCTCCACCAGGCCCCCACTCATGTCTCCCACCACCCCCACCCCCCAGCATCCAGGGGCACCCTCCACCAGGCCCCCACCCATGTCTCCCACCACCCCCACCCACCAGCATCCAGGGGCACCCTCCACCAGGCCCCCACCCATGTCTCCCACCACCCCCACCCCCCAGCCACCAGGGGCAGCCTCCACCAGGCCCCCACCCATGCCCAACTCATGTCCCCCTGCACCCCCACCCCCCAGCAGTGCAGGGGCAGCCTCCACCAGGCCCCCACCCATGTCTCCCACCACCCCCACCCCCAGCCACCAGGGGCAGCCTCCACCAGGCCCCCACCCATGTCTACCACCACCCCCACCCCCCAGCAGTGCAGGGGCACCCTCCACCAGGCCCCCACCCATGTCTCCCACCACCCCCACCCCCCAGGCACCAGGGGCAGCCTCCACCAAGCCCCCACTCATGCCCAACTCATGTCCCCCTGCACCCCCACCCCCCAGCATCCAGGGGCACCCTCCACCAGGCCCCCACACATGTCTCCCACCACCCCCACCCCCCAGCAGTGCAGGGGCAGCCTCCACTAAGCCCCCACTCATGCCCAACTCATGTCCCCCTGCACCCCCACCCCCCAGCATCCAGGGGCACCCTCCACCAGGCCCCCACCCACGTCTCCCACCACCCCCACCCCCCAGCCACCAGGGGCAGCCTCCACCAAGCCCCCACTCATGCCCAACTCATGTCCCCCTGCACCCCCACCCCCCAGCATCCAGGGGCACCCTCCACCAGGCCCCCACACATGTCTCCCACCACCCCCACCCCCCAGCAGTGCAGGGGCACCCTCCACCAGGCCCCCACTCATGTCTCCCACCACCCCCACCCCCCAGCATCAGGGGCACCCTCCACCAGGCCCCCACCCATGTCTCCCACCACCCCCACCCCCCAGCATCCAGGGGCACCCTCCACCAGGCCCCCAACCATGTCTCCCACCACCCCCACCCCCCAGCCACCAGGGGCAGCCTCCACCAGGCCCCCACTCATGCCCAACTCATGTCCCCCTGCACCCCCACCCCCCAGCAGTGCAGGGGCAGCCTCCACCAGGCCCCTGCCCATGTCTCCCACCACCCCCACCCCCCAGCCACCAGGGGCAGCCTCCACCAGGCCCCCACCCATGTCTACCACCACCCTCACCCCCCAGCAGTGCAGGGGCACCCTCCACCAGGCCTCCACCCATGTCTCCCACCACCCCCACCCCCCAGGCACCAGGGGCAGCCTCCACCAAGCCCCCACTCATGCCCAACTCATGTCCCCCTGCACCCCCACCCCCCAGCATCCAGGGGCACCCTCCACCAGGCCCCCACACATGTCTCCCACCACCCCCACCCCCCAGCAGTGCAGGGGCAGCCTCCACCAAGCCCCCACTCATGCCCAACTCATGTCCCCCTGCACCCCCACCCCCCAGCATCCAGGGGCACCCTCCACCAGGCCCCCACCCCTGTCTCCCACCACCCCCACCCCCCAGCCACCAGGGGCAGCCTCCACCAAGCCCCCACTCATGCCCAACTCATGTCCCCCTGCACCCCCACCCCCCAGCATCCAGGGGCACCCTCCACCATGCCCCCACCCATGTCTCCCACCACCCCCACCCCCCAGCCACCAGGGGCAGCCTCCACCAAGCCCCCACTCATGCCCAACTCATGTCCCCCTGCACCCCCACCCCCCAGCATCCAGGGGCACCCTCCACCAGGCCCCCACCCATGTCTCCCACCACCCCCGACCCCCAGCCACCAGGGGCAGCCTCCACCAAGCCCCCACTCATGCCCAACTCATGTCCCCCTGCACCCCCACCCCCCAGCAGTGCAGGGGTACCCTCCACCAGGCCCCCACACATGTCTCCCACCACCCCCACCCCCCAGCAGTGCAGGGGCAGCCTCCACCAAGCCCCCACTCATGCCCAACTCATGTCCCCCTGCACCCCCACCTCCCAGCATCCAGGGGCACCCTCCACCAGGCCCCCACCCATGTCTCCCACCACCCCCACCCCCCAGCCACCAGGGGAAGCCTCCACCAGGCCCCCACTCATGCCCAACTCATGTCCCCCTGCACCCCCACCCCCCAGCAGTGCAGGGGCACCCTCCACCAGGCCCCCACACATGTCTCCCACCACCCCCACCCCCCAGCAGTGCAGGGGCAGCCTCCACCAAGCCCCCACTCATGCCCAACTCATGTCCCCCTGCACCCCCACCCCCCAGCATCCAGGGGCACCCTCCACCAGGCCCCCACCCATGTCTCCCACCACCCACACCCCCCAGCCACCAGGGGCAGCCTCCATCAGGCCCCCACCCATGTCTCCCACCACCCCCACCCCTCAGCCACCAGGGGCCGCCTCCACCAGGCCCCCCCACATGTCTCCCACCACCCCCACCCCTCAGCCACCAGGGGCAGCCTCCACCAGGCCCCCACCCATGTCCCCCTGCCCACAGGCCCTGACAATCCTCAAGCATGTGCCTCATGGCCAGCCACCACAGCCCAAAGACACAACCAAGTATTACATGTGCCCATGATACTACTCCAATGGAAACAATGTAAATCAACACATGTGTCTCACACACACACAATGGTTGCAAGTGAACCTGAAAACCCATATCATGACATGCATGAAAACAATGAGATGAAACCACACATTGAAGAATTAAAAAATCAAAATAATGTATTAAAAGCAACAGCAATGGATATCAAAATCAACCAAAATACACAAGTAAAATAATAAAAAAATTAAGCAGGCCCTCTCTTCTCAAAATGAAACAATAAATGACAATACAAAAAAATATCTTACAAAGTTCAAGTCCATGAAAAGTAAAATAAGGTAAAAAAGAAATAGAAAACCATTGCTCCATGGCAAAAAAATATCCAAATCCAAAGTCCAACTATGTACAAAGTATTCAGGGTCCATCATCCCAAGAGAAGAAATGAAACCTACCAAAAAACCTATCTAAAATGGAACTATATACAAAAGGTGGAGCAGTGTCCGTGGACTCCAAAGAAAAATAAACTGCAAAGGAAACCTATAACTAAATAACTATATACAATGGCGGCGGGCCAGTCCACCGGCTCACTTAGTGGTGTTCCGGGCCAGGGCATCATAGAACTCCTCGTCTATGTCCCGGAGGCGGTCCTGTTCCATGGCCCCGAGGGTCTGCAGTGACACCGACATGTTAACCTCCAACTCCCTGCGGATTGCCTCGAGGCACTCGGCCCGCCTCAGGGCCCTCCGCATGGAGTTCTCCGCCCTGACCATCGTGAGCCGCGCCTCTTCTTCCTGCCGCGCTCCGCATCTATGGCGTGGCCCAACCGCTGCCACACGGAAGACACTTCCCGTCCAGGGTCCTCCTGCCCTCCGGCCGATGCCTGCCCCTCCGATGTTGAACGCACCGAGCTTTCGTGGCTCCCACCTACAGCCTCCTGCTGCTGCAGCTGCTGCTGTACATGTGCCCTGTCCGATGGTGCCTGCACATCCTCCTCCAGCTGGGGTGCAGTCGTTGACGTGGCCACCCCTGCTGGACGTCCGACTCCCGACTGTGGCAGGGATCTGTTGTCCACCAGCCTGGCCGCACGGTTTGAGGCAGCTCCACAGGGCACCCAGGTGACATATGGGTGGGAAGATGGCATGGAAGATGACTGGGGCATAGGGGGTTCTGTGGAGAAGGGGGTCGGACAAGGTCCAGGAAACGGAGGAATCCAGCCCTGGTGAGCTGTCCCAGTGGGTCAACGGGGTCAACGAGCCATACGAGAAGACGTGCACACTCATCATGAAAAGACTGCAGGTCAGCTCGCATGGCCCGTTGACGCAACGCCACCCCACCCTGGACAGGCTCAACCTGGTGCAGGATAGCCACATCCACAGGGAGAGGAAGGCCAGGTGTTGTACGCCAATCCTCTCCCTGAGAACGGGTCTGGAGGTAGGCATCCCCGCTGGTGCAAGATGATGCAGTGACAGGAGCAGGGACAGGATTGCACACAGGCACCTCCGCGGTGGCCTGTGCTGCCTCCTGTACCTGATCCTGAACTGCACCACTAGCACCAGTGGAATCCCCACCTCCAGACCCTGCCACTGTTGCTTGCACGGCCTCCTCCTCCACCAAACCCCCCACCAACCTGGATGACTCCGTGCCATCTTCCCCCGTTGGGCCCTGTGGGGTCCCAGCTGCCCCTTCTGCTGCCGAGGAGTCCAACTTCGACCTCCGCCTCTTGGACCTCCCCTCAGCAGCTGCGGCCTGGGATGCGGCACCGGACTCCTCACTCCCCGACGAGATCACAACCTGGGAGGGGATCCGGGCCTTGCGTCTCCGGCTGGTGGTGCGACCCCTGCCGCTGTGCTCCACAGCACCTTCTCCGCCCTCTTCATCAGTTGACGCTGCAGACAGGGAGAAAGAAAACACAGGCATCAGGGCACTGTACAATGGACTCATACACACATGACAGTTATACATGAGTGGCATTGGTAAACCTCACACATGGCATCACAATCCCCAACACACATGTCATTTCAACTTGCACACATGAGCCATACCACAGCCATAATGCAACAGCCAGCACCATCCATTCACATACAACAGCATGAGCAGCCAAAGGTCATCCACACATCACATGCAACATAGGGAGTACACTACACATGCACACACAACACCAAACTTGCATGCATGTGTACACCTCCGCCAACTGTCGCAGTGTCTCGATCAACATCCATGTCACACCTGACAATCATTCCTCCACATCCTGTGCCATGCAAGCCCACACACACAAGCACCATCCATGTGTCACACATGAGACCCCTCGCATGTGACACCCTCACGGCCCTGTACACCCCCCCTACTTGGCCACATAAAAATACATGTTCAACCTGCACACTCCTGGCACACCACCACACGCACAGCTTACAATCAGTATGCATGTACACTTACCGCTCGACTCCAGACGGGTCTGCTTCTCAAGGACCTGGATGTGGAGCGCTGGGGATATGCGTTCCAGGACCCTCATCTGATCTTCCGACAAGTGGCCCCGGCGCCCCTTAGCATCCGCTGCCATCATGAGGCGCCGGGCCTTGTTGAGGGTCCTGGACCTGAAGTCCTCCCAGCACTTCCTGACACGTTCGTAGTCGCAGACTGCCACCTCCTCCGCGTTGATAGCAGTCACGATGTCCATCCAGATCCGAGTATGTCCTTCCTTGTCGGCGCGCAACCTTCCGAAGAGGGCATCATACTGCCCCAGGACATGCTCCACCAGGACACCAACTTCGGTGGCAGTGAAGCTGGTGCCCCTCTGTCTCCTTGGCCGGGGGTTGCCACTGGTGCCAGATGTTGCAGTGCCCGACATGGCAACCCCAGAGGCAGGAGTGGGTGGGCAACTGGGTCCTGGGGCTGGGCTGTGGGGCGATGGTAAAGCAGTCGGGAGTCTTTGGTTCCAGCAGGGGTGGTCACAGCAACAGCACCCCTGGCTGATGTGCAGGCAGCAAATGGCAGGGCACGTGGGCAGCAGGCAGTCAGGCAGCAGCAGATGGCAGGTGGGAGCGTGCTCAGGGCTCTGGGGGGCAGTAATTTGGCCTTCTGGGCAGGAGCGTGGTCTTCCGTGTGTGAACGCGTGGCCAGCTTGATACGGAGTGATTTGGCATGTGAAAATCCAACACGTCTGTGTGTAATTCGAGGAAAGGCCCTTAGCGCGTAAACGCGTCACCAGCGTATGCGCGTCTATGAAGTCACGTGCACGTTGAATTGGGCACACGTAGGAAAATGTTGCGTGTGAAAAAAATGAAAGACACGTCCGAGTGTCAAAGCGTGTAATTGGTGGGAATGGCCCTACACGTAGAAGTGACAAAGCGTATAATTGGTGGGAATGGGCCTAGAGCGTACACGCAGCAGTGACAAAGCGTGTAATTGGTGAAAATGGACCTACACGCAGAAGTGACAAAGCGTGTAATTGGTGGGAATGGGCCTAGCACGTACACGCCGCGTAGGTGACGCTGTACGTGTGGGCCTGCATATAAGGTACTTGTAGAACACCATTTCCTTGTATGTGCTTTTCGTGGAGAGCGAGTGGGTGAATTCTGTACTTCTTGTCGTTTCACACGCGATTTACTTCACAGCGTTTCAAGTTCGTACTCCCTGTTACCTCTGACAGCTTTTTCTCTTTTTTCTCTTGTACTGGTTTACCTGGGCCTGTTCCCTCAAACAGTGTTCCCTTCTACTGTTGTCCTGTCTCCTCAGACAGCGTACATATCTTCTTTTGGCGGGGGTGTTGCCAACCAAACGCGCTCATTTTTCACGCTCTTTTACCTGGCAGACGGTGAGTCACGCACGTATCTAACATCTGTGCTTGCCCCGTATGTAGCCTACCCCTTCAGAGGTCATTCTAGGCTGCGTGTGACACGCATATGTTCATTCTTGTGTTACTGGGTGCCACAGCGTAGTGCAGGTTTTTCTTTCTGCACACGTGGTCTATGAGGGTTTGCGTGCACGTCATCTCCCTTTTTTGGGCCTCCTGTGCATTGTGTGACCCGTCATCTTTCCCCAGGGGTTACATTCAGCCTTGCTAGAGCACTAGGGTACAATTACCATCTGGTACCCAACCCCTTTGACCCCCAATTGCCCAGGACTATAGTTTACAGCCACTCCCATACGCACATTAACATCAGTGCCATGGCTGGGAGGCGAGGATTCCGTAAGGGTGGCAAAGGTGGAAGAGCCACAAGTGGTGGCCGTGGTGGATCCGGTAGGGGACGTGGTCATTACTTGCAGGGTGAGCCTGTCCCCCCATGTGTGGAGGACCAGTCAAGGGCACCCATAATCACCCCCCTCCCGTTGAGGCTGATGTGGCTGACACCATCCATGCTCAGCCCTTGTTGGACCAGCCCATTGTGGCACCAGACCTGGCTGACTCCATGGCTGACTTCCAGGTCAGCAGGCCTATGACACGTGCGCTGGGGCACGTTGATTTCATCATGCCACGTGGATCTGGGGCAGCAAGGTCATCTGCTGCCCCAAGTAGGCAGGGCGGAGAGGCTGCAGGGGCAGCTGCGGCTCCATCCACCCCAGCTCTCACACACCCAGCCAGGACAGTGTTGGTCCTAGTCCATCCTGCTGACATTCCCCCAGACACCATTACACTTGAGCCAATGCCTGCACCAACTCCCATGCTGAGTGTGCAATCCCACACTCCTGATACAGAGCCCACCAGAGCGGCGCAGGACACTCAGGATCACCACCACCTTCCAAGCGGAAGAGGAAGAGTGCTCGTCCGGCACAGGCTGATGCCCCAGACACGGCTACACAGTCCGGCCCGTCGAGGAAGCCCAGTTTCACGGATGACAAACTGAATGCACTTGTCGAGTATGTGTCCGGACATGATAACGAGATGGTCATTGTTGCAGGATCCAAGACCACACCTGCACAACGCCAGGCACACTGGCAGACCGTTGCGGACATCGTAAGTGCCCTTGGAATCGTGAGGCGCACAGCCAATGATTGCTATAAGCGCTGGAATGACCTAAAGCGCAGGGCAAAGAATAAGCTGGCCTCAAGTCATGCCGCAACTCTAGTGACTGGAGGTGGGTCTCCAGTAGTAGACATGGAACTCACTCCACATGAGTCAGTCGCTGGGACCTACGTCACGGAGGAACAGATCCAAGGTGTGGGAGATCTGCCTGATTACGAGGCATTGTCCGGTGAGTGCACATGCATGTGTGTGTCATCCATGTGCATGGTGTGTGTGTGAGGGCTTCTTTTTGTGTGCCAGGTGAGAGTGTGTGCGCCTGAGTTGTATGGGTCAGCCATGTGCTTCATGCAATACATCCTGCGCAGCTGCATTTGGCCATAGCAGTATCCCTTCTGCCAACAGTAGACATCTAGCCCAACAGCACGCCAGTTGCCCTTGAAGTGTCACGTTGCCACAACATTGTTGCTTATTTTTTTCTGTTCATTCAGGCAGATTGTTTGCATTCCACCACTTTTACTAGGCATTTCTCAGTCCTCTAGTCACATATCTGGCATGGCTATGGTAAAGTGGAGTGACTTTGTTACCTGGATATCATTTGTTCACACATGTCCCTGTGCAATTGGCCCATTTTGGACTGGCAGCTCAAGGTGAATAATCAGACCTGTTTGAATTAGAAAAGCTATTACATGTGGGAACTGGACTGAATGAATAAGTGCTGCCCTCCTCTCCATCTTGACTCAATAGCAATGGTACATGCCATCTGTGTGATGGCATGTGTGTTTCACCTGGCAATCACAGGCCAATGTGTGATGCCACTGCCAGGCAGCATGCAGAAAATGTGTTCATCTTCCATCTTTGTGTCATCAGTGTGTGCCATTTGCCTGCCCTTCATACGCAGTGAGGGTGCATGCATGGGAGGGTTTTAGTCATGTGGGACATGTGTCAATCAAGTACTGGTTCTCTTGCTTCTCAGCCCTCATTGTGTGCCATGGTGCTAATGCCTGTTTCCATTTCTTTGTTTTTATGTCTTTGCAGGGGAAGACGCACCTGATACTGCTGGGGTTGTGGAGATGGTGCAGAGCCAGGAGGGGTCCGAGGGCCGACCAACCACCAGTGAGGGACGTGGTGTGCTGGTGGGTGAGAACCCACAAGTGCTGCAGGTCATGCTCTCAAGGGGTGTCTCTGGCTGCACCTCCCCCGAGCTGTACTCAGCTGTTGATTCGGATGATGAGACCTACGTGCCGTCGCAGGTGAGTGTTCCAGGGAGGGATTCTGTTCTGTCCCACCCACCTGCACCAGGGTCAGAACCCTCAATGGGGATGTCAGTGTTGGCAGCTACGGCTTTGGTGGTTACGGATGCCGGGTCACACTCCGCGACATCTGATCCTGTTCCTGGGCCAGCAGATTAGAGGGGGAATGCAGTCCTGCAGCCTCAGGCAGTGCCGGCACAGCAAGGCGCAGTCCGCCTTGCCCCAGACAGGTGTGGTGCCCGCCGACGTGGTGGCCATACGCCACCTGGCAATACCGCATGGGAGCAATCCATTTACGGTATGGTAACCCAACAGGCAGCATCATCCGAGATGATGGCTCAGGCCATGGATAGGGTGGCCACTTCCATTGTCCCCCCTGAAAGGCTGATGGAGCGACTAGAGCAGGCAACGAACTCCATCTGCCAGTCACACAGGGAGGACATGTTGGCGTCCAACAGGGACAGGCGGGCGGCACTGGCGACTCTGCAGGAGGCCATCTCCATAGAGTCCCAGGGCCACAGGGAAGCCCTGAGGCAGGAGCTCCATCACCTCAGGTCGACTCCTGTTGAGCTTGAGGCTTCAACACACCAAAGGACGGAACAGCAGCTGGAGCGTCTCACCCGCACGCTCTCAGCTGAGATGCAGGCAACGAGGGCGGAGGTCCGGGCATCCCATGAGTTGTTGCATGGGGACCTCCGCACACTCATCCTCCAGAACGAGACCTACCACACCCGCATGCTTGCAGCCATGGAGGAACAGACTAGGGCCTTGCGTGGGCTGCCTCCCATAGTGCAACCACCTCCGGATGCAGCTGCACAGGGTGATAATAGCGACAGCAGTGATACTCCCACAATAGGGTAGCCGTGTGGGCCATGAGCCCATGGAGGTGTTTTTTTTCCCCAGGATCCACACAGGTGGGTTTTGGTGTGCACCCTGTCCTCGGACCTCCTGGGTGGCCTCCCCAACCCCCCCGGACCCATCAATGGCCATTTTTGGTTTTTATTTTATTTTTATTTTTATTTTTATTTTTATTTTATTTTTTCCCTATTTTTTTGGGACAATTTGTTGGCTTCCGTGGTTCCTGTGGGCATACGCTGCATTGTGGCTGGGCACATGCAGGCTTGTCATGTATTTGGTTCAGATGCCTGGGTTTGAGTCACACACACCCCTCCTGCTTCCCGTTTCCATGGGCTTGCAAAGGGTGTGCCCAAGTGACATTGATGTACATGGTGACACCCCGGGATACAGGTGCGCTGACGTACTTGCGTGTGTAAGTGCCCACGCACCCCTGAAATACGCGTACATAGGCCAATCGCTTGTACGCGCACTTTTGTCCAATTACACGCGATGACACTCTGACGTGCAGTATTTCCACGTGTGCTCCGTCATCACGTGCTGTGTGGGAAACACCCGTGCGGGTCACGTCACAGACGCGCTTACGCGCTGAGGGCCTTTGGTCCAATAGAATCGCGTATGCGTGCTGACGCGCTTACGCGCTAAGGGCCTTTCCTCGATTTTCACGCTGACGTGCAGGATTTTCACGTGCCAAATCACTCCGTATCAAGCTGGCCACGCGAAAACACACGGAAGACCACGCTCCTGCCCAGAAGGCCGAGTTAATGCCCCCCAGAGCCCCGAGCAGCCTCCCACATGCCATCTGCTGCTGCCTGCCTGCCTGCTGCCACCGTGCCCTGCCATTTGGTGCCTGCACATCAGCCATCTGCAGGGGTCCAGTTGCTGTGTCCACCCCTGCTGGAACTGAAGACTCCCGACTGGGATTACATCGCTCCACAGCCCAGCCCCAGGACCCAGTTGCCCACCCACACCTGCCTCTGGGGTTGCCATGTCGGGCACTTCCACATCTGGCACCAGTGGCAACCCCAGGCCAGAGGGGCAGAGGGGCACCAGCTTCACTGCCACCGAAGTTGGTGTCCTGGTGGAGCATGTCCTGGGGCAGTATGATGCCCTCTTTGGATCGTCCCGCGCCAGCAAGGAAGGATGGGAGAGGATCTGGGCCGACTGTGTGGTTGCCATCAACGCGGAGGGGGTGGCAACCAGCGACGTCCAGAAGATCAAGAAGCGCTTGGAGGACTTGAGGTCCAGGACCCTTGTGAAGGCCCGGCGCCTCGTGGAGGGGGGCCGGGGCCGCATGAGTTCCATCCAGATGAGGGTCCTGGAATCCGTACGCCCAGCGCTCCATGCCCAGATCCTTGAGAGGGAGACCCGTCTGGAGTTGGGCGGTAAGTGTCCAAGCATTGCTGTGTGAGACAGGGCATGTTGCGGTGTGCTGGTTCTCTGATACTTGCCTGTATGTGTGACATAGGCCATGTATGCATGTATGTGTGCTGGGACATCATGGTAATGCATGTGCGACCAGTGATGTGTGAACCACATGGTTGTTGCATGTGTTTAAATGCCACATGGGGAGCCCTATGCAGCTTTTAAACATGGGAGTATGCCAGTCTCTGTTCCTGGACATGGGTGGGGGTGAGGGATGGGTGCTGATGCCAGGTACATATATGGTAGCCATGTCTGTGTGCCTGACCTGCGTGTCTGTGACTTGTGCATGCCATGGATGCATGACACATGTGTGTGACAATGCACAGATTCAGTGACGCACCCAACTTACCCTTGTATCCGCTGTGTTTGGGGTGTATGGGGCCAGATGGATGTGACTGAGGTGAAGTGTGTGCATGTGATAGGCATGACCCATGATGCATGTGAGTTCCATATCATTGTATGTTTCAAGAGTCCATTGGACATGCATGGAAATGTCCATGGCATGCACCATGCCTGTTACTGTGTGTGTTTTGTCTGGACTGACCCATGTGTTGTGGAGGGACATGATGGAAGAGTACTTTGACAGTGGTACTCATCTGCTATTGCTTCCTGTCTAGGGGACCATTGTACAGTACCCTGATGCTTGTGTTCTTTGTCTCCCTCTACGCAGCGGCTAGTGAAGAAGAGGGCGGAGATGGCGCTGTCGAGCAAGGCGGCGGGGATGCCCCCACGGCTGCAGCGGAAGGGGTGGGTGAGCCCCCACAGGGGCCTGCTACGGTGGGAGACGGTGAGGAGCCATCCAGGTTGGTGGTTTCCACAGAGGAGGAGGAGGCCGCCACTGGGGCACACATGGGGCCTGGTGGGGGCATCCCTGCTGGTGCAAGTGGTGCAGTCCAGGGCCAGGGGCAGGAGGCAGCACAGGTCACCATGGAGGGGCCTGTGCATGTCGCTGTCCCTGACCCTGTGAGTGCACCACCATGCACCAGCAGGGATGCCCCGTCCCAGGCCCGTCCGCAGGTAGAGGGGCTGTCCATGTCACCTGACTCCCCTCCACCTGCGGACGAGGGGACCCGTGTCCGTATGGAGAAGGTCCTGATTGGGGTTGCGATGTGCGCGGGTGCAATTCGTGATTACGTGCGTGCTTCCCGGGAGGAGCACGCACGTCATCACGGAGAGCACCGTGCCGACGTGGCCCAATTGGGATCTTCCATGTTCGGGGGTTTCCTGCATGTGTCGGCCAATCTGGCAGCACTCTCCTCCTCTGTGGAGGCTATACGCCGGTCGTTCTCCTTGCCGTCTTCCGGCCCAGATGCCACCAGGGCCCCCTGTGGACCTGCCCTGACCTATGCAGCCAGCTCGGTGGGGATCCCATCCTTGCCACAGTCGGGAGTCGGAGGTCAAGCAGGGGTGGACACCACAGCAACTGTAACCCCGGCAGATGGAGGATGTGCCGGCATCATCAGGCAGGGCACGTGCACGACGGCGTCGGTAGATTCCATCAGCCTGGATGCCGTTGTGCTGGCAGAGGCAGTTGCGTCGGAGGCAGCAGCAGAGTCAACGTGGGAGGCATCATGGCTCGGGGCCAACAACATCGGAGGGGCAGGCATCGGCCGGAGGGCAGGAGGACCCAGGACAGGAAGTGTCTTCCGTGTGGCTGTGGTTGGGCGAGCAGATAGGTGCGGAGCGGCATCGGGCGGAAGAGGAGCGGCTCACGATGGTCAGGGCTGAGAACTCCATGCGGAGGGCCCTGAGGCGGGCCGAGTGCCTCGAGGCAATCCGCAGGGGGTTGGAAGAGCAGATGGCGTCGTCCCTGTGGACCCTCGGGGCCATGGAACAGGACCGCCTCCGTGAAATAGACGAGGAGTTTGATGATGCCTTGGCCAGGAACACTACGGAGTGAGCCGCAGGACTTGCCCGCCGCCTTTGTATATAGTTCTTTAGTTTTAGGTTTCATTTGTTTATTCTTATGATTTGGAGTCGACGGACACAGCTCCACTTTTTGTATATAATTGCATTTTTGTTAGGGTTTTTAGTTGGTTTCCTTTGTTCAGTTGGGCTCATGGACCCTTGGATATTTTGTACATAGTTCTTCTTTGGATTTTTTTGATTTTTTATTTCTTCTCCATGGAGCAATGGTGTTTGGATTTTTTTTATTCTGTTGGATTGATTTCATTTTTAATGTGACTTTGAAGTACATTTTTTTTGGGATTTGGTGTTTTTAATTTTTTTTGACGGACATGCACCTTTTATTTTTTTCATTGGCATTGTAGTTTGTTTCATTTAATTTGCATTCATATTCTTTTAATACAATTTTGTTTTCATACTTCACTGTGTGGTATCATCTCATTGGTTTCATGCATGTCATGTTGGGTGTTTTCCAATTCATTTGCAACCATTGTGTGTGACAGACATGGGCTCATTTGCTTTATGTACGTTGGGGGTGTAACATGTTATTTCCTTTTCCATGTGGGTGAATGGGTTACTTGGTAGGGCCTTTTGGCTGTGGAGGATGACCATTACGCACATGGTTGGTGAATGTGAGGACCTGGGTGCAGGAGGACATGAGTGGGGGCCTGGTGGAGGGTGCCCCTGCACTGCTGGGGGGTGCGGGTGCAGGGGGACATGGGTGGGGGCCTGGTGGAGGCTGCCCCTGCACTGCTGGGGGGTGGGGGTGGTGGTGGACATGGGTGGGGGCCTGGTGGAGGCTGCCCCTGCACTGCTGGGGGGTGGGGGTGGTGGTAGACATGGGTGGGGGCCTGGTGGAGGCTGCCCCTGGTGGCTGGGGGGTGGGGGGGTGGTAGACGTGGGTGGGGGCCTGGTGGAGGGTGCCCCTGCACTGCTGGGGGGGTGGGGTGGTGGTGGACATGGGTGGGGGCCTGGTGGAGGGTGCCCCTGCACTGCTGGGGGGTGGGGGTGCAGGGGGACATGAGTTGGGCATGAGTGGGGGCCTGGTGGAGGCTGGCCCTGGTGGCTGGGGGGTGGGGGTGGTGGGAGACATGGGTGGGGGCCTGGTGGAGGCTGCCCCTGCACTGCTGGGGGGTGGGGGTGGTGGTAGACATGGGTGGGGGCCTGGTGGAGGCTCCAACTAGTGGCTGGGGGGTGGGGGTGGTGGGAGACATGGGTGGGGGCCTGTTGGAGGGTGCCCCTGCACTGCTGGGGGGTGGGGGTGCAGGGGGACATGAGTTGGGCATGAGTGGGGGCCGGGTGGAGGCTGCCCCTGGTGGCTGGGGGTGGTGGGAGAAATGGGTGGGGGCCTGGTGGAGGCTGCCCCTGCACTGCTGGGGGGTGGGGGTGGTGGTAGACATGGCTGGGGGCCTGGTGGAGGCTGCCCCTGGTGGCTGGGGGGTGGGGGGGTCGTAGACATGGGTGGGGGCCTGGTGGAGGGTGCCCCTGCACTGCTGGGGGTGGGGGTGGTGGTGGACATGGGTGGGGGCCTGGTGGAGGCTGCCCCTGCACTGCTGGGGGGTGGGGGTGGTGGTAGACATGGGTGGGGGCCTGGTGGAGGCTGCCCCTGGTGGCTGGGGGGTGGGGGTGGTGGGAGACATGGGTGGGGGCCTGGTGGAGGGTGCCCCTGCACTGCTGGGGGGTGGGGGTGGTGGTAGACATGGGTGGGGGCCTGGTGGAGGCTGCCCCTGCTGGCTGGGGGGTGGGGGGGTGGTAGACATGGGTGGGGGCCTGGTGGAGGGTGCCCCTGCACTGCTGGGGGGTGGGGGTGGTGGTGGACATGGGTGGGGGCCTGGTGGAGGGTGCCCCTGCACTGCTGGGGGGTGGGGGTGCAGGGGGACATGAGTTGGGCATGAGTGGGGGCCTGGTGGAGGCTGCCCCTGGTGGCTGGGGGGTGGGGGTGGTGGGAGACATCGGTGAGGGCCTGGTGGAGGCTGCCCCTGCACTGCTGGGGGGTGGGGGTGCAGGGGGACATGAGTTGGGCATGAGTGGGGGCCTGGTGGAGGCTGCCCCTGGTGGCTGGGGGGTGGGGGTGGTGGGAGACATGGGTGGGGGCCTGGTGGAGGGTGCCCCTGCACTGCTGGGGGGTGGGGGTGCAGGGGGACATGAGTTGGGCATGAGTGGGGGCCTGGTGGAGGCTGCCCCTGGTGGCTGGGGGGTGGGGGTGGTAGGAGACATGGGGGGGGCCTGGTGGAGGCTGCCCCTGCACTGCTGGGGGGTGGGGCTGGTGGTGGACATGAGTGGGGGCCTGGTGGAGGCTGCCCCTGCACTGCTGGGGAGTGGGGGTGGTGGTAGACATGGGTGGGGGCCTGGTGGAGGCTGCTCCTGGTGGCTGGGGGTGGTGGGAGACATGGTTGGGGGCCTGTTGGAGGGTGCCCCTGCACTGCTGGGCGGTGGGGGTGCAGGGGGACATGAGTTGGGCATGAGTGGGGGCCTGGTGGAGGCTGCCCCTGGTGGCTGGGGGGTGGGGGTGGTGGTAGACATGGGTGGGGGCCTGGTGGAGGGTGCCCCTACACTGCTGGGGGGTGGGGGTGGTGGTGGACATGGGTGGGGCCTGGTGGAGGCTGCCCCTGCACTGCTGGGGGGTGGGGGGGTGGTAGACATGGGTGGGGGCCTGGTGGAGGCTGCCCCTGGTGGCTGGGGGGTGGGGGTGGTGGGAGACATGGGTGGGGGCCTGGTGGAGGGTGCCCCTGCACTGCTGGGGGGTGGGGATGCAGGGGGACATCAGTTGGGCATGAGTGGGGGCCTGGTGGAGGCTGCCCCTGGTGGCTGGGGGGTGGGGGTGGTGGGAGACATGGGTGGGGCCCTGGTGGAGGCTGCCCCTGCACTGCTGGGGGTGGGGGGGTGGTAGACATGGGTGGGGGCCTGGTGGAGGCTTCCCCTGGTGGCTGGGGGGTGGGGGGGTGGTAGACATGGGTGGGGGCCTGGTGGAGGGTGCCCCTGCACTGCTGGGGGGTGGGGGTGGTGGTGGACATGGGTGGGGGCCTGGTGGAGGCTGCCTCTGCACTGCTGGGGGGTGGGGGTGGTGGTAGACATGGGTGGGGGCCTGGTGGAGGCTGCCCCTGGTGGCTGGGGGGTGGGGGTGGTGGGAGACATGGGTGGGGGCCTGGTGGAGGGTGCCCCTGCACTGCTGGGGGGTGGGGGTGGTGGTAGACATGGGTGGGGGCCTGGTGGAGGCTGCCCCTGGTGGCTCGGGGGTGGGGGGGTGTTAGACATGGGTGGGGGCCTGGTGGAGGGTGCCCCTGCACTGCTGGGTGGTGGGGGTGGTGGTGGACATGGATGGGGGCCTGGTGGAGGGTGCCCCTGCACTGCTGGTGGGTGGGGGTGCAGGGGGACATGAGTTGGGCATGAGTGGGGGCCTGGTGGAGGCTGCCCTTGTGGCTGGGGGGTGGGGGTGGTGGGAGACATGGTTGGGGGCCTGGTGGAGGCTGCCCCTGCACTGCTGGGGGGTGGGGGTGCAGGGGGACATGAGTTGGGCATGAGTGGGGCCTGGTGGAGGCTGCCCCTGGTGGCTGGGGGGTGGGGGTGGTGGGAGACATGGATGGGGGCCTGGTGGAGGGTGCCCCTGCACTGCTGGGGGGTGGGGGTGCAGGGGGACATGAGTTGGGCATGAGTGGGGGCCTGGTGGAGGCTGCCCCTGGTGGCTGGGGGGTGGGGGTGGTGGGAGACATGGGTGGGGGCCTGGTGGAGGCTGCCCCTGCACTGCTGGGGGGTGGGGGTGCAGGGGGACATGAGTTGGGCATGAGTGGGGGCCTGGTGGAGGCTGCCCCTGGTGGCTGGGGGTGGGGGTGGTGGGAGACATGGGTGGGGGCCTGGTGGAGGGTGCCCCTGGATGCTGGGGGTGGGGGTGGTGGGAGACATGAGTTGGGCATGAGTGGGGGCCTGGTGGAGGCTGCCCCTGGTGGCTGGGGGGTGGGGGTGATAGGGGACATGAGCAGGTGTGCAGGGTCGTCCCCTGTGGTGTGTGCTGCCTGCAGGGGCCGTGGAGGGTGTACAGGGAATACCTGGGAGCACACAGCCAAATCGCGTGTAGAATTTGCCGCGTACTGCTGTCATACACGTGCCCAGCCAAATCGCGTGTGGAACTTCCTGCGCACCCCTGATATCCACGTACCCTGACAAATCGCGTGTGGTACTTCCCGCGCACCCCTGAAATCCACGTACCCGGCCAAATCGCGTATAGCAATTCCCGCGTACCCCTGTGATCCACGTACACGGCCAAATCGCATGTGGAACTTCCCGCGCACCCCTGCAATCCACGTACCCTGACAAATCGCGTGTGGTACTTCCCGCGCACTCCTGAAATCCACGTACCCGGCCAAATCGCGTGTAGCAATTCCCGCATACCCCTGTGATCCACGTACACGGCCAAATCGCGTGTGGAACTTCCCGCGCACCCCTGCAATCCACGTACCCTGACAAATCGCGTGTGGTACTTCCCGCGCACCCCTGAAATCCACGTACCCGGACAAATCGCGTGTAGCAATTCCTGCATACCCCTGTAATCCACGTACACGGCCAAATCGCGTGTGGAACTTCACGCGCACCCCTGCAATCCACGTACCCTGACAAATCGCGTGTGGTACTTCCCGCGCACCCCTGAAATCCACGTACCCGGACAAATCGCGTGTAGCAATTCCCGCGTACCCCTGTAATCCACGTACACGGCCAAATCGCGTGTGGAACTTCCCGCGTACCCCTGCAATCCACGTACCCTGACAAATCGCGTGTGGTACTTCCCGCGCACCCCTGAAATCCACGTACCCGGACAAATCGCGTGTAGCAATTCCCGCGTACCCCTGTAATCCACGTACACGGCCAAATCGCGTGTGGAACTTCCCGCGCACTCCTGCAATCCACGTACCCTGACAAATCACGTGTGGTACTTCCCGCGCACCCCTGAAATCCACGTACCCGGACAAATCGCGTGTAGCAATTCCCGCGTACCCCTGTAATCCACGTACACGGCCAAATCGCGTGTGGAACTTCCCGCGCACCCCTGCAATCCACGTACCCTGACAAATCGCGTGTGGTACTTCCCGCGCACCCCTGAAATCCACGTACCCGGACAAATCGCGTGTAGCAATTCCCGCGTACCCCTGTAATCCACGTACACGGCCAAATCGCGTGTGGAACTTCCCGCGCACCACTGCAATCCACGTACCCTGACAAATCGCGTGTGGTACTTCCCGCGCACCCCTGAAATCCACGTACCCGGACAAATCGCGTGTAGCAATTCCCGCGTACCCCTGTAATCCACGTACACGGCCAAATTGCGTGTGGAACTTCCCGCGCACCCCTGCAATCCACGTACCCTGACAAATCGCGTGTGGTACTTCCCGCGCACCCCTGAAATCCACGTACCTGGACAAATCGCGTGTAGCAATTCCCGCGTACCCCTGTAATCCACGTACACGGCCAAATCGCGTGTGGAACTTCCCACGCACCCCTGCAATCCACGTACCCTGACAAATCGCGTGTGGTACTTCCCGCGCACCCCTGAAATCCACGTACCCGGACAAATCGCGTGTAGCAATTCCCGCGTACCCCTGTAATCCACGTACACGGCCAAATCGCGTGTGGAACTTCCCGCGCACCCCTGCAATCCACGTACCCTGACAAATCGCGTGTGGTACTTCCCGCGCACCCCTGAAATCCACGTACCCGGACAAATCGCGTGTAGCAATTCCCGCGTACCCCTGTAATCCACGTACACGGCCAAATCGCGTGTGGAACTTCCCGCACACCCCTGCAATCCACGTACCCTGACAAATGGCGTGTGGTACTTCCCGCGCACCCCTGAAATCCACGTACCCGGACAAATCGCGTGTAGCAATTCCCGCGTACCCCTGTAATCCACGTACACGGCCAAATCGCGTGTGGAACTTCCCGCGCACCCCTGCAATCCACGTACCCTGACAAATCGCGTGTGGTACTTCTCGCGCACCCCTGAAATCCATGTACCCGGACAAATCGCGTGTAGCAATTCCCGCGTACCCCTGTAATCCACATACACGGCCAAATCGCGTGTGGAACTTCCCGCGCACCCCTGCAATCCACGTACCCTGACAAATCGCGTGTGGTACTTCCCGCGCACCCCTGAAATCCACGTACCCGGACAAATCGCGTGTAGCAATTCCCGCGTACCCCTGTAATCCACGTACACGGCCAAATCGCGTGTGGAACTTCCCGCGCACCCCTGCAGTCCATGTACCCTGACAAATCGCGTGTGGTACTTCCCGCGCACCCCTGAAATCCACGTACCCGGACAAATCGTGTGTAGCAATTCCCGTGTACCCCTGTAATCCACGTACACGGCCAAATCGCGTGTGGAACTTCCCGCGCACCCCTGCAATCCACGTACCCGGCCAAATCGCGTGTGGTACTTCCCGCGCACCCCTGAAATCCACGTGCCCAGCCAAATCGCGTGTGGAACTTCCCGCGCACCCCTGAAATCCACGTACCCTGACAAATCGCGTGTGGAACTTCCCGCGCACCCCTGCAATCCACGTACCCTGACAAATCGCATGCGGTACTTCCCGCGCAACCCTGCAATCCACGTACCCGGCCAAATCGCGTGTAGCAATTCCCGCGTACCCCTGTCATACACGTGCCCAGCCAAATCGCATGTGGAACTTTCCGCACACCCCTGAAATCCACGTACCCTGACAAATCGCGTGTGGAACTTCCCGCAAACCCCTGAAATTCACATGCCCTGCCAATTCGCGTGTGAGACTTCCCGCGCACCCCGGTATACACGCACACGTTTTTTTTCTGTCAGCGGGTGTCCGTGTTTGTGGGTGCCCCTTTGCACGTCATTTGTCCTGGAGGGCCACTGTATAGGACATTCATCATGGCTGTATATAGGTGCTATTTGTTGGCGCACCTTTTGGCGCACATTTCTTACGGGTTCAGATACGCTACCGCCTGCTTTCTTGTGGCGGTCGTGTTTGTGCCTGTGCGCTGGTTTGAGCGTGCGCTTTTTTGCCCTATTCTATTCCATGAATACGTGTTGTAGGCGAGTGTGTGGGCGTTCCGCGCACTTGTACCCTGTACTTCCCCCGTGACGCCCACATTTTGGCAAGTTGTTCCCCATTCCGAGTGTTACGCCCCGTGTTCCGCCTACTTTTGTTGCGTGTGCCGCGCTATGTGCGATTTTCGCTGTGGCCTGTGCGATATTCGCTGTAACCTGGCGCACACCGTTACATGGCCTGTGCGCCAACGTGCGCTGCGCACTTTTTTTCACACATCCGATGGTTTTCTCGCGCACAGCCTTCCATGAATCGATGTGCGCTGCTTTTCATGCGATTTTCGCACTTGCACTGCGATTTTCGCTATTCCACTGCGATTCGCACGTTTTTGCCCACTTGCGCCGCGCTAATTATTCCATGAATCGGCCTGCAAGTCTTTGATACTACTTAATGGATTAACAGAAATTAGCACCTGGGATGGGGGAGTCAGCCAATCCGGTTGCTCAGATCACAGGCTGAATCCCACAAACCAAGCCACAGTTCTGACCCACCTGAAGGCTGTCCACACCTGCCACATCATCTTCCCCACTCCCTTCCCTCTGGTCACTTCCCTCCTCACTGAACTACCCCACTCACCTGATTTCTTTGGCAGTGGCAGCCTGCCTTCTATTTCCATGGCAGCCATCGTAGGTAAGCATTTCAATCACAATTATTGCTATCAGTACCCATGAGTACTTATGGCTGTAAAGCCAGATCCAGTGGGCTAAATCAGGTGGTAACCACATTGTTGCCCATCGTTAATATTACGTGGGCCCTTGGCCGTTATTACTTGATACTAAGCACCGGATCCGGTTTTACTGCTATTAAATTATGCTGTGATGCAAAAATGCATGAGCTTTCAAAGTCACTTAGCTTTCAAAATAAATGAATACACCGTACCATAAATGTTCACTGCCCTTTTAAAGCGTGCACTCCAAGTCTTTTTTATCATGAAAAGAAATATACATATATTCACATTCACTTACTTGGCCCTGCTTAACAAATTATTTCCCACGTGTTTGGAAACAAAGAAAAGACTGGACTGCTCTAACATTTAGGACATCATTTAAACAGCTTCCTGTTTTGTAGATTTATACTTTTACATAAGACGACCTGCATATCACTCTTGGATGCTGTTTCTTGCGCTCCCTCTTCTTTTTTGATGATCTAATGAAGAAGATCTATGTGACTTTGAATATGCATGCATTAGGTTAGCTCAGCATAATAATGTCATTTAGTACAAATAAAGGTACCAACAATCTTACTTTTGTGATTTAAAATAAAAACAGCTTGACTAAAATGGTAATGAGCCATTTTTGCACACCTACATATTCCAAAGTACTATACAAATCAGGCAATTGGCATACAGTAGGACATTCTAAATTGCCTTTTTTTAAATGCATTACTGAGTGTTAGCAGAAGCAGGATATGAAATTACAATATTGCAAATAGGTTTACATCACTGGCTTGACATATGCATGACATTGTGTGTAATTCTGAAAAGTGCACCATAAAACACATCCATTATAAAATGCATATTCCCAAAGTCAGTAGGTCAGAGCTTATGTTTTCAATTTTAAATGGCTTATCTGTAGAAGGTAAAGAAGAAGACAATACGTAATAAAAAAAAGAAAAGATGCCATATAGGGTTAGCTCTTCCTCTTCAGATACAAGCCAGTGTGTCAACATCTAATGGTAAGTGTACGTACACAAAGACAGTAACCCACAAATGACTACAGAGAAAATCTGAATCGAACATATGAGGAATTGAATTCTTGTTGATGCTCACTGGAGGAGTAGGGTTAGATCATGACAAAACCAGAAGGTAGGAGTTAAATGTATACATTGCTGCTATCTCTAAGACCACTCATCTGAGTCAGAACTTGTAGACTTGCCTTTACGGGATATCACATTGGTTTGGTTTATCTTGGTTACACTGGAAGATGACTACTCATAGGTCTCCATTTCAGAATTTCGGATGTTATGGATCAATTTGCATGATGCCTCCTGCCGTTCAAATTATTAATTTGCTTTCAAACACTGCACCATTTTGCAGCTTCAAATTTAGGTTGTGGTAAATAAAATAAGAAAGGGCAGGTGTGTGGGAGATTGTCAAATTTCATGGCATTTGGCTTCCCCACTATATGTGACTGTTTTCAACTTCCAATCCAACATCTCTACCTACATATACTCTACCTACTACAAATGTGGTCATCGTGGAAAAAAGTAACTTGGAGATGATATCCACATCTAGGACTTTCTTCACTAATGCCAAAATTGTATTGTATATTATTACATGCTTATATTGTCAGATCAAAGGGGTTATATTGTGTCTTGCCAATAGTCATCCTGCAACACCAACAGAATGTCAATTTAATGTTGGAACCTAACACACTATGATTTTACTGGTGGGCTATGAAGTTTGTAATTTGAAGATTGGGACCTCCATTTCTGCAGTATGGCCACGATATATACCTTGGAAATGGTGAGTGCCTTTGCTGTACAGCAGGACTATGTGAATTGTGTTGTGCAATTCTAGCATTCAATGGTGGCATTGCTAGTGGTAACCTTTGAAGCTCAAGATGAGACAATAACTTGTAAATATATTCTCTGATTTTTGGACAACTGATAGTTTGCCCAGTACATTAAAGAATATCTCACAGGGGAGCTAATGTAAAGTTTACAGAAAATTAAACATGTAAACAAAATGTAGAATTGTAGAACTGTTTATGATTGGTGCAAATACATCTGGTCCTACCCACTCTGCTCAACCAGTCAACATCCTTCTTCCACTAAACTGAAATGCAATTCCAAGATAAATTCACAAGGTACAAAAATGAGCCAAAGAAACCAATAATGAAAGTGAAAATAGATTTATCTGAGGTCAACAAACTCTAGACAGCAGCAACAATATTAATAATTTCATGCACTGTCAATGAAGGAGGTACTACTTGAAACTTTCTGACCTACATTTGTCTCAAGATGCTTTTAGAATGATGAACACCAATCTTTCAAGTATTGATCTGACCAATAATAAGGAAGTAATTCTTGAAGTGTATGCGTTCTGGCAATAAGATTTAACTATAAAATTAAGGCCCTGATTCTTGGAATTATGTGCGTGTAAAACGTGATTTACGTAACATTCGGCCCACAAATCCCTGTTTGACGACTGGGGATTTGCGGGCAGAATGGAAAGCAAATCCCCATTTTACACACAAATAATTCCATGAATCAGGGCCTAAGTGTCTATTCTCATATTAAGAAGTAGTGATCCATGACAACCAAAGCATTTTAAACTCCTAGTTCGAAGGTATTCAATATGTCCCTTACATTTTCAAGGATAACCAAACCAGTGAAATTTAGAAACCAAGCAATTGAGTGGATGCTTATCATTAGTATAAGATCAGTCATTGAATTCAATGTCCTTTTGTTTCTATGCACTTCATTGACCCTACTAATATCCTGGGGCTGGGATCAAGTACTAATCCAGGAATGTGAATCAATGACATTGCCCAATGGGGCCTTTTGATTAAATCATGTCAGTATTTCAAGTGGCCCCAGTAATTTGGCTGAATGTTGCCCCAGAAGTAATCTCTTTGCCTCCATCCATTCAAAAGTAAATCTGAAAACAGGAAGCGGGTAAACTGTACACTGTGGAAGAATACCTCCAAAACATATTAGACTCTCATCAATTAATTATCCCACAATGGACCATAGTGCAGCTGCTATTTTTCTTGGTTGCTAGAGGGCATGTACTAAATTAGACTCCTCAAAATCTCAGAAGAAGATCAAGGGAGCCTGTCTCAACATTTCTTATGTCAGAGAGGACCACATATATTTCTTGATCAATTTGAAATATTAGGAGATGTAAACATGTGAATGTAACAAATGTGCACGTTATCTCTGCTGGGCCGTATGCTGTAAGTGAGGTTTATCCCTAGTCAACATTTTGCAGACTCTTGTTCAGGCTACTGATGACAAACATAGTCCTACAATGACTTCCACAGAAGCACTTAGCCCATCTCTTCCTGCCACAACAATGTAGTATGTCTTAGACATGTAGAATTTGGATTAGCCCCAGTGTATTAGGTATGGCCAGAGACTAGAACCCTAAAAGCACATGAAAATATACTCTACTCTGAACGGTTATCTGAGGAGATCCTTATACAATCCTCAAAGCCCCAATTGCATACAATAAATGCAATATCTTCTCAGCTGTAGTGGGAAGAAGAATGTCATTTTTAAAACAGATCTCCTTGAAGGAGTCAAATGTGACCCTCAGAGTAGGGATGAATGAACAAATCGACATATGTTATCTGAGTCTGAGTACTTGGATAATCATAAAGACACCCAAAAACAAAATTGCTGCAAGGTTACGCTATGCAATTGAGTAGACAACAGAACTCTTCAAGGAATTAGCACATTTCAAAAGGAAATGCACAATGACATCTCTAGCTTGATGTCACCTACTGAGCACAATTTTAGTGTCATTCAATGCTTAAGGCTCAAACTAAATGTAAAATACAATGATTTGGTAGCTTGAAGATCCCAGTAAAAAAAAAAAAAAAATGTTGAAATTCATTTAGTCATCTCCCGACGCTGTTTAAGAGTCTTTATAGTGTTTTTCACATTTTGAACATGAAATTGAGAAGAACAATGCAGTATTTGAGACAGGAAAGTCATTGGCTCTGATGGAAAATGGTTTTAAGTATTCAGTGAAGACGATAGTCTTGTTAAAGGAATGGTAATGTCAGCGTAACTTTCAGGAAGAGGACTGTGGTATTAAACGCCATCACTTTATTTGGTTTCTGAATGTTTGATTGATTGTTAGAGCACTACAGATCAGTGACCTTTGCTTTTATTATGGATGAAACTCAGATGACTTCACTCCATTGTTAACATTTATGAAAGGTTAATTTCCAATCCTGGATTACTGATAATGGGAGGAGATTTTAACATTTGCCATTGTATTCTGTTAAAGAAACCTAGCAACACTCTCCAAAATAAATGAAGAACATCTCTGAGGGTATTGAAACAACTTAAGGCTCTACATAATTTAGAAGCAATTTTGAGAGGAAAACACATGATATTAAACTGTATACTTTTTTGGGCATTGATATCACACTTTTATATTATTTGCTGATGAAAAATGTAGTCAGATATATGCTTTCAAGCATAGCTCGTAACCCTGGAATTATCCCCTGTGCTTGTCTATTATTGTCCATATTCTGAACTTGAGAATGAGTCCCAGAAACATAATTTTCTCATTGAGACAACCACTCCCTTAGAGATTGCTGGATGCTTGGATCTCTTGGGATAAAATATGTTATACTGAGAGGGCTTCCTCTAGTGCAGCAGTGGTAGTGAACAAACTAAGTGTACCAGAGGAGTACCCTAGATAATGAGGTTGACATGCTACACTTATATGAAGATGTATGAAACCTGATAGAAAAACAGTGTTTGCTCACTGATGATGATAATGGTAGCATTGATATTTATGCCAGATGTGTGGCAGTAACGTATCCTTATTCAGAATGGGTGCATTAAAGTAAATAGAGCAAAAAGCCACCAAGGCAAATGGTGGATGTGACAGATATTGTAGACTAGCCAACAACAAAGTTGTGATTAAGTTCTGATTTATTGAGAATGTCGATCAGCTTAACAATATCATAAGCAATTATAAGGATCTGACCAAAAATAAAAAAGCAGATGTTATTTGACAAAACTTGATAGTTCCTTAATGAAGCAACAGCTTTGAAATATCAAAGGGCCTTTTGGCAATTAGAGTATACAGGTTTTCAATAAATAGTGCAAGTCCTCATGATGCTATTATTCTGGAAGCCCCTTGGGTTAGTCACTTTAAAGGCATTCATATCTCTGACCAGGATGAGTCTTTCAGCGAGAAGAAATTTAATGTAGGGCCAGGGTTAGTAGTGAGTTACTTGACACAAAGAAGTGAGGTTAAGCAGGTGTTTTAGATTTACTGCCAAGAAAACATTTCAGAAAATGAGCCAGTGATATACATCCCTTTTGTTACAACGTGTTAGTGTTAGTAACAGTTTGACCTTTCAATTGGGAAGGGTAACAACAAATAAAAACAAGTGATAAACGCGACCCCTCCAATTAACGTCCAATAGCTTTAAATGTACTTTTTGTGCACACTTGTTTCATTGTTCCTTTTACAGCAGCCCAGATATCTGTGTATATGTTTTTGAATGGGACTGTCGTTCTGTATTCATATTTTATGTATTTTGAAAAGATAAACTGAGGATGATTATGGTGATGATGAAGATGATGTTGATGATGATGATGATGATGAACATCTGTAGCCTTTCCCCATTTTGAAATCCCACATCAGGCATGAAGGATACTGTTTGACATAGATTGTTTTTTGTGGTTTGTAAACAAGTTTGGCTGGGTCAAGAAGCAATCAAATGTGGTAAGGAGACAACAAAAAGCAAGGGGTAGTTGTAATCTCTAAATTGTGTTTGTACAAGCCCCTCATAAGGAACTGATAAAAATACTAATGATAGAGAGTCAGTTGATGTCAAGAAACCTACTCTAAGGGGCCATAGTTGGAATAACAGATTTTGCAAAAAGATTTCTACTGGAATGAGTCAGAGACTGGAGTTTTGTGAACAAATGTGTATGTTTGAAATGTTTCAAGTCCTCCTAATGGGGAGTAATGGGTTTATCATGATCAGATACCTTCGGTGCCAGAAGTAACAGTATAGGAGCTATGCTTGCACTGGTTATGATGACAATAAAGGGAACGCAAACCAACCAGATCCCTGGCCCAGCCTGCATTCCGGGCAATTATTTAAGACAAATGTTGTTTTATGGGGAGATGCCCTGAGGTAGGTACTAAACCCAGCTATCAGTTCTGGAGAATATGCTGCTGAATGGGAAAAAAAAAGTTTGCTCCAGTGTACATTGTTATACTAACTATAGGCCATTTGTGATTTTATGTCCCATAAAAACATGTTTGGAAGGGTTTACTTGCCAGGGTTCAACAGTGGGTGAGGGAAGCTGGCAAATACATTTTTGCAAACACGTACAGTTAAACTATTTTGTTTGCATCATTTGATGATGTATGTGACACCTTTGAATATGTTTCCTAAAACAAGCTGTGAAAAAACTGAGGAGGAGCGGTAGATGCCTCTAGCTCATAGGGGCAATCCAGCATCTTGCAAGATGATACGTTTCTAGAATTTGGTTTTGACCAAAGAGGGAGCATAAATAGGATTTTCTAGTGAGTAAAAGGATTATAATACATTGTGTCCTGGCCCCAACCCTGTTACCCTCTTCATGAATGGCTACTAGTGGGGTCACCCAATATTCTAGAAATAAGGAAGGTCAGTTTCACCAACTTATTTAAGACTTCACTGGTGCATCCTAAAACTTCATTAATTGGGCTACTTCACAACTTCAAAAACTTTTTAGAGGAGCAATGCCTGGCTATAAAAGTAGAAAAGACTTTGGGCATGGAGGTGGTGATGGTTGGGTTGCTACGGAATGTGTTTAGATCAGGTCTTGATGTAATTGGAAATGTTGGTGAGATTGATTAGCCTTGTCTCAGGCAGCTGGTTCCCAGAAAGGCCAATTATATAAGGTGGTGCAATCTTGTGTTTAAAAGAAGGGTTGTCTCCAGATCTGCCGTTTCTGTTGGATTGTGTATATAGAGAGATAATGCCATAACCATTGCAGTCTATGTAGTATAGCTTTGAGAATGGCTGAGAGAGGAGGAGAGTATATTTTTAAACGTGTTCTCCTCCCTTTCATCAGAATCTTCTGTGGTTGCCACGCGACTGGATGTTGGATTGCAAGCAATTGGGGAGCTGCATGCAGACCATGACAATTTTGGATAATGATGTGGTTAATTACCAGGCCCATCACTATCCAACACCACTTGGAGGAAACACTTTCTACTGGAAAGGTTAAATGGTTGTGTGGTTTTGGCATCCAAGGGCCCTTCTTTGAAACATCTGTGGTTTAACCTAGCTTTCACACATAGCATATTGCGTAAGGTGATATAAGCCCATTACTTAAATTGGTTGGAGGGAAAGTGGCTCTATCCAGTGGTTGAAACTTTTCTGAAAGGAAAATGTGCTTTGGGAGGGACTTTTATACAGACTGGGTTATTACCCACCAGCAGAGAAGTCTATCTATAAAATGTAGACTTGCAGTGTTGCCAGTGGAGACCATTAAAAGCGAACACCAATGCAGATCGTTTAATGTTGATATGTGTGAGTGCAGAAAGGAGCTCTCCATGAAACATGTAAATGCTCATTATATATTTACATTTTTCTGCAGCACTGGACACATCGACCTGCTCATCATATGCATAATATCCCCAAACTGTCTTGTCAGTGTATGTGCCAAGGCTGTATCTGTTATTTTTAGCAGAGAAAGCAGGCTTGTTTTCTAAACTAGAAGACAGCATTCCGTGCCCAACATAAACACATATCAAACCCTCAATGTGGAAAGTGTGTCATTAAAACACAAACAGATAAAAAAACAATGAAATATAGCAGTTACGATTTTTTCAAAATAATTGTAATTACCGGGTTAACCCTCTCCCTAAAGAGAAGATGAGAAAATTATGAGAAGTTAGAGAAAGAAGGGCTAATAGTTAAGAATCATAATTCAAATCCCCATAATATGTCACATACTTAATGAAGCAAAACATTATATCGGGTGAAGTGCAGTGTGCATTAAAAATACATTATTTAAAAGAAATATTGAGGCAAATATGAAGAACAAAGCTATTGTGAGATGAGTGCATGAGTGTTCTGCAAAATGCACTGGTGATGGAAGAAAAATACCCAACCTCGGGAAGTCAGCTTTTTTGTTGAGCTGTCACTTATGCAGTAATTCTGAAGGGGTAGTTCTATATGTGTTTGAGTTGACCAACTAACTATTTCCTAAAAAGTAAATGTAATATTTGTAACTATCATTATTGGGGAAGGGTTTATTGTAACAGACCTCTGGGTTGAATACGTCTTAAAAAATCGTACTTTGTCCGAAAGAATATGTTGTGTCCTGGCCCCAACCCTGTATAACCTTTTTTGGAAGGGCTCCTAGTGCAGTCACCCATATTCTCGAAATTGGGAAGGTCAGTGTTGGAAGACTGTGTTATTACCCACCAGCAGAGAAGTCTATCTATAAAACGTAGAATTGCAGTGTTGCCAGTGGAGACTATTAAAGGAGAAGACCGATGCAGATAGTTTAATGTTAATATGTGTGAGTCCAGAAAGGAACCCTCCATGAAACATTTAAATGCTCATTATATATTTACATTTTTCTACAGCACTGAACACATCGACCTGCTCATCAAATGCATGATTATCCCAAAACTGTCTTGTCAGTGTATATGCCAAGGCAGCATCTGCTCTTTTTAGCAGAGAGAACAGGCTTGTTTTCTAAATTAAAAGACAGCATCCATCCCCAACATATAAATGTGTAAAGTGTGCCATTAAAAAACTAACAGATACAGAACAATGAAATATAGCAATTAAGATATCAAAATAACAATTGTTCTTACCAGGATACTGCACTAAAGTGAAGATGATAAAATGATGAGAGGTTAGAGAAAGAACGGCCAATAGTGAATATTCATTATTCAAATTCCCATAATTTGTCACCTACTTTTTGAAGCAAAAACATTATAGCGAGTCAAGTGCAGTGTACATTAAAAATGCATTATTTAAAAGAAATATTGAGGTAAATATGAAGAACGAAGCTATTGTGAGATGAGTACATGAGTTTTCTGCAAAATGCACTTGTGAAGGCAGACAAATACCCATCGTCGGGTAGTCAGCTTTTTTGTTGTGCTGTCACGTATGCAGTAATTCTGAAGGCATAATTCTATATGTGTTTGAGTTGACAAATTAATCATTTCCTAAAAAGTAAATGTAACATTTGTAAGTGACATTATTATGGAAGGATTTCTTGCAACAGACCTCTGGGTTGAATACGTCTTAAAAAACGTACTTTGTCAATTAGAATATGTTGTGCCCTGGCCTCAGCTCTGTTTAACCTTTTCTTGAATGACTCTTAGTGGGGTCACCCTACATTCTAAAAATAGTGTACATCACACACAAGTGCTTATCCAACCAGGCTCCTATCTACCTCTCCAAAATTGTCTCCATCCAACCTCTACACGGCCCACTAGGACAGCCCAGTTGCACTGCGTCACCATTCCACGCTCTAAGCAACAACGCGCAGGTGGGGTTCGTTTCCCAGTCCTTGCTGTCAAGAAATGGAATGCACTACCAGTATTTCTGAGAAAGGAACCATCATACCTCCTATTTCGGAAAAAGGCTAAATCTTGGCTCCAGAAGCAAGACCTCAACCTGGTCGCATAACAGATAGGCCATTTGAATGCAACCATTCACCAGATGTATAGATGTTCATATGTTACCATTGCCCCACTTTACTGCTGACCGATGTATATATGTAAACTTTGTGTAAAATACCATGTTCCTTATTATTGTATTCCATCTGTATATCCCACTGTAACATGTATGAATAGCGCCCAGACGCCCTTGGGCTTTGTCGGCGCTATACAAATAAACAAACTAAACTAACATAGGGAAGGTCAGTGTACCTACACTTATTTAAGACATCACTGGTGCACCCTAAAACCTCATTAATTGCCCTACTTCACAGACTGAACTGCTTTTTGGAAGAGCAATGCCTGACTATAAAAGCAGAAAAGACTTACGGCATGGAGATTGTGATATTTGGGTTGCTACGGAATGTTTTTAGAGCAGACCCTGATCTAATTGGAAATGTTAGGGAGATTGAAAAGCCTTGGCTCAGGCAGCTTGTTCCCGGAAGGGCCATTTGGATAAGATCATGGCCTCAATGGCTAAGGGAGGTGGTGCAATCTTCTGTTTAAATAGTAGGGGTGGCTCTAGATCTGACATTTCTGTTGTATGTGTAGGGAGCCAATGCCATAACTATTGCAGTCTATGTAGAAGAGATTTGGGAATGGCTGAGCGGGGAGGGGAGTATGTTTTAAAATAGTTCTCCTTGATTTCATCAGAATGTTCTGTAGTTGCCACATGACTGGATGTTGGCTTGAAATCATTTCGGGAAATGCATGAAGACCATTGCAATTGTGGATAATGGTGTGATCAATTACTAGGCACATTGCTATGCAACACCACTAGGAATAAACACTTTCTAATGGAAAGGTTGCAATGATTGTGTGGTTTTGGCATACAATAGCCTTCTTTGAAACCACTGTGGGTTACCCCAGCATTTGCATGTAGCATGTTGCATAAGGTAGTGTACACCTGTTACTTAGATTGCTTGGTTGGGAAAGTGGTGTGATACACTGTTGGCTGTGTCTAATGGTTGAAACCTTTTAGAAAGGAAAATTGGTTTTGTGATGGATCTTTATACACACTTTGTTATTACCCTAAGAAAGAGAAGTCTATCTATACAACTTAGACTTGCAGTGTTACCACTAGAGACCATTAAAGGAGTAGACTGATGCAGATAGTTTAAAGTTGATATGTGTGAGTGCAGAAAGGAACCCTCCATGAAACATTTAAATGCTCATTATATATTTACATTTTACTACTGCGCTGGACACATCGACCTGCTCATCATATGCATAATATCCCCAAAATGTTTTGTCAGTGTATGCGCTATGGCAGTATCTGCTCTTTTTAGAAAAGAAAGTAGGCTTGTTTTCTAAATCAGAAGGCATCATTCCATGCCCAACATATACAAATGTCAAACCCTCAATTTGTAAAGTGTTTCATTAAACCATGAACATATAAACAACAATTAAATATAGCAATTAAAATATCTAAATAAAAAAATGTTCTTACCACGGCATTCAGCTAAAGTGAAGATGAGAAAATATTGAGAGGTTAGAGAAAGAAGAACTCATAGTGAAGAATCGTTATACAAATCTCCATAATATGTCACCCACTTCTTGAAGCTACAACATCATATCGGGTCAAGTGCAGTGTGCATTACAAATTCTTTTTTTGAATAGAAATATGGAGGCAAATATGAAGAACATAGCTATTGTGAGATGAGTACATGAGTGTTCTGCAAGATGCACTGGTGAAGGAAGACAAATTCCCAACATCGAGGGGTCCGTTTTTTTGTTGTGCTGTCATGTGTGCAGTCATTCTGAAGGGGTAGTTCTATGTGTGTTTGAATTGACCAATTAACCATTTCCTAAAAACTATATGTAATATTTGTAACTATCATTATTGGGGAAGGATTTATTGTAACAGACCTCTAGGTTGAATACGTCATAAGAAATCGTACTTTGTTGGTTCTCTCCCTTGCCGAGTGCAATGCAGGCAGCAGACAGTGCAACCCCAGCAGGCAGTGCTAATGGATGACAGTGCATTTGTGTCAGCATCAGCATGAACATGTTCAGTGCCTCCCAGATGTACTCACTCCAACTCCTAATCATCTAGAGCAGTATATGTGTGGGGGGAGGAAGTGCTGACTTACCTTCAGCAGGAACAGGATTTATTCATTTTTAGTTGAGGGTCTAGTCCTTCTTTCTCAGTTGACTGCTCGGTACACCAAAAACGTGTACTGAGTTGATGCTGGTCACAGGGCACAATATTTATTTGATTGCTAACCTTCTTAGTGTTGTCCACTGATCCATTTTGCCTTGCCAATAAAACAAAGGCTTGTCATCTATAGTCAGCTGAAAATAATAATTGAGGTATTTCTGAAATATTTTCTCTACGGTTCTTCTACGTATAAGCAGTTGTTCTGTTTGCTGTGTCTTGACACTAAAGTTTGAAAAGCCATTCTAAATTGTGCAATGTGCTTTTGATTGAGCTTGAGATGAAGGGTGTGCTATTTTGCTCACTGGTATCAGATTATTGCCAGTGGAGAGGATAGTGATGTCCATTGACTTGATCAATGTGCTCTATTTTTCCATGTCACTATCCAGTTTTCTAGATAGAGGTTACAATTGTGGCTCACATGAATACCTCAGAGTGAACTATGCCTGGGTTGACCATTGGAATCTATTTGTAAGTGTAGGTTTAAGCCTTTGGCAAGACCGAAAGATTCAATAGTCTCTTATTCCTTAATGATCCTACAACATGGGTAGAACAGTGTTTGTGAACATATTATTCCAGGTGGTTACAGCCATGTAGGTAGCATAATCATTTGTGACAGCTTGTGTTGATTGTAAAAAAATTGCTAGAAGCCAGATGAGTCAATTCTTGGGCTCTCATTGCCTTGAAGTCAAAGACATGGATGACCATGCTTCACCTTTCTGTTTTCTCACATACTCGTTGACAGACTTGAGCTGTTTAACGAGATCTTGAAACATCTCAATGGCAAATGTGTCAGTCCAAGTTGAAATAGGACATTCATGGTATGTCATTTTCAGAGACTTTAAACTTTAAAGAATGCAAATAATGTCCAAACGGTTGTGACATGTCACCATTTATGTTAGTGACCCCTGAATCTTTTTTTTAAGAAAGTCCTATACTAAGAGGTTCACGCTTTTGGAAATGTGGGGCATGCAGTAGTAATTGCCATACACCATTGCATTCCTAATGTTGCTATCATTACCACTGTTACATTGCCAGTAAAATGGCCTTGTCAAGAGAGAATTGGAATAACTCTCAGCTTGGGGTGGGAGACCTACCAGGGAGCAATCCATAGCCAGTTTGTCCCCTGAGGAGGAAGATGACAGCTGATAGGGTCCCAGGACCTATCACCTCATCATTTTACAAGCAAGCTGTTATGCCGTACACATTTGTCTCACACCATGTGTCATGTGCAGAATGCTTGCCAGACTCTCTCTATTTCTTGTAGAGTAAACAAACCAGCTATGAGCCAAAGCAAGCATCACAGAAGAGAGAGAAGCTCTCGAGCATCACACACGGCTGACAACGTATTGTCAGATGTCTTGTCTCAAATAAACAGAGGCATCCCTCCAGCATCCAGCATTGCAGACATCCCACACCGAAAAAAAGTGATTGAGTTATGAGAGAGGGAACTGGCAGAGAAGCAACTGTGAGACAGCAAGCAAATCCGAATAATGCTCTCCAGCACTCGCAGCAACACACTACAGCTATTGGTTCACTCCCTTGACCACTAGGGACTTTACAATGGGTCTTGTCTGCCAAACAGACTATACTTACCAGGCGTGAGCCCGAAACAAGCACACTTGCATGAACATGCACACGAAACACCTCTGGCTACAATCATTATACTGCAATGGTCTCAGGCAGACACATGTGGGGGGTTTATCAATATATTTACCATTTCTGCTGATTATGTCACATTACAGGTGGGAAATACAGGGCTAGACTGGTTATGGGAAGTAAACCAATGGCAGGATGAAGGAGAATATAAAACGCAGAACAGGAAGCTGGAAATTGTTGGTTGTTCAGGTGTGTTCAGAGAAGGTGGAGGTGGAAGGCCAGCAGGAGGAAGGAAGGACCAGCGAAGTAAGCAGACAATTTCTGGAGAAAGTGAGGTATTATTTATTGAATGCAAGTGGTATTACGGCTGGAGTCTGCTTGCTAGTGTGGATGGTGTTGCCAGGTGAGATTGTGTAATGAGTGAATGTGAAGTGTATGTGACTGAGTGAAAGCAGAGTGCCAAAGTAGTAGTGTGAAGGAGGGAGGAGGATGTGTAGCTGGAAGTGGTAGATTAGATGAGATAATAATTGTGTGGAGTTTGGAATAGTAAGTAGGGGGAGTAATAGTGTGGATGAGGGAGTAGTGGGGTGAATGTGGGAGTAGTAGTGTGGAGAACAGTGTAATAAGCATTGTGAGGAGGTGGGAGAAGTAGTGTGGAAGTCAGAGTACGAGTAGAGAGGTGGGATTAGTAGTGTAGAAGAGTAAGTAGTATTGAAGAGGAATGAGGAGTAAACATCGAAGGATGGAGGTGAGATCTAGAAGGAGGGAAAAACATTGGAGTGACAATGGTGAAGAGAGGAGGTGGATGTAGTTGGAAGAGGATAATAGTGAAACGGAAAGAGGGCAAGAGGAAAGTGTGAGCTTGGTGGACAAAAGACGGAATCAAGCATGTAGTCTGCAAGGCACAATCCCTACTTTGTAGAATACTAACCACAGGATAGAGTAGGTAGAGTTAGGAAGCCCCTGAGGAAATTCAAACTGATAAGGCACCATCATAGGCAGATTCGATTTTAGCATACTTAAGGAGAAACAGTTCCTCTCTATTAACTAGGGCATTGAGATTGCATCAGTTACAGAGGAAGTACTTTCTAGATGAGAGAGGGGCATTATGGTCCTCGGAAAAGAATCCTTGAACTTCTGGTAAGAGTTGGAGTCTTTCTTTAGCCATCTGTAAAACCACTCACATGATTACTAACACTCAATTGTTTTGCTTTAATCCATCCCCAATCCTTGGCATGTAATATTTCCAGTAATTTGTGTGTAGCTTCTCTATGGTTAATATTGAAAGTGATGCTTGCTGCCAAATTCATTCACTTATGGAAGAGGAGGTCTTTGTGGTAGCCTGTCGGTTGTGAAGCCCCTTAAAAGAAGTCCAATGTAAAGCAATGCTCATAAAGTTTGTTAATTGTCAACCGGTCCATTTGTCCTTATTTCCATTGTCAAACAAATGTTGTGCAAGGCATTATCCAACAATGTGTTTCTGATTCTTGCGACAAATGTTCTACAACTGTGGAAAAATATATGCGGCTTGGTATCTGATACTTTGGACACAGATCTTTGACACATTTCCAAAATCGTTCTGAATTAAGCTATCGATCTCGTCTAAGTTTGCCCATGTGAAACGTGTTATGCTTAGCAGAAAGACAGGGTGTCTGAGAAAATTGTGCTCGGTATCCTGGCATGACATGGATTTGGCATACATGTATTTGGAGCTGAGTACATTTAACATGTCTCCCAGCGTTTGTAATATGTCTTCCAAATTCAATACAAACCAAATCCGTCCCACAATTTTTCATTTATCAACTAACGAGTATAAATGCAATAACCTGTGTTGTGACTTTTTCTGAAAGGGAGTGGAAAAAAGGTGTGCAATTGTATGTACCAGGACGTGCACGTGTTATATGTCTCACAGTATGGCGAGGACCTTTTGTTCTTGAAATTCCAAACAGAGCTAATCTGTGCAATGTCCTCCTGGTAACCATAGCCCCCATTGACTTTAAAGCTGACATGCTGGAACACTGGAGGTGATGATCAAGGACCAATTAAGACTCAATATGTATGTGGTAATATATCTATAGAGCCTATTTTAAAACAACTTGTTTTTTTCACACAATACACACATGTTAAATGGCATTGATTGTGAGTGGGTGGTCATGACCTCTGCTTTTAGACACTGCAAGGCACCGTTGGGTACAAGTAGGAGCACAGGGCAGTGTGCCTTTGTGTACAATGTTAATTTAACCTCCCATTGAGCAGTCATTATATAGTCATGTGAGGTAGAAGCTAAGGGGGAGTATTGTGTCTGTGAGGGTATGAAATCAAGGAGAATAACATAATGTTTATACATCTTTTCTATCCACTGCACTGACCTCACCATCGCCAATCTGTAGTTGTGAAGGGGACCAAAGCTTTTTAGTTGGACTGTGGTTGTGAAAACTGTGGCTCTGGAAAAAAGGAAACAGTGGTGAGAGGGATAACTACCTTTGGTTGAACTGGGTGTATGGAAGGTAGTTCATTCTGATGTTTGATGAAAGTGTAAGATGCTTGCCATTTCACATCCCTTGGGATGGTGTAGACGAGGACTGAGACCTCACCACTCAAAAATAACTGGAAATTCATGTAAAAGAAAAAAATATAAAATAAACGATTCACTAAATAAAACGACGCACCAAGAGGATTGAAGTGGGCCCCAACTCTATAGCAGTCTGAGGCCAAATATTTTTGAGGTCACTTGGAAAAATATTTTACTGAGATGAAACTGGAGAAGTGTCCAGAGAGGTATAAAGGGGAGTAGCCGGTCTCACTGGCAGACTTTCCTTGTACTTGGGAAGCTCCAATGACACACCGAAGAAATGTCAGTTTTTATTGAGAAAAGTGACAATGTCACTGTACATTTACAGGCCGATTCATGGAATAAATGTGCGCCGAAAATCCCGGCGCAGAGGGGCCAATACGTGCGCTGCGCCGAAAATTAGCGCAAAGCGCAGGGAAACCAGCGCACGTCGATTCATGGAAGTCCCTGCGCAAGAAAAGCAGAGGACGTGCGCGGAAAAAGCGCGCGGCGCAGGCCGGCGCACAGGTCAACCAACGTCGTGCACCACGGCCACTGCGCCATCACTCCGAGCGCAGCGCACAGCTCTAAAGTAGGCGGGACACAGGGCGGGACACTCGGAATGGGGAATAAAATGGGGCACAACACTCGGAATGGGGAAGAATGTGGGCGGCACGGGGAAAGTTTAGGAGGCAAGTGCGCGGAACGCCCACACGCTCGCATACAACACGTATTCATGGAATAGAATAGGGCAAAAAAGCGCACGCTCAAAGCAGCGCACAGGCACAAACAGGCACAAACACGACCGCCTCAAGAAAGCAGGCGGTAGCGTCTCTGCGCCTGCAAGAAATGTGCGCTAAAAGGTGCGCCAACAAATAGCACCTATATACAGACATGATCAATGTCCAATACTGTGGCCCTCCAGGACAAATGACGTACAAAGGGGTACCCACAAACACAGACACGCGCAGAGAGAAAAAATAAACGTGTGCGTGCATACCGGGGTGCGCGGTAAGTTGCACACGCGATATGGCCGGGTACGTGGATTCCAGGGGTGCGCGGGAAGTTCCACACGCGATATGGCAGGGTACGTGGATTCCAGGGGTGCGCGGGAAGTTCCACACGCGATATGGCCGGGTACGTGGATTCCAGGGGTGCGCGGGAAGTTCCACACGCGAAATGGGCGGCTACGTGGATTACAGGGGTGCGCGGCAAGTTGCACACGCGAAATGGCCGGCTACGTGTATTCCAGGGGTGCGCGTTAAGTTGCACACGCGATATGGCCGGGTACGTGGATTCCAGGGGTGCGCGGGAAGTTCCACACGCGATATGGCCGGCTACGTGGATTTCAGGGGTGCGCGGGAAGTTCCACACGCGATATGGCCGGGTACGTGGATTGCAGGGGTGCGCGGGAAGTTCCACACGCGATATGGCCGGGTACGTGGATTCCAGGGGTGCGCGGGAAGTTCCACACGCGATATGGCCGGGTACGTGGATTCCAGGGGTGCGCGGGAAGTTCCACACGCGATATGGCCGGGTACGTGGATTCCAGGGATGCGCGGGAAGTTCCACACGCGAAATGGGCGGCTACGTGGATTACAGGGGTGCGCGGCAAGTTGCACACGCGAAATGGCCGGCTACGTGTATTCCAGGGGTGCGCGTTAAGTTGCACACGCGATATGGCCGGGTACGTGGATTCCAGGGGTGCGCGGGAAGTTCCACACGCGATATGGCCGGCTACGTGGATTTCAGGGGTGCGCGGGAAGTTCCACACGCGATATGGCCGGGTACGTGGATTGCAGGGGTGCGCGGGAAGTTCCACACGCGATATGGCCGGGTACGTGGATTCCAGGGGTGCGCGGGAAGTTCCACACGCGATATGGCCGGGTACGTGGATTCCAGGGGTGCGCGGGAAGTTCCACACGCGATATGGCCGGGTACGTGGATTCCAGGGGTGCGCGGGAAGTTCCACACGCGAAATGGCCGGCTACGTGGATTACAGGGGTGCGCGGCAAGTTGCACACGCGAAATGGCCGGCTACGTGTATTCCAGGGGTGCGCGTTAAGTTGCACACGCGATATGGCCGGGTACGTGGATTCCAGGGGTGCGCGGGAAGTTCCACACGCGATATGGCCGGCTACGTGGATTTCAGGGGTGCGCGGGAAGTTCCACACGCGATATGGCTGTGTGCTCCCAGGCATTACCTGTACACCCTCCACGGCCCCTGCAGGCAGCACACACCACAGGGAACTACCCTGCACACCTGCTCATGTCTCCCACCACCCCCACCCCCCATCCACCAGGGGCACCCTCCACCAGGCCCCCACCCATGTCCAACCCATGTCTCCCACCACCCCCACCCCCCATCCACCAGGGGCACCCTCCACCAGGCCCCCACCCATGTCCAACCCATGTCTCCCACCACCCCCACCCCCCATCCACCAGGGGCACCCTCCACCAGGCCCCCACCCATGTCCAACCCATGTCTCCCACCACCCCCACCAACCATCCACCAGGGGCACCCTCCACCAGGCCCCCACCCATGTCTCCCACCACCCCCACCCCCAGCACTGTGGGGAACCTGCCAGCAGGCCCCCACCCATGTCCAACCCATGTCTCCCACCACCCCCACCCCCCATCCACCAGGGGCACCCTCCACCAGGCCCCCACCCATGTCCAACCCATGTCTCCCACCACCCCCACCCCCCATCCACCAGGGGCACCCTCCACCAGGCCCCCACCCATGTCTCCCACCACCCCCACCCCCAGCACTGTGGGGAACCTGCCAGCAGGCCCCCACCCATGTCCAACCCATGTCTCCCACCACCCCCACCCCCCATCCACCAGGGACACCCTCCACCAGGCCCCCACCCATGTCTCCCACCACCCCCACCCCCAGCACTGTGGGGAACCTGCCAGCAGGCCCCCACCCATGTCCAACCCATGTCTCCCACCACCCCCATCCACCAGGGACACCCTCCACCAGGCCCCCACCCATGTCTCCCACCACCCCCACCCCCAGCACTGTGGGGAACCTGCCAGCAGGCCCCCACCCATGTCCAACCCATGTCTCCCACCACCCCCAACCCCCCATCCACCAGGGACACCCTCCACCAGGCCCCCACCCATGTCCCCCTGGCCCCAGGTCCTGACGATACACAATAATGGCAGTAATGGCCAGCATACCCAGCACAAACACCCAGGCAAGGATTGCATGCACCCACATAGTGAATGCAATCACATGACACAACCCCAAATGCAAGTATGCAAAAGAACACATGTCCGTCACACACACATACACAATGGGTGCAAGTGAATGTCAAAACCCATATCATGACATGTAAGAAACCAAAGAAAAAATGACACAAGTGTAAGATAATATAAAAATGTATTAAAAACAAAAAATAAGTAAACTAATACAACTATCTGGCAAAGTAAATAAAAGGTCCATGTCCGAGAACAAAAATGATAAACCAAAAAACAAAGGATAGAAAAATCAATAGTATGTAGTATGAAATCAAAGAAAAACCATTACGACATGGTGTAAACAATATGAAATTAAAAAAATCTAGCTCCCAAAAAATAACAATATATACAGGAATGTTCCAGGGTCCATGAGCCCAACACCACTAATGAAACCTAATACTAACTAATTAAAAAAATATGTACAAAAAAGTGGCCATTGTCCAAGCGGTCCAAAACAATAAAAAGAAATAAAGGAAACCTAGCACTAACTAACTTAAAAACTATATACAAAGGCAGCGGGCTAGTCCTGCGGCTCACTTGGTGATGCTGGCCAGGGCATCCTCGAACTCCATGTCAATGTCCTGGAGGCGGGACTCAGTCCTGGCCCCGAGGTCTCGCAGGGACAACCCCATGTGCTCACCAAAATCCCTGCGAGCCTCATCGAGGCACTCAGCCCGCCTCAATGCCTGACGCATGGAGATCTCCGCCCTGGCCATGGCGAGCCGCTCCTCTTCCGCCCGCTGCCGCTCCGCACCTATCCGCTGGCCAAACTCCTCCCACACGGAACACACCGCCATGCCAGGGTTGCCCTGCCCTCCGGCTGATGCCTGCCCCTCAGATCTTGATGGCCCTGAGCCATGATGCCTCCCACGTCGAGCCCGCTGCTGCCTCCGACGCCACTGCCTCTGCCAGCACGACGGCATCCAGGCTGATGGTAACCACCGACGCCGTCGTGCACGTGCCCTGCCCGATGATGCCGGCACATCTTCCATCTGCTGGGGTCCACTTGCTGTGTTGTCCACCCCTGCTGGACCTCCGACTCCCAACTGCGGCAGGGATGGGATCCCCACCGAGCTGGCTGCATTGGTCGGGGCAGGTCCACAGGGGGCCATGGTGGCATCTGGGCCGTAAGACGGCAAGGAGAACGACCGGTGGATAGCCTGCACAGAGGAGGAGAGGGCCGTCAGATTGGCCAACACATGCAGGAACCCCCCGAACATGGCCGATCCCAATTGGGCCACGTCGGCACGGTGCACTTCGTGATGACGTGCGTGCTCCTCCCGGGAAGCACGCACGGCATCACAAATCACAGCCGTGCGCATCGCGACCCCAATCAGGACCTGCTCCACGCGGCCAGGGGTTCCCACGGCCGCAGGTGGAGGGGAGTCAGTTGACATGGACATCCCCTCTACCTGCGGACGGGCCTGGGACGGGGCATCCCTGCTGGTGCATGGTGGTGCACTCACAGGGTCAGGGACAGCGACATGCACAGGCACCTCCACGGTGACCTGTGCTGCCTCCTGCCCCTGGCCCTGGACTGCACCACTTGCACCAGCAGGGATGCTCCCACCAGGCCCCATGTGTGCACCAGTGTCGGCCTCCTCCTCCTCTGTGCAAACCACCAACCTGGATGGCTCCTCACCGTCTCCCGCCGTAGCAGGCCCCTGTGGGGGCTCACCCACCCCTTCCGCTGCAGCCGTGGGGGCATCCCCGCCGCCTTGCTCCACAGCGCCGTCTCCGCCCTCTTCTTCACTAGCCGCTGCGTAGAGGGAGACAAAGGACACAAGCATCAGGCTACTGTACAATGGTCCCCTAGACAGGAAGCAATAGCAGATGAGCACCCCTGTCAAAGTACACTTCCATCATGTCCCTCCACAACACATGGGTCAGTCCAGGCAAAACACACACAGTAACAGGCATGGTGCATGCCATGCACATTTCCATGCATGTCCAATTGACTCTTGAAACATTCAATGATATGTCACTCACATGCATCATGGCTCATGCATATCACATGCACACACTTCACCTCAGTCACATCCATCTGGCCCCAATCACACCGAACACAGGCGAAACAAGGGTAAGTTGGGTGCGTCACTGAATCTGTGCATTGTCACACACATGTGTCATGCATCCATGGCATGCACAAGTCACAGACATGCAGGTCAGGCACACAGACATGGCTACCATATATGTACCTGGCATCAGCACCCATCCCTCACCCCCATCCATGTCCAGGTACAGAGACTGGCATGCTCTCATGTCCCAAATCTGCATAGTGCTCCCCATGCCGCATTTCAACACATGCAACAACCATGTGGGTCACACATCACTGGTCGCACATGCATTACCATGATGTCCCAGCACACATACATGCATACATGGCCCATGGCACACATACAGGCAAGTATCATAGAACCAGCACACCGCAACATGCCCTGTCTCACACAGTAATGCTTGGACACTTACCGCTCAACTCCAGACGGGTCTCCCTCTCAAGGATCTGGGCGTGGAGCGCTGGGCGTACGCGTTCCAGGACCCTCTTCTGGATGGGACTCATGCGGCCCCGGCCCCCCTCCACGAGGCGCCGGGCCTTCACAAGGGTCCTGGACCTCAAGTCCTCCCAGCGCTTCTTGATCTTCAAGACGTTGCGGGTTGCCACCCCCTCCGCGTTGATGGCAACCACACAGTCGGCCCAGATCCTCTCCCGTCCTTCCTTGCTGGCGCGGGACGATCCAAAGAGGGCATCATACTGCCCCAGGACATGCTCCACCAGGACACCAACTTCGGTGGCAGTGAAGCTGGTGCCCCTCTGCCCCTCTGGCCTGGGGTTGCCACTGGTGCCAGATGTGGAAGTGCCCGACATGGCAACCCCAGAGGCAGGTGTGGGTGGGCAACTGGGTCCTGGGGCTGGGCTGTGGAGCGATGTAATCCCAGTTGGGAGTCTTCAGTTCCAGCAGGGGTGGACACAGCAACTGGACCCCTGCAGATGGCTGATGTGCAGGCACCAAATGGCAGGGCACGGTGGCAGCAGGCAGGCAGGCAGGCAGGCAGCAGCAGATAGCACGTGGGAGGCTGCTCAGGGCACTGGGGGGCAGTAACTCGGCCTTCGGGGCAGGAGCGTGGTGTTCCGTGTGTTTTCGGGTGGCCAGCTTGATACGGAGTGATTTGGCACGTGAAATTCCTGCACGTCAGCGTGAAATCCGAGGAAAGGCCCTTAGCGCGTAAGTGCGTCAGCACGCATACGCGATTCTATTGGACCAGAGTCCCTCATCGCGTAAGCGCGTCTGACGTGATCCGCACGGGCGTTCCCCACTCAGCACGTGAAGACGGAGCACACGTGGAAATACTGCACGTCAGAGTGTCATCACGTGTAATTGGCCAAAAGTGCGCTTAAACGCCATTGGCCTATGTACGTGTATTTCATCGCGTGTAATTGGCCAAAAGTGCGCGTACACGCCATTGTCCTATGTACGTGTATTTCATCGCGTGTAATTGGCCAAAAGTGCGCGTACACGCCATTGGCCTAAGTACGTGTATTTCAGGGGTGCGCGGCCACTTACACACGCAAGTACGTCAGCGCACCTGTATGCCTGCTGCGTGGGAATTTCCACACGCGATTGGAGTGGGAACTCGATTCCAGGGGTGCGAGGCTCACACGCTCGCCTACAACACGCGCAAGGCATTAATTTGCGCACTTTTCAATAAACAAGCCAGATGCCAGGATGAACATACCGTTCCTAGCAGCAGTGGCAGTGGGCTACCAAAGGAGGAGGAGGAGGAGAGTCAGGGCCAGAATATTCACACCCAGAACCAGCCTATTCGGGATGCCTGATGACCAGGTGTATGGGAGGTACAGGTTTCCAGCACACATCATACTGGACCTGGTCAGTGAGTGGGAGGATGACCTCACATCACCCACCCTGTGCTCCCAAGCACTCAGCCCCCTGCAGAAGGTCCTGAATGTACTGCACTTCTTGGCCACTGGATCCTTTCAGCGGACAAGTGCCATAGTGGGTGGTGTGTCACAGGCCACGCAGTCACGCTGCCTACACCAGGTCTTGAACATCATCACTGCACGGCCATCAGTCCGCAGGCACATATATCTCCCCAGGACTCATGCAGAAAGGCGGACGTGCATCCAGGAATTCTATGGTGTGGCTCAATTCCCCAAAGTGCTTGGTGCAATTGACTGCACACATGTGGCTCTACGTCCACCCAGGGCAACAGAGCACATCTATAGAAACCGCAAGCACTGGCATTCCATCAACGTCCAAGTTGTATGCAATGCCAAGGGAATAATCACATCAGTATATGCCAACTATCCAGGGTCCACCCACGACAGATTCATCTACAGAATGTCTACCCTATGCCGGGACCTAGAGGCTGGCCAGCATGGAGATACATGGCTGCTTGGTGAGCATGAATGCCACTGCACATGCATGCATGTCAGATACTGGGTCATGACACAACACCACTAATGATACCCATCACCACCTCCGCAGGGGACAGTGCCTACCCTATCAGCCCCCACATGATGACCCCAATCCGGAACCCCACCACGCCACCCCAGGTAAGGTACAACACAGCCCACATTGCAACACGGGGCATAGTGGAGCGCACATTCGGAGTGCTCAAGTCACGCTTTCGCTCCCTTGACCGTTCTGGCGGGCAGCTGTTATATGCTCCCCGAATAGTGTGCAGGATCATAGTGGCAGCATGTGTCCTGCACAACGTTGCTACACGCCGGGGCCTGCCCGTGGACATGGTGGTGCCCCCACATCCACAACCACATGCACGGCCGCTGCGCATGGGAGGGGAAAGGGCACGGGGGGAGGCAGCCCGTACGCAACTGGTGGCCAACTTCTTCACCTAGGAATCACAGTGCTGGCTAGTGCACACTGCTCTGGCACATACCATCTGACAATCAATGATGACACTACCTGACAATGTCTGAAAATTACTTGACAATAAACTGTCAGATACACATCAGCCTGAGATTGTTAACATGGAAGTGTCAATATGTGTGCACCCCTAGCTACACATACACCAGCAATGCATCACAACGCAAAGACACAACTCCATCAATCAAATATGCATTGCCACAGGCGATTCACTACATGACAACATTGCCATGTCACCCATTCCCTTCACAGTCCCACCACTGAGGACACCATGTCATGGTATGTGACAGCAAACAAACTGGCCATCACAACATGACACCAGTGTCACAAATAGCAGTGCCCCAAATGGAACATAGCCGCACTCGAGCAGCTAACCGCCCTGGAGCCACTACTACACACCTGTGTAAGAGTAATTTCAATCAAATTACACACCAACCCACCCTGAAGCCCACCCAAACAAGACACAATGCATGTAATCAATGGTAGTCTCATTACCTGATTCTGCTGGTATGTCCTCACCGTCCAGTACAGTGATGGCGCCATGCAAAAGTGTCAGTGCACATCTACCGACATGTAGTCTGACTCCAGAGAGTATGCCCTTGTGAAGATCTGCGTGAAATACCTGCAAAACATGAGCAACATATGTAAGTAGAGGCACATATCAAACCATCATGCATAGTTAGGTGCAACAACAATGAACACTATGAATGTCTACACAGTATTGACTATGGACTGGCCAACAGCTCATGGGAGTCCAATGTCACCGTGTAATTTGCTGTCACTTGGGCACACCCTTTGCAAACCCATGGAAACGGAAGCAGGAGGGGTGTGGATGTCTGCTACCCAAGCATCGAAACCAAACTCAGGACAAGCCTGCATGTGCCCAGCCACAATACAGTGTATGCCCAGGTACCCACACAAGGCAACACTCTTGCAAAATAAAAATAAAATTGAGAAAAAATGGCCATGAAAGGGCCGGCGGGGGGGGCGGCACCTATGAGGTCCGAGGACAGGATGCACGCCACAATCCACCTGTGTGGATCATGGGAAACTAAAACACCCCATAGGCTCGTGGCCCACACGGCTACTCTGTTGTGGGAGATGAGTCGCTATGGCTCTGGCCAGACCCTGCAGCTGACTCTGGAGGTGGGGGAGCTGCCTCAGAAGATGGTGTGACAATGGGAGGCAGCCCACGCAAAGCACGAGTTTGCTCCTCCATGGCTGCAAGCAGGCGGGTCTGGTAGTTCTGGTTCTGGGTTATAATCATGCGGAGGTCCCCATGCAGTAACTCCCGGGATGACCTGACCTCCGCACGAGTTGCCTGCATCTCGGCCGAGAGCGTCCGTGTCAGACGCTCCAGCTGCTCCTCTGTCCTTCTATGGGATGAAGCCTCAAGCTCTAACAGGGTCGACCTGAGGTGACGGAGTTCTTCCCTCAGGCCTTCCCTGTGGCGCTGGGACTCCATGGAAAGTGATTCCCGCAGAGTCGCCAGTGCCGCCCGCCTGTCCATGTTGGACGCCAACATATCCTCCCTGTGTGCCTGGCAGATGGACTCTGTAGCCTGCTCCAGTCGCTCCATCAGCCTTTCTGGGGGGACAATGGAAGTGGCCACCCTATCCATGGCCTGTGCAATCATCTCGGATGATGCTGCCTGTTGGGTGGCCATACCGTAGATGGATTGCTCCCAAACGGTATTGCCAGGTGGCATACGGCCACCACGTTGACGGGCACCACACCTGCCTGGGGCAAGGCGGACTGCGCCTTGCTGTGCCGGCAAGGCCTCAGGCTGCAGGACTGCATTCCCTCTCTGATCTGCAGCCCCAGGAACAGGATCAGAGATTGGGTGGTGTGGCCCTGCATCCGTAACCACCGGAGGCTGATCTGCTGACACTGACATCCCCATTGAGGGCAATGGCCCGGCTGCAGGTGGGTCGGACAGAGGAGATTCTCTCCCAAGAACACTCACCTGCGACTGCACATAGGTGTCATCCTCCGAGTCTACACCTGAATACTGCTCGGGGGAGGAACCCCCAGAGACACCCCTCGACAGCACGACCTGCAGCACTTGTGGGTTTTCACCCACAAACACACCACGTCCCTCACTTGTGGTAGGTCGGCCCGGGTTGCCCTCCTGGGACGGCTCAACCACCACATCCCCAGCATCAACAAGTGCTTTGTCCCCTGCAAAGACATGAAAGAGAAAAATGGAAACAGGCATTAGCACCATGGCATGCAACAAGGGCTGATGAACAACAGAGGCAGTAGTTCTACGACACATGTCCCACATGACTGGGAGACCTCCTATGCATTCACCATCACTGGGTCTGTAGGGGAGGCTCAGGGCATACAATGTACAGATTGGAGAGCAACGCCTGCTCACCATGCTGCCTAGCACTGCCATCACACATTGGCCGGTGATTGCCATGTCAAAGGCACATGCCATCACACACATGGGATGTGACATAGCCACCAAGTGAAGAGGGAGAGGAGGGCTACTTTTTTGGATTTCAACCACTCTGGTCCTGACATTGCATCGTCACATCAATAAGTAAACATGTTGTACATGGATCTGCTAGTCCAAATTGGCCACGATGCACAGTGCCTTGTCTACATCAACAAAATGCAGTAAACAATGTGATTCCACCTCCCCATCACCTGTAAAGGATTCATATTGGATTCGTGAAGCACCGGTCCAGAAATGTATGAAGGTACAGCGGAGCACTGAGGGGTGGTGGGGCAGAAGGGGATGCCAGTCAACAATCCTACTGGTGCTGGTGTCATTCATGTCACGCAAGTGCAGGGGTGGGTGGCACAATGAAGTGCAAGGGGAAGTGGCGGCTGGAAGTGCTGTACAAGGTAAGTAGGACTTGACGTCAAGGGCAGATGGTGTTAGGCGCAGACAAGTGCTGGGGGGGTGGCCTATAGGGGTACAGAGACAATCATGCAGTGCTGTGGGCTCGGAGGGGACAGGGGAGGTGCACACTGCATCTGGATCGGCAAGGTCCTTGCAGATTTCTATGTGTCCTGCAGAGTTGTCACATGCCGCAGATATGTGCCCTTGGATTGGGGATCTCATCTTGGTGAAAAGGGTGAGGCGCTATTGCCTTTGGAGCATGTGGCAGGCCAGTTTGCCAGAGGATGGCCATGATGCAGGACATTCCCTCTCTGCCACCCGGCACCTGTGGTTTGGGTTCACAAGATCCGAGTCATGCCAGGACTCTGCATTGGCATGGGGCTTCAGACAGGTGGTCATGACCGTGGCAAAGACATCCAGTGTACCTGACATGGAGTGGAGCATGGAGTGGGCCCTGTCAGGATGGGAGTGAGCCTAACGGGGAGCTGGATGGGGGGGAGATTTTGGCAGCATGAGCCTCGACTGACACACACTTCATGGGTCGGAATACCAAGAAGGTGTGTGACAGTGGTGAGGGTGGCTTTGCCTGTGGGGTGGTGAGGGTGAGCTGGGAGGAGAGGAGAATGTGATCACTCCAGGAGAGAGGAGTGCAGAGATGGACGGAGAGGGGAAAGTCAGATGAGATCAGAGCATCAAGAGTGTGCCCTGCAGAATGAGTAGGGACAGACGGGAGTCTAGAGGGTGAGAGGGAGTTGCTGAGGTCACAGAAAGGTCACGTGGGGGCGTCAACAAGCATGCAGGTGGATGCGTACAGCACCAAGGAAGAGGATTTCTGTGTCTGGGGACATGAGTGAGGAGGAGAGGTGAGGACACTCAGAAAGGAAGTAGTACATTTGACCAGTTTTCCCAGACACAGTACGCACAGTTTGTGAATGTCAAGGTGTGGTGGAGAGAGACGTCACACAAGCCATTCCAGAGTGGAGTAGGTCTAAGTAGGAGTGACAGTGGCAGGAATACCCTCAGGGAAGCCAAGGGCACACCCCCCCTGCACAGTAGTGGCGGGCCAAGGAGAGGGTCTCCTGAACATCAGGTAGGAGTGTGTGAAGGATGCAGACAGAGCTGGCCGTCAGACATGTTTCCATGAGACCAAGGATGTCAAGGTGCATAACCTCATGTAAGTGACAGATATCGGAGGAATGCCTGATGCAGCCGCAGTGAAAGGAGTGTAATTGTGGAGGAGGGTGACAGCCTTGTAGGACTTACGGGGAGTGCTAGAGATCAGAGGTGCAGCATGTGTAGGAGTTGGAGTGGGAGGCGGAGAAGGTTCATGGGAGGGTGCAGGGAGGCAGTGCAGGATTGATGAGGAGAGAGGAGGGGGGACAGCAGGAGAGGTAAGGAAGTTGATGAGATGTGGGTAGCATTTCTCAAGGAGATTGAGGTTGGCCTAAGGGCCTTGGACTGAGACGCTCCCATTACCATGCACATCAATAGTGGCCTCTGAGGATTGGAAGGAGGCCAGGAGTACACCCCAACGGGTCCCACCATTGATGGTGGAAGAGGAGCAAGGAGAGAGGACAGGGACCATGTGAAGGGTCTATGGGACAGGCAAAAGCATGTATGAGCAGATGTCAGTGAGAGTTAGCTTTGAGTAGGCTCAGATGCACTGGTCAGCAATAGGGTGGGTCGCATTGGAGGGCAGGGTGCCCTCATTTGACTTTTGGCAAGCAGGTGTCGTGAGTAGGGCACGATGGTCTGAACTGTAGAAGTCATGGAAGATAGACCATGAAGAGCAGCATGGAGTGTGAGGGAATGGGGCTCGAAACCAGACGGTACCAAAGCCCACAGGTAGGAGGTGGATGTCAAGGCAACATCCACAGTATGACAGCATGTTGGTTGGCATTTATAAACAGAGGACGCATTAGCATGTGGTATCATTGCATGTCAGGCATGTGAAGATGAAACTTGAATGGCTGGGGGAAAGTATAGGAATGGTATGTAAGACATCAGATGAATAGACAGGGGAGTATGAGCAACAATGTAGTGACAAAATGACAATTCAAGGGCAACTTCCATGGTGTCGGGCCATATGTGCACTGTTGCCAGTAGGGATAGTGCTGTGGGCAGATGGTGTTGCACTGAACATACTGGATGAGGCACATGGGTGCCACTATCAACTCTGCCACACACCCCCTTGACAGGCACCCAACATGAATGCTTCACACACACACCATGCACATGGATAATACACACATGCATGTGCACTCACCGGATGATGCCTCGTAATCAGGGAGATCTCCCACACCTTGGAGTTGTCCCTCGGTGACGTAGGATCCAGCTACGAACTCGTGTGGTGTGAGTTCTATTTCCTGTGCTGGGGACCCACCTCCAGTCACCAAGGTTGCGGCATGACTTGAGGCCAGCTTATCCTTTGCCCTGCGCTTAAGGTCATTCCAGCGCTTCTGGCAATCACTAGCTGTGCGCCTCACTACTCCAAGGGCACTTATTCTGTCAGCAATGGTCTGCCAGTGTGCCTGGCGTCTGGCATGTGTGGTCTTGGACCCTGCAACGATGACCATTTCCCTATCATGATCTGACACATACTGAACAAGTGCATTCAGTTCGGCGTCTGTGAAGCTTGGCTTCCTTGATGGGCCGGACTGTGCAGCCGTGCCTGGGGCATCAGCCTGTGCCGGACGTGCACTCTTCCTCTTGCGCTTGGAAGGGGGTGGGGATCCAGAGTGTCCTACGCCGCTGTGGACACTAGGGGCAGGAGCCGTGGTGGACTCAGTACTGGGTGTGTGGGATTGCCCACTCAGCATGGGAGTAGGTGCAGGCATTGGGGGTAGTGGGATGGGGTCAGGCCTGATCTGAGGTGCATGAACTAGGACCGACACAGTCTTGGCAGGGTGTATGAGAGGTGGGGTGGATGGAGCCACACCCTGGCTACGGGGGCCAGCAGATGACCTATCTGGCATAGATGCGCGTGCCCTGATGACACCAATGTGCACCGGTGCACGTGCAGTGGACCTGCTGACCTGGATGTCAGCGATGGGATCACCCTCGGACAGGTCTGGTGCCACAATGGCCTGGTCCGACAAGGGCTGATCAGGGTTGGTATCAGCCACATGACTCTCAACTGGGGGGGGGGGGGCATGGGTGTCCCTGACTGGTCCTCCAGACTGGGGGGGACAGGGGCACCCTGCAAGTCACAACCACGTCCCCTAGTGGATCCTCCACGGCCACCACGTGTGGCTCGGCCACCTTTGCCACCCTTACGGCTTGCACGCCTCCCAACCATGGCACTGATGGTATTGTGCGTATGGGAGTCGGTGTGCACAATTGTCCTGGGCAATTGGGTGTCAAAGGGGTTGGGTACCAGATGGTATTCGTACCCTAGTGCAGTGGCAAGGCTATATGACACCCCTGGGGAAAGATGACGGGTCACGCAACGCACAGGCACCCCAAAAAAGTTAAGGAACGTGCACAATACCCCTCCTAGACCACGTGTGCTGATGGAAAACCCTGCACTACGCTGTGGCATCCAGTAACACAATGAACGTATGCGTGTCACACGCAGCCTAGAATGACCTCTGAAGGGGTAGGCTACACACGGGGCAAGCACAGAAGTTAGATACGTGCGTGACTCACCGTCTGCCAGGTAAAAGAGCGTGAAAAATGAGCGCGTTTGGTTGGCAACACCCCCGCCAAAAGAAGATGTGTACGCTGTCTGAGGAGACAGGACAACAGTAGAAGGGGACACTGTTTGAGGGAACAGGCCCAGGTAAACCAGTACAAGAGGAAAAAGAGAAAAAGCTGTCAGAGGTAACAGGGAGTACGAACTGGAAACGCCGTGAAGTAAATCGCGTGTGAAACGACAAGAAGTACAGAATTCACCCACTCGCTCTCCACGAAAAGCACGTACAAGGAAATGGTGTTCAACACTACCTTATATACAGGCCCACACGTACAGCGTCACTTACGGCGTGTACGTGCTTGGCCCATGTTCACCAATCACACGCTTTGTCACTTCTGCGTGTGGATCCTTTTTCACCAATCACACGCTTTGACACTCCTGCGTGTAGCTCACTTTTCACCAATCACACGCTTTGTCACTCCTGCGTGTGGATCCTTTTTCACCAATCACACGCTTTGACACTCCTGCGTGTAGCTCACTTTTCACCAATCACACGCTTTGTCACCCCTGCGTGTGGATCCTTTTTCACCAATCACACGCTTTGACACTCCTGCGTGTAGCTCACTTTTCACCAATCACACGCTTTGTCACTCCTGCGTGTGGATCCTTTTTCACCAATCACACGCTTTGACACTCCTGCGTGTAGCTCACTTTTCACCAATCACACGCTTTGTCACTCCTGCGTGTAGATCCATTTTCACCAATCACACGCTTTGACACTGCACGTGCAGGTAACTATAGACGCACATATGCTGGTGACGGGTTTTCGCGCGATTCGCTGAGTGTGGGGTTTTCACGTGCAAAATCACTCCCTATCAGGCTGTCCACGTGTTCAAACACGAAAGACCACGCTCCTGGCCAGGAGGCCAAATTAAAGTCCCCCAGAGCCCTGAGCACGCTCCCACCTGCCATCTGCTGCTGCCTGACTGCCTGCTGGCCACGTGCCCCACAGTGCTGGTGGGTGGGGGTGGTGGGAGACATGGGTGGGGGCCTGGTGGAGGGTGCCCCTGGTGGATGGGGGGTGGGGGTGGTGGGAGACATGGGTGGGGGCCTGATGGCAGGTGCCCCTGCACTGCTGGGGGGTGGGGGTGGTGGGAGACATGGGTGGGGGCCTGGTGGAGGGTGCCCCTGGTGGATGGGGGTGCAGGGGGACATGATCAGGTGTGCAGGGTAGTCCACTGTTTTGTGGGCTGCCTGCAGGGGCCGTGGAGGGTGTACAGGGTACACCTGTGAGGGCCCACCCAGCCTATTCGCATGTGATAATTCCCACGCACCCCTGTGATACACGTACCCTGGCCAATCGCGTGTTGAACTTCCCGCTACCCCTGTAATACACGCACCCTGGCTGTTCGCGTGTGATAATTCCCGCGTACCCCTGTAATACACGTTCCCTGGCCTATCGCGTGTTCTACTTCACGCGTACCCCTGTAATACACGTACCCTGGCCAATCGCGTGTTGAACTTCCCGCTACCCCTGTAATACACGCACCCTGGCTGTTCGCGTGTGATGATTCCCGCGTACCCCTGTAATTCACGTTCCCTGCCTAGTCGCGTGTAGTACTTCCCGCGTACTCCTGATTTGAAGATTGCCCGCTTTGCTTTCCTTGTTTGCCTGCACTGTGAAGTGGTCCAGGGTTAGCGCAGCCCTTAGCGATGATTTAGCGATTTTGATGGCTTTTCCTTGCGCGAGGGCGTTCTTGGGGGCGTTATTGGCGCTGCTGCAGGCTCGCTGCGATTCTCTGCGCCACGGCTGGTTTGGGAGCTTGAAATCCATGAATACGCTGTGCGCGGAAATCTGTTTTAGCGCACGTGCCTGGCGCAGACTATCGCAGGCGCACGCTGTGCGCCAGCCGCGTGCGCTACTTGTGCGCTGGATTCTATGAATTACCCTGTTAATTTAATTGGTAGAACCTGGACTTGAGATTAATGACTGTGTGGAGTAAGGTGACCAAAAATGGAGGAATCTGTCTTAATATGACAAGCTCCAATTAAGGTTGGATGGTCAACACTGAGCAAGAGGATTTATTGGCAGTTATGCCCTACAAGTTGATTGAATAGAATGTTACTCAAATTCTGTAGAGGATACAATGAAACAGTAGTGCTTTTTGGCTCTGTGAGGTACTATCAAGATCATCTGTGCATTCATAGAGATAAAATACAGTTTTGAATACAGGGAATATCAGCCACTGAGGAGCAGCCTTCAGACAATCCCAAATAAATTGCAATTCTACCCAGGATAATATACTCTTCACATTGAATTGCTAATTGTCTCCTGAGAGTTTCAGAACTTAGACTGCATCCCTTTGCATCAGCTGTCTGAGTAAAAATGAATTGTGTGATAATTGTAAAACTAGAAGTATTTCAGAATACTGCCTGTTAGACAAAATACAATTAGAGGTTTTGAACCTGTATGTCAAAAGGCTGCCATATTCTAAGTGTAGGAATTATCTTTACTCATAGTATAGTGGGTATAGGACAATTCCTGCAACTCACTCACTTTTCTGACAGAAAAGACAGCAACCAAAAAGGCAGAGTTCGAGTAGAAAAGCTGAAAGGTGCAGGAATCCCTATTCACAAAATATTTTCTCATAAGCAAATCCAGAAGTATATATAATCCCACAGAAGGAGACAATCTCTAAAAGCGGGATACATATGAAGCAGTCCATCAAGATGGTGTTCACATGCTTCAATTTTAAAAAGCAAAAAACCCAGCAACCTGTTCAGATAAGCTGCAATAGACAACCAATAGTGCTTTCAAGAATTATGTAAAATGCCAATACTGGTCAGTTAGGTTGTATCTTTCATAGCACACAGTCAATGTGTCGATATTGTAGTCCAAAGCCCAATGATAATAAGTGTATCTACTTACTTAAATATTTCCCAGTATTGTATCCTGTCTATAAGCAGACATTACTTGAATGTTGCCTGGGCCGAAGTACTTGTCTGATTCTGAAAACACCCACATCTTAACCATATGCAGGATTCACTGAAATACACAAACTTGTAAGAGATTTCGATTAACACTAGCTGTTCCCGGTGTAACATATGCTTTTCCAGCAGATTTTACATGTCAATATCGGCCGGTAATTCATAGGGTCACTTCTGTCCGCCTTCTTAAATATGAGAATTACCACCGATCCCTTCCAGGAAGGGGGCGTAGGTCCCTGTGATTTATTAATGGTCAATGAAAAGGCGAAACATATCAGATAGCTGAGGGGTATGCGCAGTATACGAACATTGTCCATCGATCACACAGGCCTCTGTTATGTGACTTTGTAGACCCGTATTTGTCAACATTGTTTCATTGCAGAGTTCTTGTAATGGCATAAGATTGCTTAGTAGCATAATTGCAGCACCTACTTTCAGTTTTAGCTTGTGAGGAAGCATTAGTCATACAACGTTTTGCTCGATAGAGACTGAAACGTTGATCTGGGAAATAACTGTTCATTGACACTGGAACCACCATGCTCTGTGTGAAGAGAAGTGGGTTTGGAAAGAAGTAACTTCCAAATGTTTGTGATAGTGGAAGTTGAAGGTGACCACGTAGAACCATGCTCATTCTGTTTGTTGAAATGATAACTGCTGTTGAAGTGGGTGCACTTTGCCATTTGGACTGAAGAGGGAAACCTAACACTGATAAATTGCATCAGCTAAGCATTTTATATATACATAGATGTTCGAGCAGCCAGGTTAGCCTTGCTCTGTAAAATGAAACTGTTGGATCTCTTCAACAGTCACTGAAAATCTTTCAGAGAGGGAGGAAGGTGGGGTGAACTAGTGATTGTTGCTGTTTGAGAAGTGGAACATTTAACTTTCTTTCCAAGGTAGTGTCTTTTGGATTTGTGTATTTAATATATTTATAGAGATAAAATGAGAGAGAAAGAGAGAGAGAGAGAGAGAGAGAGAGAGAGAAATAGAAAGAGAAAGGGAGAGCGAGGGGAGGGGAGGGATAAGGGACATTTAAAGCAAAGGAAGCTTTAGTTGTCTGTTGTTGTTTGAGGACTTTTGCATTTTACTTTAATTTTTTTTCAGGGCATGTTGGACTTTAAAAAAACATCATTGCATGTTGTGTAATTAATACTAGAGCAAATAATGTGGTTAGTATGATTTTAGGCAGTACTCAACAGAATATAGTTGTTCATGTTTTATTTTATCAAGTGCCATTTAAAACCAATCTGCATTTCATAGAAAGGCAGCCATGTTTTTGGGATCTGTATTGATAGATTTAACTTTCTCTGCCAAGCACCTCAGCCATTTTCTTTGCATATATGGTACAGTTTGGTGGAACAGAAGAAAATGTGGCAACCATTGTTTAAGGTGGTGAATTCACACAGTGGGCGTAAGTGGCAGTTTGTTGGTTGGTTGTGGATTGTTTTGTAGCGATTTCACATCACCAACTTATTTTGCATATTCACAAGGGTGCTACTTGATTGAACATGTGCTCACACAAAAGCAGCTGAAGTTCATGTATTTGCCACAGCTTTAGGGGAAGCCGAAAAACATTTGGAGGTGAATGATGTAAACATTGTTGAAGGTGGTCATCACAGGTGGTGAGCATTAATGGCAGATTGTGGCTGTGTGATTCAACACACTGCCTTCTTCAACTGTAGGTCATAGGAGGAATGTCAGCTCGGACAGCTTGTTTGAATGGGCAAAGTAATTGAATTGTTTTGGATGAACAGAAAAGAATGTGAGTGTACCAGAAAATGGTTAAAGGTAGCATTAGTGTTTACAGGTGGTGGGCATAAGTGACAGCTTGACTGTACTTATGATACATCACACCACCTGTTTGAACACAGTGAGTAAGCAGTAGGCCAGTGGAGGAATGTTCATTAGGCCAGTTTGTTTGAACAGGGAGGTGCATACCCAAAGCAAGGAGTCAAATTGTTTTGTGGGGACAGGCAACGCACCACCTGCTTGAGCACACTGTTTGAGAAGTAGGCTGGAAGAAGACTTTGTGCTTGTCCAGCTTGTTTGGAGAGGTGCATTCAGAAACAAAACAAGCAGTTGAATTGATTTAGGGAAAAGAATATGGTGGATCCAGATAATTGTTAGAGCCGGTGGTGGTGATCACAAATGGTGGGCATTACATTCAGATTCATTGGCTGTGCGACATGACACATCATTTGCTTGAGCAGACTGTGTGATGTGTAGCTTGGGGAGGAATTTGTGCTGGGGTAACTTCGTTGAATCGCACACTCAAACACTTAGCAAGCAGTTGAATTGTTTTGGGGAAACAGAAAAGAAGTTGGTTGTCCGTGAAAAATCATTGAAACAAGAACGGGGATGTGTCTCAGGCCAGCAGCACACATGTATGTCTGCCAACACAATCAGCAGCACCCAAACAAAAAGTAGTAGTAGGGAACAATGTTGGTGTGCAAACCCAGTTGCAGCAAGTTATTTGACGTGATCAGAAATATTATCATAGCCATGCTTGAGTAGAGCTGTTCAGTGTTAAATTTGCAATAACTCTGGTAGTGACAAAGTTTTCAGAGAGCTAATGAGCAGTGCTGAGGCCTGCTGGCAAATTCCCAGGCGGACATGCAGCAAGAAAAACCTTGGACGAGTCAGAAGGTGGTTCAGTCCACTTAAATTTGAATATGTGGAAAGTGGGCCACACACTGTAAAAATGGCTGTAAAAGCACATTGGGTAACCTTCGCCTCTTGCTGCAAGCAAGGAAAGTCCTGCAAGGAGCTGCATTGTATCTACCAACAAGCCACCTTGAGCATGCACAGTTTTGATGGTAGCAGCCACTCAGCAGAAGACATCTTTCATGATGTGGAGTTGATGGTTACTGTAAGGAATTGCCATCTGGCAAGGGCGCAAAGCCCTGGCTTTATTGATTTTCATTAGTGCATAAAATGATGCAGGTGATTAATTCTCCAAAGGGCTACTCTGCTAACCAGATCCCTTTTTTTTCACAACTCCCTGCTAAAAGCATAGCGTGCTTGTGTCCCACTGCATCAGTGGCCTGATCCGCAGCACCCGCTCTGCTCATGGTGCAGTACGAGGTCAAAGTTCACAAGAAGCCCACTCAACCGCAGCCACAACAGCAAAGCCACTGCAGAACAGGCACGACATTTAAGATATGCCCCCTGTGCCCAAGCTGGTGGGAGGGCAATCGCTAAAAATAAGCTATGCCTGAGTTCAGGCATAGTGCATGGCACTAATTATGATCATGGGCGCCAGATCCCAATTGATATTGCACATGTGTCCGCTCCTATGAGTCAGCTCTGCTGTGGAAGGAAATGTGTATTCGGGTCAGATGGGCCGATATTGCCATACAGCAGGACAGAAACTGAAAGAACCCAGTCTCTTTTAATGTTCTTTGTGAGGGCCAGTAGCCCCTCCCCCAGAGACAGCCGAACAGCAGGCGGCTGTCCTGGGCCCAGGTATTAAAGGAGCACACCCATTCAGGATGAGTAGTCTCACACCAGGGTTCTGCATTTCTAAAGGTATTTGTTGTCATTAGCAGGGAAGGGAGTGAGAGTAGAAAAAGGCAGAAGGGCTCTGGACAATGTAAGAAGCCTTCCACCATCTTGTTCCTCGCTGTGTATCGTTGCCTATCCTGTCTCCTCCACTTCCTCTGGAGAAAAGCACTTTGGTTGGGAAATCAACATGGCAAAGTCCTATCCAGCCAGGAGCAGGGGTAGGTCCCCTAAAGCAGTCTTTCTTTAAGCCAATCACCTGGGGATATGTGTCTTTAAAAGAAGGGGGTTCACACCCCCTCAGAACAATTCCCTCAGTTATTCAGGGATTCTTTAAAACCAAAGAGACATTATTAATATATGCATTTGACTGCCTTTGGGAGCGGTACACTGTCCAAAGCCCCTAGCCTGAGGTGAAGAAGGAGCCTTCCAAGACAGAAGGAAGATCTGTCCCATAAACACTGCCAGGCCACATTTGGAGTGACCAGTGCTGTGAACCAGGACCAACCATTCTGCAAAAGATCTCTTAAAGCTAGGGAGAAGACCCTGAATGGGAGCATCCTGTTCTTGAGTCCTTTGTGAAGGCCTCACAGCAACCCGAGGGCCAGACAAGCCGAAGCTCCTTGTTATATTGCAGCAAACTGGATGCACTGTGTTCCAAATATCCTGAAACATAGAAAAGGTGCTAGTGCTGTTGTCTGCATTCCTCCATTCAGCCGATCTATTGCACTGCATTTAAACCAGATCAACACTGCATAATGTCCTGGTGAATGACATTATTTGCTAGGCCTGAAGAGACTGTTCAAGGCCAGAATGCAAACCGAATCACATGAGGGTCACTTGTCAACTCTAACCGGAGGTTACAACCACGGCTCAGCTCAGCTAGCTTGAAAACTGCCACCTCATTGATTGCACATTGACACACCCTTTCCCACCACTTCGACAACCGTCGCCAACCGACTCGAACCACTGAAGCATCACTCATCGACGCCTCTTAGTGTTTAAAGCCCGATTCGGCCTGGCCTATTGAGAAGCGTTCTTGGAACTACCCTGACTTGCATCATGGAAGCACCACCGTTCGACCACAGAGAGAACCCTTATTTGCATCTTCTCGATAACCTCTTGTTGCCTGGGCCTCTAGGATCCTACGTGCCCCAAGTGAGCATAATCAGCTCGCATCATTGTTTGACACTGGGTCTAATGTGTCTGCCCACCAAGAACTGAATCCACATACTGTTGACTCTGTACTACCCTCAGGGTCCACTAGGTCCTTTTGGGGCCTGTTAGGTCACTATTGCTCCTGTTTTCTACCCACTATCCTGTTTATGGTAGTACCTTACTTAGCACCCCTGGAACAGAGTGCTACTGTTCCAGTCTGTTGCATCTTCAGTGATCTTTACTTTGGGGTGGGTTTATTGCATAGTAATCTCTTTTCATTCTATGTACAGATGGTATGTTTTATTAAAGTGTGTATACTTGTATAGAACCTTGATTGGACATTCCATTTATATTTGAGTGTGCTACTGTGTAGTCTGCTCACTACTGGTTCAACTTCACACCCCTGTTAAGAGTGTAGCCTTCCCTCACCCCACCTTACCACAAAAGGTGAAGGAGGTATATGTCTTGATTGTCCCTATTTTATCTTTATGATTGCATTTTGTTTTGGTTAGTAGAAGTGTGAGGACTGAGTGGGCCGTTTTACCACTACTCATCCTTGTACTTCTGTGAAGCGAAATCCAATTTGTGTCAGTGTCAGAGCGGCTAATTACTATGTATCAAATATTGAGCTTTGTGGCAGAAGACATTTGGCTCCCATGTCACAACTCCACTAAGGCTTGGCAACACAATGCATGTGCGATGCTTTGCATGTGTTCTCCACTTTGTGGTGCCACGTTTTGTCAATGATTGCTCCCCTGTCCATGATATGCTTGTTATAGCACACACAATCTTCTCACATCTTAGTGAGTCATACAGCACAAAAAATGGTTTGAGTTTGTGACAAGAACAACACAAAGATGTACGCTACTAGTTCACATGTGTATTCCAACATGTTGGAATTCAAAATTGCACACGTTTGACCAGATGTGTGAGCAATGCTGTGAGTGACTACAACTACCTTAACAGTCCAGCATTGTATCTGCCCTTTTTCACCCTGACCCAGTGAAGCTCAAGCTCAATGCCTGATGTTTGCTAAAGCTCATTGTGAAAGCCAAACAATGTATGAGCCAAAACTCTGTATCACTGAGTGAGGTGGGCCCATTAAAATGATGCAGGTGATTCATTCTCCAAAGGGCTACTCTGCTAACCAGATCCCTCTTTGTCACAACTCCCTGCTAAAAGCATAGTGTGCTTGTGTCCCACTGCATCAGTGGCCTGATCCGCAGCACCCGCTCTGCTCATGGTCCAGTACGGGGTCAAAGTTCACAAGAAGCCCACTCAACCGCAGCCACAACAGCAAAGCCAATGCAGAACAGGCACGACATTTAAGATATGCCCCCTGTGCCTAAACTGAGATGATCATGAGTACCCCATGCTGGTGGCAGGGCAATCGCTAAAAATAAGCTATACCTGAGTTCAGGCATAGTGCATGGCACTAATTATGATCATGGCCGCCAGATCCCAATTGATATTGCACATGTGTCTGCTCCTATGAGTCAGCTCTGCTGTGGAAGGAAATGTGTATTCGGGTCAGATGGGCCGATATTGCCATACAGCAGGACAGAAACTGAAAGAACTCAGTCTCTTTTAATGTTCTTTGTGAGGGCCAGTAGCCCCCTCCCCCAGAGACAGCCGCACAGCAGGCGGCTGTCCTGGGCCCAAGTATTAAAGGAGCACACCCATTCAGGATGAGTAGTCTCACACCAGGGTTCTGCATTTCTAAAGGTATTTGTTGTCAGTAGCAGGGAAAGGAGTGAGAGTAGAAAAGGCAGAAGGGCTCTGGACAATGTAAGAAGCCTTCCACCATCTTGTTCCTCGCTGTGTATCGTTGCCTATCCTGTCTCCTCCACTTCCTCTGGAGAAAAGCACTTTGGTTGGGAAATCAACATGGCAAAGTCCTATCTAGCCAGGAGCAGGGGTAGGTCCCCTAAAGCAGTCTTTCTTTAAGCCAATCACCTGGGAACATGTGTCTTTAAAAGAAGGGGGTTCACACCCCCTCAGAACAATTCCCTCAGTTATTCAGGGATTCTTTGAGACCAAAGAGACATTATTAATATCTGCATTGGACTTCCTTTGGGAGCGGTGCACTGTCCAAAGCCCCTAGCCTAAGGTGAAGAAGGAGCCTTCCAAGACAGAAGGAAGATCTGTCCCATAAACATGCCAGGCCACATTTGGAGTGACCAGTGCTGTGAACCAGGACCAACCATTCTGCAAAAGATCTCTTAAAGCTAGGGAGAAGACCCTGAATGGGAGCATCCTGTTCTTGAGTCCTTTGTGAAGGCCTTACAGCAACCGGGGGCCAGACAAGCCGAAGTTCCTTGTTATATTGCAGCAAACTGGATGCACTGTGTTCTAAATATCCTGAAACATAGAAAAGGCGCTAGTGCTGGTGTCTGCATTCCTCCATTCAGCCGATCTATTGCACTGCATTTAATCCAGATCAACACTGCATAATATCCTAGTGAATGACATAATTTTCGAGACCTGAAGAGACTGTTCAAGTCCAGAATGCAAACCGAATCACATGAGGGTCACTTGTCAACTCTAACCGGAGGTTACAACCACGGCTCAGCTCAGCTAGCCTGAAAACTGCCACCTCTTTGATTGCACATTGACACACCCTTTCCCACCACTTCGACAACCGTCGCCAACCGACTCGAACCACTGAAGCATCACTCATCGACGCCTCCTAGTGTTTAAAGCTTGATTCGGCCTGGCCAATTGAGAAGCGTTATTGGAACTACCGTGACTTGCATCATGGAAGCACCACCGTTCGACCACACAGAGAACCCTTATTTGCATCTTCTCGATAACCTCTTGTTGCCTGGGCTCTAGGATCCTACGTGCCCCAAGTGAGCATGATCATCTCGCATCATTGTTTGACACTGGGTCTAATTTGTCTGCCCACCAAGACTGAATCCACATACTCTTGACTCTGTACTACCCTCAGGGTCCACTAGGTCCTTTTGGGGCCTGTTAGGTCACTACTGCTCCTGTTTTCTACCCACTATCCTGTTTATGGTAGCACCTTACTTAGCACCCCTGGAACAGAGTGCTACTTTCTCCAGTCTGTTGCATCTTCAGTGATCTTAACTTTGGAGTGGGTTTATTGCATAGTAATCTCTTTTCATTCTATGTACAGATGGTATGTTTTATTAAAGTGTTTATATTTGTATAGAACCTTGATTTGGACGTTCCCTTTATATTTGGGTGTGCTACTGTGTAGTGTGCTCACTACTGGTTCAACTTCACACCCCTCTTAAGAGTGTAGCCTTCCCTCACCCTGCCTTACCACAAAAGGTGAAGGAGGTGTATGTCTTGATTGTCCCTGTTTTATCTTTATAATTGCATTTTGTTTTGGTTAGTAGAAGTGTGAGGACTGAGTGGGCCGTTTTACCATTACTCATCCTTGTACTTCTGTGAAGCGAAATCCTATTTGCGTCAGTGTCAGAGCGGCTAACTACTATGTATCTAATATTGAGCTTTGTGGCAGAAGACATTTGGCTCCCATGTCACAACTCCACCAAGGCTTGGCAACACAATGCATGTGCGATGCTTTGCATTTGTTCTCCACATTGTGGTGCCACGTTTTGTCAATGATTGCTCCCCTGTCCATGATATGCTTGTTATAGCACACACGATCTTCTCACATCTCAGTCAGTCATACAGCACAAATAATGATTTGAGTTTGTGACAAGAGCATCACAAACATGTACGCCACTAGTTCACATGTCTATTCCAACATGTTGGAATTCAAAATTGCATACGTTTGACCAGATGTGTGAGCAATGCTGTGAGTGACTACAACTACCTTAACAGTCCAGCATTGTATCTGCCCTTTTTCACCCTGACCCAGTGGAGCTCAAGCTCAATGCCTGATGTTTGCTAAAGCTCATTGTGAAAGCCAAACAATGTGTGAGCCAAAGCTCTGTATCACTGAGTGAGATGCGCCCATTAATCCACTTGCTCAAAATTAACCTGAACCTGTGAGCATCAGACTTGTGCATCTGGTGAAAGAATTTCCGGCACTCTTTTGGATTGAACATTTAGAAAATGCATGAAAGAAAACATTAAGTATATTTTTGTGTCATTCCTTGACCCCCGGTACAATGTTAAATTGACTGCATGCCAGGCAATGTGCTGTAGGACAACACATACATAAAATATTGTTTGGAAGGTGACAAACTGCACCAGATAGATATTTGCAAGAGTGTTTGCTTACATAGTAAAGGCTTGACGAACAAGCAAAAGAAACAGCAACTGAATATTCTCAACAGCTAGTAAGAAAGTCCCTTCTGCACCACATCTGTGTCAGGGGCAGGGGCGCAAGATGAAGGGTGTCCAACTCTTACACATACAACCCTGTCACATGGACTTGCTTGGTGATCCTGCACATGTCAATGTATCTTGCACTGGAAGAGCAACAGGTACTGGTAGTGGGCTTACGACTACTCAGGATGCATATTTGAGGGGCACAAACCAGCGTGGCATGGTCAATGACCCACTGCACTATTCTTTCTCCTAGCTTTCTTTAAAGACAGCAGAATTTGTATGTGTAGCCATTGACAGCGTCAGCTGCCTGCAGCAACTTTACAGTCAAAACATGTTTTTTGTGCTGCTGGCATTATTGTTTCTGACCGCAGTGGAAGCTCCTCTATAGCTTGTGTATAACACATGGCCGTCATTAAACCAAATATGAACCATATTCCAGTAGACTATGTCAAGATATTGTTGCTTTCGAAAGCAAAGCATCCGGATCTTCAAATTCAGCAGCAGATCATGGATAAGTCAGTGCTATTTGTTTTGTTTACTGTGCCTTGGTTATATTCATACAAACCTTTAGCACATAAGAAAATCACAGTACAGAATGTCTGCTACCAAATAGATTAAGACAGATAAATTACAAGAACTAACATAGGTTAAAAATAGGTTAATATTCAGAGTGGCTACATTTATAAGTAGACACGAAAATTGATTAAGAATTTAAAACCAAGCAGATTAAGAACTGTGACAAGTCAGAAATACAAATTAAATGCATTTAATCTCTCTAAATCCTCCATAAAATTCATCAGGTGAGGGGACTAAGTTGAGTGTGGATTCCCAGACATGAAAATCACCTTCTGATATTACAACGGATTTAACCTGAAGATGTTGCTCCAGAATTGTTCTGTTTCTATAAAATTGATATAATATAATACAACTGGATTAGCTCTTTAGATAATATGTCGTTAATCTGGCGCATATGGTGTGGAGGTGGCGTGCTGCTTCCATGGTTTAATTACAAAGACAACAAGTCCGCTCCTCACGAGGTAGGTTTGTCCATCTGCCAGTGTGCTCTCAAGGTCGGTAGAATGTTAATAGGTTAATATATGATAAATTGGCAAATTTGTGAGGAGCATAATTCGGTCATATATGTTCTTGGACAATTGCGTTTCAAAGCCTGTGTACTATAGGTAGCAATTTCTTTTTCACTAAATAATCAAGGTTGGCCATCTTGTCTAGATCTCTCATTTTATTCTTTAAAATTACTCCAAAATTGGGCAGTGATATCAAGTCCTCCAACTCCACATTGATGTTGCTAAAGTGAGTGAGTGCAGTGGAATGTAGTTCTGCTAAAAAGATGTTGGTGCACTCCTGAGAATATTGTGTTGCCATTATGCCCATTAATGTTTCACGCTGCGGGGGGCAGGCCCAGGATGTTAAGAAAAAGACTACAACATTGTTGAAGCCACAGTGATCGGACAGATGGAACCCACAATTCACTCTGGAGGGCCTCAACGGTCACACAGCAGGATACTCCCAAAATCGAACGTAAGAGCTTGACTCCTAGTCTAGCCACCCAGGTCAATTTGGATTCAGGTAATACTGCAAAGCTGTAAAGAAGCCTTGGGAGAATGCTCCTATGATAAATTCAAGTCGAATATTCAATGTCATGACCCCCCTTTATACTAATGAGCTGTATCTTGAAATGTTTTGGTCAAATAAAATCACCATCAGCTGAAGGTGATGGGCCAATTGGTGTACCTAGGTAGATATATCTATCCACCCTTTCCAAATGGGCTCCATTTAATGTCCAACGGTATTTGTATACTTTCAACTTGCCACCAATAATTAGAATTTTCGTTTTTGCAACATTAACTTTAAGATGGTTTATGGTGGCATAGGAGGACAGAGCATCGAATGAGTGCTACAGTCTGATGGAAGTTTGATCAAAAAGGATGGTGTTGTCGGCATATCCGAGCCATGGAACCGCAGTGCTGCCAATATGGGGGGTTATGAGCACAGTTGATTTCAATACCCATGTCAGCCACCTACAGGTTATAGAGAAAGGGGGCTAACGAGCACCCCTGTTTCAAGCCAATGTTAAACAGGATTTCCTGTGTAATAGCCCCCTCCCGATTGGTACACACAACAGCCACTGTATCGGTATATAGGGCAGTAATATAAAATAATAATGAGGGATCTATACCCCAATCGATTAGTTTCTTCCAGAATAGAAGCGAGAAACTGTATCAAATGCCTTTGTAAAGTCTATGAAGGAGAGATAGAGTTTACTCTTTGCTTTGCTTTGCTCTTACATATCACCATAGCAAAGTAAAGGATGCAAAGATTGTGTAAGGTATTGTGCCCTTTACGTAAGCCTGTTTGGAAAGGGGAGAGCATTTCTTTATCAGAGGCCCAACTAGAGGACTTTTACAGGAATGGCCTGGAATATTTTCTGGCTAGTATCAAGCATTGCCAAATATCTATAATCATGACGGTATGCACGATTTCCCATTTTAAAAATGTGAATTAGGATAGCTTTCCATCAGTTCTTGGGTATCCAGCCACTGGTTATGATGTTGTGAAAAAGATGCTCCAACACAGAAGCCCAAAATGTCCTTTCCTTTCATCACAACACTTGCCAGATAGTCAGGGACAGGAGCGCAGGAATGTTTAAATGCTTGGATTATGGAAATGAAGTCATTGCTTTCAAAGCCAGACAAAAAGGAGGCAGAGGGTGCATAAGAGCTTTTCTTCATTGGGGGAATGGAGGAATTATGGTAAAGCTCAGAAATAGCCAAAATCCACTGTGATTCTCCGATTGGATTGAATTCTTGTAAGGCCTGCTCATTAATGAAGGTTCTGGCCATAGACCAGAATTTCTTATTATCATTGCTCCGAAGGAAGCCAAACAGAAATTTCCTTTCGGCATTGGTAATGGAGAATGTACGGCTTCTTAGCCAGTTCTTATATAATGTTTGTTCATGCGTGATGAGTTTCTTTTTTCTGAATCGGTGGATAATGGGGATTGCGGCTAATACTAGTACAATTCTTACGTTGGGCCTTCTTGGCCTGTTGGATTGCTATGTCGAATAGGGCATGCTTGTGTGATTGACCAACTATATACAGTAGTCTAGGTGCAACGGCTTTCTCAGTAGTTGCATCAAAAAGGGGAGGTTCCAATCATGCTGCCCCAGCCAAAGTAGGAGGGGTATTTGATTTGTGCACACAACATTAGTGATGTTTGAAACATTCTTATTGCTCCGGATGATACGATTCCCCTGGGGGTTTATGGTAATATTAGAGTTAACATAAGGGATACAACTGGAGGGAAGTTGGAGGTTCCAAGAAAATGAAGTGTAGTCACTGAGGGAGGTAAATGTGATGAACAAGTTGCCACAAGATTCCCAGAAATTCCTGTCTACAAAAACATAATCCAAGCAAGATGAAGTTTTCCCATTTGTCCAAGTGGAAAAAGACATACGTATATGTTTTGGTTTATGATTCAGGCACAGTAGGTTGTGTGTGTTAAAAAGATCGACCCAGCCCAGAATCCTTCCTACCGCTCGCTAGTGGAACTTTTGTTGTCCAACACGATTCTTGGTTAGAATCATCTGGAGAAGGTGAGATAAACAGATGTAAGGAAGAGGTTTTTAAATCACCTGCCACTATAGTACTGACATTCAGGCATAGTTCGGATCAAATGTAAAGAATACTGTCAATAGAGTGCTGAATAGAACAGTCAATCATCCTGGAGTATTATAAATGTTAATGATCAGCATCTGGGGCAAGGATGAGTGGGGCTCAGAAAGAATAGCAGACAAGATATGAGGGGAAGTGGAGTTATGACAAAAGGGTTTTAGCTCAAAGGCAGCTTGGGCTCCTAAGGCAAGGCCACCAGCTGGCCAACCCCTAATTCCCCAGGTGGCCAGATCGATGCAAAATGGTATAGCCATCAAGAGTGAAAGATTAATTATCCAAGTTCCTTGTATTATGAAGACTTTGCAAGATGCAATAAAGGAGATACCCTGAGGGTGGGTCAGAAATGAAAGGCATCCACACGTGTTCCAACAGGTCTATTGGATCGAATTTGATTGTGTGTATTGTCAATAATTGTCCCTGTCTAGGGTATATGGGACCCAGCAAATCATTTCTCTACCTGTTTTTGTGGTAACTATGGGGTGATCAAGGGCTGCCTGCAACTGGATCTCTCAGTGACATGTAAGAGTATAGAAGCGTGGGAATTGTGCATTTGAAAGCTGGAAAGAAATCAGCCTGCTCAGTAACTCTGACTGTGACACACTGTGAGTTTGAAACCCAAGTCAGTGCTATGGACAGACAACATTCTCAAGTGGAGGCATTTATGCTCCATGCACTTGGAAGAGGCAACACCTCCTCCAACTCAAATGCAGCTTCTGAGAGGATCTGATGGATCTAAGGAACAGTGAATGCTTAAGAGATACTTTGTTTCCTTATGAAACTGGCAGATGGACAGGCTTGAGAGCAGTGTGTGGCCTAAGGTCATAGAGACAATTTGGCTTTATTACGAGTCTGGCGGTAACCCTGCCGGTGACACCTGCGGGTTGCCGCCAGACTTGTAATAATTTACTGCCACCTGACTTCCCAGTGCCACCAGCTCATTGCAAGTCCGGCGGCCCAGGAAGTCAGGTGTCAGTAAATTGTAAGTCCCCATTCCCATATGGGAGTGGGGACACAAAAGCGTTGGCATTATTATTAACGGTGCCGGCACTTTTGTGAAGTGTTTGCCTAGCATGGCCGATGCACACATTAACGCATCATAGGTATCTAAATGTAACCTGCCTCAAAATGGAAGGTAGCACATGGGCATTTCAATAGTAGGCCTCAAAACAGCAGAGATAGATTTACACATCAAAATGCAGTTAGTTCAAGCCAGCGCATGAGGAATGTGCTGATATGGCAGAAGCCTTGAGCAAGATATGACGTTGTGGAGTGATTGGTTAGATGTAGGATGCAAAACGCTTTCCCTGGCATAACAAAAGGGAACATGACTTAATTAGATGTTGCTACCGGAACCAGGTTCTGCAAGAGGAAAGGGTAGAATGGGTAGAAAGGGTAGAATGCTGCATAGAGATTGGCTACGAATGAGAGTGTTCAATTACCCCTGGCTGAACTATTGCACAAAAAATGAATTATGATCATCCATGCAAATGCCCTTTACGTGAAATATGACTGAAAACATAATGCACTTCCTCCTATTTCGTCCACTTTATTTTAAGATCAGAAAGAGCTATCTTATGCCACTATTTAAAAATAGATCATTAACAACTGTAAAAGATGCTCTAGCTGTGTGTGTTAATTCAAGGGATGAACTGGCAGTGCATGCGGTTGTGTACTGTCCGACGAGTGCCTGGAGGATCAGATCTCACTCCAACTAGGGGTGTAAAATGAGTGTTCTATCTGTGCACTAGTTCTTCCTGTTTCTGAGTATGTATGATTGTATTTGTTCTCACTATTACTGATTCTGATATTCTCATGTACGCTTTCGATTTTGTAGCTAAACGCTATTTAAAAACTGCTTACAATCTGAAGATTAATTGTATAATGATGTTGCCCTATTTGTGGTTGAGGCACTATTTAATTTAGAGCTAAGTAAATATATGAAGGAAACAAAGGGAAGTCCATAATTAAATTGTGTGTTTAATATTAATACCCCCATACTTGGCAATCTCAGCTCATAGCTACGATATTTTAACAATAAATAAAAAAAAAAAATTATGAGTATTGAAGGGTTACATTTTATGACAAATTTCATGTAAATGTTTAAGGTGATGTATTAAGGGTGTTTCTGCTAGCCGTTGTGATTTAAAAATGTTCTTTTGCCTGTTGTTGCTTTTCTGATTTACTGATCGAAATAAAGCCAAACTGACTTATTGACTGACAGATTTAGCCAAGAGCTTTGAGCAAGATATTACTTAATTAGATCTAGCTACCAGAACCAGGGTCCGCTAGGGCAAGGGATAGAATGCTGTGTGGGGATTAGTTGCGAATGATAATGTTCAATCCCACAAATTCAGCAAGTGAAACAAATAACCAATAAGGGTTCCACCCCTGCTCTTAACACTATCAAACACAAGGTCACAGCCCTGGTGAAAACAAGACTACAAGCAGAGACACACACGGGACAGAGTCATTCAAACAGAAGAGGCACATGCCCCCTGTAGGAAAACATTTGCTAAGGAGTAGAGACACATACACTGGATAATGTAAGCTCCCAGCCCATGAGAACTCAGTATATAGGACTAAGGAAAGGTCAAAGGCCATAACTCAACACTGAAAGTGCAATAAATGGTGTACATCGATTGGGACACATCAATGAGTTACAGAAATAATTTTATTCACCAGACCACATAACCATATAGTAGTAAAAACACACACAATCCGAACAGGTGCAGGGGCCCAGAGCAAAGGTCCTAGGTGCACATTACATGAGGTCATGCACATAAACCATGGCAAAGGAAAGAGAGAAGTTACATGTTTCCAATCAGAGCTTGCAATAATATTCTGTTGATTAACACAGCTTGAAGAGCGAAAACGGTAACATGCTGCCAACGTTCAATTCTCAAAAGAACAGGATGCAAAAAATACAAATGTTGCCACAATGTTCATGCCACACAATTCCATTGGTCAACACTGACTGAAGCGGTTCATCACAGAAAAGGCCAAAGGAGCTCCACCAATAATAAAATGTTGATTATCGAATCATAAGTCTGGGAAGCTAAAATGGTACCAACATGAAGTTACTATTATGAGGTAGCTAACAGAATGGTCACGAGGGATAAGATAGGGCAAAAGGGATAGACATTGTATATATTCCCCTATAGAGCAATCTAAATTGACCAATCAGCGAACAATATTCTCAAAGTATTCTGGAACAATGTTTTGTGATGTCACTCTACTTTCTACTATAAACCACCACAATTGTGTAGTGTTCATTCACAAATTCTTTCCAATTATTCCCAGCCGTGTTTCCCTGTAATAAACTTTTGTTTTTCTTGCTCCCGTGCACTTCATTGACTTATTTGGATTATTTGTATTATTGATTTTTGGGTCTTACCCAACTCTCATTGAATCCATTATGTCTTAAAATAGGTTTCATGAAGTCTTCAAACTTTATGGCCTCACAATCAATTTTAGCAAATCAAAGTCTTTGATATTCCATCCAACAATTAAAAAGCCATGAAGATTACATCTTGAATTAGAAGGGCAAACAATCAAACAGGTTAGCAGCTATGACTACCTGGGTATCCGATGTATGCGCAGGGTGAGTTGGATTGAACAGATTGATAAATCAACTTTTATCCTACAGAGGACAAATTTGCAAACACTTATGGAAATGGTGCACTCACGCCAGCCCTCAATATGCACAATATTTAAACGAAGGGATCTGCAACATATGGAGCTGAAATCTGGGGCTTCACACACACAACTTGATTGTCTGTAATTGAGAATAAATTGTTGAACCCACCACAATCCACATTAAATAAAATGTTGCATTTAGAAATAAACATTGAACAAGTTGCTGGTACCATTACACTAAGACCATTAATGTACTGGGTGTGTTTGTGGGCATCCCCTCACAAAGAAGAATATAAAGCAGCCCTGATTTATATGTTATCACAAGCAGGGGGAAATCATTACCGTGGTAACACATCAAGGCAAAACTGATAGAGATAAGCCTAGATGAGATTCAGTGCCATACAGGGAGTGTTGCAGGCAACTAAAAATTGGAGATTAAAAAGGGCTGTGCCTTATTAAAAAAGGAGCAGATAGTAGTGACACGATTAATTCGAGCCAATTTGCAGCATACTGGTCAATAAAACAAGATTGGCGATAGGAAAGCTACGTAGACCAGATAAGCCCACACTTTGCACGCTCACTGAATATGAGATTCCGTTTTGGCACATTACCTTTAGCAGACCTTGAAAATTCTTGGCAAATAAGTAATAACAACACCTGCTCAGATTGTTCGATGCATAAGGAGAGTGTGGGGCATTTCTTGTTTTTTTGCCCAGTGTACTGGCGAGCATATGTAACACCTATGTTGCTACAATCTGGTGTATGCCAAGTAGCACATGCAATTGTGCTGTGCAAGTTAAGCAACAGTGATGTAGTTACTTATGCAGTGTCTACAATTATATTTAAATTATGGTCAATTTGGAGGAATGCTGTTGCAAATCAAAATAATACCTCCAGCACATCCCACGGGAGAACACTGTCTGATGTAATCAGTTAACCTATCATTCATTATCTGTGATACAATTCCGCAAACACATCCAGGATGTGTTGTCAAAAGTGTAAAGTCACATGCCCAAAAGTAAAGGATATCCACACCCAGTTGCAGATCTAAGAAAGTGTATAACAGCCTGGGGGTCTTTCTCAGCACGATGGAGGTGTCAGCCTTACAATGGGCACCATTACGAGTTCAGCGGTAACCCCGCGGTGCTACCGGCAGGTTGCCGCCAAATGCGTAACACCAATTTGGCCACCTGACATCCCAGTGCCACCGGGACACTACAAGCCCCTGCGGCCCAGGATATTAGGTGGCAGAAAGTGTAATTCCCCATTGCCATGTAGTCCCTGCAGATGGCTAAACCTGCAAAAGCCTGGTACAACTAATGAGCTGAATTTTGACAGCACTTCTGCCGAGTGATTTTAGAGGCATGTCTTCCTTACTTAGCATTGCTGCCATGGACATGGGGGCAGTGGTGTAGCGGGCCCCCCCGCAGCCACCACAGTGCGGGGAGGACCCCACACAAAGGTGTCGAACAGAGGGGTGCGGCCACCCTCCAGCAACATTGCTGCTCCCTGTGAGTGGCTGCTCTGTGCAGCAACCAGGGCTGGCCGGTGTTGGTCAGGAGGGTGCCTCGATGATTGTGATGTTGTGCAGTACCTGTGTCTACTGCTCACACTGCTGGCCAACGCACAACCACTCACAACGTCCGTGTCCGTGTGGCGGAAGTTGGACATAGGCAACAGCTGAGCAGGGTCAGCTAGGCAGGGCTGCCTCCTGCCTTGCACATTTGCTGAGCATGCGTGTGCTGCACGCCTGCATAGTGTGCGCATGTGCAGCAAAAGACAATCCTGCACAGTGTGAACGAGCCCTGACTGAGACTGAGCCGCACCTTGGCACCAAGGATAGGCATCAGAGGCAGAGATGAGCCGAACCAGTCATCACTGCTACCCGCTGCCAGGGCCTTTCTTTGTTGCAGGCAATGCCTGGGCGGTGCCTGGAAAGAAAATAATACATCAGGCTGCCTGCCCTATCAGAGACTAGCAGATGGGAAACCCATGGTGAGCACTCACCAGCCGAGGTTTCACCAGTGGAGGACTCATAGGTAAGTAAGTAGGCTAGTATATTTCCCCTTGAGTTTCCCTGTGCCACTCACTATATAGTGCAGCACGGCCCGACCAACCCCCTCTGGCTCTCTAGCCTGTCTCCTACTGACCCCCGCTTTCTTCTTCGGTGATGCCTTGCTGCTGTGCTTGTCCAGATCGGAGCCTGGTGAGCTACAGTCTTTATCTGTCTCCCACTAAATTCCAAGTCCGACCCTCATTTTCGCTTTGTTCAGTGCCTACCAATCATCTTAATCATATGACCGCGCACCAGCGAGTACACACAGGAGAGGAACCGTACACTTGCAAGCAGTGCGTCAGTCAGGTAATAAAAATAGCCTTAGCAGGCACCAGAGAACACACTAATGAAAAGTTCTGTGCAGAGATTTTGTTAAACGGGAGCCATTTTAAACTGCACACAAAGACAGGATGGAAATGCATGGATTTATTTCAAATGAAAACACCTAGGCCACTGAGTGTGTAATTGGAAAGCAGTGTTTCACGGCACAACGTGGCACTGGGTTGGATATCACTGTTAATGTAGACTGCCCGTTCATGGCCTGGTCTGTTGGTTTGCAGACTAGGCCTGCTCTTTCATGATCACACCTCTTTTCCACCAAATCAAGTGAAAAATAGCTGGGATTTTTGTAAGCACTTCTATGACACCCTAGAACACTCAAGTCTTACAATATTCTTTGTGGCAGGTAGGATGTCCTGCCTCGGTATCTCCTCTCATTTTGCTGTTATCAACAGAATGGGCCTCATTACAACTCAGGCGTTAAGGGTTAACGCCGTCGTTAACCATTAACGCCTGATTCCAATTTGAACGGCTGCTTTTAGCAGCCGTTAAAATCCATGGCGCTAAACCGCCTTGGTGCTAATTACGCCACCGTAATTTACGGTGGCGTAATTAGCGCCATCCCGCTCCCATTATGCCCTATGGGACAAAAATGGGAATGGGGAAGGGTAAATGGGAAATGGGGATTTACCGCCCCACTCACCTTGGAATGGGGCGGTATGTCTCCATCACCTTGTAGGAAGGGTAGGGTTGCGGCTGTCCATTGCCAAGTTTCAACAATCCATGTGAAGCAACATTTTCGTGGCCAATCCCTTATGACAAGTTTTCAGACAAAATCTTTCAGTTCTTCATCACAGATTTGCCACACATAGGGGCACATCCACAAATATTGCATGTGCCAAGTGCACACAAAGTGAAGAAAAACAATGCAGTCAGTGAGCAGATGGATTCTCAAAAGAGGAACTGCGCAAGTTCCTTTCTGCACGCTGTTTCATTGCACCCACAGAATCTGTGTCACGAGAGCATGGGGGGCAAGCATATCCCAGAGCATATCTCTGATTCACAATGGGAATGGCTCTCCCGGGGGCTCTCCCTTTGCAGTACCAATCCCCTGAGCTTGCCAGGTTGCAAGCTAAGGGGAAGAATAAGGCAGACATGAATCTTCACACACCTCTGGCTGCATTCTGTACTTCAAGAAGAAAGCCTCTTGCCTGGCATGAGCATTTCTTTTTATTTTCCATTTCCACCATAATGTTAAGCCTGTCACTCCACCCACGTAGGTGGAGAGCTATCAATGCGTATCTGAGAGTTGGGGGTTCACGTGATACTTGCATATGCATGGAGGGGAGGCTGCTGCAAGCCGCGTGCAACCTGTCCCTTCACCTTAGTGAATCAGGGGACATGCGTGCAGCAGATGCTGAGTGCGAGCGCCAGTGCTGGTTTTCCAGGCAGATGCATTACATCACGCAAGCGTTCGGGAGGCTGAGGAATGCATGCAAAAGGCGGAGGGACATCGAAGGAACTAACGTGATTGGTCTCACTGGGAAGGGCTCATGTGTTCTCTGATAACATGCGAAACACATTGTAGTTTTTACCACATCATGTGACCAATCCATAACTTTCTTTTGATTTTGAGGATTTTTTATCAAACTTTGATATTTCTTAAAATCGTATACATTATTTGCCCTTTGTTACTGTGTCTCTTCTTCCACAGACACTGGCACTACTTCAGCATGTTAGGCTGCAGATGTGTACTTGGCACGCAATGCCAGTCTCTTCCCATATGATGTTTACTTTGTACATAATGGTAACAGGGTGTTTCAGGCTGTACATTGCATATAATATAATTGCCTGCAATGGCTCTATCACGTGGGGTAGCAGTAAGAGCTTAAGAAACCTAATTAAAGAGCATGAAAATAAATCTGTATACCGAGTCTTTACTAAAAGGCAAAAGCACACGAAGGTTTACAAAAAGTGTTTTTAAAGATCAGGGATGATCAGGAAGCTTATGGCCAGAACATGCATGAAGAAAGTGCCTCCTCCATCAAAAGAGAGATTGGTCATTTAGCAGTAGTATAAATGCTTTATCTGGTTTAATAAAGTATCCCAAGGCAGTGTCCTCAACATTCCGAATTTTGGATAGAAGGATATCATTGTCATAATTCAGAAGGCCAGAAATTAATCAACACCATAACTGCCAGGAGCACACAGGTACTGCGATAGGTTACCCCATATATAAAACGACTGATTCTACAAAAGCATTTTAAAAACAACATTACACATGGCAATTACATCCTAACTATGAAAGGCTGTTCTTAGATAGTCATTAGTCTCAGGTCCATATTTTCCAATGCAGAAAAGTTATACAAAGCATCTGATGTGCTGGTATAGTATATATTTCGTGCTACGCCACTGATCCGAGGTTGGATGTGGGGCAGGCGCAGCACAATGAGGACGTGAGTTTTTCTATCCATGTAACCCTCGGTTTCTCATTGTGCAGGCCTGCATTTCAGCATGCACTAATGAGACCTGCTGGAGAGAAGTTATCCGTGTGGCCTATCCTGTGAAACCAATGCACATTGAATATAATGAACGCGTTCACACAACATATTCTCGACATGACCCAGTGTTGGCTTGATCTTGTTGCATTTATTCCTTGCATTCTGAACTGGTCTCTGCTGCCCCTGTTGCCATTTTATTTGCCCATTGCACTGGGATAAAGCTTGTTTCCAAATTTGAGCCAGTTGTTATTCTCCCTCCCCTCGATTGCAAGAGGTCTGTGTTCCTGTAGTGCCACTCTATCACTAAGTCACTCACTCATTCACCAAACACGTCTCTCTGTGTCCCCACCTCCACCCCACTGAGTCAGAATGATCTGTCCTTGTGTATTACTTGTGGGGCCTGCCCTTCCCTCCCTCTGTGCATGTGCGCCACAATGCCTCTATGCACTTATATCACACTGTGCGCTCTATCTTCCTCTGGATGCCTCTGGTTTGCCTAGCGACTTCTCTTACGCCACTACGCCGCTGTCTCATCAGCATCAGCCACCCGCTCTGTGCCCCCTCGCTCCCTCTCCACGTGCCCCATTGACACATCTGTATTGGCCACCAGATTTTAAGGGTGGACTCGGGTTTTCCATGTATAGTTTGATTATTGTCAAAGGGGAAACTGCAGGTTTTTAGGCAGTTGGGAGTATGAGGTTGATGTGATATTGGGGGCTCCTACTGAAACAAGCTGAGTGTGAAGAATGGCAGCTACCTTTTCCTTGTGAAGCTCTCCCGAGTTGGTTGTCCAATGAGAACTACATTTGGGCTCTGGTAGAACATCATAAGACCATAACTCCAAAAGCTCCAAAGGGAAATGTTTTAACTTATACTAATACTGCTGAACCAACCAGAATCTACCATTAGCCTTTTCATGTTTCTTATCTAATATACTATTGTGGTTCTGTTTTGCACTTTAGGTGTGGAAAATAACAGATATTGAAGACCATCATACGCCTTTCATATGACGTGCCTTCAGTGGTTCTGGGCGGGTGAGGATGCAGAAATCTAATGAGAGTGACTGTTTTGATATAGTAGACTTATCTGCAGTCTGTCATGGAGTGGTTGTGCCGGGAAAGTGTAGCACAGAAGGGCAAAGTGCGGTTCTTGGAAAGGACGATAAAACCTGCGCTAAATTTTCTTTTTTCCAGATAATAACACTGAGATGGTAAAAGTATGCTCTAATGTGACTCACGCTATATGTCAGTATTACACTCAGCAAGAAAATAGAGCATACATGTTAATACTGCTAATGCTGCTCAGACCTTACAGCAGGCAGGTGTATCAGCTGTCAGTACATGGCACAACAATTGTGGTAGATAGGCCAGGTTTTGCAGTATGTTGTGTTAAATACCTCCATTGCCAAATTGGTTTGTACTCTTTCTTTGTCTGCATTTCATGTCACCACACAGTTTCCTAGCTGCACTGAAGGGCTCGTGATTAGACTAAACCAACTGGGTGCCAGCATAAAGCTGAAACGGTATTGATCGAAAAGATTGTATCTAAAACGTTGTAGATACGATTTAGCTGCATTCTTCATAGGCATAAGATACTGAATCCGAAAATGCAGAGGGAGGCAAGCAGGGGTTGCAGGGTTGACCCCCACACTGCTACTTAGGTATTGTCAAGTTCAGGGGCTGCAGGGGTGTCCCCTGCAAACAAGAAACAATGCACAGGACAAATAAAAAGGTTTTTGTCTACGATATTTTGACATACATCCAGCTGAAACAGCTGAAGCGGAGTTTCCAGGGGAGAAGAAAAAGGGAAGTAGCGGATCGGGCATGGGATGGGGGCCAATGCTGCTCTTGTGACTTGGGGTATGTATGAGGGATAATTTTTGGACGGTCATTTGGACATATTAAAAAAGCCCATAAACACACCAATACTGGTGAACTAAAGGTTATTAAAACTCTCAGCAGGTCAAATGATATGTTATAATATAGCTGATGAAAGGAGGGGATTCCTCTGTGCGGATGCTTCAGTTGGACCTTGCCTTTCAAGAAGTACAATACTTTGTGAACTCTGAGCTCCTCAGCATCTGTGGAGATATCCTGCACAACAGCTGGCCAAGAATAGTGGGAAATGATTCAGATATATCAGAAGAACTGTGCCTGTGGCGAGTCCTATGGCAATATAGTGGATGGAGTTGTGGATACCAAGGATTCATGTTCAATGCCATTGAAAGTGATATTTATTAGCCCTTACTGGCAACATTATTCCAGGTCCATGAGCTGAATGCAACTGGGACTGCATGATGCATTGAGATGTGTGGGAGGTGCAGAAAGCCAGACGTCCAGCAAGATATTGGGCCTCATTACGAGTATCGAGGCAGCCATGCCCTTAATAAGGGCATGGCTGCCTCCATACCGGGTTCCAGTACCGGGTTCCTCCAATGAGGACTTACCGGGCTATTCCAACCTAGGAGGACCCGGTAAATCCTCCTTGGAAAAACCCATCACCATTCCCATTTCAGCCCCCATAGGGCTCAATGGGAATGGGGAGGGAGCTAATAATAATTATTAGCTCCCTGGACCCTCGCGGGACCCGCTAAGGACTCTTGGTTTTACCAGGCATCCTTACCAGGTCCCGCAAAGGAAACCTCGTAATAGGGCATCCGTAATGAAGGGTACCGGTCCCGTACCGTAACCCTTCATTACGGGAGTGCCTGCCTCATAATGAGGCCCATTGAATCAGTACTCTAGGGTCAACTTCTGACCCATCGGTTAGGAATTGGTTGCAATTGGAACTTATTATCTTCACAACCACCCCAGTTGAAATGTATCAGTAAGTTAACAAGAGGACAATGTGTGTTAGTGGGAAACATGATATGTTGGGATGGTGGAGTTGAAGTTGTTGCTTTAAATGGGAAGTTGTTTTTTCAGGGAGAGTATAGGTGCATACAATTGGTATCTACCCCATCTGGTGACTTACACTTCATATTACAAAAAGGAACACAACAATTTCATGTATTCTGGCGAGCAGTAAAGGGCAGTATATTTACAGGTTGCAATTTTAAGGACATGGCATATGCTGGTAACTAGAAACTTTAAGAAACTATTAGACATAGTTCCATAATAACAAAGATAACAGACATCACAAAGAGTCTTCAGGTAGTGGAGGTAGGTTTAGTAATTATAAAAAGGTGCTTTATGTACATTATAAAACCACGTTGTCTACTCCCACTGATCTGTCATGCTTTGTTAATGATGAAGTCGTTGAGCAACCTTATCTTACCACAGCTGCATTTTTAATATTGTTCTTTCTTTCTTCTGGTAGGTGTCATTGTGTGATGTTCTAAATGCTATAGCCAAAAAGGGAAAGTAATGGCCTACGACAAATATTGTCATAAATGTGATGATAAGGCGGTCAGTCCCCTATAAAAACAAGTCTCGAGGGTAGTTTGGGTTAGGCAGGAGGCAAGGGGTTGAGGAGTGGGATGCTGCTTGTTTGTCTTGCAAGCACACTAATAAATCTCCTATGTTTTATCATCATTGAAAATCAAATGACTATCTGATTACGCTGACATTACCAAGGAATCTATCTTGGTGTGCTAGTCTTTCTCCATAGCAAAGCCTTCCCCGATTCCCAAACAGACACTCCCAAATCTGCTCTGAGTGTTGGATTTCTAAGTCTGATGCATCAAGTAAGGTGCAGTCTTGAGTGCCCTTTTTCTTTGGGATCTGGTAGTTTCTAACCAGTTGCTGTCTCAGAGGATGTGCGTATCGTTCAGGGCTGGTCCCGTCAGTCCTACTCTCAGATGGACCGCAGACTATATGCAATGTTGGTTGACACTGTGACTTAGTCACACTTATCATGAATCTAGTAGTTTAATATTTTAAAATATTGGTATGTTTGTCACATTCTGGATCCCAAAACCATGAATGTCCACTTCATTAGCAAAGGACTACAATTGAGACAATCTTTACATTTAGCCAATTCTAGGCCTGTTTTACATTTCAGTGCCAATCAACATTAACTACCGCATCACATACATTTTTCACAGCAACGCTTCACTTTCACCCATAGTCTTCAGGCTCAACTTAAGCACATGCAGTACTTAAGCACATGCAGTTGGGAAGCCCGGCAGATGGCAGTTTCCCTCAATGCCCATTTCTATGTAAATGTGAAACACATATATAAAAATAAAAAAATAAAAAAAATAAGAATGTGAGCATGGTGCAATTTCCTTAGCTTCTTATAATTTCCACAGTGACTACTGTGTTCTTGTAATCATTTCACAACCGTCAGTATGCTGGAATAGAATGAGGTTAAAAGAAGCAGGATGAAGCAGAATTCGTCATAGTAACAAAGAATGAACAATACAACAATGGAAGTATTAAAAGGAAAGAAAATGTGTTTACCAGAATATCGACTAGCTCGAAATCCATCTGAAAATAAAGTCAGAGCGTCATTATTTGTCTTGAAAAATATGAAAAGAAAAAATCAAACAGAAGGAAACTGAGCTGCCAGAGGTTTGAACTGTTATTATACGTATTATGCCATATCTGTAAATTACGTTGTAGTACTTGTGCACTTTTAACAGGTTCAACCATCATATGATCATACAATTATGGCTTATTGGCATCTTATCAACATCAATCACAATTACACCTTAAAAAGTGTAACATTGGTTAGCTATTAAACACTGTAAGGGAATCGCGTGCGTTTGGCAGAGGCACCAGTATCCCACCATTACATTGCAAGCCCATTTCTTCGAACCATATTGCATTGAAATGTCTTCAACACATTTTTCTGCAATGCAAATTGGTGGTTGGGTTTGGGTATTAATTAAGGTGAGGGGATGTGGGTATGGGTTGGGGGCAGTATCCCTCTGAATTGATTTTCAGTAAAATGTGTTCAAAAATCAAAGACATATTCTCAAGCATATCATGTAGATCCGAAGGTTCAAAGGGTGGCCCATGAATAGAAAACAGCCTTGACAAATGTATTAAAAATAAGGGTCCACTTTTCAAATGTGTGAGTCTCTCTGTTTTCTAGAGGATCAGCCACTGTGATGTTTGCAACAGTTTACATCTGGCCCATTCTGCATGCAGGTCAGCCGCACAAATCAAATGTTATGCCCGAATGCTACATCCTCATGGTCGCTAAGCGCAAAGGCTGTAGCACACTGCACATCTGGGAATACAATCAGATTGGGCTCAGATTCCCAAAAATGCTTTTGGCACAAGCGGTAAGATGTGGTTGCACCAAAAAAGATGTGCACATTCATATGCCCTTCTGCACCCACCTTTGCACATTTGTGCAAACACAGGAGTATGCCAGGTAATTTTAATGCACATCCCGAAATCAAAAATGGGATCCCCAAATTATTAATTTATGTAAGGGGCTGGATAGCGCATCTTTTACTCTCCTGTCCCCACCCCACTGAAATCCATAGTTTACCTTTAAGAAGGAGATAATTTGCAAATTTCTACTTCTACCACAAACAAAAACAGCCCATTGTCTATTCTTATTTTATTCGAGTTAGGTTTCGAGATGGGTGTGACCCAAATGCTGGACAAGAAGCAAGAAAGCCCTTGAAAAAGTAGGAATACGTTTGTATCACATTATATTGTAGACAACTTTATTTTGTATTTACCATAGATGCACATTTATCTTCTCCAGTATTTGCCTAAAAGAAAGAAGAACATTAATTAGAAACGAGCTTCAAATGCAACTAATGTGTTGGTGAAATTGATGCACTTGAGCAGACACAGAGCAACTGCTTCTATGGATTAGATATTTTTGACCACTCGATTTCTTGCTTAAACCTCAAACAGCCATCCAGTCCTCTACTACCCACAGGTTCCAGCACTGCAGCACATTTTTGAAACAGGCAAGCATTAGCCTAGTGCAAACACGCATTGTTTCAATATCTATTTACAAATGGACAATGTTTGCTGAATGCCAAACATCACCTAGACACCATAAACTCAGTTCCTTTGATTGTTCATTATCTTTCTCAGATCTATTAGTACCACATCCCCTCAACCGCAATTGATTCCTTAGTCTTGGAGGGAGCCTGCCTTCCCCCAGAATATCTACTAAAACCTATTCCTTTTTGGGGTCCTCCTCCCTTGCCCCCTGCCAGGAGACATAAGTGTATTAGTTATCCATTTTCCTCAGGTTTCTTCTGCTGTCCTCCATTCAGCTCTTCGAGGTGGAAGCTTGCTGGGCATGTCTTCCCAACAAACCAAGAGTCCTCAGCCAGATGTCATGCGTCTGAAGGCTCCTAATGGCTTTGGATTTTGGTGAAATTAGGAATGATGGAATGGCCCCTGTGTGAGTAGGTGGGACACACAGGCTGCAAATTGGGTCAGTGCTGGAGATCCTGTGGGGTACATGTCCCCAGTTATTGAAGCAGACTGCATTCTGAGCGAGACCCCACTGAAATATCAGGGATAGTGGCACATGTTGGGAGGTTTGGACGCTTCAGGTGTTCATCCCCAATGGAGTATTTCGCTCTGGCATCCATCATGGTTCCAGAGGTAGAGGAGACAGTGACATAAGTATACCTGTGGATTAATGGTGGAGGTGGCATTAATGGATCTGGACAGTGTTCACAGCAGTCTCCTGTCTGAGGACTGTGCACCTTGAATGGGCCTATGTTGTTAAACTGACCTCTGCACTGACTGGGTGAGCCTGCTCACACAAGAGAGTCATACACTCACTGGTTAGGTGCTGAGACACTGGTTAGATGCTGAGGTCCGGGTAAGGACAACTGATCTTTCCCCTCTCGGCACACATGCACAGATAGAGGATGGTGGTCTGCCTTGCTGGAAAAGGGAAGTTCGTATTACTTTTTTCCAAGTGTTGTTTTGTTTGAATAACTGTCATCATGAGGCTCCTTAAGCAATTTGAGAAGTACTAACACATACACAAATCAGACTTAGACTGCTTCAGTTCTTTTACTTCCAGCATGAACATGAACACACAGAGGTTAAACATTGCAGCAGATTCAACAAAACACTCAAGTGCCTAATAAGAATTTAAATCTGATTTGAAATATCAGCCACAGGAATGGCTGTGAGCAATGAGCAAAGGGGAATTCCCCATATCACACTCATCGTCTTCCTCTCCCTTCTCTTCCTTCTGCCTTCAATCACACTGCCAACTTTGCCCCAACACACAGCAAAATGAAGCTTCCTGCCAACAGCATGTGCCATGTGCCGTGGTGTAGAAGGCAGGTACAGTCAGACTTCGAGGAACAAATCACACTAAAATCACATTTACTGTTAAAATTAGTGGCACCTCTGATGTTGCAGTTGTATTCAGGGTGAGAACACCCAAAGGCCCCACTGGGTCTGCTTGGGCTCCCTCGTTATGTGAGGTTGCTCCCATGTATCTGAGGGAAACATGTACACCCCTCCAATTAAAAAAATCACCAGCCACCACTGTTGCTATTGCCACTATGTGTTGGTAAGGATATAACATCTCCTGAATTTGCAGATTGCCAGCCTCATAATTGTTTCTTTTTTGACTACTTAAGAAATAACCAGTATGAATTACAACTGAATTTGACTACTTTAAACATAACACACATAACAGCCAGAATGTATTAATCCTTTCTTTCCTGGTCACCTCTAACAACCTGGTTACTCCTGCACCACAAGAGGCTTTTGCAGTAAGTGGTTATTTTGATGAAACCAGCAGAAGGACATGTTCCATTGCCTAATAAATAACGCCTTTTCATAATAAACACAATACACTATTCAAATCTCATCTAAAATAATCAAATTTACAAAAAAGAAAAGACAGACATTTACAGAAACTGTAGATAGGGTAAGTTAATTTAAGTTGTTCTTACACAGGTTGCCTCCTAAAAACAAATAGGAAAGAGAATACGATTAGAAGAGATACAGCCAATAGGATAAGGAAACAAAACAAATCCTACTTTTTAGAAAATAACTATCACTGCATAACTGAAACTCACAAGTAGGACCATTCAGAGGAACAAACGGAATATATGTGCATGCAATGCTCTTTTGTAGCAGACAAAACGTATTGCACAAGCTAGAGATCAGAAAGTCATTATTACACCGATCTCAAACTGGAAAGTCCACATTTCGAGGAATATATTAGATTATCTTCACCACAAAGTAAAGTTTATTAGAAACATTGAACAAGTAAAAAACTGGCAAATACATCAAATTAAAGAGTAGGATGGTTCAAGGCTGCGTTGTATCAACATGGTGCCGAGGATGGGATCTTGGAGAGAGTCTGGTGTTCATATGTACAAGTATGGGGTAAATGTGTCCATCTAGAAACAGGTGCAGCTTTGTTTTGGTAAAGTTGATCAGTGGTAATGTTTGGACGCCTAGCATGTATGGAAAAGAGAACATGTTTTAAATGGCTGGTATAATTGCCTGATAGTTTGATGTATTGACAGTATTGCATTGAAGGCTAGAAAAGTACCCTCAGAATAGTGGCTAGCAATGATCACCCTGATGCTGGACTTCACCCAATCAGATTATTCAGAAGGCGAAATGCTAAATCTCCAGTTAAGCTCTTGAAAAATGTCACTGGATATGTTATCTTGAATGTCGTTCACTGGACAATGCTAGTTCTTCTTTAGTCTTCATTACTTCCCTGTAATGAAGACTGAAAAGGAACTTGTGTGACCCAAGCAAGCAAGCAGAATTCAGAGGACATATTCACTCCACTCCATGTCATTTCTTTTATCATTATCACCTGAATTATGTCTCTTTACTATAGGGTGACTGCCAGTGGGGATTTCCTGGTCAGTAACAGGACCTTGCTGTTCCTTTTCGGAACCATCATTGCACTTGTGATCTTATGTTGGGCAGTGGGACATTAGCCAATGGAACTATCTGAACTGCAGAGGTTTAGCACCTTAAGAGGGTGGACATTAACAACAGGCGCAGATACATTTGCAGGCTACTATTGATGAATCAATAGGAAAGAATGAGTGGCGTCCCTGGAAACTTTTGGTCGAGCAATTATTATAGGTGAAACTTCAGACTTTGGGCCTCATTACGACCCTGGCCCTCCCATAATGAAGGGTGACGGTACGGGACCGGCACCCTTCATTACGGGAGTGCATATTATGAGGTTCCATTTGCGGGACCCGGAACAGACGTCTTGTAAAACCATACGTCATTTCCGGGTCCCGCAAGGGGAAGAGGGAGCTAATAACGGGCCATTTATAATGTACCCGTTATTACCTCCCTACCCATTCCCATTGAGCCCTATGGAGGCTCACATGGGAATGGGGATGGGTTCCTGCAAGGAGGAATTACCATGTCCTCCAATGTCGGAATGACCCGGTAATTCCTCATTGCAGGAACCCAGTGTTGGAGCCCGGTATGGAGGCAGCCATGGAGCTAATACCACCATGGCTACCTCCATACTCGTAATGAGGCCCTTTCTCTTGTATCTGACTGTGGGCAAACACAAGCCTTTTGCTCGGCCATCCCCCCCACCCCCACCCCAATCAGTAATAAGGCATTTTAGGGATGAATGTAGTGTATGATGATCCACATGTGGGGTCCCGCTTTCTGAAATATTCATGGGGAAAATAAAGGTTTGCTGTAAGAAATAAATATAATGCAACAGGAAAGCCTTGTCATGGTCAGGATGACCCTAAGAGGAATCAGGTTTCTTGGTTGGGTACCCCAGAGGCAAGGAGAAGGAGGCTCTCCTTAGAGCAGAGAAAATGGCAGCACAGTCCCATGTTATTCTAATGTCTCAGACTGATTATGATATGTGGAGGTTGGGAAATTGCCACTGCTCAACCTGTTGCATTCTTCAGTGCACATAATTGAGCCCAATGTTCATCGGTGATCTGATAAATTGGTTCCTATAAAACACATGGTAGAAGTGATGTCAGCTAGAATGAGTTAAGAAGTGTGCAGGCAGGTAGATACACTGAGAGCACAGTGTTATGTCTTCTTGTTGACGTCTAAAGATGCCCAAACTATGAAATTGGACTCAAAGTAGACCATGCCTTTTTGCTAATGTAGCATCATACATTAAAGAGCGTGGTCCTTGTTACGGCTTTTGTCCATTTATTTCTTTTTTGACTTGGCATTTAAATGTAACATTCGTTAAATCTCTTAAAAAGCCCTATGACCTTGTTTTAAACACATTGGGCCTCATTAGGACCCTGGCGGATTTCGCGGTGCTAAATGCACCGCGAAGCACGGCGGAAAGCCGTCGATAGCGCCATGGGGGTTGGCGGATTTACCGCCCCATTCCGACCTTGGCGGAGCGGTAAATCCCCAATCCCCATTCTGCCCTTCCCCATTCCCATTCTTGCCCCATAGGGTATAATGGGAGTGGGGAAGGAGTTAATTACGCCACCGTAAAATACGGTGGCGTAATTAACAACGAGGTCCCGTAGCACCATGGTTTTCTCCGCCTGGTAAAACCAGGCGGAGAAAACCTCCATGGCGCTAAGGGAACTCGTAGTACGGCGGACGGGTCCGCCGCGATTAGCGCTGGCGGAAACCCACTCCGCCAGGGTCCTAATGAGGCCCATTGACAATAGAGGAGCAATTCAAAGAGGCCCTAGGGCCCAGGAAGCAAAGTGTGTTTTGACATCTGTGCCTTTTCATGCATTTACCTGATACACAATGGGAATAGCATGAAGGAGGAGGAACTGAATGAAGCCACAAGATTGCCACTGTGAGTACCTACATGTATGTCTTAAGTGTTGATTTGTTCCCAAAACCTAAGTATGAGTTACCCGACCCATGACACGCAGTAAAACATTTTCAGTGGCATTAAAGGCTCTGTGGACGTGTACAAACATGCTAGAAATGCAAGGACATGCTGCTAGTGGACTAAATGACACAGGTCCCCTGGCAGAAGTACACATTTCCCTGTTCTTGGTTTCCAGCAGGGGAGAAAATGCATGGGTAGCTTATTTTTTTATTTATTTTTGCATTTGTTACAGCGCACAAAACCCTCAGGTATCTAGGCGCTAGTTACATTCAGGAAAAGTGAGGGGTGGGGGAATGCATGAGGCGGAGTGATGAGTCTTGGGTGGAGCAGAGTTAGTTGAACAGCCAGCCAGCTGTGCTCTGAGAATGCTGCATACCCATGTGAATCAGGGAAGTGATTTCATTACATTAGTACCTCTCCAAACAACACCTGTAGATGAATTCTGCAGGTGATCTACTTTGCTGAGGTGTATCTGTGTACCTCCTGATTCACTTCTCGGTGTAAAGACATGCAGCTCATTTTCTGCCCTGCATAAGGCTTTAATATTATTGATACCTGCCAAGGCCCATTTTCCTTAATTTTTATGGGCCCGAGGAGGGGCAGAACTCAACTTGCGTTTTCGCCGCTCTCTTCCTCTCCATCATACAAATCCTCCAGAATTTGCACTCACGTGTTTTGTTGAAGGCGCAAATGCTGTGGATACCTATAGGATCTGCCTGATTTATACATCAGCAAACATCAGGCGCATCCAATAAGGATCCATTATAACCACTACCGGCCATGTAGAAGACGGCAGCAAACAGTTTACATTGAAGTGTTCATGTAACAGCTCCCCTCCATCAAATTACGAGCTCCAAGAAAGTGAGCTCCCATGTAGGGTCAATAAATATGTCTCAGCCCATTTTGTGAGTTTTCCAACTATCACGAGGTACACAGAGAATGGAAACTAGAACTAAGTCAGAGGTAGTTGTTTACTCTAGGCCACCAAGTTACACTCCAGTGGATCAGCTTCATTTATTTGTAAAATAATGTCTTTCTCCATATATTCAAGAGTGGTGACGGTCTTCAACAGATAGGTGACAGTCCCCATGCAGACCTTGCCCGATGATATGAGGGTTTGAGAGCCTCTGTGTGGTGGATGTAAGCAAACGTAACAGCGAGAAGAAAAATATTACATTCTCGGTTTCCTCTAAGTGGAACAGAAGTGACCCCAAAATGGTAAATATCACTTGTTTGACAGGGGGCCTCTACTTGGGGGAGCACCTTGACCTCTTCTCTGCTAGTGCAGGGAGGATCACCTCAATGTATGAACTCATCACTACATGGACCAGTGAAGACCTGTGAAGCCTTCCTAAGAGAGAGACAGGGAATGATGTTGCTCTTTAGAGCCCCCGGATGGAATCAGACTCCAGGCTACAGGCCAATTTTGAGGTCTATGTCCTGGTTGATTTACTAAAACAAACGGGGGGATTATCCCTCATATTTAGCCAATTACTTCCTTGAAATGCTGCCCGTTTGAAAGGAGCTGCTTTCTCTAAAGGAGGTTCATCTGCCACTCTTGAAAATGCACCCCCTCCATAAGTCAACATGTAGATGACCAACCTCCAAAGATGAGCTAACTAGTTATGCAATAGATGTCAACCCATACCTACTAGTGTCTGCAAACCTGTTAGAGGTTGATGTCACACGGATGCCTGGATACCCCCTAACAACTGCCACTGAACCTGTCAGTCTATAAAAGATTTCCCAAAGAGTTATACAATATTTCTATGTGCAATTATCACGTGGAATCATCCCTAGCAGAGCTCAACTACAAATATGTTCTATCAAAAGGTTGCATTATGGATGCCCATAGGTGTCCATTGAGTCTCCTGCTTATGCAGCTGTTCCGCTACTCCCTACAAACTAAACATTACATATTTAAATGTGTTCGTTTATCTCCAGAATGCAGGGTGGTTGATTAAATTGCAAAATGTAAGCAAAAAGTGATATAAGCATTGCACACATGTAACTATAAGGACACCTTCAGCCGCCCCATTTTTGATTCCCAGTGTCTATTGTGGACTCTGCGACATCACGGGGAATTCCCAATCCAGCCATATAGTTTGGAGCTTTAAAGTAAGAAGCCACCCCTTGGACGATACACTATAGGGTGGTGGGAGAGTAAAAGTACTTCAGCGGGCACCGGTTGTACCCTAGCTACTGTTTCTCCATTTGCAGGTGTCCACAAGAAACCGGAAATGCCCTGCATGTGCATCAGTGCATCCACAGAATGTGACTGTTTTTTCCACTTGGATGTGCGCATGGGACACGCAAGGGGAGAACACTCATGTGCACATTATTTATAGATTAAGGCCCTCTGTTATACATATCTTCTGTGTTTAGTTTGGATGTGAGCAGAAATGAAGCCCTGCTACGTGAAGAAAGGCGTCAAAGTGGATTGTGAAGGCTGAGGATTGCCTGATGAAAACGGGATGGAGAGCACCTGTATGTGTATGATGGGATCTAAGGGCTAGGGGTAGTCCAGGTGTGGTGGCAGCATTGAGGGTTCCGGCTACACTCTACTCTTTTACATCTGTTGATTTTCATCAACTGTCCAATTACAAAGGCTCGCAATATTATAGAAAAGCAACGGGGTTCCTCTCAGCACAGTAATAACCATGGGTCATTGTTTTTGGTTGTGCACTTCTTGCTACATATGATGGACGGCTCTCACATGGCCTTTGGTGGCAGATTAACTGAAACACGTGCGTATTTCATTCAGTACTACCTGCCTTAGCAAGAAGAGTGTAGTTATGGTTTCTGGAGGTTATTAAGACAGAGATCATACACGTCAGCATGTGTGATGGGAGGGTGAAAGGGGAAGCCTATTGAAGAGGTGGATGGAAAGCAGCAGACAGCAAAGATCAATTCCAGCATTAATGATGAGTACAAATGTGAAACTCAAAGAAACATTTTGAATGGTTGCTTACCAAAAGGGCAAGGACTTGTGCTTTTCTCGGTGCCAGTGCACCCTGTGGATGAAAGAGAATTGGAGTCAGCAGAAGATAGCAACCTGTTCTAAGTGGAAGGCATTTCAGTAGTGCTACATAGACACAACATTTGAACATTCGGTGATGTTCTCAGGATATTCCAAATGATTTAATATGAAACAAATGGCACAAGTTTAATTTGCATACATTTCTATAGTAGCCATTGTATGCTTACCTATTTGTCACTCTTACAATATCCCTGGCATTTTGTTACATGGCAATCTCAGACTCACTCTTCTGCCTGTTTGTCATTGGTCTGGTTTCCCTTACTGGGAAAACCTGCATCTCTAATACCTTGTGCTCCTTTCACCACAAAGGAGCCTATTTGTTTGATCCCGCGTACTGCAGAGGTCGAATGATCCACTCTTCATGGTCAGGGCTCATGTGCTCACTGGGATTCCAAAGATTCACCTGCCATAGAGCAGACCATATTTCCCGAGGAGCTCAATACACATCCATGCCAATAACACATTGAATTGCAATGCACATTTCCCCATATCAATCACACAAGTTACCTTTAATGAAATGGGGACTAATTGGTGATAGTATAGCAGTACAAGTCTACAGGAAAACCTGTTTGAGTGCTGTTTTCTATTAGCACATGGTTCGGTTAAGGACATTCCTGCAATACTGAATGAGGCAGGACCACAGAAAATAAAAGGAATGTCCACTGAATCACTGAGAATGCAACCTTTTTTAGGTTGTTCTCAGTGGACAAACCAACGACTTATATAATATTGTTTTATGACAAGAACGAATGTGCTCACACACGTTGATTACACACATACAAATGCAAGCCAAGATGCTTCAGTAAGTAGGATAAGCTGGTCTAGCTCTTTACTTATGTTTAACTATCATTATGTTTAAAGACATTGCCTGCTTCATTTACAATGCCAATGGCTTCCCAGTCATCCCTATGTGTGTGCAATCCCTTTAGAGTTGAATTGTTACATTGCTGGAGTATTACCTTTTCAACGTACTTACTTAAACCAGAAACTATCCATTCATAATCGATCTATGATAGTGAACGCCATCTCCTGCAGCTGTTTTTTTTTCAACAAATGTCTTTAAAAAGTACATTAGCGATAATATCCTACATGTAGTTATCCAGTTGCAAAGTCTGGTACACAGCAATGTAGCGGCATAGGTCTTATGAAGGTAACTGGCACTGGACAGTATGTGGTCCCACTTTCTGGTCCCTGCACTACGTTACAATTGATCAACGCAAATCAACACAAACTGATACATTCTTATTGAAGTATGTACCTCTTCCTCATCTACAAAGAAATCCCAGTATTTGTGTGATACTATTCTTCTAACAACATAATACTATAATAACAGTAAAGCATTCTTCCCTAGACTGAAATCTCAAACTTATTGTGAGGCATACCGAAAAAACCTCTAAGGACATCAACTCAGTTGCACCCTTATTGCCCAAAAATTAAATTAGCCCCTTGGAATTCTCGAGCTTTAAAGTAAACTTAAATATCATATCGGTTCCATTGAGATGCTGTGGCGAATGGAACCATCCTTCGGATACATTAGGAACGACGTATGTTACTTATTGTGTAAGCTAAATCTTCTCAATTATTAAACCACACACACTAGAATAGAATGTCTTAATTAAGTCAAATTTAAGAGAGTATGCAATAGGCTCTTTACGAGCAAGGCAGGGTGCCCACAAAGTGGCGCTAAGAGAATTAACAGCACAATTACTGCATTGCCATAATATGTGCTTGGTGGTAATGGATAGAAGATACCTCCAGTACTTGAATGGATGTATTTACTCTGCATTTGCACCTAAAACTGGAGTGACTACCACTGTAGAATTGCTACCTGTGGTATTTCCTCCAAAATCCATGTAGTGTCCTATGAGCCCCTAAAATGGTAATGACATCCAGAACTAGCACCAAACAGTTAATGAGGCCAACAAATCTCACCCCAGTCGTCTGTCAGTATATATATATATATATATATATACATATATACATATATGTATATATATATATATATATATATATATATATATATATATATATATATATATATATATATATATATATATTACATGTCCTGCGGTAGCGGCCATGTAGTTATGGTTAAGTTGCTAAACCCATGGGAAGAGCACTTTTTGGGCGGCTTATAACTTCGCTCCCCCTGGACGAATCCTCACTAAACTTTGCAAAAAAAGTATATGTCCCTTTTTGGATGTTTTTGCAAAGTATGGTAAGGTTTGGCACAAGGGTGGGAAAAGTTATAAGGGGGTCCCAAAATTTCATTTTTTCCCATAGACTGAATGGAGAAAAAACTTTGCGCACACCTACAGCCCATCCCGCTGGACGGATTTTCACCAAATGTCTGGCATGAGCGGCGGCTTGGTGCTGAAAGCCTGATTTTGTAAACTTGGTGGAAACCCATCCAGTATTTTCTTTTAAAACGACCAAAAAGTAGGTCCCAAAAAATGTGTGATATCTATGTCCGTTCGCGGACATACTTCCCTGTTTCCTCCGATTGGCTTAGGAGGCAACGTGGTATCGGACATGCCCAATGATTAGGTGGTGAAAAGCATGAAGTGCGTCAGATTTTTGGAAATGCCCGCATCTTGGACCCGCGAACAGCAACCAGTGTCCTCGGACATTGCGGTAAAACCTAAAAAAAAACACAACATTGCACTTTTCAAACTTATCAAGTAATCTCTGGGGAGATGAGGGGTGATGAGGATGGAATGGGATATGGCTGCAAGAAGCAAAAAAATTGGTGTTTTCCACTGCAAAAGACCGTGAGAAGTTTGCATGACAACTCAGCATTACAGGGTTGGTGAAAACAGTTGGAAATTCTAATTGAAAAACGGCGCTCATTGATGCACTACTGCTCCAACGTTCACTTATGGACAGAAAACCAACATTTTCAGAAATGTGAACATGGACTTTTAACAGAGGAGCAGGATTGCAAGAAGAAGTGGTTGTTTCCATCTTCACCTGCACACAAAGCTCTTGAGAAGATCGTGTTTGATAAAACTCTATCAAGAGATCTGAAGGGACTCACAGAATTCTGTCACAAAGGAGATTTGGAGGTGTTCCACAATATGTGCCTAAAGTACCAGCCCAAGAGATTGCATTTCGGTATACAGGGTATGGAATCTCGCACACAACTTGCGTTATAAGCGCATAACGAGAACATAGGCAGACAACAATCTAGAACTGCTGGCAAATTTGGGATGCTTCGATCAGGGGAGCCGACTCATGAATTTCTCGGGGGGTGCCCAAATATAGGAAGTGACATCACTGGCAGTTATGACCGCATTTGCACGTAGTCACCAACTTGGTGGAAGGCAGGTTAGGGGGTGCAGAACAGTGGAAACATTGGCTAGCATGTACTGCATATACTAACGTCAAACGAGAAAGAGGTTTAAGCCTTCAAGTTGCAATCCAGTAAGCCATCACTGCCTCTACTCCACCCCTCTATAATCATCCCAGTTGTAGTAGTCCTCAAAAGGCAGTGCAACACAACTAGGATGGGAGAACACTAAACAGAAGGTACAGCTGTAAGGTGGAGTACCACCACCAACACCAAAAAGAAGTTCCCAATTCAAGTCATCTCGCTTTGCCAGTTCTTATTTTCATTCTTTCCCTTTTTGGATACTTGAGCGCTGGGAAACCTATAGTAGTAGTGCCTTGTGGCCGTTGAAATTAACATGTTATTGAAATTAAAGCTTCAAATACTTATCTAGTTGTTACATTACCTTGACTTGTGGTAAACTAAGGTTGTTGGGACAAATTGTTTACTTTGCTTGCTGAGGTATGTTGCAGCTCCAAGTAGTAGTAAAACTGGCTCAAACAAAAATACAGAAGAAATTGTGCAGTGCAGTAAAATGAAAAACAAGCCCTGCCAGTGTTTTGTGAATAGGTGATGATGAATTTTAATGATAGGGCTTGGAACTTTTTTATGATGCTTGATTCTTGTGATATGTACCTTGAAAACAACATGCATACTACTGTTTTAATACAGTGAAAAAACAATGCTTCTGGGTAGAAAAAAAGTAGCAGTGTATACTGTTTGAGATAATTCTGGCATAACACACCAACACGGAAGGGCCAGAAGAAAATGAATACATGAAAAAAAGGGTATAGGCACACAAAACATTTATCACAATGGCAAAGCAAGCATGAAGCTGGAGACCATTTAGGGTCTGTGGTAGGAGCAGGCTTTTTCCTTGGTCTTTGGGTTCCAAAGGATAGCTCAACATCCCTCCACAAGCAACTCTGGCATTGCCAGTTGGGGTACACTCTGCATGTAAGTGTAATGCTTTTGGGACTCCAAAAATGTGCTTATTTCTTTGAAACAGTACCCTATTTCTAACTGTGTGTTGTTTAATACTTGGTTATGCTTATGGAATCCATTGTTACGCCGCAACTTTCATGTTACCTTGAGTCAAACTCTCTTCTGCATGAATTCCAGGCAAGCTTTAGATTTCTTAGATGAATGGTATCTGTGATGATTTCTGTTCTTGATGTCATGGCCATGCTCCAGTACCGCGGTGAGGTCAGAGTTCTCATTTTACTTGACCTCTCCACGGCTTTCGATACGACCAACCATGCCATCCTTTTTTGACTGTGAAGTTGTGGAATGCTCTCCCACCTCAACTTCGAGAGCTGTCTGACCGCCTCCATTTTCTTAAGGCCTTAAAGACATTCCTTAATGTTTAAATTTCTTGGTTAGGTGATCTTCGGCAGTCCTGCTCCTCAGCGCCCAGATGTCTTCGAGCCTTGGTTTCGGGCTTTATAAATCGAAATACAATACAATATCATCTCAAAGCTCCCTAATGAAGTTAGGTAAGGATATTTGTCCCACAGCAAAATAAACAAGATAGCTAAACGGATCAACGCACCACCTAAAATGATTGTATTATGCCGCTGGAATCCATTGTTACCCCGCAACTTTCATGTTACCTTGAGTCAAACTCTCTTCTACACGCATTCCAGGCAAGCTTTAGATTTCTTAGATGAATGGAATCTGTGATGATTTCCGTTCTTGATGTCATGGCCATGCTCCAGTACCGCGGTGAGGTCAGAGTTCTCATTTTACTTGACCTCTCCATGGCTTTTGATACGACCAACCATGCCATCCCTTTTTGACTGTGAAGTTGTGGAATGCTCTCCCACCTCAACTTCGAGAGCTGTCTGACCACCTCCATTTTCTTAAGGCCTTAAAGACATTCCTTAATGTTTAAATCTCTCGGTTAGGGGATCTTCGGCAGTCCTGCTCCTCAGCACCCAGATGTCTTCGAGCCTTGGTTTCGGGCTTTATAAATCGAAATACAATACAATATCATCTCAAATCTTCCTAATGAAGTTAGGTAAGGATATTTGTCCCAGAACAAAATAAATAGGATAGCTAAACAGATCAATGCACCACCTAAGATGATTGTATTAATAAACCAGGGGAAAGAACTTCAAGTTGCAAGCTACTAGATACCTTCGAGTGTGGAGCGCAATATAAATAAACAAACTAGCCACAAATAAAAACCCACTCGCCCCACACATACCCACACACCATTTCTTAATCAGAACTAGCAAATTACCAACCGATAATAGCTAGTGGGAAGTGCACATTTTGCGGCCCAAATAAACTAATGGTTAAAGGGTGCTTCTTGGTTGGTGGTTGTTGTAATGTTTATACAGTGCTCGGATACGCCAAAGAGGTCACCTAGCGCTGTCCACTACAGTCACACTGATGGAAATTTAAAACACTGTACCCTACTATTAAAGGACTATTTCTAAGGGCAGTGTGGGCATCTGTAGACTCTCATAAAGCTATTAAGAGGGTTGTTTTCTCAGGAAACACCAATTTCTTAAGATGTCTCCAAAATATGATATGGCCTGTACTGGAGTGCCCTGTCAGGAACATGGTGCATGTGTCAGGGTACCTCAGGGGGTCGGGTCCCACCACCCACTTTATGACGGAGGTCCTAGAGCAGTTTAGGGATGGTCCCCTCCCCAACACAAGGAGTGGCCGGCATGGGACGGCTTCATTGTATCATAGAATGATGATAATGGTAGCTGGACTATAAGTGAGATGTAATGGAATAGAATAGAAATGCCTGCAATATTAGAGTGCATGAGCATTTCATGACAACACAGCCAATGATGGAACTCTGCTACTTGGTCATAATTTGGAGACAACTGGCAAATAGAGCAAGTACCAGAGGGCCTGGCAAATGCCTATCCAGTGCCTACACAAAAGAAAAAAAGTGTTGGCTTTGTCAAGGTTTGCTTCTCCTGCAGTCAACCCACACATGCTTTACTTCTTATGCATAAACCCAGCTACAATTGCACTTTATATATTCGGGATCATAAAAGTGTATCAATAATCAGACATCATATTCCACGCTTGAGAAAACAGAATACACCCTGTTTAATAATAAATTTATCACAGCTTGTAAGATGACCATTCCCAAAACCCTAACTGAATGGAGCTTTGCAAATATAATACTAGTTTTCACCAATACTGGCCCCTCCTCTATCGTGTACATCCCAATACCCCTCTATTTCACACCATATCCCTCACTTGCATACCATATGCCCAGGATTTGACCTCTATGCCTAATATTTTCAGTCAAAAATGCTCCGCAGTTGTGATATACATTTCTGCCATTTGTTATTTACTATGCCGACATGTGCAACCCAATACTCACTTCCTTTTGCACTCCCACATTCCCATCATTGAAACATAAGATTTAAAAAAATGTCCTCATCATTTGTGCCATTACATGTGCCCTCATTAGCTCTTTTACATCCTAAAATGAAACTCTATTCACCAAAATGTATGCATGCTATCTGTTCCTAGGAGGCAGTACAAATGTTTGCTTTAAACAGGAATTCAGTGCAGGAAGCAGATGAAAGGACATACCAATTGTGTGTATACCAAGTAGCTGAAGGCACACTTGGTTAAGACAATTTTATTTCAGCACGATTTTTTTTAAATTTATGGACAGATGCAAAGCAAGAGCCTCTTGCTTTGCGTATGTGCCTCCATTTCTAAAAGTTGTTTTGGGTTGAGTGTACCTCTACATCTGTGCACCCCTCTTCTGAAGAGGGGTGCACAGATGTATAAATACATCCAACCCAAAACGATTTTTAGAAATGGAGGCAGAGATTCTTGCTTTGCATCTGTGCCTTAATTTCTAAAAATCGTTTTGGGTTGGGTGTACCTCTACATCTGTGCACCCGGGGCGCACAGATGTAGAAGTATACCCAACCCAAAACGATTTTTAGAAATTGAGGGACAGATGCAAAGCAAAAACGTCTTCCTTTGCATCTGTCCCTCAATTTCTAAAAATCGTTTATACCCAGCTTTTACCCGGGCCAGAGAGGGACACAGTAGGATGGAACAAAGGGCCATCCATACTGCGTCTCTTCTCTTCGGCCTGGGGGGGCTCAGCCCTGACTTCATTCTACCGACGGGCCCCGGAGCACCCGCGTACTCAGCGCCCCTGGCTTCGATACGAAATGGCCTTTGGAAAAAGAACCAAAAAGTGGGTGGTCAAGCCAATATATCAGGAAATTAATTTTGATTTCGTTAAAGATCTGATATTGAGTGTGTTGGACATCCATACTCAGCCTTTGCAAAGGTGGGGGCTGTTGGTGCGCTCTGTGCGCGCAGGTCACTATCCAAAAACTGGAGACGTGCTCAGCTGACAGCTAATCAGATGGATTATGAATTTGAGTGTTTTCATAAAATAAGTAAATATCTGGAAAGTTCGCGCAGCATTGGTGTATGCAAGCAAACAATTGGTTTGTTTTTCATAAATATTCCTAATGCTACAGTGGTGCACGTGGGAATCGCTGCCGTGGCCCTCAAGGTCAATGCTTTGAGCTGTTTACTCCCTCACATCCTGCCGAGTTATTTTGTTGCTTCCATGTACCAAAAGCAAGCTAGGCATAAACCTGTATTGTTTTTTGTCCTTGGAAATAAAGGGAGGATTTGTAAGTAAAAGAAAAGGAATGAGATGAGGTATGTAAAAATGTCAAGCATGATAAGAGTCAGCATTCCAAAACTGGACAAAGTAACGTTTCATTTCATTTGATGAAAAATTGTTCATCTGAACAGACACTCCGCGTTACACGAAGAGAATGGAAATGCCAATTGTTATGTAAGTTTTACTGTAGACAAATTTGTAGACAAAGGAGTCAAGGTTTCATTTTATGACCGGTTTGGATTGCTGGCTAACATTGCAATGGTTTGTTGTTTTTGGCAATTGGTGAGGAGACTCAGAAACAACCGGTGTGTACTTGTATTCGTCCCATGGCACGTGGGCAGTCCCGCACCGAAATGCATGGAGTCCACATCAGTGTTCGCACAGGTTCCACCAACGCCCAATGCTAGGCTAATGTTATGTTAAAATGCTGTCTATGTGTTATTCGATTTCTTCAGTCAACTTCTGCATCGGCCTCCCATTGTGAGGTAAACACACTGCATAGCACTAACCTCTCAATCACATAGTTGCTCCAACATTGCACATTGTTTTCTCTGTGTTTACATTGTTTCTAGTTTGTGTTCATCCTTAGTTTTCACACAGTGCATAAGTAATGGATCAATTAGAATAGAATTAAGAACCGGTGCTGAGACACATTTCTGTTATGTTTCCCACACAGCCACAACCTGCCCTACTGCGAATGTCATAATTTCCAGATAGCAATTGATGGCTTCTTCAGCAGGCAGTTGATGATACACCTCAATGGTTGGATGAGCATAATGCTCTTTTGGGATGATCGTGCCAGGCCCATATGCCCTTTCATGGTACCGGCAATAAGGAGTACCTTGACATCGTTTATGCTGGTGTAGCAACACGCTAATGCCGAAGCCTTGCGAATCACAGTGCCTCCATCCATTGAGCGTATACCCAAAGGAACACTGTGTGAATCACGATAAACATTTCTGTATCGAGAACAAAGAAAGCAACAGAAAATTTGGTTGAATATGGAAATCAGCAGATGTTCTCGGAGCGTTTATTGCGAAATAAAAGCACATTCTAAATTGCAGAGTATTGCGGTTTCCTTTAAACATAGTGTTTTGTATTCAGAATTGGGACGCGCTGTGCTAGGAAAGGATGTGTGTTGATATTCGTTTTTTTTTTTCAACTGACAGTGGACGTAGGTGATGATTGGCTGTGTTTGGCTACACTGCACAGTAGCGTCACGGATATAGGCGGAGAATAGCGCTAGGAATGGTGATGTCAGCTTCAGGGGCGAGGACTATGATTTAGTGCCGAAAGGACACTTGAGCTTATGGCGATGCGGCAACGGATACGATTAGAACAAAATGGCTGCGCCCTGCTGCCTGATTTCGCATATGTAAAAGTGAGGAAAACCACGGGAAGGTGTATAGGAAAAGTTTTTACGATTGATCAACGTATGCTTAAATACACATGCCCGAACGCTTGTGACAATAATATTTTTGAGCGCACTACTCGTTTAATGAAACTGCATGCAATTTTGCATCTTCATTCTCCACCTAATTCTGAATGAGTTTGCAAAGTTTGGTGGGATTCTGTTAAGAGGGGGCAAAATTAGAGGGGTGGTCCCAAAATAATGCAAACACTTATAAATGAGGTGCCATTTGACGAATCTAAACTTAATTTGGCAAACTGATAACAGATCTCTATATAAACGTTTTTGCAAAGTTTGGTGGGATTTTGTCAAGAGGGGGCAACATTAGAGGGGGGTTCCAAAATATTGTAAAGGCTTATAAATGTGGTGCCATTTGATAAAACTACACAAAGGTTTGTAAAAAGATTATAGATCTAGAGATCTAGATATAAATGTCTTCGTAAAGTCTGAATGGATTTTCTCAAGTGGGGGCAAGGTTATATGACTACTGTATGTGCATACATTTCACACTTTTGAAAAAATTAAACGTGGGTGGATTTCAGCAAACTTGTGTAAGGATCATTGGCAAAGACCTGAAAGCATGGTTTTGCAAATGTGCCTGTGTTTTATTTTTTGACAAGTGTCATAATGTAGGTACCAAAAATAGTGATATACCTTTGGTGACTGAGGTGTATCCTATGGCCATGGGCAGTGGCCAGATCGTCCGGGATATGGAATAAGGTCATGATATGGACAATCTGGCTACTGGCCATGCCCGCGATGGACAACACATGGGGTTAAAGTGGCCATGTCCACCTGGGACTGACTTTGTGGTAAAGTTATTCGAAATTGGGATAGGTTTGAAAGGGAAGAAAAATTTGCTCGTGGTAATATGGTCATAGGGTTCTGTTTTTGCCTTCTGCAGGCTGCGATGGAAAGCGAAGAGGGGCCTTGTATGGAACCTCACCTTCCCTTTCCATGGTGGCCAACATGGAAAAGGATTTTCCTTACTCCAGCGTCCCGGTGTAGGAAGACATTTTTTTTTTTTTTTAGCACCCCGGATTCCCGCTTTGGGAACCTAGAGTGCTAATGGCCTTCATCCCCCATTGCAGGGGCTGGAATGGGGGGATAATGGTCCGGAGACTTCGTTATCCACCCTCCCTTTGCTTGCGCTGATAACTTGGGCTGCCAGGCCGGTATCCACCGTTCCAGTCCCTGAAACGGGGGATAAAAGCCGCAATATTTCCATTAGCATAACACAAAATGCAAATGGAAATGTTGGAAAATCTTATTGAGTCTATGTACTTTACTGAGAAATATAGAGTAGATGGAGTCTATACGTTTTTTTTTTAGTTCTATTTTTTAACTGTGGTTCCTAAAGGAACATTTCTTTTGTTGTTTTTGGCTGTATTTCTTTTTGTCAGGAGAGGTAAGAACGAAAGGTGGGGAGGAAATGAGGGAAGAGGCACCAAACACTAATATGGAGGGGTAGGTCGACAGGGGAAAATGTTGCGCGTGTGTTATTTCTAAGGTAGGGGGCAGTGTTTCTCATGTTCCTTGATTACAGCAGTGGTGGTGGCTCTTGGGGAGGAGGGATAGCATTAGCTGATGCCATTTTAAGATAAATAGTAGTTTTGATAAAAGTATGTACTGTGTACTAGATTGTTAATGGATATTGAGTAGGAATAGGTGTTGGAGCTGTGCAAAGGAAATTTTGAAGTTATAAGTTCCTAGATCAGAAGAAAATGCAGTTCCGAACTGTCCGTGAAGCACAGATCTTATCGTGAAGTGCGGACGGGTTCTCAGACACGTCATCATGCTGCGCGCCAGCATATGGTCATGTGGCACTGTCTGGAAGGTCCGCAACAAAGTCAGATGTTTGTAGACGTCTACGGATGCAAAACTAGTTGAAATAGTTTTCAAAAAGTGTATAACAATGATTCTAGAAGGTGGGAAATGGGAGTTTTAAGGTGACACTTTGTAAATTGAACACAAATATTGCTATATTAGGTATGTATGATATTAGTAAGTTGTAGGAAAATAGCATGCACTGGTAAAAAACCTAGGAAATTCAATGAAAAAACTTGGTTAAAGGGACGTTATGGTTAAGTTGCGCTACTAAAAACCTATCAAATTCAGTGAAAAAACGTTGTTAAAGGGACGTTATTGTTACAAGTAAAACCGAAAAACTGCAGAAATTCGCCAGTAATGGTAAGCTAAGCAACCATAACTCGCGCCACCACAGTGCGCTGCTAAGAATAATACCCATGACATCAAAGATGACAACACAAATATGATTGATGACATCACTGATGACATCATGTGTGCATTTAATTTTCATAGGAAGTCCCTACAAGGGGTTGTGAATGCAATGTTGGCAAAAAAGTGTCAGGGGTCATCTGGAGATGAGTGATGAACTACATACTTGATTATGAATATATTGCTCCAAAGAACATTCCATTGCAGTGTTGTTTCTAAGACAGGAACCTAGTCATACAGAAACATAGGCATTGGCTGCAGCATACACCATGAAGATGTAATATTTCAAATTTTCCGATGTTGGATAGTAAAACGGTGAATGCTTCTGTATTACACTTTTGCATACTGTGAAACATATACTAAGTAGGTAATAATGCATCACTTACTACATACTTGTACTACTACACACAAAACATTAAGAGACCACAATGTATACAAATATGGGGCTTATACAGGGAGAGTAAAGTAATTAAACAAGAGACAGTATCATGAGCCACTGTGTATAACCAACATGATTATCTTTACGCATAGAAATGATTGCTGTTTTCAGGCCTGCTTCTTCCCCTATGTATGTGCATCATAAGATGCGACTGAATTCTAAGGAAAGTACTGTAAGAACATGTGACAATAGCAACGTCTACAAATGCAATACCTTTTGAATTTTAAGTTTTTGACTGTCAGTGAATACACTCACCTGGCCTAGATATGACAGTAAACAAAAAAAGAAGGGGCTAGGCATGTGATGTCATCAGTGATATCATCAATCATATTTGTGATGTGATTTTTGATGTCATGGGTGTTATTCTTAGCATTGCACTGTGGTGGCGCGAATTATGGTTGCTTAGCTTACCATAACTGGTGAATTTCAGGGGGTTTTCGGTTTTACTTGTAAGCATAACGTCCCTTTAACAAAGATTTTTCACTTATAGATCTGCTGTTTTTTTATTACTGTACTTTCCCTGTATATGCTCATATTTGTATACATTGTACTCACACTACTTTCCTTGTGGTCCATTCACATTATGTGATAGTTATACACAGGAAGGTAGTAGCTTTGAAGCAGATCAATCATTTCTGTGAATGAAGATAATCAGTTAGGTTATGAAGATTGTCTGGTAATACTGCTGTTTTTTTGTTTACTTTATTTTCCCTGTATATGCTCATATTTGTATGTGTTGTTGTCTGTTTGTGTTTTGTTTGCAATAATGCAATTATGTAGTAAGTGGGTTTTATTAGGTACTTATTATATGTTTACAGTATACACAAGTGTAATAAAAAAGCATTTATCATTTTAGTATTTAACATGGCAAGATTATTAATATTGGACCTCCATCATATCTGCTGCACACTATACTTATATTTCTACATATGTATCTTAGTATACTGGAAAAAACTTCAGAATATAATGCTATTTGGATTAATGCATTGCTTAATGCCTTACATACCTCATGATATTTATTCCAATGATCCTTGACACTTTTTTATTAACATTACAATAAGAATACCTAGTACAAACTTTTCATGACAAGTAAATGCATATGTGATGTCATCAGTGATGTCATCAATGACATTTGTGATGTCTTCTTTGATGTCCTGGGTGTTAGTTTTAGAAGTTCACGGTGGTGGCGCGAGTTATGGTTGCTTAGCTTACCATAACTGGCGAATTTCAGGGGGTTTTCGGTTTTACTTGGAACCATAACGTCCCTGTAACAAAGTTTTTTTTCACTGAATTTCATAGGTTTTTAGAAGCGCAACTTAACCATAACGTCCCATTAACGTTTTTTTCACTGAATTTCATAGGTTTTTAGTAGCACAACTCAACCATAACGTTCCTGTAACAAAGTTGTTTCACTGAATATAGATATATAGATAATGTAAATTTGATAAATGTTTACTAGGATGCCCTTAGTTTATATACATATAATATACAACATACTGAACCTCCTACCTGCGTTAGTGGATCTGATGTCCGGGGACGATGCGCCTGTTCGAGGACGGACTCGGACAACATCAACACTATCCAAAAACCCAGGGGGTATCTTACATTTTTATATCATCCAAAAACAACTTTAAGCATGGTCAAAAAGCAGCACATAAATAAATGACATTCAATAATAAATTAGAAGTGAAACTGTGTATATAAGACAGTAACAGTCATATTACAACAATTGTAACATAGTGGAATATACCAATGCACAATAAATATGCCTCCAACAGAATTACCTCACAGAAACTGCACAGCAAAAATCAACAGGACACCTACACAGCAGTAACAGCAAAACTTTGCAAGAAACTAGTGAGTACGCTACATTTATTGTATATATTTATAAACTTTCTGTATTAGGTACACTAAAACTAATATATTTTTTTTTGTGCACAAAAATGTCCAGTACTTTGGAATGGCTTGAAGAAAATGTTCCTCGGGATGAAATGAGTGAAGACAGTGTGTGGGAGCGAGGGGCCAGCAGGCCCCTCGCGGCCTCACTTCTCAGCACAAGGCTTGGACCAAGTGCCTCCAGTCGTGGGTTCACCCCTTGCTCTTTCGTGTAGATGGGACCACTGAGCAGGACACAGGGCATCCATCTTTTGTGCCCCCTTTCGACTCCATCTTGGTGACCAGGCCTCACTGCGATAGTACAAAACGCTTCTCCTCACTGCGATCAGGCACACAAAGCACATGGCCCCCACCTTTTTTCCACTCTGACTGGAAAACGCTGCGGCTCCATTCTCACGCTGAAGCCAGGGGTATCTGTAACAACCAATAAATGTATCACATCAGTCTTCCTCTGAGATCACTGTCCTGCATGTGAACCGACATGAGCCAAGCCCATAGCTCGTTCATCTCCACAAATGTGTCCTTGCCCCCACACCCCCGCCAGTGGAAACTTATTGCCATTCTGACCCCATGTCCCTGTAAGATATTCCTTTCATGTGCCAGACCGTTGCTTGCACCGTGATGCCCACCCAGCAGATCTCCAACTAACACTAGACCCCTGCTGCAGTATACTGTTGCCTACCACTAACAAACGTCACATATCTGAGATTCTTGTGAACATAGACCTAAAACTTCAATCAGCGTGTCATAGGGATCAAGACACCTAACCTGAGCCAAGAATGACCCAAGTGTTATTGATATGTATAGATATGTGTGTTACTCCCATAAATACATGATAAACAGTCTCTTTGAAACCCTTGTATAAAAGTGTTATTTAGTGCATGCAATGTATTATGTTAGCTAAGATAAGTGGTCACCCGGCCTCACAGCGACCTGACCTTCACCCAGTCGAAGCATAGATGTCTGACGTCCATCCTCCCGCCAATCGAGCAACCAACCAAGAGGACGAGATGATGCCCACACCTAAGACACCACCCTGGCTGACCAATCTGTGTCCAACGTGGTATCATATGTTAGATGATTCCTTAAACCTATAAAAAGTGCTTTAACATTAATTTTGCCAGAGCGCTGTCAGAGATCAAGATAAACTTTTCCTTGAACTCTCGCAGCCTGCTCTCTTTTGCCTTATTCCCTGTCTGGGGAGTGTCTGTTTTATTTTCTTGCACGTGTAAGATGGGGAGGGCACAAACATTTGGTGACTGCCTGCGATGTGATTCGGAGAGGTACCTCGAGGCCGCGCCGTGCGGCGAGATCCAGGGACGCCCCCCAGCAGAACCATCACCACTGCAGCCGACCAGCCTGTGCACACCACGAGGAAGGGTCAAGGGTTCCCGGTTGACGAATACCCGACTGAGAAGCTGCTCACCGAGGCGGGCCACGGCTTGGTTGGGGTGCGGACCTGATTGGGATCGGACCGCGATCGGTGACCCTCGAGACACCTGATTGAACACGTGAGTGCCGGTTGCGAAGGTTCCCAAGGAAAGGTAAGGGGGATTAGCAGGGAACAGGGGAACAGGTGGTGACAGGATGTGCGGAAGAGTAGGGCCTGTGTGAGTGATGATGAGGCTTTTCTGATCTGTCCTTTATATGGCCATTAGGTTTTGTGAGAAGTGAAAAGAAGAAGAGAAGAGGTATCCTAGCCCGAACGGGGTAGAAGGCGGCGCCATGTAGCATTGTCTCGTCCAGTGCAGAAGATAAAGAGAAAATAGTAGGGGTATTGTATATTGAGTAGGCTTGGAGTAGTTATTTAGAATACTCTTTTTCTGTGTAGTAAAGGAGTCTTGGGGAAGAGTAAAAAGGTGTAAGAGGTGGGGAGCGAATGAGAAGAGTAGGTGGGAAGGGGAAAAGTTTGATAACGGGAACTAAGAGAAAATAAAAGAGTGCAGGTTGTGCATGTGCATGCTATGTGTTATGTGTGTGTTCATGTTCTGTATATTGTTTTGGTCAAAAGCATCAAAGTATTGTAATTGATTTATTGGTAAAGTGGTACACATGTAAAAAGTGAACTGAGAAGTCTTGAACACAATAATTACAAAAGTAACAGTGGATGTTGATACATGAAAATTATTAGCAATCTTAGCAATCGAGAAGAACTTGATATATTGGTAATATAAAAGAAGAACGAGTGGGTGGGACGGTGGGCAGGAGAGAAAAACAGTGTTATGGGGGGAATAACACCATTAGCTCATATCTGCCAGCACCTCCCACTGTATAGCGATAAGATACAGAAATACCACGACCAGTGGATAACTGAGATTAAAGGGGACAGTGTTACACCAATATGGCCAGAGGGTGGGTCATTTGATAAAATGGTGTTAGATCTAGTGTCCCCGCATTTACTAGCAAGATATAAGGGAAAACAACTGCAGAACAGACGGGAAGTATTGGACTTATGGCGAATGTTCGAAGAAATTACCCCACGGCGAGGTAAGTACAGAAAAAACAGCAGGTAAACAAGGAACGTTAGAAGAGGCTAGTGGAACCACAAAAGGCGAGTGCTCAACAACCACAATTGAAAACGACACCACCAAAATATATCCGTTAATGACATGGCCAGCAGTAGGATACAGCAAGCACCTGTACATACCAGCATGTCCCATGCCCACTCCCTCAAATGGAGTGGTAGCTACAGCACCACCACCCTATGACAGGAGATTTGGACCGCCAGCTGGCCCACGCACAAATGGAGATAACACGCCTAAGGGCCCTATGTGACAGGGGACAAATGTTTCCAGGGAGAGGGGAAGTACCCCCGTGGTCAATAGCAGATTTCACACCCCCAATAGGGACAATAGAAGATAGGACACCAGTGGCTTTGGATTCAGCACAGTCGGTGTTGTCCCACGAGACACGCACACCACAAAGGCGGAAAAAAGAGTGGCAGTTGGGACAGTTCTTGTTTCATTTGAAGGATAAACCGGTGAGAATTATACGCCCGGACACCCCGGAAAGTCAGCAAGGGGAAGGGCATGAAAGCGAGCAAGGGGGAGAACATGAAGAAAATGAGGAGAAAGAAGCAGAAGTAGAGGAGGTGTGGAGTGATCTAGACGAGTATGAAGAAGGAGAAGCAGCTGCATTGTTACAGCTACCATTTCACTTTGATGATCGCGATCCACAGGCACCCCCACAATGGCAGGGTAGGTTAAGGCAGTGAGAAGGTAATATGCTGGTAAGACCCTGGTGGGGAAGACAAAGAGAGGAACGGCAAGTAAAATAGGAAGGAAACAAAAGTTGCAGATACCACTGATACATAAGGGAGCAGGTAGGCCACACTACATCCCGTGGGCTCAGATGGACAAAAACAATTTGTTGAAGCTCCTCCCCCACTTGCGGGAGGAGCAGGGAAATGGATACACGCTTTCGAGAAGAACATGGCAGGAGTGCCACTAGCAATAGGCGATGTAAAAAGCTTGTTAGTGTCGGCAGTTGGTGATCAGGCAGACGCAGTATGGGAAAAGGCCGGGTTCCCAGGGGTAACAATGAGTTGTGATCGCCACGACGGATCACTGTTCAACAATGTTCGAGCGCAAGTATGGGACGCATTGCGGCGCACGTTTCCTTACATTCCAGATTTACATTTAGTAATGCAGTGTACAATGGAGGAAAACGAGGATCCTGCGCAATTCATACTGCGGGTGCAAGATTTGGAGAAGCGAAACTGGCACGGCGTGGAATCAATCCACCGCCTTATTTTATGTTATCATTAAGAAAGGGCTGCCGAAGGAGATGCAGAAGGCCTTGGACAAAATATCTGGGATTGAAGCCAAGGGTTGGCCTGAGATTCAGAGCATAATTGTTCATCACTGTAGCAGGATCAAAGAGAGGGAAAAGGAGATTGCACAAAAAAGGCTGGCAGACGAGGCGAAGCTGGTGCAGAACAAGTTAGTGAAGGTCACCGCCATAAATGCCAGTGTAACCGCAGACAGAGAAAACGATGGAGAGGAAGGGGGAAACAGACCGGTGGGAACAGCTGCGCTGTGGGACAGTGGATTGGAGAGGAACCACGCCGGGGACCACAGTGGCAAGACAGGCCGGCACGAGGAAGAGGTGGGTACCGTGGCCAGAGAGGAGGATTTGGGGGCATGGGGAATAGAGGATTTGGCGGGCAAGGAGCAAGAGTAGGACAGCAGGGGTCGTGCTGGAACTGTGGGAGATGGGGTCATTATTCAAGGGATTGTAGAATGCAACCTTCAGGGTATTTCCAAGGGCAGCAGCCCATGGAAAATGAACAAGTATGGGGATGCCCACACCCAGGGAGCCCCTATGGATTATCTATGGGAGGGGGGGACAACAAGACCAGTGCTATAGCGAACCCCAAATGCAGCAGAGACAGCCAACTCCACAACCGCATCAAAACGCACAGCAACCCATAGCGAGGCAAAAGGCTGTAGGCAATGCAAATAGTAACTGTTTCGCAACGGATGCAAATGGTGCACCAGTGGTCGAAGACAATGGCCCTCATTACGAGTTTGGTCGGTAGCCATGCCACTATTGGCGGCATGGATGCCGCCAAAATCGCATCCGTGTACGGGTCCTCGGAATGAGGATTTACTGGGCCATTCCGAGTTCGGATGGCCCGGTAATTCCTCCCTCAAGGACCCGGACATGGTCCTTCCCCATTCGCATTTCAGCCCAATGGGAATGGGAGAGGGAGCAAACAAGGGGCCATAACGAGATGGCCCGTTGTTTGCTCCCTCTTCCCCTTCCGGGACCCGGTAAGCACGCCTGGTTTTCCCAGGCGTGCTTAACGTGTCCCACGAGGGGACCTCGTAATGTGGTGGAACGGGTTGAACGGCGCTGTCACCTTTTACGGCACCGTTTTAACCCGTTCCGCCAGGGTCATAATGAGGACCAATGTCTTTTCAGTACCGGGGCAAGAAAGGTATACAGACTAGGAAAGCCCACAGGGAACACTTGCATGTCCAGTCCTATCCACCACCCTACGTGCAGAAAAGGAACCACTAGTGGGGGCAGAGATAGGAAACAAACAGTTTATCTTTATGGTAGACTCGGGGGCAGAAAAATCATGTCTTATGGAAGGGCGGTTTTGGCTCTCACGCAGGAATTTGGAGACGCAGGGGTTCTCTGGGGCTATTTTAAAAGTTCCTTACACTAAAGATCTTGATATAACGGTGGGTGGAAAAACCGTGCACGCACCCCTACTGTACCATGAAGACGCGCCAATCAATTTACTGGGCAGAGATTTGCTAAGTAAGTTGAATATGACAATTTCATTTACTGAGCGGGGAATAGTGTGCTCCACCCCAGGAGTATGCCCAGTACGATCAATGTTGATGATCAGCACATTGATGAATGAAGTTGTGGTACGAGGAATACCCATTCACATAGACATGTTTATTTATGGCATTAAAGTATTAGCCTGAGTTATACCAGAGATAACAAGAAAGGAGTGGAGAACACCATCAGATTTTGATTTCTGCCCAATTGCACACAAGATGTTGTCCCAGGCACGATCATGTCCATAGACAACGAGGCAGTTCAGGGATCAAGCAGACGTATTGTGGTCATAGGATTGGGCACACATGGGTGTGAGTGGAGAACCGAGTTATGCATAGACCCCAACATAATGCTAAAAGACATAACTGATGAAGAATTGTTCACTGATAATGAAGATGACGGAGAGATAATAATGTAGATAAGCATACCATGTGACATCATGATTCAGTACATAGAGGTACACAACCCACTCATGGCTAGCATTAATGCCCCGCCGACAATCTTTGAGGAAGACATGGCAAGGGTGGCGCCTAATATCTATACTACAGGCCCCCACGATGTAGGGTTACTCCATGGGGTAACACCAATAAAAATAAAAATAAAACCAAGTGCCATACCGCCACGAGTGAAACAATATCCCATATCCAGAGAAGCAGAAGAAGGGATTAGGGAGACAATAAATGCGCTCCTAAATCAAGGCATTATAGGGCCATCAAACTCCCCCTATAACACGGCTATTTTCCCGATCAAAAAAGCAAAAGGAGGGGCATGGAGGATGATCCAGGATCTCCGCCCACTCAATGACGTCATCCAAAAAGAGTTCCCATTAGTGCCTAACCCCGCATCAATACTGTGCAGCATACCCAAAGAATCTACATGTTTACTGTGGTGGGTTTGAAGAATGCTTTCTTCTTCATACCACTCGACCCAGGTTTGCAGTACTCGACAGCATTCACACTAGGAAACAACAGGTATGAGCATCGCAGACTCCCACAGGGGTATTGCGAAAGACCCAGCATTTTCAACAGAGTGCTGCGTGAAGATATTGGAAACATAGATGTAGAGAGCACCATTATACAATACGTAGACGATTTACTCGTCTGCAGCCCCACAGAAGAAAAGTGCAGAGAAAATTCAGTAACACTACTAAACGTGTTGGCTGCCAAGGGGTATAAGGTGGACAAAGGAAAATTGCAATACTGCCTTGCAGAAGTTGTATACCTTGGACAGTTGATATCGAAAGACGGGAAACGAGTACTCCCAGACAGAGCAGCTGCTATACGTAACATAATCATACCAAAAAGAGTGAAGGGAATGCAAACATTTCTTTGCATTTGTAACTATTTCCAAGCAAGGGTCCTTGATTACGCAGCATACACACGTCAATTACTGCAAGCAATAAAAGAAGCACAGAAGAGCAGAGCCCCAATAAAATGGACACATGACATGATGACCCAGTATTTTAAACTAAAAGACCTTATCTCAGATGCCCCAGTCCTCGCGAACCCAGATTATGAGAGGGAATTTTTCCTGTTCTCACACTGCAATGGAACACTGATGACAGCAGTCCTGATACAAAAAACATCATTAGGCCAAAAACCATTGGCCTATTACAGTGGAACATTAGACGCGGTGATGCAAGGTCACTTCGCGTGCAAACAGTCCCTCGCTGCGTCAGCCTTCGCCATTGAAAAAAGTTCCACGATCGTGATGGGCTGTTCAGTAACATTATATGCAGAACACTCCCTATTTGCGATTCTTGAGTGATCAAAATCAACATTAACAACAAAGAGAGCAACAGCGTACGAGATGATCATTTCAAGCCCCAATGTACACGTTGTCAGGTGCAAAACAGTAAACCCAGTAACATTTATTACAGAACCATGCACCACAGAGGACATGCAAGAACACGACTGTGCCACCTATGAGGGGGAGGGTGATGACATTCCTAAAGCAAGCGAAAACGCCCTTAAGGAAGATGAAAGGGTCGGCATTGATTAAACCCTCAAACAGGTGAAAAGCATGTAGGGATGGCCATAGTACGCATGGAGGAAGATGACTATGAGACAATTGTACAGAAGCGCCTCCCGTCCCATTACTCCGCACAAGCAGCAGAGCTAACTGCATTGATTGAGGCACTACATACCCCCAAAGGATGCACAGTAACAATATATTCAGACTCAGCGTATGCAACAACCACAGTTCATTCAGGACTCTCCCTCTGGCGTAGGAGGGGGTTCAGAAGAGTGGATGGGTCACCAGTACAGCACGCCGCACTATTGACTAAACTGATAGATGCACTAGCAGAACCATCGGTGGTGGCCGTGGTGAAATGCCAAGCCCATACCAATAACACAGATGCAGTCTCATTGGGAAACGCGGCAGCCGACGTGGCAGCGAAGGAGGCTTCGTATTTTCATACACCACCAGCAGTCGAATGCATTGTAAAACCAGCCATTGCAGGGCCATTGGAAGAAGCGTACAGTAACACACCAATAGCGCAGATAATAGAATTACAGAGGAGAGCACCACAGGAGGAGCAAGAGTTATGGAGTAAAAGGGGGTGCAAACAATCAGCCACAGTCTTAATTTGGAGACAGGAAATGACAGGAAAAGTAGTGATGCCAGTAGAATTGCTAGAAGTAGCATTCCAACAGCTGCACTTCCCAGCCCAAGTAGCCAAACAACATATTGCCGCAGACATCCAGGAACATTGGTTTGTCCCCAATTTACAGGAATATTTGTCAAAATTTGTAGTAAAATGCACAACATGCCAAACGTACAATTCAGGAATGACACTGTGAACACTTTGTGGCACGCTGCCACGAGCAGTAGGGCCATTCAGAGAACTACACATAGATTACAAAGACATGGGAGAATGATGTAACGGGGCAAGGTATTTAATTGTGGTAGTATGCCCCTTTTACAGGTGGGTGGAGGCGGGTCCATGTCCCCACCCAGATGCGAAGTGTGCAGCGAAGTTCCTAGTGTGAAAGGTCTTCTCTCGTTGGGGAATATGTGTTGTGATAAGATCAGACAACGGCACACACTTTGTGAATGACCTCTTCAAGGAAGTGAGGTCACTCTTGGGGGGTGAAGCACAAACCGTGCTCCATTTATCATCCGATGGCGAATGGGGTGGTGGAAAAGATCAACGGATTGCTAAAGAGTAAACTATCAAAATTGTGTAACACACTGAAAAAAATTGGGTGGATTGCTTACCCCTAGCACTGTTTCAACTCAGAACACAACCATGTAAGGACCACCATCTTTGCCCCCACGAGATCGTGACTGGGAGGTAAATACACACACCGCTCTCCCCGTTTAGGAGAGCGTCAGACGCACACAGAGCTGCCACAGTGCTAAGGGAGGAATTTAAGGAATACCTGACCCAGCTGACGCGCGTAGTACGCAACATAGCGCGACAGATAGCATCACCTTTTACTGAGAATCTGGCAACTGATACTACCATACCAGCCACAGACAGCCCAAGTGGGCTGCTAATGCCAGGAGCACAAGTGTATGTCCGCAGTTTTGTGAGGAGATGGAATTCACCCAGGTTTCACGGCCCTTACAAAGTTATATATAGTACACCCACTGCAGTGAAAGTAAAGGGATTGAAGTATTGGGTGCACTTATCAGATGTGAGAAGGGCACGCGATAGTACAATCCCCCAGGACGAACAGGAATGTGCTGTTAGCACTACAAATGAAATTGAGAAGTAATGACAACTTGTTCTGAAAAAAAAAAGAAACGAAAAGTTATTATGCACTCCTTGTTTTCGCACGATCTCTAGCCTTATTCCTTCCTTCCTTTCTTTCTCTCTTTCATATCTTCTTCTCGTGTCAACGAAGGACTTAGTGAAAATAGATGTGTAATAAAAAGCAAACAAAAGCAAATGTTGATCAAGTAAGCACCTGAAATGTAAATATTGTGATGATTTAACAAATTTGTATCGCCCCTCCAGGTGACAAATGAACCAACACAACACAATCAACGAAAACACCATTATGTTAGATAGCGATAGGGACGCCATTAGGGCCAATAGATTCAGCAATATTGAATGTGTTTTAAAATGTGCGGCAGTTCTGTTTTCAGTAATGTTGTTTTTCATGGCCTAGTATTATACCCTCTTATCTTTGGTTAATGACATGCAAAAGGGGGGCAACGGGGCTGACATGATACGAGAAGGTTCGCACTTGATATGGACTGAGGTCAGAACCATGTGGAAAGAAACGTATGACATTAATGTTAATGATACAAATGCAACGCAACCTTCAGAACACTCTACCACCGACCAAACAAGTGTGTCCATGTAACATCCGAGTATAAATATAAGTAATGATTATGAATCGAATATATATGATGGTGACTATTATTGGCCAAGCGATGTAGTAACCACAAGCTCGCATTCACAAATAACAGTAGAGCCTAGTTTATATCACGCTGCTGCCACTGATGAATACACACACGATAACATATTTAATGATAATGACACAGCTTGGGCAGGCATGTTCCCAATACACTACCAAAGAGTGAAGGGCCACAAGGAGGGAGGGGGGAAGGAGAAGGAAGAGGGGGATAGAGAGGAAAAGATATGACATTTATCATGACCTGGGGTTAGATGAGATAGAAGACCCCCGCCACCCAGATCAGTCAAACAAGTGGTATTCCGACATGAGTGCCACGGCAAAGCAAGCGACAAATGAGAGCTGTTTCGTTTGTTTGCTCATTCCACATGCATCAGGGATACCAAAAATGTTAGTGCCACAGGAAGTGCCCTTGTCGGAGGCCCAGTTTTTGATTCATTTGGTTTTGTGCAGGATAAAAATCACCTTCCAAGCGCACACCGTCACACTGGAAAGACTGGAAAATGAGAGAACATGCACAAACAGACGCCAAGGAGTAATATGCCTCAAGGAGCCATTTTTATCATCAAAGGGACGAGGTATGCAGAAAATGAATGTCCCGAAGAAAGTATTGAATGCAAGGCAGAAGCACTCCGAGGGCTACCAAACGACACCTTCCAATGGGTAAAGGAAGTATGTGCCCCCATCTGGTCACAACATGTCACGAAGCTAACATGGGTCACAGCATTGGAAAAACCTATCAAAATACAGAAAGAAGTACCGCATGAACTGTGCTTCCACGGGGAAGGGAAAGTGAACATGGGGGTGACACAGAGATGCAATAAGACAAGAATGATACCTGAAATGAAGAAAGGTACCGCAGCACTTATGGACATGTATTGGATTTGCGGTAAACAAGCGTACCTGCATCTACCTGCATCCTGGAAGGGGGCTCGTGCCTTAGCCACCCTCCATACAGCCCTGATGGTAATCCCAGAAAGTGATGTCCAAAGAGCAGCAGGAGAATCGGCTGGCAAATCGGCAGCAGGGCAATCGGATGAGCCATCGACAGTGCCCCAACTAACAATAACAGACCCCCAGCTTACGAACTGTTGTCAGAACACGAATTGAAAACAAAGCTATCATGAAGTAAAAGATCATCCAACTATGTCTCATCCGAATCGGCAAAACTCCTTGCTGAGATCCCGCAAAAGTACAAGCTTTTCTCATCTGCAGAGACATTATTCGCATCACTCCTTGTTCCGGGGCTCCAAGCACGAACAAACACCAAATGGTTGCAGATAGTGTGCTGGGAGCTAATCCAACTGGCCAACGACATTGAAGAAGGGTTCAACATTATAAAAATAGAGCTTCGTGCCTTGCGCCTAATGACAATGCAAAACAGATATATATATATATTTTTAATTATTGAATATAGTTGAATTTACATCAACTTTTTCAATTTTTACATAGAAAAATTCATAAACATGAACAATAAAAGGTAATTCAAATTCACAATAGAAAAAGCATCATTCAGTTAAATTCATGAATTGACAAAATTGACAAAATATTTTCATGATGTAATAAAATATCTACAGACAAATTCATCAGTATAAAGATAGACAGTGTAGCACCAATTTCATTCCATATTCAAAGCCTTTAAAAAATTAATAGTGGCAATTCTTATGCTCATACATTCAGTTGCTGCCAAGGCGGCCCATCTATTTCTCGGGTCAATTTGTGCAAAATACGCAAAATGATTCACAAAATGAGCACTTCTCAAGCTCGTGATATGTTCTAGAGCGCCTCACGGCGATGGACGGTGGTGTTTGCCGAAAGATTGGGGGGGCCTGTTGCACATTTGTGCCATCTGAAGATGCAGATAACGGGACACTTTCACATGTGATAGCAGCAGTCCACAACCTAGGAGAAAGGATGAGAACAGAAGGAGGAGTAGAAAAAAGCACATGGTTTGACAACATGTTCAACTGGATACCATCATGGGTAAACGTTGCAATGAAAATACTCATCCCCATCATCGTCTTTGAGCTCCAATTGTTCTGTGTGTGCCAAATGGGACTTTGGTGCTGTGAAAAGAGCATGCCTACCTCAGCTATGATGATGGTAACAATGGGCCGACCGACAACGGTAGCTACTATGATAGACGCACAAATACAAACAGGGGAATACAACACACCACAATACTGGATGACAGCCATTTACAGGCAATACGGGGACAGGGTTGATAATTTAAACCACACAACAATAAAAGAACCAACAGAGCTACAATGGTACAGAGAGGTATGGGTAGACTTGGATGGAGATGGTGGGATCTATTTGACGGTGACACCAGATGAATATGCCAGAAGAGGGAATAGCCTAAGAAGTGTATGCAGGGCATGGATGCCAATAAAAGGCAACCCCGCATGGGACGAAGCTGTCGCGGAGGCTGAGTACTACCGAAGGGAGAATGAAAAGAATAAAAAATAAATATTTGTTACTTTAGATGTAACGAGAGGGGGGAATGTGTGGGACTGAGGGGCCAGCAGGCCCCTCGCGGCCTCACTTCTCAGCACAAGGCTTGGACCAAGTGCCTACAGTCGTGGGTTCACCCCTTGCCCTTATGCGAAACAAACTGTGGTCAACTTTCGTGTAGATGGGACCACTGAGCAGGACACAAGGCATCCATCTTTTGTGCCCCCTTTCGACTTCATCTTGGTGACCAGGCCTCACTGCGATAGTACAAAACGCTTCTCCTCACTGCGATCAGGCACACAGAGCACATGGCCCCCACCTTTTTTCCACTCTGACTGGAAAACGCTGCGGCTCCATTCTCACGCTGAAGCCGGAGGTATCTGTAACAACCAATAAATGTATCACATCAGTCTTCCTCTGAGATCACTGTCCTGCATGTGAACCGACATGAGCCAAGCCCATAGCTCGTTCATCTCCACAAATGTGTCCTTGCCCCCACACCTTCGCCAGTGGAAACTTATTACCATTCTGACCCTGTGTCCCTGTAAGATATTCCTTTCATATGCCAGACCGTTGCCCGCACCGTGATCCCCACCCAGCAGATCCCCAACTAACACTAGACCCCTACCACAGTATATTGTAGCCTACCACTAACAAACGTCACATATCTCAGATTCTTGTGAACATAGACCTAAAACTTCAATCAGCGTGTCATAGTGATCAAGACACCTAACCTGAGCCATGAATGACCCAAGTGTTATTGATATGTATAGATATATGTGTGTTACTCCCATAAAGCCATGATAAACTGTCTCTTTGAAACCCTTGTATAAAATTGTTATTTAGTGCATGTAATGTATTATGTTAGCTTAGATAAGTGGTCACCCAGCCTCACAGCAACCTGACCTTCACCCAGTCGAAGCCTAGATGTCTGACGTCCATCCTCCTGCCAATCGAGCAACCAACCAAGAGGACGAGATGATGCCCACTCCTAAGACACCACCATGGCTGACCAATCCGGGTCCAACGTAGTATCATATGCTAGATGTTTCCTTAAACCTATAAAAAGTGCTGTAACATTCATTTTGCCAGAGATCTAGATACACTTTTTTTTTAACTCTCGCAGCCTGCTCTCTTTTGCCTTATTCCCTGTCTGGGGAGTGTCTGTTTTATTTTCTTGCACGTGTAAGACGGGGAGGGCACAAACAACAGTGATATTAATGGTAGACACTACACTTCTCTATATAAGCCAATTAATAACCATTACTTTATGTGTACTTAAAAATATATATATATATATTTTTTTAGCAGACCAATAATATACCAAGAGAGACGTTAGAATATCCTCTGCAGCGAATGGACCTAAAAATGGAACTGTTAATGAAAAATGTCATTCTTATAAAAAACTTTGTGGAGGACCATATAAAAGACTAAATTAAATATCACTGTCCCACATGTACCTGTTTTCCCTCTCCATGTCCCACCTAACTATCCCCAAAACCTCCTGAGCAAAAAAAATGTTACAATGAGACTTCACTCCCTTCCTCCCCTACCATCCATCATGCCCAAACCCCTAATTCCCCTATTTTTGTATCTGTTTCTGCTTGCCGCTCTCTTACATATTTTTTTTTACTTTAATACAATATTAAAATAGTAAGTGTTTTCTTAGTATATTCCTCTGTGTCTTATTTTTTTTTAAAAGGAAGTTAGGGTGTCCGCTGACAGCGTGACTGTCCGGGATGTCCTCAATTAACCAAAATGGGGGTTTCCTAAGGACACTATACCTGTTTGCACTGTCCTTAAACATGATGGAAGTGTCCTTAGGACACACAAGATGTCTGCCTGTCCATAATTTACCAAAATGGGAGTGTCCTAAGGACACTATACCTGTTAGTATTGTTGGCAATGAAAATGGAGGTGTCCTTAGGACACACAAGATGTCTGCCTGTCCGCAACTAACCAAAATGGGGGTGTCCTAAGGACACTATACCTGTTTGCACTGTCCTTAAACATGATGGAAGTGTCCTTAGGACACACAAGATGTCTGCCTGTCCATAATTTACCAAAATGGGAGTGTCCTAAGGACACTATACCTGTTTGACTTGGCCATAGTCAAAATGGAGGTGTCCGCAGAACACTAAAGGCGTCCGCCTGTTCGTAGCTATGCAAAATAAACTGTCCTAAGAACATTCCCCATGTTCGCATTGTCCGTAACCAGAACGAATATGTCTGTAGAACACATAGCCCGTCCGCCTGTCCGCAAAGTTGTGATGCACATTTGTTTTCTTTATTGGACCTGAACACTGTCCGTTGAACAACCGCGCGCATGCATAGCACACCCTTGCCCCTACGAACATCGTGCCTGTCTGCAACTGTCCGCCTCCCGTGTGTCGCATTTTTTATTAGTTCGGGGACTGGAACACTTTTCGTAGAACACTCGCACGCATGTGTAGAGCCGACCCCGTGCGTTTAGTGTCCTACCGAGAGCCGTCCCATTCGCCAATGTGTCCTCGACGTCATCATGTGACCGCACTCGCACTAAGCGTAACGAACACTGTCCGGGCCGCCGGACACCTAAAAGTGTTTTTCAGCAATCCAAGGTATTTTCGTGGGAAAGTTCACCGTTACACATTTCCCACACTATGTCCCTGGCGATCTGAATACTTTATGGAATTTCTTTTTGCTCTTTCTTGGTGTTCAAAGTGTCCTGGGACAGCGCGGGTGTCCGCAGACACATCGTAAAATCGGAGCGCAGGGAATTAAAATTTAAATAGTGTGCCACATTTACCCTTTGAAATTGGCTCTGAAAAGGAGCCTTTTTTGGGGGTTTTTTTGCAGATGCTTCAGAAACACCTTTTATTTTGTATTTTTTGGGGGGGGTTGTTCTTATTTTCCTCTAAATATCTTCACATTTGCTTCTCCAAAGCAACCCTTAGGTTCCAAAACAGCATGGCATTTCCCAAAAAAGATAACGACATGCCATCTTCCTGAAAGTAATCAACATTACCTGAGTCAATGTTTTCATTGTTGCAAAAGAACATGCCAGCTCTGGTCATAAAAGCAAACATGCCTCGGTTGATTAAGCACCTACCAACATTTTGCGAAAGGACAAAAAACAGAACTATTGTCCCATATTCGCCTAGGTATCAAACCAGAAACAATAATTTGGAAGTAGTTTCATTACTGCCTGAACCAAGCTTCGCAGATCTTGCAACAAAGTAGGGGCACTGACATAGCCCAAATGCAAAGCACCACAGTGCAGAACAACCATGTAGAGTATTATACCTAGCCGTATCCTGACAAACTTCTAGCATTGCCTGCAAATTAAAACCAGGCAAAGTGCACCACACCATCTCCACTCCTTTTGTGTCAAAATGGTTAGCCACATTCCTAGATTTAGCATACTGCTCCAAACCATTCACAAACATATTTCCAAGCACCACCACCCTGACTTTCTCCACCTCCGCCATCTTCACTACACACAGCCGCTCTCAATATGAAGCAGAACCTCAGCACCTGATTGGCTAAGCCTCAAAATACACTCCCATTTCATACTCCATATAAGCCCGAATGTGGCATGTCCTGTCTGCGAACAGCCGGGCTGTCTGTGGAGCGCGTCAGTAATACTGGGGCAGCCCTTCTACCCTTTCCACTTCACTCTCTGCACCATTCCCTCATCGGATACTGTTAAGCAGTCACACAACCATCCACCAATCACATGCAAGACTGCTACATCTAACTCCATCATCACAATTCAGCACTTTAGCTGTACTGTTGATCACTCAGAGTACAATTGCGCTGTGACTGCAAAGCACCTACAGCACCTACTAGTCAACATTTCTACTTGCAGATTCATGCACATCCACATGCATGAACACACACTACAGGTATGAATATTGTTTGCACAGTACATCATACATGCCAACATTCTGACCCACCTGGAAGGGACACTTCCTCTGAAAAATCGGGAGACGACATTTGTTTCATAAGAATGCATTGGGCAAAGGTGTATTTTCGGCAGGAGAACGTGAAAAATAACAATATTTTTTACTGAAAAATCAGGAGTCTCCCGCCGAAATCATGAGGATTGGCATGTATGGTACAGGTACATCTCTTGTATAAATGCATATAAACAGAGTAACTCCCACTTACCCTGTGTAACCTGGAAAACAAGCTTGCTGTCATTTCTCCCATCTGCTATGATCAAGTGTCACTTACAAAGTTGTCTGCTCTCCACATTTTTATTTACCCATGTTATTAACTGCAATGTGCAAACTGTTATTTTCTTCATTCATTCTATCATTTCTATAACCACTGCCACATATTTAACCACATTTCAACCATGATAGCATTTAATGCATTATAGTGCATAAGATGTACACACTATTTCCTTTCTATACATTCTGCACATTTCACAAACATTCTATGCACAGTTATCAGAAAGCACTACTAGTGCAAAAATAAAGAATCTATGTCTACATTAACAACAGTGCTATTAACACACATATTTACTAACTTCTTTCTTTCACAATTGCAGTGAAGACCACTCTTCTGAACAGCAGCAGCATTTGAAGTGTGAATGAGAACTCAGAAGAAACATACTCTTTCCATCCAAAAAAGTAAGTGCAATACTGCCATAATGTCTAACTGTCACTCAAACACTGTAGAATTCTAGTATTCTAGAATAATCCTGCAACATTAGATTAAGTATTAGTGCTTCCCCTCACGAGCGCCATACTTTCTATTGCAATCTGAACACCAGTATAGTAACACACAAATACAAGAATAGCCTTCCCAACCTGATGTGGCAGCCCATTGCACAATCACACACCTCTACATACATCCTTGCCATCATACTCAGACACTCATGCACAAAGCACACATACTCTGCACAGGATCCCAACCCACACTTTCTTTTTTTCTCCAACAGACCCCAAAGAATGCCTACCAAAAAGCAACTCTGTAGAAAGCAAAGCAAAGGTAAACAAAATCAAACTAAAACTCTCCAAAATAAGCATCCACCTCTAGCAGAATTTGTAAAAAAAAGTTCAAACAAAACAGCGAATACAATCATTAAGCGAAACAAAACAAGCTCCCAGTATAGATACGTTGCCTCCTCTTTCAAAATGTAAAACAAAACAGAAAGTGATTAACAAGACTGGAGCTACCACTAGTGCTAACACTGCACCTATACATTTTGATCTACCTGCAAGTAAGCATACCAAAATAATTCTTTTACAAAATAATTTCCGCCAGAGAGTCCTTCAGAACCTTATAAAAACAGGAGGGAAATCACGCACAACCCTTAAAACCTACCGTAGAAAATTAATCCTCGGAGCTCTCATAGTCAGTGCAATCTTTCTCAAAAGGAAATTATTTATTTTAGTTTTAAACAGAATAAAACCACTAACAAAACTAAGTACTAAACTACAAAAAAAGACTTCTCAATAAACAGAATATCAACAAAGATAACTTCACAAACATCTGTGGAGGTGAATGGAGTCACACCATGAGCACAGAACCATATTTCAATGAAGAAGCATACAAACAAAAGCAAATAAACCCAATTGCCGAACATAGCAGTGGACGAGGGTATGAAAAATGCAATAGTATCATTATGGAACAAGAAACGCTGCTCACACAGATATCCCCAGAAAACTCAGTATCACCTGTCCATTCCACTGAACCAATACGTCCAGTCTACAATGGCCATGCACATCAACGTGTAACATTGCCAAAAACTCTTTCAAATCTTTACGCCAGTTCCTCAATCAGTATGTGAAAGGCAAAGACAAATTCAAAATTAAACTACTACAAAATATGGACCCCTGTCCGGTGTGCAAATACACAGGACTACAAGGACATTCATTATCCTGCATTTCTGGACCTATTTGCAAAAGCACCTTCCACCATATCAAAATTATATCAACACACCATACAACTATAGGAAATCTGGTCCATAAACAGTACTATGTCAAAAGTCCTGCTTTAGCGCTAGCCAACTTAAATAACAATCTTCTACATGGTACAGCCAAACAACTACTTGAAGAAATAGAGCATATCCAGAGAAAATATTTTGGAATTGAAAGCCACTTACAAAATGCAATAGATTTACAACAGACTACCAGCAACTGTACAGATGGCAACCTTCTACTACACACATACAAAAAAGAAATACTAAAGTTTAAAACTCCATCTGCTGAAGTACCCAACCATTTGTGTGTATGTTGCCGCAGGACTTTTTATAAAAATAGCACAAAAACTGTAGACATAACGTACAAAATAGAAGACAATAAATATTCCAAATGGTTCCAATTAGCTCTCTTTCTTATAGCAGAAAACAAATACAAAATTACTGACCCCTTAATACTTTACAGTTACTGCACTGCAAACCTTGGCAACAACCAAACACCTTCATGTGCTAGCACAAATAACTTTGAATTATTCCCATTACCAAAACCCTGAAACAACTCATCTTATATGAGACCATCATAATTCAAACAGTGCACCCATTTCAAGCAATAATACACCTTCAACCAAAAACAGCAAAATTACCTCCCTCTGAATTAGTGAAAGGCATTTGTGGCAAAGTAGTTTATTTGCCATTTGATCTCAAAGAAAATGTAAACACTCTGGGAGTGCAACGTCCAATAGATCAATCTTTAATTATCTTAGTAAATGGCGTACCTACAAAAGACAAAAAAATATGGCAACAACTCACGGATTTACATAACGTTAGACACGCCCTGCAATATCTAAAAGACAACAATGAATACTACAGAGAAATTATCATTGAAGAAAACCTGAGGGAAACCACTGAAATAATTCAAGAGTCATCAGAAACTGGTCAATTTGAACTTCTAGATCCTGCTACAGAATCCAATATTTTAGACCATTATACAATTCACCCATTACACTCTATAGACGCCATAGATGATGCACTGTAAACCTACCAAATGCGACAAGCCAAAGGATCTACAATCAGCATATGGGAAAAAAGTATAGAAGCACGTGCCTTTCCTTTACTCTTTCCTACTGGCAAAGGAGGAAGGTACAATGATAGACCCACACAAATAACAGCATCAGAATACCGCTCTTTACAAATGTATTCTGAAGACCCCAGATTACGACAAAATGTGGACCTGTGGCAGTTGCCTGCACTGCAGGTTGCTATTTACGGGTGGTCCGCGATGCCTGTATTGCCAGCGTCGTGCAGGCCCTAATTACCACCTTCGGGATGCCAGTAAGTGCATGCCCGTGTAACTTGTGATCTCCTCCTGTTAGCGGCATCCCGGTATTGGCGCCGCAAAGGGGCGCGTGTACGCATGCATGCCGGTAAGAAGGGGCACGGTATGGGCGGTGGCGGTATTGGTGGGTTGTCGGATCGTAATGGCCCGGACCGTTTAACGATGCCAGTATTGCCATTCCGCCTTCCTTTTTTCATTACCTCCATACTCGTAATGAGGCCCCATGTGTCTCTAGCACGTAGCCCAAAACTTCACATACAAAAATAATATTAAACCAGATGAAAAGAAAGGTAGATACAGAGTATCAAATTGTGAAGGCAGCTTAGTGAAACTTACCAAACACAGCTTAATTAATCATATCAAATTGTCATTAAAAACTACTCAACATAAAGAACTGTATTACATGTCCCTGCTACAACTTTTTAAACCATGGAGAAAAGAAGAAGAGTTACTGGATACGTATGACTCCTATGAAGACGCTTTCAAAGCAAATGAAAGCACTTTAACAGACGTAACTTTACACAGTACCAAACAATGTTGCACAATGAAAAGCAACACGAAGAAGAACTCCAGGCCCAACTAGATGTGGATACTCCTGACAGTAGTCAAACTTCTGTAACACGCAGCCAAGAACCACTTGGACAGCCACTAATAGCAAATGAAGCAGAATTAGCCATGACAGAAATAGAAAACACCATGGGCCTCATTACGAGGTTGGAGGAAGCCATGGAGCTATTACCTCCATGGCTGCCTCCAAAACCCTACTGACTTTGCCCTGGTGAATGGAGCAATTACCGGTCCATTCCAGGGTTGGCGGGACCGGTAATTCCCCATTCACCAGGGCCCTTCCCCATTCCCATAGGTCTCAATGGTAATGGGGAAGGCGCTAATAACGGTACCGCAAATTGCGGTACCGTTATTAGCTCTAAAGTCCCTTTGCGGGTCCCGTCCTTAACGGCTGGTAAAACCAGGCGTTAAGGGAGGACCCGCAAAGGGAACTTGTAGTAGTGAGGTAAGGGATTACCGGCACCGGTGCCCTTACCGGTGCCGGTAATCCCTTAGCGCCCACCTCGTAATGAGGCCCACGTGTCAGTACGAGCAGTCTACAGAAGACTTTGCTGTACTGAAATCACAACTAAACAATAAGAATCGTAGCATTTGCCAAGAAGTAACAAAACAAATTGAACATGGTGTGCAACATGAAAATAAAAACTGTACCTGCCAAGATTACAAACCTATACTGCAATACGTGAGTGGTCAAGCTGGTTCAGGCAAAACATTCTTAATCAAAATCATCAGCAAGTTCCTCCAACAATTGACAAACAACAAACTGTCAGCTGTTGTAAATGCCCCCAGAGGTTTAGCTGCCTACAAAATTAACGGTGTCACTTTACACTGATTACTACTCCTTCCAGTAGAACACCAAAACAAATTAGACTATTACAAACTTTCTACAGAAGCTGCAACGGAACTACGCAGAGTTTTTAAACAAATGAAAATGCTACTAATAGATGAGGTGAGCATGGTCTCCAACCTAATGTTGGCTTTAATTCACCTCAGACTACAGGAGTAGCTCAAAACAGACTATGAAGAGCTCTTTGGAGGAAAACACATTATTGTTTTCGGAGATCTTCTTCAATTAACACCAGTGAAAGCTGAACCTATTTTTAAAACCTTAGGGCACAAACTGTGCCGTAAAACTATTTGCAGCATAGGAAATGTCAACCTTTGGCAACATTTCCAATACAGAGAATTAACTGAAAATATACGACAGCCTGCAGACCTGACATATGCCAACTTTTTTAAAAGTATTAGAGTTGGTGTACTATCTCAAGAAGCACAAACTATACAAAAAAACAGGCACATCCATGCACTCTATGGCCATAACTCATGTGCTACTGATGTCATGGAACAATTAGCATACAAAAATGTCAATTGTATGTCCTTGATGCCAACTCTTGCAAGCTGTTCAAAATTTAATGAAACCATGTTAGAAAAAAAATGCAAACAATAGTTCAAATTGCCTCCACAGACAAGCTCAACGTACCTGGTATGACACTACCCATGTGTCAACAAGCCACAACAAGGCTAAACACCTTGGAAAACTATGGGGGTCATTCCGAGTTGGGCAGTAGGGGTTTAACGGCACCGGTAAGGATGCCGGTGCCATTAAACCCCTACTGCTGCATTCCGAGGTCCCTTAGCGGGTCCCACAAAGAACGTCTGGTCAGACCAGACGTCCTTAGCGGGTCCCGCTAGGGGGCCAGGGCGCTAATAACGGGCCCGTAATTAGCGCCTTCCCCATTCCCATTGAGCCCTATGCGGGCTCAAATGGGAATGGGGAATGGTTTTCGGAATGGGGACTTATCGGGTCCTCCAAGGTTGGAATGACCCAGAAAGTCCCCATTCCGCCTACCCGGACCCGGGTTTGAAGGCAGCCATGGTGCTAATAGCACCATGGCTGCCTCCAATAGCACCATGGCTGCCTCCAAATTCGGAATTATCCCCTATATCTCTAACACAGCTGGTTTGGAGAAAATATTAAAATTATCTTTAAACTGTAGAGTAATTCTCAAACGTAACCTTGACATGGAACAAGGACTAGTTAATGGAGCACTTGGTACAGTTGTTGGCTTTCAAACATACCTACGTGACAGCAATATTCAGTTATTCAATATTCTCTTTGACAAACTATCCGAAGTTAAAAGGATAGGACGCTCAACAGCCCACTTCCTTCTTTTCAGAGACAATTTTCTCTAACTCTAGCATACGCAGTCACCATTCACAAATCACAAGGTCTTGGATAAAGCATTGATAGATATTGGTAGCACAGTCTTTAAAGAAGGCATGAGCTATGTAGCACTATCACGCTAACATACACTTGGCAGACTATTTCTAATCATCTTTGATGCAAGTAAAGTAAATGCTGATATTTCTTGCATTCTAGAATACAAAAGGCTGGGTTCACTCTACACCCCCATCTAAAAACCAAAATGTTGTAAAAGAAAACTACTTCAGACTCAATCTGTGCAGGATCTCACAGCAATTCCTCCAAATAAAGTAAAAGAAGCTAATATTTCATCAAGGACCACAACCAAAGAAGAATATACTGCTCAAAGTAACCCAACTACCTCAACTACCTCTTCAAAGAAGCAACACACACTCCCAACAAATGACATGGACACAGAACTGTCAGGTCCATTCACATTTTTAAATACAACTGGTGTAAATTGCTACGCAAATGTAGCAATAAATATTCTATTCCAATTGCCACCAATTATTGACAACATGTACTTAAACGGTACAGACCAATTGCGTTTGCAAATGTTAGTCCTTCATAGAAATGCAACCAACAATCCTGACAACAGTATCAGTGTTTCTGGAATAAGGCAGGAATAGGACTACTTTGGTGGAATGGTCAAATTCACTATAAACTCACAAGAAGATTGACAAGAATTTCTTATGTACTTGCTACAAGTACTAGCAACAAAAACATACATACAAACTTCCAGATTTCATACATGTGGAAACATACATGCACTCTTTGCAGATATTTAGTACAAGAAGAAGATCCTAATGAACGTTTTGTGTATGTATCCATAGCATAACTGTGAATCCATTCCATTTCAGCAACTTGTACAAAATGCAAACCATGGCAGATTATGTACTACCTGCAATTCCAATAATCATTCCACCTTACAAATACAGACACATAGTATATACGTAATAGTAATGCTTTTACGTTATAATGCAGATGGAACCAAAAACAACTGCAAGCTGACTGGATACACACATGGGCAAGTATCACTTGGTAAGAAAACCTTCACAAAAATAGGTATAATCTACCACGCAGGAGCCACAACCAATGCAGGTCACTACACTGCATATATAAAATCTGCAACATGCCAACAGATAGATGAACACCACTAAAATGGAAAAATAAATAAACAAATAGACTACACCAACTGATATCTAATTGCAACAGTACCACCACCGCTTCCAAATCAAAAACCATACACATATACAATTCCTTCTACTGAACTCAATGAAAGAAATATATTGTACCACAACGTAGAAAGTTTTTTTTGTAATCCAGCATGGATTTGTTTTTTCCCACAGACACAATGATTTAATCAACAAACACAGGAACTGAGCAAATTGCACAATACACTGGTTTGAACTATAGTACTTCTAAAGTACTAACTATGAGGGTCGACAAAAAACAGAAATGTCTACATTGCAATGCAATACTCATTATAAACTACCTACACGAACATGTGATTTTTTCTTTTATCACAGTGATTGAAAAAAAAATGTGTGCTCCAACTACCCATGTCATGAAAAATCTGCATTCAACCACAAAAAGTCAAACAGTAAGTATATAATGATTGGACTCACAAACGCCACAGCATAACACACCCATTCAAGCAAACACCTGACCATAAACGACTATGCAAAATGTTTGCTTCCATGGGTATCTTATGCTGCAGCTCTTGTTGCCAAACACTACAATCTTGATGGCATGGCCTGGCCAAAACTCTTCATACAGCCTCAACAAAGTAAACAGTAAGTATATAATAATTAAACTCACAAACACTGCAACATAACACAGCCATGCAAATGAACACCTCACCAATAAATACAACCCAAAATGCCTAGAGTCTTCAATACCAAAAATCTGAACACAATCCAACCAACAAACAAACACACATCATCTCACTATCATATAAACACTATTACACTACTACCAATCAGTACTCACATTTTTGAAAACATATCCCCTAAGCAGCCCACATACCACAATCAAAATGTTTGGTAGCATTGTAGAGTTATGCTGCAGTGGTTGTGGCCAGGGCCTAGAGTCTTGGGTGCATGGCCTATGGCCTACGGCCTTCGGCCATGCACCCAAGACTCTAGGCCCTGGCCACAACCACCGCAGCATGACACACAAATTGAAACGAACACCTACCAAATGACCACAACCGAAAAACATAATACAATCACCTCAAAACTATGCACTTCATTAACATACTAAAAAATAATTACAACCAACGTACACACTCTTCAAAACATGCCCTTCTAACGACCCAAGACCAACATCATATTAAACTAAAATAGCCAGTTGTGCGCACACTGTTTAGTATGTCCGCGGACAACCGTGGTGACCGCAAACACTGCGAGCACATTGCGGCCTTCTCCCACCTAAACAAATACTGCATCTGACCCATCTCTTACTCCCCCAACCTCTCCAAGCACTCGTACACACCAACACACTCCCCAAAATTGGATTTCTGCTCACTTCCAGCGCATGTCTGCCCATCCAATATGGCGGGCGCTTCAAAACAATTTGACGCACCTCACGCCACATCCCAGCCAATCAGAGAACACTTTGCATGTCCGCGGACACGACTTAAGCCGATGATCCATCAGTGTCCTGTCCGCGGAGCGAACAGGGAAGTGTGTCCGCGGAGCGGACATAGATATCACTAATTTTTTTACCCTACGTTTTGGTTGTTTAAATAAAAACTACTGGATGGATTTTCACCAAATTAACAAAAGCACGCTTTTGGGTGCAAGCTGCCGCTCCTGCCACAAATTTGGTGAAAATCCATCCAGCGGTTTGGGCTGTAGGCAGGACAGAAATTTTTTCCCATTATGTCTATGGGAAAAAAATAAATTTTGGGATCCCCCATATAACTTTGCGCCCCCCTTGACCAAACCTCACCAAACTTTGCGATTCAGAGTGGGCCATATACTTTTTTTTGCAAAATTTGGTGAGGATTTGTCCAGTGGAAGTGAAGTTATAAGCCACCCAAAAAGTGTTCTTCCTATGGGTTTAGCAACTTAACCATAACTACAAAGCCGCTACCGCGGGCTGTGTAATATGTGTAATATCTGTATATATATATATATATATATATATATATATATACATATTCACTGAACAACTTTGTTAAAGGGCCATTATGGTTAAGTTGCACTAATAGAAACCTACGAAATTCACTGAAAAAAACATTGTTAAAGGGACGTTATGGTTGTTATATTTTTTTTACTCTGTTTATTTATTTGTAGTGGAAAAGATACAAATCGAACAAACCCCCTTTCGATTCTACACAACATTACCAATGCCCCCTCTGCTCCTTATCTGTCCCTCCCCCGCTTCCTCCCTCCCCTACAGACAGGTGCTCACATGCAGCCTTGAAGAAAAGTAGGAGAGTTCCATCCCTACACTTACAAGTCTAACAATTTCAGGCGCTAGGGAACCATTGGTTTCTAAAGTCTTCCTTGAGGAAGGCAAGGATGTGTCCCCAGTCTGAAGCGAAGCATGCCAAGTTATTGTTCATTGCACACGTTGCCACTCAAGTGCCACAAACTCCCATATGTTATATTTGATAGGGAAGTTCTTCCGCACCTCCACGCTGCAAACGCTGTATCCTATTGAAACAATTCCAGGATTTGGTAAGAAATATTTCAGCCTTATTGATTATTATTGTTTAAAATATAAGTCGAATATTTCTATAATATAAGCACCAGCAAGACAGAGGAGGCCACTTTCCCTTTTTTCATATCCAAGGCAAACCTCGTTTAAGCCATTATGCTTTTCACAACATAACATGCTGAATCATGTTTTTCTTTATTTTTTTTTTATTTTTTTTGCATTTGTCAAGCGCACTTGCAGCCCATAAGGCATTGAGGCGCTTTTACAGAAGATAAAACGGACTTAAGATTACAGGCAGGTGTCCAGTGGACTCATGGTTACACAGTAACAAGCACACATGCAAGAAATGGCTGATACAGATTCATGTTTCACATTCAGTTTAGACAAAGAGTCTAGTTTTGATAGCCTTGCGAAAAGCTAGGTGTGATTCAATCAGTCTTAAGGGAGGTGGCAGTGCATTCCAGTGCGTGGTTGCTTGGGTGGGGAAGCTAGAGCCACCAGCACGCACCTTTCGTGTAGTAGGCGTGACAATCGTGTTGGCATAGCATGATCTTAAGGGTCTAGTGGCAGTGTGCCTGGTAAATCTTATGAAGATTTGGGATGCAAACTTCAGTATAAGTAAAATCACATAGTCTCACCCACTGCCTTGTGGCAATATACTGTTTTTAATGTGATGTCTTTGTTTCCCATAATTCACCATCAGCCATATTCAACATTGGCTACCCCATTCTTTTGAGACGCTGGCAGCTGCACACCAATTATTTGTGAATACAATCTTTGGTCTGAGCACCGTCATCAACTCTAAAGTAGCCTCATGAATCGACCACGATTTTGCCTATAGCAATTTTGAATTAATTAATGCTGCATTTTTTGTTTTATGGGTGGTTCCAGACCCTACGACTCCCATAGATTGTTACCTCCAACATGTTCTACTCTTTATACAACATGAACTTCAAATATCTCACCTTTTTTCCCTTTCTCCTTGCACTTTTGGATACCATTATACCTGGAGAAAGTGTTAAGGAGCCCTGACTTGTAGTTATTTCGATATTTGTTATAACTCTTAATTCATCTTTCAAACAGGTTTGTCGAAATCAGATCACATCTTAACTTTTTTTAAGCATAGTTTGGGAATTACATGATACATGATTGCCAATCAAGTTTCCATCTCAGTCGTCCAGTGAAGCAATATGTATTTAGTCTACATTATTTTGCTGAAAGTTATTTGCCCATTTGATACTCATCCTCAATTTTTAAAACCTATTTAGTGGTTTTAGTTGCTCTATTTGCCCTCTAAAATAGAACTCTGAACTGGTAAACACATATACCAGTTCTCATAGACCTCCTTGTCAAAATCTGCTAACAGACACTTGCCAAAACCCCAATATATATATCTGTTGTACATGATGCCTTCCCCTGTACCAATCCCCTTCCCTCATAGCCTGCTCTGCTAAGTGCTTTCACACTCCAAAATATCACTCATAATTTGTCTCAAACCCCTTTTTTCATTATTATTATTAGGGTTTCCTTGAGCCCTAGATTCAATGGAGCAATGGAGTACCTTACAATCATAAGGGGAAGAACACAATGAGTAAAATAGAGAAAAAGAGAGTGGGTAGTTAACAGGGAAGGGTGCGGGCGGGCAATTGGCAACAAGGGATCAACAAGCAAGCAGGGGCAGGGAGACAGTGGCAAGCATATCACAGAGTCCCAGGTGAGGTGGGCAGTGGAGGGTTTGTGGATCTTGGAAGGAAGGTCTTGAGCTCTTTCCTGAACTGTAGAAGCAATGGGACAAGTCTGCTGTTGAAGGGGTGGAGGTTCCAGAGTCTTGGAGCATAGACAGAGAAAGCCTGTCTTCTGGCTCTTTCCTTCCTGCACCCTTGGAGTTCAAGTCTGCACTTTTCCTTACTTCTGGTGGATTACAGGCCTCCAGAGCTGCCGAGATTCTCAGTGAGGTAGCTAGAGGAACTCATGGTGATAGCCTTGTAAATGAGTATTTGAAGATGATATGGGCTTGAAGTGGGAGCCAGTGCATTTCAATGAGAGTCGGGTGATGTGGTCAGGTTTGCGGAGAGCTTTAGTGAGTTGTGCAGCAGCATGTAAGACACATCTAAGTGGTGCCATTGTAGTCACCAGAATGCCTTCCAAAGGTTCATTTTCACCATTCAGGTGGGAATGGACCAACTCTTAGACAGTGGATCTGAAGTTGCTGGGCTGAAGGGCTTGATTTTCTGTAGGACATAAAGTTGTTGCCAAGCCATTTGTTTCTTCCTTGCTATGCACTCTTTGAATGTGAGGTGTCTCTTAATATCAAACCCAAGGGACTTAGGACAGGTGGCTAGCTGGTGTGTGAAGACCTCAGGATTCATAGTAAAGAGCAAGGTCTGGATGTCAGGGAGTTCAGTGTTCCTGGTCAGCTGTATGAATTCAGTTTAGGAGGGATTGAGTTTTAGGTAAGCACTGGACATCCACGACTGGGTCAGGCCTTGAGCATGTGGATGTCTTCGATGGAGGATTTATTGATGTAGATCTGCATATTGAAGGATGAGGATGTTGTGTGGAACAAGGAGGGTTCTTAGTGATTCCATGTAAAGATTAAAGTTCCCGGATGACAGGGTGGATCCTTGTGGAGCTCCCATGTGTTAGGCAAAGTCTGCATGCAGTAACCTCTGGGGCCACTAAACACAACTATGACTACCGGTGTAAGCAAAACCAACCTTTGGTATAAGTCTGTACTACACCATTTTTGGTAGCGAGCTGAGCAGCCAGGCATATCTCAAGAGGGAATGTGAGCTGTAAGGGTGTTACACAGAGGTCTACAATCACAAGTATTCAGACACTTATGCTCAAGGTTTCTTGGTAAAGCACTTCTTAATTTATTACACAGTCAGTTAGAAAACATTCACTAAAAGGAGGCCATTAATATCACACAAAAATATACCACAGTACTTCACACCATCAGGTTCTGAGGCATTTAAACTACTTTGAAGGAGGAGCAAAATGGCATTCAAAGCATTTGAAGTAGGAGCAAAAAGGCATAAGGTAATAAAACAAATATTACCGTTACTCTTAAACAGTGAAAATAGTTTGAGTTCACCAGAGGAGTTGATTCAATGCAATAGGTAGCCCAAAGTCAATGGACTTGAGTCTTGTATAGGTAAAAACGGTTCTTGTAGTCAAATGGAAACGTCTTTGCCACGGTTCTCAGAAGTAGTTCATAGAAGAAATATTCATATGTCGGGTCACAAGCTGACTAGGCCTGCAAGTTGCCAAAGTTTCACGCACTTTCGCAGTGAGAGGTAAATTCTCTTGGTCAGGTTTTCCCAGTACCTTATATTGAAGAAAAAGATGCAGCTGAAGACTTCTGTTCCTGGCAGTTCCTGCAGATCTCGCTGTTCCTGAACATCAGTTGTGGGGACATGAGGGAGGATGTCGGGGGACTCCTGCACTGCACGGGGACTGGCCACAAAGCTGGCAAACTGGTAAATCTTTGATTCCGGTAGCTGTTGTCAAGCACACAAACTGGTGTCCTTCTCCCTGCCTATTCGGTTTCCTGCAGCACTCTGAGGAAAATACAACCAGCTCTGAGAATGGTGTCCAGGTGGCTTACGAGTTGATTGGTCCCACCAACTCAAAGGGAGAAGTCGTCCTTGAAGGTCTTCTCTGTCGCTCTGTCGTGATGAACCTGGCGATTCGGACCTGCAGCATGGCTTCACCGGGCAAACCAACGGTCCAGGAGTTGCAGCCCCCCTTCTTCTAGCTTGTCTTTGGTTCTTTTGTTCCAGTGGTCGACTCTGCCTTCCAAGCCAAGAGACTCGCATTTTAAACAGTTTTCTCCCATTCATTACAACCTAGCTGCCACTCACCCAGCAGGGTGGCAGTCCTTGCCGGACAGTCAGCCTACCAATCACACCAGAGTGCATTTGGGTCTCCTAGGAGACTAAGCACAGGGAGTTCTGGGCACCTCCCTCACTTCCTGCCCACCCCAGGCACTCGGGTGCCAGTCCTGAAGCCTGCCAAAGGTGTAGGAACAAAGGGACCAAACCTGGTTTGGCACGCAGAGACAATCTCTAGAAGGACCTTTCCAAAAAGAAATGGGGAAAAAAGAAGACTGGTACCTGTTTAAACAAAGGGGGCTCAGACGACATCTTGAAAAATATGGGTCCCACGATTTTTAGCTAGCGGTGTTCGCGGTCAGGAAAAATCATGGTAGTTTGTTGTAAAACCACTGCTACCAGCCATTTCGATAGTAAAGGGTAGCATTTGACTGCTACATGAGTTTCTATACATAGGGGATACTAGGTAACCCCTCCAGCACTCTATTCGAAGATAGCGTGTGCTGGGACTAGGAATTTAAAAAGACTAGTAAAGTCAATTTAACTTTACTTTCTCTGGGAAACAGTAGTTTATCCCAGAGGAGGTTTTTAAACCTTGGGAGAGCCTAAAAGGCTTCCCTGTGTCACTGCACTGAGGGTGCTGTGTGACACACATGAAAAGATGATGCCTATGAAGTTGTCTAAAACTCTGTAATCAAAGAACACAAATGTAAAACACACATCAAAATATATGAGAGAGTGGGAAAAAAGGCTCACACTCTCTCCAGGTAAAAAAATCAAGTCCTCAAAATCCAGCAAAGTTGCTGGGGGTCTCTAAGGTGAAGGGAATTAGCACATTTATGAGAATTCTCCCTAACACCATGCGATGGGTACAGTTAGTGATGAGGAGGAATCCATTTGAATGAAATGTTGGTGATTAGCAAGGTAAGATTTGAACTAGCTAAGGACAATCTTGCTGGTCCCCATGTCTTGATGTGTCAAATTCTGATGGGAGGTCAATGAGAACTAGAAGACAAGGGATGGCCATTATCGAGGATTTTAAGGGCATCATCAATCACCTTGATTGTAGCTGTTCCTGTGCTTTATCTGGGTCTGACGTCAGATTGATAGGACTGAAGAAGGGTGGCTGCAATGTTGTGGAGGAGTTATGTTGCTACTAGTTTCTCAAAGATCCTAATTAGAAAGGGAAGATGGATGATGGGGCTGTAGTTACTGAAGTCGTCAGGGTCCAGTGTTAGTTTCTTAAGAAGTGTGAGCATTTTTCTGGTCTCAAGGGTCGAGGGGAAGGTGCATTGAGTGAGGGAGTTGTGGATGATTGTCAGGTAAGGGAGAAGTGCTGCAGCATGTTTTGGTAGTATTTGGCCTTGATAGAGTTGATCAATCATCTGCATGCAACACCAAGTGTCTTTGAGCAGAGCGAGGTCGGATGGGCTACCTGATTTTTGCCACTTCCTTACTTGTTTTCTGATGGTTCATTTGCTGAAGTTGAGTTCTTGAGTGTAGCAGGATGAGGAAGGTTTAAGCTTGAGGGTGTACTGTTTTCGGGATCACTGGGGCACCTCTCTCACTCCAGCATGCCCTGTGATTTTTCACTGATGCCTCTGTGCTCCATATGTATGCTTGATGCGTCTTGCCTCTATTTGTGCCTTGTGTTCCATGACAGATTTATTTCTAAAATGCATGGTGAGATACAAGCAATACTGTGCAGGAGAGACACAAACACTATGCTTACTTATTTTATTTCTCTTTGTATGCTTACTTTCATTCTACCAAGCATTTAGGTTTCTTGTATGATGTATGATGTTTGAATTTGTCAGTGTTCTTATATGTGACACTGCCACTTCTTATGTGTGACAACTTGAGAGATATTTTTTTACTTCAACACAATAAATATATTTGGTCTGACATCTGTTTTTTCAAGGCAAGTATGATAAAAATAACTACTGCTCTGCAGGATTACAGAGATGAGTAGTGGTTGCTAAACTCTCTCTAAACCCTTCACAACTGCTAACCACAAGTCCTCCCGATCACAACGGCGATAAAAATGCACAAGCTGACATAAATACGTCTTCTACATCTTTTGGTAACGTGGGCCAAGGGCAGGCTATACTTTTCAGGAGGGAAACAAGCTAGAAAGAAGCATCCAAACAACAATAGGTCTTTGATACCACAATAAAGGGAACAACCATGCAAGGGTCTGTAGAAATTAGGAGGCTTTAATTAAAGCAAAGGGGTATACTTGGTCAAATTAAAACTGCGTATGTTAAATGAGCTTTTGGATTTCCTCAAGACTCAGAACACAATATACACCAACGGTTTAAAGGTTAGCTAAAGAAGAAGATGGCTATAGCTGGTCAAGAATGCTGTGTGACAGAATTAGCAACAAAAGCACCCAGTGGCCCCTATTGCCAATATAGGCTTGAACGTGAATCAAAACCGAAATATATTATGATGTTTCCTAGCCCTAAGACATTTCGTTTTTATTTACTGCTGAAATTTAACAACAGTGAGGCTCTAGAAACAAAAGGTGGGCAATTAGGTTTACCGAGACCCATGCGAATGTGCCGATTATGTGGCGATGAGGTAATTGAATCAATGGAACACCTGATGCTATACTGTGATAGTTTGTTGGAACTGCAATTTAAATATTTAAGTCGTATGATAATACCATGGATATTAATAATATTTCCAACATATGGCAATATTTTATGAATGGAGATGATTGTAATCTCATATATTATATGGCTTTATTTTATTTAAAAATTGTGGATATTTTTAAGTATTTTAAAATTTTGTAACACTGAATTTATATATGCCAATCACAGAGCACATTATAATGCATTTACAGCGGTCTTCATAAGACAATATAGGAACATTCGAATCATTTTATCATGCTATTATGTACTTGTTTGAAGGGTATGCAATAGGTGATGTATTAAATATGAGATGCCATCTTTATTAATAATGTAGAGTTTGTAATAGTAGACTATGTATTTGAAACAATTTTAGATGTGTGTTGTCATTGTTTTGTAATAATTGTTGTATATACACAGCTATTCGGCTACAAGAATATTAATAAAATCAAATCAAATTAAAGCAAAAATACAAACACAGGAATCAAAACACTAAAAGGCCATCCCTGTAAAGGAAGACATGGAATATGCAGACATTTGAATAAAAAGGGCGTTCCGTGCAAGAGTGTTCATATTTAAAGTACATTTATTTTCAAAAGGTAAAGAGTGGGTTCTTAAATTTCACTGGTCCCTTACAACCAGGCCAGAGGGACAGAACACATTTAGGTACCTGTCAATATTGTTCTTTGGGCTCAAAAAGCATTAGCCCTGGAGTCTGGGAACTCTCTGAGATGGCTGATTAGCATAAGGTAGGTGAGTGGTGTACTGGGTACCACATGCATTGGCAATTGACATGAAGAAGATATTTGAGTTGACATAGATCACAAGCCGCCTGAGGCGAACACCAAAGCCCAAAGCAGTTTCTTTGTCCTTGAATTGCCAACCAGCAATTCCTCCCAAATGGTCCTCGGGGATGGGTAGGGAGAAGGTCTTGCTCTCTCAATAAAGTCTTAGTCTTCACCTCTATCATGGAGGACTGTGCGCAGACTGTAACCCAACTTGGTTCCAGGTGAAAACTTCTTCTCCTGATGCCAAATGTTGATTCAATTAAAAGCGGCATCTCGTCAGTTATATAACCAATCTGTCACATCAGTTGTGTACATTCAAAGCCTTCTGTAATAGCCAAATCATGACTGCTGTTATCAGTGTCTTTGCCTGGTGATGTCTGCCCCAGATTGCTATGTATGTGAGACGTAGGGAGGGGACACAGGAAATGTGAGTGGCCTAGAAAAGTATAATAGGGTGGAAACCTTCTCTGGCTCTGTAGACATAAAGGTAAAATGTGTAGCGAATAATGAAATCTGTGAAATGGCCCTGGAATGGAATGGGGCTGCATTTACCATTACGCATCACCGAAGTACAGGTTTGGAGGTAAGGTGAAGTAAAACCTACTAGCAGAATGCTTGAGGTAATTCCTCTACTTTAAAGCCAAAAATCAGCAATGAATTATTGCCAGCACCATTACCACAGGCTGTGATTCTGTCAAAATTCCCATGGAGTCTTATGAATCCATAAATGCAGACTTACACCGCCATACCACAACATGTAATCCAGCGGTAATTCCACCAGACCAAGTGGTGTTAACAGTAAATATGTTTGGTGGTATTCTGAAGGAATTATCACTGGGATACTGCCAAACTTGTAATGAGGTTCTGTGAGTGGTCTAATGGGGAAAGCATTAACACATGCCTCTTGCGGACATATGGTTGGGCATATTTGGCACAAAACTTGATTTTCAAGCTGAAAGTTACCCAGAGTACATTACAGCAACATATATAGTGTACATGAAAATAAGGCTCAACATACTACCATGAGCTCATGTAACAAATAGATGGTTTAATACAGGCTCAGAGCATTGCCCATTCTGCCAAAATGTAAAAGAAGCTCTCCACCACTTTGTGTTCATCTGCCCTGAATACCTGTGGATACCGGATACGCAAATATAGCCTGAGAAACTGCTGTTGAATCATAATGATAATGACCTGGTTGCAGCTGAAAAATGATATAAAAACACAAATTATATTGATGTGGTTAATCCCGTTTCTGATTATATTAATATGGCATGGACGAACAGAAACATCAGAGTTAGAGAAAATACTTACAATTGATAATATTGCACCTAGCACTTTGCCCTTTGTGTCTAAGTATAGATGAGCTTTGAAAAAGGTCCAGCTACAGGGCTCAAACAATATGATAGTATGTCTATGCAGAAACTGAACCTGACCAACAACTACATTCTGGGCTTTTAAACTAAGATGCATTTGTGTATGGTATATTTATAAATTGTATTTCTGTTGCATGTATTTATACTTTGCTGATTGTATGGTGAATAGCCGAAATAAAGTACCATTGATCGAAGCAGAGTCGAAGGACAGGTTGAAGAGTTCAGCTAGGTGAGAGGCACTAAAGGGGCAATCTGCTTGACTATCTGAGGAGCAAAAGGGTCTGATGGGGCACAAGAGGGGACAGCCTTCTTCAGTAAAGATAGGACTTCTTCTGTATTTTCTTCACTAAAGTGGGAGAAAGAGGCAGGGGATGGTGGTAGAGAAGGCCAGAGTGTAGAATGTAGGAGGGGGAGTGTGAAGAAGGTCAGGAGAGAGTCTCAAATTTAAAAAAAATGTTTGCAGCAAAGTATTCAGCTAGATCATTAGATGTGAGAGTGGAGATAATATGCACAGGTTTAGGAGAGGGTACTGATTTGATGGTGCCCTAAAGCCAGCATGGATGGTTGGAGTGAGACAATTAGGTTGAAATAGAATGCTGTGTTTGCTGTGAAATGAGGACTTGAGAGAGTGCAGGGCAGAGAGTTAGAGTTGTAGGTCGTCACGTGAGTGGGTATGCCTCCATTTGCACAGCAGCCAATGCATGTTTGTGTGTACAGAGCGTTTGTATTTGATGGCCCATGGTTGAGGATGCTGAGACTTAGGGGGGGAAGGTAGCAGTGGGAATTGAGAGGAGAATGTGTCATATAGTATGGATTGGAAGCTGGAGATGGCAGATGTAAAAGGCATGAGGTGTAAAGGAGTAGAATGAGAACAGAAGGTCTGAGAGAAAGCGAGGAATGGAAGAAAGTTTAAATTTCCTTTTAGTAATAGGTGAGGCCAGTGGTAAGGAGAGGTCAGACGGTGGAAAGGAGATGTGGTGGAAACAATGGAGTGATCAGATAAGGATGGTGTGACAGTGGTATTAGTGGCTGAGAGAGAGGTTGAGATGAATAAAAGATCCAAGAGTTACCCCTGTGTGGGCAGGTAGGTTATGGATAGAGTGGAGAGCATGGTCACTAGGAAAAGACTGAAGTTCTGATTTCTGAAAAGCAGTTAGGGAGAGTAGGTTAAAGTCATCTAAGCGAGTTAGGCGATGTTTAGTGGAAAGAGAATCAAAGAGTTGCCCAAGTTCATCAAAGAATGGTCCAGTTGGGCCAGGAGCAATAGTAAAGATGGTGAATGCAAAAGAGGTAGGAGAAGAGGTGGCATTGGAAATTTGTGAGGCATTAAGGCAGGAAGAGAGTTGGTGTCCGATGTCTCTACTTCTGCCAGGCAGATGAGGAAAGTGAATGAAGTATATTTTGGAGTCTCGTAGGGCCTCAAACCTGGCAGTGGCAGATTGAAAAATCCAGGTTTCAGTGATAACAAGAGAGGTCTAGAGGAGGAAACCTGGCATGCTGTGAGAGGATCACAACCCAGACAGGCTGCCCATACAAACTATGACATGAGTCACTAGAAAGCAGGCTGACAATAAAAGCACATCAATTTATGTATACCAGTATAATTTTATGCTTTCATAGGCCAACAACAACTAGCTATGAATTTATATTTATTTTGTACCCATGAAAAATGACGCCAGGCTTATGGTGGTACAGTTATATATAATTGAAAATGACTTGTTTACTTTCAATGGGATTCCTGTTTTCATTCCAAAATGGCATATGCAGACATTGTAACCATTTTACTTCCATGCATGCCAGCTAGAATGCCTTTGGTGGGCATCTTCCTGATTTAGGCAGTAGTGTAGACTTCTACCCCTTTTTGTAGCACATTTGGCAACCAAAATTGTGTTTACACTTTTTAGTGAACACATTGGCTGTGACAGTTTTGAAAGTGCCCCCCCTCCCCCACCTCCTCCCCCCCCCGGGCTCCCAGTGCTGCTAAAGATTAATTTAGCTTTATGAGACTGTTTGTAATTCCACACCAGTTCGCCCAACCAATAATTCTGGATTAATTAGGTGAGCTATGTCAACAGACCGATGTATAACATGGAAGGGTTTCTTAGTGCAAAATAGGCGGGTAAAAGGACAGCTACACATGAAACTGCTAATCAGTTTCTACATGTGCCCATTTCCGGCTGTGCATATATTTATACAAGGTGGTGTTTGGATTAAGAGCTGCTGGCATGCCAATAACTGATGCTCTGCAGAAAGTATCCATGTCATGTCTTTCATATGGATGCTGGTAAATTCAATGATACAGCCAATGACTGGAAGGTCCATCTGGGCACAAATCTACCAACACCAGTTTTTAAATCACAGAGCACTGTCTGACAATGAAACGGTGTTTAAGATGTGTCTTTCATATACTAGAGCTTGTAAATGTTCACAGATTCACCCTAGCAGATGGAAATCCATCAATGAAAGTGTCTATTAAGAGCCTTAAAAAGATTGCATTGGTTATTCAAGGTCTTTTGATGTCTTTCTCTATTTCGTCCATGCAAGCCTTTGTTACGCAATAACAAACAATCCACAATTAAGTGTTTTATTTTATTGGAATAATGTGGTCACTTCCCAGACAGTCATGGTCAGATTGACATTATAAAATGGCTCTAGGTCAGAAGCCACGCCATGGGCCAGTCCAGGGTTTTTATCCCTCCAATAATAGCATTTTTGGAGTTGTAATCTTGTGTTACTTCAATTAAAGGAAATGGACTAAAGTAACAGCTTAAGTACAATGCCTGGAGCAGTGTGTTCCGGGTTACATGGAGACATTGGGTAACCTTAGCACAGATGCATTCACAACCACACATACTTGAATATATACATACACACATACAAATTCATATACAAGCAAATATATAGAGTGTGATGAATTATTATTTTTTGGGTTTCTCTCTTTCTCCTGATTTAGGGTCCCACCCTTTCTTCCTGCGCCCTCACATTGTGTGTGTCTTCATTCTTCTGCATCCGGGACACTGAAGTTCCTTTCTCTTCTCCTGTAATAGATATTCACTCGTTCTCTTAGTTCATGGCATCCAATAAGTTTAACATGATACAGTAGCTGCATTATTCTCTGCCCTCCACTTGATGTGGGCCTTATTCTTCATCATCCCTGTCTTTTCCTGGATCAAGGTATCTCTCTTTTTTTCGCTCAGTCTTTGACCAATTCTCTCTTTACCTCCTTTTTGGCCATAGAATCTCTCTTTCTTGTACTCTTTCACTTATTCCATAATCTGTGTTTTTAGTGCCCTCATTGGCCTTCATGTCTCCTGACCTCAGGTCTGCCAGTATAGCCACTCCTTTCCTCCAAACCTGTATCAAAGACATTCCTCTCCTCTGACTGTTTGTGTCAGTTCACCTTCACTCCTCTGAGGGACTCAATTGTTCCTTGTTAGTCCTGGTTTATTATTTCCAGTTCTTACACAATACTGCACCTTCACCCCTCTGAGCCTCTCTGCCTCCCCGCCTTCATCTGGACTCCGTCTCCAGCTTCTCAAAGACAATTTATATGTGGGTTTGTATTTTTTACTTGAATTATAGGGGTGTTGATTTCAACCAGAAACGACTTACAATAGCACATGTATAAATTATGGGGGCATTCATCAGAAGGGTGCATGTAAAATAGCACAAAGATGGAGACACGTGGTGAGCCAGGTCTTTAGGGTGTGTATAAAATGGGATAGGAGAAAAACAGGTGTTTTACAAAATAAACACCAAATTAGGATGGTAGGTTATGCAAACGACAGAGGAGTACTGGATAAATATACACAATTACATGTTTAAGTGGCACTAGAGGGAATGCTGGTGTCAGTAATGGAAGGAAATACATGGGGGTGCACTCTTTGGCCAGTAGGTGAGGTTTATGCTGAGCTATGAAGAGATTCACAAGTGAGCTGGCTTGGATTATGATTTTCAGTGGACAGGTAGAGCGAAGGATCAGCAGCAAGAAGTAACACAGAGGAAAGGACAAAGAGGTTAAGCATGGAAAGGAAGCAGAAGGAACAAGACGGCAAGTATGAAGGGATACAGTCACCCAAATACTGAGCAGCATTACCATTGATTGCTTTGTAGACTAGGCCTGGTGCTGGTAGGTAGAGGTCTGCTAAGCACCCTAACCTATCATCTATCATAATTCTCCTTGACGTGTCCTCTGCCTTTCACACTGTCAATCACTCAGATCTCCTTAATACAATCTTTCTTCATGGGATTTGTTATAAAGCCCTTGCCTGAATTGAATCCTCCTGTCACCTCCACAATTCTCTGTCTCCTGGAGCAACAACACCTTTCAACTCAATCCTCTATCTGTTGGTGTTACACAAGGCTCTGCCTTGGGTCCTCTTTTCTTTACACTCTACACTTCTGCTCTTAGGGCCCAAATCTCCTCCTTTTTATTTGTGTACCAACACTTTGCAGAAAACACTCAAATCTTCTTTTCTTGAAATCTCCTCTGATCTCTCTATCAACATTTCAAACTGTCTCCCTGCCATTAAATATTGGATGCCTTTGCACTCTCTGATGTAAAATTCAACCAAACAGAGGTGTTCTTCTTCCCTGCAAATACTCACTCCCATCTCTTCCCCAGCATATCCAGTTATTATTATTATTATTATTATTATTTAATTTCATCTAAAGCACAATACACCCAGATGCCTCAGTGTGCACACAAAAAAAAACAGAAGACAAACAAACATAAGCATTGGGAGGCAGATCAAAGAGAACAAGGTTAGTCCTTAGATGTATTTTTACTGCCTTCTTAAATTTGGTGAGGCATGGGTAGAGGGTGGGGGGTGGAGAGGAGGAAAGCCATCCAAGCAAGGCGAGCACCCATCCCCAGGATCAGGCCATCACCCTGGGCCCTCAACGACAACCAGTTGGTTAATGAGTACCGCCTCAACAGAGAGACCATCACTGAGCTGCTGGTCACAATCAGGAAGACATTGGGAGCCATATCAATATCCGTACAGCTGTGCCCCCACTGGTGAAGCTAGTGTCAGTCCTGCAGTTCCTGGGAACAGGCACCTTCCAGCACACTGTGGCCATGATGCACGGCATGACAAAGCCCACATTCTGTGCAGTCCTGGCCAGGTGCTTGATGCCCTCCTGCGCCATGTCAACCAACATATTGCACTGCCCACCACCCAGTCCTGCAGTCCCTGGGGTCTGGCACCTTCCAGCACACTGTGGCCATGATGCATGGTATGGCACAGCGCACATTCTGTGCAGTCCTGGCCTAGGTGCTGGAGGCCCTCCTGCACCATGTCAACCAACATATTGCACTGCCCACCACCCAGGTCAACGATATGAAGGCAAGATTCTATGCCACTGCACAACTACGTCATGTCATAGCAGCCATTGACTGCACCCATGTTGCGCTGGTGGTGCCCCAGGCCAATGAGGCTGTGTACAGGAACCGGAATCACTAGCACTCAATCAACATGCAGGTGACTTGCGGGCCTGACCTCATCATCACCCACTGCTGTGCATGCTACTCAGGTTCCACCCACGTCTCCATGGTCCTACGCAACAGCATACTTCCAGGATACATGGAAAGGCATAGAGGAAAACGGACCTGGATAGTGGATGAGTACAATCGCTGTCACATATGCACAGTGAAGCACCAGACCAAAAGAGGAGCGGGGGAGAAGCAACAGTGAAAAGAAGCATAGCATGACAAGTACACACTTGAAACACTTGTGTATAGGCGCGTTACAAATACCATATCATATCATATCATATCATATCATAAGTGGATGCACTGGCAGCACCTGGGCAGCAAATGCACCAATGAAAGGGGGCATCCAAGTCAGCATGCACACGTCGGACACCCCTGGACACATATGCTGATGTACACACAGCGCTGACATCACATCGACACATTATACTGCATGTACCACAATGCATCAGGAATGCAGCACAGCGCAGATCCACACAGCAGCACCCAACAGCATGTCCAGCTGTGCCACAGCCATGTGCCCATGTGCAGTCACCTGGGACATGCCAAAGAACACCCGCCACATTGCTACAGTTTGCATATACAGGCAACAGCATGCATGTCACCATTCAAACAGGCTGCACAGACACCACACATACACAGCATGGGTGGGATCTACACATGCATGCACACAACTACCAATGCATGACACGTTACGATAGCAGACCCAAGTATGAGACAACTGACTGATGTCTGTATGCCACCTCAAGCAGGTGACTCTGGATAGCTGCAGCTGGGTCTGCTGATGACCCCTCGGCGTGACCCACGTACACCGCACAAGGCCGCCTACAACCCTGCCCACAGCCATACACGTGTATGCATAAATCACACCTTTGGCTCCTCAAGGCATGATTTCATTGCCTCGATCCCACTGGTGGAGCCCTAATATATGCCCCTGACAAAGTTGGGAAAACTGTCCTGGTGTGTGCAATCCTTCCTAACATCTGCTTGAGGGGAATTGTGCCACTAGCCCCGACGCAGACAGGTCACACCCACAGGAAGACCCAGATGAACAGCATGAGGCAGGAGCCAGAGCAGACACTCATAGGGATGACGTGAGGTAAGGGAGACTTGCCCGTCAGGCACTAATAGATCATTCCTCCTAGCATAATACCTGCCTCAGTCCACTGCCAGTAATGTAAAAAACTGCACATGAACACAATCAGGATTGTCCACACATTATTGATTTTCAGCAAACTTTTATGTAAAATGTTTTACCTAATATCTCCCCTCCCCCTGCCCACCCCCAACACCCCAGCACTCAACTCCCCCTCCCCCACTCACCACCAATACCCCAGCACACAATCACCCCTCCCTCCAGCCACCAAAGTGTCCATGGCATGGCCACTCAGGCCAACGGTCATCAAGCCAATCACTGTAGCCATGCCCTCTTTCGCAGAATCCCAGCATCCGGCGATCTGGCATGCAGCTGGCATAGAGAATGGCATCTAGGGGCACTTTGCTGGTCTCCTTGGAAGGTGTAGTTGACCGGGAAGGGTCTGATCCTGTCCCCTGCAGCTGTTGTCGTTGAAGCTCATTGCTCCGAAGGATGTGCTCAGCAAGGGCTGAGATACCTTCCATTATCTCACACACCCTTTGACCAAACGCCGCCAGGGCAATGGTGCTTGCAGTAGTGACCCTCTGGGTCCTGGCATTGTCACGTGCCATCCTTCGTCTCACAACCTGAATCGATCTGCAAATTACCGGCATATGCTCAGAGCGGGTGTGGCTGATGGCCTTCATCTCCCTTTGCCTCTGTTCCATTTCCCAAAGCCTCTGCATTACAATGCCCAATGTGGCCGTAAACTGTGTTGGTGACGGGGTAAGTTGTCGGTCTGGTATGCAACAGGGGAGCCATGGGAGGGGTGGCTGTGTCTGTCTTGGGGGTGTGCATGTGTTGACGGCGTGTGATCAGTTCTAGGTGCTTTGGCCGCACTGTCCGGCAAGAAGTGAGTTCTCCCGTGTAGGGGAGGGTTGCTTGCAGAGAATTTAGGGTGGGGTTGCTGGCACTGCCACATGGTCAGAGTGACTGCTGCTGTCACTCTGTTCCTCCAATGTCACGTTAGCTGGTGGCATGTCCTCTGTGGCAGTGTCCACAACAGCAGAGGTGTCAATTGATTTAAATGGCGTGCTCCTGGTGGGCTGGCCTCAGGGTGTAGGCATGCTCCTGCTGCAATGGGATGTGGTGGGCTGTGTCTTCAGCCTATGAGTGGTGTGTCTGCACCTTTGTTGGGTGGTGGTGGTAGTGGCTGTGTTGCAGGACAGTGCACTACCAGACCGGCCACATGCATCTTCATCCTCTGATGCCTCTGGTGTTGCTTGTGTGCCTGTGGGGGACATAGGTGATGGTGTTAGGTCTCTTTTACCCACTTGTTTTGGCGTGCATCACATTTAATACATGGTGATGTGTGGGTTCCTATGCTATTGAGCTGATGGACAGGCCTGGTTTGGGGTGTTTTCAAGTGGATTGACAATGATGAAAACAGATGCAGAAAGAGTATGGGGCACATAGGGAGTTTTGCCAGTGTGGGGATGGCAAGATGTCATTGCTCGGCCAGCTGTTATTTGGCTTGCATGCTTCTGATCCCCATGCACCCACGTTTCCAATGTGGGGTACATGGCACTGGCAGGTCCCTATGGGGCACTGCTGTGCTTTCGCCATGGGTGTGTGGTGCATGGCACATGGATGCGTCCCTTGGCTGCCCTTGCCACTGCTCTGACTCACAGGGGTGGCCTTGATGCACTGGCACATGGGTGCTGCGGTAGGTGTCTAATGTGGCACTCACTCACTGCACTCTGTCACAATGCCCGGCTCATGGGTCTGTCCACTGGGGAATACTGTGCTAGGCTGTCATTGTTGCATGCACATCATTGGTGGGGGTCACTCACCTTCTGCCTCCTGGCTGCCGGGACCCGCCTCGGCACTTCCAATGCCCTTGATGGCCTCTATAGCCAACACCGAGCTGCACTTGTCCTCCCATGGTGTCAGTGCAAGGGGTGGCACTGTTCCTCCACCTGTGGCAATGCCCTCCTGCCTGTGCTTGGACAGCAGTCCCTGGAACCACACCCGCAGGTTATTCCACCTTCTTCTGCAGTCTTCGCTGTCCCGGGAGACGCGGCCAACTACACTGACCTTCTGGCTCACCATCTGCCAGATGGCTGTGCAGCGCTGGCTAGAGCTTTTAAGCTGCCTTGCACCATACAGCTCCTTATGGTGGGCCACAACCTCATCCACAAGCACCACCAGCTCCCCCTCAGTACAGTAAGGCTTTATGAGATGAACTTGTGCATCCTTGCCCTTGTCCCTCTCCTGAGACATTGTGAATGTTTTGCTGGTGTGGATGGCTGCAGGAAGTGTAGATTTTAAATGCATTGTGTTTTCAAAAATGCCCACCGTGATGCTTCCCGTTCCGGCAGTGACACAATTCCAGCCGGCGCGATTAGCCCTGCCTCCCTGATGGTATCACTATTAGTGCCAGATTTCCAAAATTATTTAGGCGCAATTACCACCGGGCGCTAATAGTGTTATCCTCAAAGTCGTTGGCGCGTGCATGCCAGGTTGTGATGCAGCACAGATACCGTTGCACAAGCCGACAGTAACGCTGTTTGTGCCTGGCATAATAGCTCTGAGTTACAGCCCAACTCGTGATGAGGCTCCAAGCGTCTTCACTTCAGAACTGACTTGAATAGATCAGTTAGCAATTCTCAGATGGCTGTATTTTACGTCCATCTGTTTCAGCTATTTGACTGAGCCTACAAACATCAGCTCAGTTTTATTATTATTAAGTGCAAGAGAATTAGCGATCATCCAACTTCATCATAAACTCTGTTGACATTCCCAACTGACACTCTCCCCTACTCTTCTTCATCTCGAAAACACTGTGTCATCTATGACACTATGCCTGTGCTTCCTCTCATTTCTGCTATTTCTCTCTTCTTTCTCCTCTCCACCTCCATGGAATTCTCTTCCCCCGGACATCCGAGAAACAGTCCACACCATTTTGTTCAAAACCAAGCTAAAAGCCTGCATCCTCACCTCTGATTTACTTACCCAGTTTACCTACCTCTCATCTCCCTTCTAGCTAAAATGTGCCCCTCCCTTGTACCCTACATCTGTCCCTCACTTTCTGCTGCTCCACTTTAGCACTTCATACATTATGATCACATCCCCAAAGAGCTGGCCGTACCTCCTAGCGGCAAGTAAACATGTCTAATTGTGGTTGCCTTTAATCTATGTATTTTCACCCATGTACTGTACCTGTGACTGTTCCATTTACTTCCCCCGCAACCTGGTCAGAATGTCACTGAAACCCCCCCCCCCCCCCATTGTAAGAAGCTCACTGCTTTTCATCAAAGCCGGGTTCTTATCTAGTGTAGGTTCTTTTGGGATCAAAACACCATTGTTTCTCCCTGTACATATAAATAAATAAATCAATTTATAAATACATAGATACATAAATACATACATACATACATAAATAAATAAATAAATATGTGCAGGTATTAGAGAAAGTGGGTATCAAAGTCTATTGTCTAGAGGGGGTAATAGTAGATAGGAAAGCCAATGATGAGGGACAAGCAGAAGTCGATTTTGCTCGGCACAAAGGGAGAGATTAGAGTTGTGTAGAGTGGTGAGCAAGAAATTACATATTTTTCCAAATGTTGAGTAGGTTAACATGAGTAGCAGATAAGAGTGGTCGGGATACATTTTTGAAGTCAGAAGTCACTATCAAAGAGGACCCAAAGTTCGAAAGCCTTGGCAAAGGGAACAAGAAGATCAGGCAGATGGGAGAGTGGGGAGAAGGGATGGTAGAGTAAGCCAGGAGATAGACGACATAGATTTTCAGAGAGCTCCACACAAGACAACAGAGAACCATCCACTGACAATCACAGTGACACAGTCAATAATCTATTCTGAGATGGCTAGAGTGAAAGAGAGAAAGGAGTAAAAAAGGAGATTTTCATCAGCAAAGATGCAATAGTAAAAGTTAAGGGGCAAGGTAAATCTACCTATCGGGTGAAAGGTAGGGTTCCAAATATTGATTTTGGAGTACAACAACAGGAATGGGGTTGGGTTCAGATGTTTACAAGTTCTATGATATTTTAAAAGAGCAACCTTCCAGGTGAGAGCCAATCCTTGCTAGAGTAGATTTGAAAAACCTATAGTCCTGGAGAGTGAAGAGGAGAGAAGAGTTTTGCCAGACAGATCAAAAAGGATGCATATAGAAGAGAGTTTGGAGTGGGGATCAATAGAAATAAAGTTGGAGACAGTCTTGTCAGTATGTTTAGTATGCAAGTCAGTTTGAAGTGGATCTCCAAAAGCCATTGGGGCACATTCTGAATGTGCTGGTCCTGAATTAAAGTAATTATGTTTACCGGTACGTTTCCAGACCAGGAAACTACAAATTTGCCTGTGGGGTGTCCTGATTTGCCTCCAGCCAAGTGCTGGAGGTAAGTCAGGCACCCCACTGGCAAAAAACAGCCGGTATTACCACCACAGGTATACCAGCGCCAGTAATACTGGCAATCCCCCGATGGAGTCCTACAGGACTCCATGGAATGGGGATTGACCTACCCTTTCTTGGACGTATAATCTGCCAGTAATTCCAGCAGACCCGGTGCTGGTAACTGTATTACCGTCTTTAGTTATCCCTCCGGATTTGCGGGGCAGGATACCACCAGACTTAAAATGATGTTCATTATCTTCAAGGTACTCAGGGGTCTCTCACGAGTTGTGCGGAGGGGTAAAAATGTGGCGGTATCGCTATTACTGCTGCATTATCGGTCTGCTCAATCCCGAGTTTGGGCGGAAACTTGGAGGTTTCCAACCCTCCACTTTACGCCCGTTTTTCCCATAGAGTCCTATGGACTCATAAAAAAAATGCGGACTTACAGCCATACCACAACTCAGGATCTGGCGCTATGGCTCTTTGTATTGGTAGTATTCCGGCACATTTACCACTGGGATACCGCCAAGACCATGATGAGGACCTTAGTGATTTGTATGAAGGCCTCCTGGTAAAAATGTATTGAAAAATGGATATGAGATAAACTGGGTCGTAGGGTCAATCAAGTTTCCTTCAAAGTGGGTTGGCTAGTTGGAGATTTGAAGGAGACAGGGAATAGTCCAACAGAGACAGAAAGAGATGGGTTAAAGAATTTAGACCAGTATAGGCATGTAATTGTGACTAAGTGTTTGACGATTAATGAACAACTGGCTTAATAAGAGCACAGGATGGGTTGGCACTGAGAAGAATGGGTGCTTACTCAGTAGTCGAGATAGAGATTTATAGTCAAAACTAAAATGGGTAAGGGAAGATTCAGAGGACAGATGGAGTATTGGGCTTGCAGAGAGAGGAAGGCTTTGAGAATGTAATTACATTTAGAGATTATAGAGAAATAGCAGTGAGAACAGTCATTATTAGAGATGGAGGAGTCAGTGGGTATTGTCTTGAGAGGGTAGATGAACATTTGTGAGGATGATTGCGAAAGGAGGAGATTAGGTTTGTGAAGTAGTGGGATTTTGCAGAGTCAAGTGCAGAGGGGATAGCTGCAATGTAGGTTATGAGTAGGATGAACATATGGCATTTGCATCAGCGTCACAGGACACAGTGCACGTCTGTTTTGAGGGTCTGGATGTCAGAAATGATGTAGGGCTGTGGACATAGGCTAGAAGCATTGAATGTAAATGCAGGGTATTTTAGGTTAGACGGAGTTGTACGTTCACAATGAAGGTCAGAAAAAGCACAGTCAATGCAGGAGGCATCAAATGGGGAGAGAGTTGAGAGACAGGTATTTACACTGTTCTATATTTATAACTGTTCTATGCACAATAGTAAATCTAAGTTGTAACCTACATCTATGAATGCACGTATCCACATGAACAGCCTTGTGCATGATCTCCTCCAGGAGCCTTGCACACTGTTTAAAAGTACCACTACGTTCTTTAAGCTACCTCCGATCTATGCGTTCGCACAAATCTCACCTCACCAACACTATGCCCAACGTTCCATAAGCTATTCGTCATTACACATATTGAATTGCAATATTATTGTGTCCCGATTCACTATGTTATTGCACTCCAAATTGCCATATTATTACGCCTTGAACTGACCCATTGCTATGGTATTGTGCTTTGAACTGCCTTATTACTCCTGTGCCCCGACCTGCCATATTATTGCGCCTTGAACTGACCCATTGCCATGGTATTGTGCTTTGAACTGCCTTATTACTCCTGTGCCCCAAACTGCCATAATATTGCGCCTTGAACTGACCCATTGCCATGGTATTGTGCTTTGAACTGCCTTATTACTCCTGTGCCCCGAACTGCCATAATATTGCGCCTTGAACTGACCCGTTGCCATGGTATTGTGCTTTGAACTGCCTTATTACTCCTGTGCCCCGAACTGCCATAATATTGCGCCTTGAACTGACCCATTGCCATGGTATTGTGCTTGAACTGCCTTATTATTCCTGTGCCCGAACTGCCATAATATTGCACTTGAATACTTGAATCTGACCCATCACTGCGCCTCTGAATTCCACCTACCTGCATTTTGACATATATACTGTCATCCTCCCCCCACTTGAGACGCCTAAAATGCTAACTGTATTATTAACCTTCTTTGTCATGGCCATGCTCGCATCCCCTGATATTTTCAGTCAGAATACCCACTCAGGATCCTCCCCCTTTGTGATAGTAACTATTCCTCCTAATGAATCCAATATAGCCAGCTATCATTCTGACCCTTCCTGCTTAAGGCACTACTGCAGGTCAGGACTTAAAACCTTTGCCTCCCAGCCTTGTCCCACAACTGAAACAAACAACAAACTTCGTGCTAGACTCACTAAATTATATGAGCCGTAACGAAGACTCCTCTCTGACTCCAAACATGCAACCAAAGGCTACTATACTAGAGAACCTATTGCCCTAAACCACCCACCCGTCCCTCCTGCCATCAAAAATCCTACCATTCCCAGAACTGAGTCCAAACCAATCTCTCATACATATATCACAGTGAAAACGGAGGCACATTCCTACAAAGGAGCTCTCCTTAACACAAGATCACTAGTCGCACATGCCCTTGATATTGCAGACCTAATCACTGAAGCAAAATTAGACTTCATTGCTCTAACTGAAACATGGTTACACAATGCAGCAGGCCCGTCACTAATGCTGGCCATATCAGATGGCTATACCATATCCAGGCAGGACCGGGTGGGCAACCGCGGCGGTGATATCGCCATCATATCCAAAGAAAGCTTAGCTCTTAGGTTAGCCCCTTCCCAAACCCTGCAATCGTGTGAATCCCTCACCACCAAACTCCCCATAAACAACACCCAATCTCTCACCATCCACCTAGTCTACAGACCACCTGGCCCGCTTGGGTCCTTCGAGGAGGATCTGCACAACTTATTAACCAACAATGTCAAAACTACTTCACAATTGCTGCTATTAGGTGATTTCAAACTAGGACTTAACGATCCTGCAGACACGCATACAACTACCATAGCCAGCACTATCTCATCACTCAGACTCTCACAAAAAGTCAACTCGCCCACCCACCTGAAGGGAAGAACCTTAGATTGGGTCGCCGATGGTAACTGCTCAGCGGTCATCTCTTCCATCACTCCACTACCTTGGACCGATCACTCCCTGGTCTCATTTCATCTACTGACCTCTAGACCACCTATTATAACTGTGCCACTGGCACCACCCTGCCTAACAAGAAATAGGAAAAACATGACAGTAGAAAAAATTATCCCAGCCATCCTTCCAACGCTTAACGCATTGCCAGACAATCTAGATCCTAACACATTAGTTCACAAATACAACAAAATCATGTTAAATACTATGGACAAAATTGCCCCACTTAAACTTCGTAATAGCAAGCCCAAAACCATCTAAATAAATGGTTCACACCCAAACTCAAAGCCCTCCGCTTAAAGAAGAGAAAATGTGAATCCACCTGGAAACTATGCCCATCTAGCGAAAAGAAAGCCATTCTAACCACTATCTCACGTCAGTACACAGCTGAAATCTGTCTAACAGCATTGCCAATTCCAACTCAAGTATGAAGGAGTTCTTCTCCATATTGAAGGAACTTGAGTCACCCATCGCCATACCAGACACCTGCACCAAGGATCAGACCTGGTGCACAGACATCCAACAGGCACTAGCAAACAAAATAAATACCCTACAAAATAAAATTCAACAAAAAAAGACTTCTTAAACCTTACCAACCCACCTACACATCCGCCCAACGCTATACCTAGTACACACACTAACTCATTCTCCTTTACTAAAACTACCACCCTGGAGGTTGAGAAAATCATACTCTCACTTAAACCCTCGAACTGCAAAGGCGACATCTGCCCTGCACATATAATCAAGGATGCAGCCAGAGACCTATCGCCCTTCATCTAAAAAACTCATAAATGCATCTTTTTCCTCAGGCAACATCCCCTCCAACTTAAAACAATCCTGGGTGCTCCCACTCCTTAAGAAGCAGACACTTGATCCTCTTATCCCCACCAATTATCGCCCCATCACCACGGTACCCTTTCTACTGAAAATCTTGGACAAAGTGGCCTACGTCCAGATCCAAAAATACCTAGAACTACACAAACTACTAGGCTCCAGACAATCAGGTTTTCGCCCATTACATGGCACGGAAACAGCCCTCATTGACCTGAAAACCCAAAAAGATGATCTGAGGGACAAGGGAAAGACGGCACTCCTCCTCTTACTTGACCTCTCTGCGGCATTTGACCTTGTCGATCACAAGGTCCTCTGCAGACACCTGGACTCAGCTGCTCATTTCTCCTCTGAAGCCATCAGATGGATTGAATCCTTCTTGAGCGAGAGAACGATGAGAGTCTTCTCCCCCTCAGCCGCAGCAGACCCCTCTCCTATCACCTGTGGAGTCCCCCAGGGCTCTTGCGTTTCCCCCACCTTATACAACATTTTCACCAAACCTCTGTTCGACGATCTGGACCATCTGGGTATCACCTACGCCAACTATGCAGATGATACTCAGATTCTCCTCTCACTATCAGGGGATCACAGTAAGGACAGAGAGTTGGTGAACAGGGTGTATCTCATCATTCAGGCATGGATGGCATCTCATGGCCTATGCCTGAATGATGACAAGACAGAACTCATCATCCTGGGCACTCACGCCAATATTAACAAATTAGGCCTTGAAGACGCCGAGTTCAACATAGACGGTAACATTATCAAAGTATCAAGGGAGGTAAAAACTCTTGGCTTTCACCTGGATGCCACTATGCCATTCACTAAACAGGTCAATTCACTAGCATCCACCACTGCGTATACCTGTAAATTAATAAGAGCAGGCAGACCATTCCTATCCAATGATAGCTGCATGATCCTGGCGAGAGCCCTCATACTCTCCAGACTTGATTATTGTAATGCCCTATATAGTGGTGCTACCAAATCTATTACCCAAAGGCTACAAATCCTACAAAATAATGCCCTGAGAGCTGCCCTCGGCATAAATAAAAGAGAGCACATCTCCACTACTAGACGCCAACATAATTGGCTCTCCACTGACACAAAATCAAATTGAAGATGGCCTCCCTAACCCATAAAGCCCTCAACAATGCTGCCCCCGTTACCTGATGGATAAATTAAAGAGAAAGTCATCCATTAGACAAACTAGAACTATGAACTCCAACTGTCTGATAATTCCTAGATTTAAACTCTCCACCGTTGGAGGTAACAGCTTCCCGGTGAAAGCTGCCACACTCTGGAACTCCTTGCCACATAACTTGAGAGCAGATCAACCCTATTTACACTTTAGAAGGAACCTCATCCATCATTTGAATTCCAACAACCCCCGTACATAACTGCATATTTTACACCGCTGTATAGATATTGATATTTTTCATGGCTGAGGATTTTGTATATTTTACATGTCTGTACATTTTTTCTTTTTTTCTTTTTTTATTTTTTTTAATTGTATATATCTATTACTTGTCACAACTGTATATCTCTGTAACATTGTAAGCCTTGCATATTCGTTCTGTTTGGCCCTGCTGCCCCTGGGTATGGAGCGCCCTATAAATAAATAAACAAACAACAAACATCATCAAAGGAAAGGGACATGGTAGTCCTGCTCGAATTTCCTCTTGCTCATTGAAGTAAGGAAAGGAGGAGTAGAGGATGGATGGACTGAAATGCTGAAATAAAGTGTATAGTTATCAAAGGTCAATGGACATTTAAAATAGAGGAATGTATTATAATAAACAATTGTCAATGTGTTGGTTTACATTGAAAAATGTTTATATAAAAGGTGTCCTCCAAAATGAACCAATTGAAGTTACATTTCATAATTCATCTTATGTTGCACAATCTATTCCTGGTTTAACTGTTGCAATCAATGTAATGTGAAAGTGGTGCAGTAGACAGCACAGGGCTCTAATTCTTCCTGTTTACGTACTTTCCCCTTGTTATCCTGTTCATGAATCAGCAACTTAATTTCCCTCATCCAGTCTGGGTTTTCCAGCTGTGAGAGAAGTGCATTTTGGGACATTCAGCCCCTTTCAGTTTAGTTTGTCTGCAAGTCTATTGTTCACCATCCTCCTTCCTAGCTTAAGTCATATGAGAGGGACATCTACACAGTTTAAAGGAATAGTGTGCTCAAAAATATTATTGTCCCAAAAGATGGGCAATAATCCAAATCAAGCATTAAACATAATTTTAATGGTAGTTCCTATGTTAACCTTTTTGCAAACGAGGCTCAAAGCGTTTACATGGGAGCATCCATTTTGCCATTTCAGGAAGTCTGCTCAGCTCATGTTAAGGTCTGCCCAGGTGGCACTAAACAAGCAGCAAAAGCCCCCTAATGGGAGCTTTTGCTTACTGCAGCCAGAGCAGAGCTGCATGAGCTGAAGAGGCTGCCTTCACTTTCATTTTACGTTTTCGGTGCTCCCCAAGCCAAGGGAAGCACAGAAAACGTAAAATGAAAGGCAACAAGCAAAGGCGCAGCAATCACGGGTCGGGGGAACCCAGAAGACTCAAAGTAAAAGCCGCCGCAGTCAGAAATACAACATTGTTGTATTTAAATAAGTTGTGGTTTTCTTGCTTCGTTTCTCGGGCTCCGGGAAATGTAGAAAGAAAACCGCAGCATTATTAAATACAACAAGGTTGTATTTAGGTTTGCTGTGGCTTCAGCTTTGAGTCTCCTGGGTTCCCCCAACCCCAAATGCTAACATGTGTCTATTGACAAAGGAGTACTTTTTACATGGTATGGTCCATTTATTGTTTTAGAAAATCTTTCTCTCCACTTAGAGATTGGTGCTATCAACTTATCGTAAACAGGCAGTGATGGTGGCATTTTAAATCTCACCTTTGGTTTTAACTGCTGCATTGTAACGCCATCAGATATTATTTTGTGTACATTCCTTGTTTTGTACTGTTTGAAGTACTATTAGGCTATGGGCAGGTGTCACCTCAGTGATATCAATTTACACTCCCAAGTTAAGGCATTGACATGTACATAGGCTGCAGTACAGCATAATGAACGCTGATGACCTGACATGCTCAATCGGACAGTGGGGCCAAGAAAGTCTGTCTATCAGGGGAATCTGAAGGCAGGCAGGCTGGACTGGGGAACATCTCCTGCATCCAGCCTCACTCAGGCTCCAACCAAAGGGAGCCAAGGGGCTCCAAAAACCAATCTCCCACCAACAGTAATTGGACATTGGTGTGTTGTTCCTACTGCCACATCAGAGAGTGGAACACATAGGAAGTTTTGCATGATGTAAATTGCCAGAAATGTAGTGGTCCTTGTGGGAAGAGGGTGAAAATTGGTTTTGAAACAGGCCCACAGTTCCTTCCTTTTTACAGGGTCCAACAAGCCAGTGCTAAGTAACAGGGCAGGCATCAGCAAGGTGGGGAGTCATAATCAGAGCTTATGGACTGGTAATGAAAAAAGAGTAACATGTTGAGAGTCTCGGATTATCTCTAGGATGTACGTTGGGATTCAGAGGGTGTGTTGAGTACAGTAAAGAGGCAACGTAGCAACAAAGAAAAGGGGCAAGACATGCATGTTGGCTTATCCTGCAATAACGTTTGTGTTATTAGATATTTCTTATTTCTTATGCCCCCAGTCTTAGGACAAGCAGGCTGTTACTACTTGAATCTTTTTACATATTTTAAATAGTTGTAATACCTCAGGTACCTTATGCATTTTTATTAGCTTTTATAGTTATAAACAGACCGTCTATCAGTCTGTTGTTACTTGTCATTTGTTAACTATGTGCATCAACTTCAACTAGGAAGACTAGTAATTGTATCCCTCTCCAACCTCTGATGCAATTCATTGGGTTTGTCCTCTATCGCAACTTGCACTAATAGCGGTAGCAGGTGGTACTTTAATCGAAGATGTCCGAAAGGAAGACTGACATGGACATTTCACGAGGGAAAGGGCAGAAAAAGTTGTTTAAAATGTCCAAATAATTAATGAATGTACTGTGAAATAAAAGTTCTGCTGTGTGACATAGAGGTAAATACTGAAGGTGGCAAAAAGAAGGGGGTGACATCAAATGTTGTTGTGAATGAAGGTGCTGGGGATTTTTGGAGATAGGAAGTGATGTCCCTTGTACCAATACCCTCCCGTTGATCAGTAGACTCCCACTTGAGAAAACTGGGAGCCTGGAAAAGGACATGAGTTTGAAGTGGACAAGAAAATTGGGCTTGAGGGGGAACAATTATCTCTTACCAATAAGAAAAACGATTTTGGATGTTGCAGCACCCCCTGCACATTTGATACTTAGAGGAATCACAACTATCACAGTCTATAGTCCCAGGGAAGAAATTTGATATCTATCGGGATGCCTCCCAGATCAGGAACAGGGATGATGTGGTGGCAATTTCAGTTTCAACCTTGCATAGGTTTTCCGGTCTCATACTAGACACAGCCACTCGGGAGGGCCTCAAGGGACTACAAACAAGGCATGCCCAAAAGCGGGGCACCACCCAAAACACCGCAGATGATGATTGGCAAGAATCGAGGGGTGTCCAAAAAGAGGGAGTGGGTGGTTAACAGTGCAGAGAAGTGCCGGCCTACTACATCCGCCAACGACTACAACATGGTAGCCGATATAGCTAACATTAAAGAGTCTGTGAGTGAAATTTTGGGGGAGCTTAAAAATAAATTAAGCAGCCAGTGTGTAAACCCAGCTAGTGATATCATCCAAATGAGCCTGAATAATTATCCAAGCATCCCTACTCCAACAGAGCCAATGAAGCCGTTAAGAGAGGACCACTGGAGCAATATAAAGGAGTGCCTGGATATAAATTGCAGTAAGAACCTAAAAACAGGTTTAGGTCATTTAGAAAAATGTCCTACTTGTGTGGGAACTGTTTTTGAGGTTGAAGGCTTAAAAATACCCTTGTACCCGAAAGAGTCTCCCTGGCAGAATAAATGAATTATCCCTGCCCATGCAAACCACATGCAAAAAAAATGCAGAGAACACAACCACTGTTGGTGGCCCGAGTAGGGACTTGATATTGTACCCGCCAGGGAAGGAGGCTGTAAATGGGCCAGTAAACCATTTTCACTGGGGAGGGCCTCAATGGACTAGAAAGAAGAGAAGCCCAAAAGCGGTGTCTAATAAACCCACAAAACACCACAGATGATGATTGTCAAGAAACGAGGGGTGTCCAAAAAGAGAGAATGGGTGGTTAGCAGTGAAGAGAAGTGCCGGCCTACCCCATCCGCCAAGGACTACAACATGGCACAAATGGTGGCCGAGAGCTAACATTAAGGAGTCTGTGAGTGACATTTTGGGGAAGCTTAAAAATAAATTTAGAGGGCAGTGTGTAAACTCACCTGGTTACACTAGCCAAATGAGCCTGAATAAGTGTCCAAGAATCCGTACTCCAGCAGAGCCAATCAAGCCCTCATGAGAGGATCACTGAAGTAATCTAAATTAGTGCCTGGATATACATTGCAGTAAGAACCTAAAAACAGGTTTAGGTCATTTTGAAAAGTGTCCTACTTGGGTGGGACCTATTTTTGAGGTTGAAGGCTTAAAAAGACCCTTGTACCCAAAATAGTCTCCCTGGCAGAAGAAATGAAATATCCCTGTCCGTGCAAACCACATGCAAGAAAATGCAGATCAGCACAACAATTGTTGGTGGTCCGAGTAGGGACTTGAGACTGTACCCGCCAGGGAAGGAGGCTCTAAATGGGTCAGTAAACCATCTTGTATTATGAATAATGTACCAAAATTAGCAAGGGGGCATATGGGAGCAAAGAGGCGCTCACTAGCAAAATTACTCACTTGATACGACACAAGAGAGGCTTGTCTCTATGATCCAGGAGGACATTGTGCACTGTAAAAGGTTGCCCTTTGGGAAGATTGGTTGGCACAGGGGTTGTTGGCAATTGAATTTAGATCACACCCCTCACAAGGATTTAACATCACACTCAGAGCCACTTTGCCTGTGGTTTAGCTTGTTCCATTACATCTACCACTGAATAACCGAATCACGGGGCTCCTAACTAAGCAGTGCCCAAGGCTACATGAAGGCTTATGGGCTGGGGATAACATTGGTCGCATAACCGTTGCAGACAAAGGCTTGGAGGACCTAGATTGATGACGCGATATTTGGTGCTCCAGTCCCTAATCCGAGCACCAACATTAAGTTGATATCTTGGAAAATTGCAGGGGTTGCCAAACATCTCATTGATGGAGAGTGGGTAACATTGATAGAGAACTTTGATATCATTGTCCTCCAAGAAACGTGGGCCTTGGAAGAGATAGCCATCGAAGGATATTTGTCATTTGTTATCAAACCCAAGAAGGGCACAACGGGGAGGCGCTTTGGGGTCCTTGTCAACTGGTTGAAGGCTGCTCCAAACTGGGTGGTTAGACAAGTTAGTATGGGCTCGCCCGACCTTCAGCAGCTTTCAATTAATGTGCCTGGCAACTGGCATATGTTATTGTATAATATCTACATTAGGCCCAACTACAAAATGTACCCCATCGTTGTTGAAAAACCCGAAGAGAGTATATGCAAATGGTAACTGGGTGGCATGAATCATCATGGGATAGTTGCCATGGGAGATTTTAATATTCAGTTGGAGCCACTTAAAGAGCTTAAGTGCCTATGGGCAGATCTGAATGAGGCCTGGGGCATTCCCCAAATATATGCTAGACCACCTGGCACTGCAGTGTATACTGTTTGAATTGTATGCAATCTTGAACTGAGGGCATGTAACAGCTGTTTTTCTACCTATCAGCCCGCTAATGACACCGACCATGGCCCAAATGGGAGTTCAATAATTGATCACACCCTGTTTCTAGCACGAGATTGGCAAAAAGTGGCAGGGTTCCAAGGGATTGAACGCCTCAAAAGCGATCATAGGCCAATAATGCTTATTCATAACAGTTATAGCAAAATCAAAATTATGAGTCCAACCTCGTCCACTGACTTCATGGACAGGGGCCATGACATCACTCAGTACAATGGGCATGACTGACCCAGAAAAAACAAATTAGTACCATATATAGCTCAATCATGAGGTACACCGAACAGTTATGCTCATGGGACAGTGCTGACATAGAGGTTTTGCTGGAATTTGGGAGATTGATGGAACTTATTCAGACCTTTGTTACCACCTCTAAATCTCAAATATCCAGGGGTGCAAAGGAAGTAGAACCTTGATATGGATTGCAGTAACGCTAAAAGCAGATTGTGTCCCTACCTCAGAAACACTGAATACCTTGATAGGGGGAGTCTTCCTGGGTTAAGGGAGGCATTTAAACAGCTGCTGAGAGACAAGAAACAGGCAAAGATGATTGACAAATGGGCCTTAATGTTAGAGTTTGCAAAAAAAGGTGATTCCGCCAAATATTTGTTATCTGTTACTGAAAGAGATTAAGAGATTAAGATTAACAATTAAGTGTTTTATTTTATTGGAATAATGTGGTCACTTCCCAGACAGTCATGGTCAGATTGACATTATAAAATGGCTCTAGGTCAGAAGCCATGCCATAGGCCAGTCCAGGGTTTTTATCCCTCCAATAATAGCATTTTAAGTGTTGTAATCGTGTGTTACTTGAATTAAAGGAAATGGACTAAAGTAAAGCTTAAGTACAAGGCCTGGAGCAGTATGTTCCGAGTTACATCGAGACATTGGGTAACCTTAGCACAGATGCATTCACAACCACACATACTTGAATATATACATACACACATACAAATGCATATACAAGCAAATATATAGAGTGTGATGAATTATTATTTTTTGGGTTTTCTCTCTTTCTCCTGATTTAGGGTCCCACCCTTTCTTCCTGCGCCCTCACATTGTGTGTGTCTTCATTCTTCTGCATCCGGGACACTGAAGTTCCTTTCTCTACTCCTGTAATAGATATTCACTCTTTCTCTTAGTTCATGGCATCCAATAAGTTTAACCTGATACAGTAGCTGCATTATTCTCTGCCCTCCACTTGATGTGGGCCTTATTCTTCATCATCCCTGTCTTTTCCTGGATCAAGGTATCTCTCTTTTTTTCGCTCAGTCTTTGACCAGTTCTCTCTTTACCTCCTTTTTGGCCATAGAATCTCTCTTTCTTGTACTCTTTCACTTATTCCATAATCTGTTTTTTTAGTGCCCTCGTTGGCCTTCATGTCTCCTGACCTGAGGTCCGCCAGTATAGCCACTCCTTTCCTCCAAACCTGTAACAAAGACATTCCTCTCCTCTGACTGTTTGTGTCAGTTCACCTTCACTCCTCTGAGGGACTCCATTTCTCCTTGTGAGTCCTGGTTTATCATCTCCAGGTCTTACACAATACTGCACCTTCACCCCTCTGAGCCTCTCTGCCTCCCCGCCTTCATCCTGGACTCCGTCTCCAGGTTCTCAAAGAAAATTCATATGTGGGTTTGTATTTTTTACTTGAATTATAGGGGTGTTGATTTCAACCAGAAACGACTTACAATAGCACATGTATAAATTATGGGGGCATTCATCAGAAGGGTGCATGTAAAATAGTACAAAGATGGAAACACGTGGTGAGCCAGGTCTTTAGGGTGTGTATAAAATGGGATAGGAGAAAAAACAGGTGTTTTACAAAATAAACACCAAAGTAGGATGGCAGGTTATGCAAACGACAGAGGAGTACTGGACAAATATACACAATTACATGTTTAAGTGGCAGTAGAGGGAATGCTGGTGTCAGTAATGGAAGGAAATAAATGGGGGGTGCACTCTTTGGCCAGTAGGTGAGGTTTATGCTGAGCTATGAAGAGATTCACGAGTGAGCTGGCTTGGATCATGATTTTCAGTGGACAGGTAGAGCGAAGGATCAGCAGCAAGAAGTAACACGGAGGAATGGACAAAGAGGTTAAGCATGGAAAAGAAGCAGAAGGAACAAGACGGCAAGTATGAAGGGATACAGTCACCCAAATACTGAGCAGCATTACCATTGATTGCTTTGTAGACTAGGCCTGTTGCTGGTAGGTAGAGGTCTGCTAAGCACCCCAACATATAATCTATCATGATTCTCCTTGACGTGTCCTCTGCCTTTCACACCGTCGATCACTCTGATCTCCTTAATACAATGTTTCTTCATGGGATTTGTTATAAAGCCCTTGCCTGAATTGAATCCTCCTGTCACCTCCACAATTCTGTCTCCTGGAGCAACAACACCTTTCAACTCAATCCTCTATCTTTTGGTGCTACACAAGGCTCTGCCTTGGGTCCTCTTTTCTTCACACTCTACACTTCTGCTCTTGGGTCCCAAATCTCCTCCTTTTGATTTGTGTACCAACTCTTTGCAGAAAACACTCAAATCTTCTTTTCTTGAACTCTCCTCTGATCTCTCTATCAACATTTCAAACTGTCTCCCTGCCATTAAATATTGGATGCCTTTGCACTCTCTGATGTAAAATTCAACCAAACAGAGGTGTTCTTCTTCCCTGCAAATACTCACTCCCATCTCTTCCCCAGCATATCCAGTTATTATTATTATTATTATTATTATTATTTAATTTCATCCAAAGCGCAATACACCCAGATGCCTCAGTGTGCACACAAAAAAAACAGAAGACAAACAAACATAAGCATTGGGAGGCAGATCAAAGAGAAAAAGGTTAGTCTTGGATGTATTTTTACTGCCTTCTTGAAATTGGTGAGGCATGGGTAGAGGGTGGGGGGGGGAGGAGGAAAGCCATCCAAGGAAGGCGAGCACCCATCCCCAGGATCAGGCCATCACCCTGGGCCCTCAACGACAACCAGTTGGTTAATGAGTACCGCCTCAACAGAGAGACCATCACTGAGCTGCTGGCCACAATCAGGAAGACATTGGGAGCCATATCAATATCCGTACAGCTGTGCCCCCACTGGTGAAGCTAGTGTCAGTCCTGCAGTTCCTGGGAACAGGCACCTTGCAGCACACTGTGGCCATGATGCACGGCATGGCAAAGCCCACATTCTGTGCAGTCCTGGCCAGGTGCTTGATGCCCTCCTGCGCCATGTCAACCAACATATTCCACTGCCCACCACCCAGTCCTGCAGTCCCTGGGGACTGGCACCTTCCAGCACACTGTGGCCATGATGCACGGTATGGCACAGCGCACATTCTGTGCAGTCCTGGCCTAGGTGCTGGAGGCCCTCCTGCACCATGTCAACCAACATATTGCACTGCCCACCACCCAGGTCAACGATATGAAGGCAAGATTCTATGCCACTGCACAACTACGTAATGTCATAGCAGCCATTGACTGCACCCATGTTGCGCTGGTGGTGCCCCAGGCCAATGAGGCTGTGTACAGGAACCGGAATCACTAGCACTCCCTCAACATGCAGGTGACTTGCGGGCCTGACCTCATCATCACCCACTGCTGTGCCCGCTACTCAGGTTCCACCTCCATGGTCCTACGCAACAGCATACTTCCAGGATACATGGAAAGGCATAGAGGAAAACGGACCTGGATAGTGGATGAGTACAATCCCTGCCACATATGCACAGTGAAGCACCAGACCAAAAGAGGAGCGGGGAGAAGCAACAGTGAAAAGAAGCATAGCATGACAAGTGGATGCACTGGCAGCACCTGGGCAGCACCTGCACCAATGACAGGGGGCATCCAAGGCAGCATGCACACGTCGGACACCCCTGGACACATATGCTGATGTACACACAGCGCTGACATCAGATAGACACATTATACTGCATGTACCACAATGCATCAGGAATGCAGCACTGCGCAGATCCACACAGCAGCACCCAACAGCATGTCCAGCTGTCCCACAGGCATGTGCCCATGTGCAGTCACCTGGGACACGCCAAAGAACACCCGCCACATTGCTACAGTTTGCATATACAGGCAACAGCATGCATGTCACCATTCAAACAGGCTGCACAGACACCACACATACACAGCATGGGTGGGATCTACACATGCATGCACACAACTACCAATGCATGACACGTTACAATAGCAGACCCAAGTATGAGACAACTGACTGATGTCTGTATGCCACCCCAAGCAGGTGACTCTGGATAGCTGCAGCTGGGTCTGCTGATGACCCCTCAGCGTGACCCACGTACACCGCACAAGGCCACCTACAACCATGCCCACAGCCATACACGTGTATGCATAAATCACACCTTTGGACTCCTCAAGGCATGATTTCATTGCCTCGATCCCACTGGTGGAGCCCTAATGTATGCCCCTGACAAAGTTGGGAAAATTGTCCTGGTGTGTGCAATCCTTACATCTGCTTGAGGGGAATTGTGCCACTACCCCCGACGCAGACAGGCCACACCCAGAGGAAGACCCAGATAAACAGCATGAGGCAGGAGCCAGAGCAGACACTCATAGGGATGACGTGAGGTAAGGGAGACTTGCCCGTCAGGCACTAATAGACAATTCTTCCTAGCACAATACCTGTCTCAGTCCACTGCCAGTACTGTAAAAAACTGCACATGAACACAATCAGGATTGTCCACACATTATTGATTTTCAGCAAACCTTTATGTAAAATGTTTTACCTAATATCTCCCCTCCCCTGCCCACCACCAACACCCCAGCACTCAACTCCCCCTCTCCCACTCACCACCAATACCCCAGCACACAATCACCCCTCCCTCCAGCCCCCAAAGTGTCCATGGCATGGCCACTCAGACCAACGGTCATCAAGCCAATCACTGTAGCCATGCCCTCTTTCCCAGAATCCCAGCAGCCGGTGATCTGGCATGCAGCTGGCATAGAGAATGGCATCTAGGGGCACTTTGCCGGTCTCCTTGGAAGGTGTAGTTGACCGGGAAGGGTCTGATCCTGTCCCCTGCAGCTGTTGCCGTTGAAGCTCATTGCTCCGACGGATCTGCTCAGCAAGGGCTTAGATACCCTCCATTATCTCACACACCCTATTACCAAACGCCGCCAATGTACTGGTGATTGCAGTAGTGACCCTCTGGGTTCTGGCATTGTCACGTGCCATCCTTCGTCTCACAACCTGAGTCGATCCGCAAATTACCGGCATATGCTCAGAGTGGGTGTGGCTGATGGCCTTCATCTCCCTTTGCCTCTGTTCCATTTCCCACAGCCTCTGCATTACAATGCCCAATGTGGCCGTAAACTGTGTTGGTGACGGGGTTAGTTGTCGGTCTGGTATGCAACAGGGGAGCCATGGGAGGGGTGGCTGTGTCTGTCTTGGGGTGTGCATGTGTCGACGGCGTGTGATCAGCTCTAGGTGCTTTGGCCACACTGTCCGGCAAGTAGTGAGTTCTCCGGTGTAGGGGAGGGTTGCTTGCAGAGAATTTAGGCTGGGGTTGCTGGCACTGCCACATGGTCAGAGTCACTGCTGCTGTCACTCTGTTCCTCCAATATCACGTTAGCTGGTGGCATGTCCTCTGTGGCAGTGTCCACAACAGCAGAGGTGTCAATTGATTTAAATGGCGTGTTCCTGGTGGGCTGGCCTCAGGGTGTAGGCATGCTCCTGCTGCAATGGGATGTGGTGGGCTGTGTCTTCAGCCTATGAGTGGTGTGTCTGCACCTTTGTTGGGTGGTGGTGGTAGTGGCTGTGTTGCAGGACAGTGCACTACCAGACCGGCCAGATGCATCTTCATCCTCTGATGCCTCTGGTGTTGCTTGTGTGCCTTTGGGGGACATAGGTGATGGTGTTAGGTCTCTTTTACCCACTTGTTTTGGCATGCATCACATTTAATACATGGTGATGTGTGGGTCCCTATGCTATTGAGCTGATGGACAGGCCTGGTTTGGGGTGTTTTCAAGTGGATTGAGAATGATGGCAACAGGTGCAGAAAGAGTGTGGGGCACATAGGGGGTTTTGCCAGTGTGGGGATGGCAAGATGTCATTGCTCGGCCAGCTGTTATTTGGCTTGCATGCTTCTGATCCCCATGCACCCACGTTTCCAATGTGGGGTACATGGCATTGGCAGGTCCCTATGGGGCACTGCTGTGCTCTCGCCATGGGTGTGTGGTGCATGGCACTTGGATGCGTCCCTTGGCTGCCCTCGCCACTGCTCTGACTCACAGGGGTGGCCTTGGTGCACTGGCACATGGATGCTGCGGTAGGTGTCTAATGTGGCACCCACTCACTGCACTCTGTCACAATGCCCGGCTCATGGGTCTGTCCACTGGGGAACACTGTGCTAGGCTATCATTGTTGCATGCACATCATTGGTGGGGGTCACTCACCTTCTGCCTCCTGGCTGCCGGCACCCGCCTCGGCACTTCCAATGCCCTTGATGGCCTCCATAGCCAACACTGAGCTGCACTTGTCCTCCCATGGTGTCAGTGCAAGGGGTGGCACTGTTCCTCCACCTGTGGCAATGCTCTCCTGCCTGTGCTTGGACAGCAGTCCCTGGAACCACACCCGCAGGTTATTCCACCTTCTTCTGCAGTCTTCGCTGTCCCGCGAGACGCGGCCAACTACACTTACCTTCTGGCTCACCATCTGCCAGATGGCTGTGCAGCGCTGGCTAGAGCTTTTAAGCTGCCTCGCACCATACAGCTCCTCATGGTGGGCCACAACCTCATCCACAAGCACCACCAGCTCCCCCTCAGTACATTTAGGCTTTATGAGGTGAACTTGTGCAGCCTTGCCCTTGTCCCTCTCCTGAGACATTGTGAATGTTTTGCTGGTGTGGATGGCTGAAGGAAGTGTAGATTTTAAATGCATTGTGTTTTCAAAAATGCCCACCGTGATGCTTCCCGTTCCGGCAGTGACACAATTCCAGCCGGCGCGATTAGCCCTGCCTCCCTGACGGTATCGCTATTAGTGCCAGATTTCCAAAATTATTTAGGCGCAATTACCACCACGCGCTAATAGTGTTACCCTCAGAGTCGTTGGCGCATGCATGCCAGGTTGTGATGCAGCACAGATACCGTTGCACAAGCCGACAGTAACGCTGTTTGTGCCTGGCGTAATAGCTCTGAGTTACAGCCCAACTAGTGATGAGGCTCCAAGCATCTTTACTTGAGAATTGACTTGAGCAGATCAGTTAGCAATTCTCAGATGGCTGTATTTTACGTCCATCTGTTTCAGCTATTTGACTGAGCCTACAAGCATCAGCTCAGTTTTATTATTATCCAACTTCTTCATAAACTCTGTTGACATTCCCAACTGACACTCTCCCCTACTCTTCTTCATCTCGAAAACACTGTGTCATCTATGACACTATGCCTGTGCTTCCTCTCATTTCTGCTATTTCTCTCTTCTTTCTCCACCTCCATGGAATTCTCTTCCCCCGGACATCCGAGAAACAGTCCACACCAATTTGTTCAAAACCAAGCTAAAAGCCTGCATCCTCACCTCTGATTTACTTACCCAGCTTACCTACCTCTCATCTCCCTTCTAGCTAAAATGCGCCCCTCCCTTGTACCCTACATCTGTCCCTCACTTTCTGCTGCCTCCACTCTAGCACTTCATACATTATGATCGCATCCCCAAAGAGCTGGCCGTACCTCCTAGCGGCAAGTAAACATGTCTAATTGTGGTTGCCTTTATTCTATGTATTTTCACCCATGTATTGTACCTGTGACTGTTCCATTTACTCCCCCCCGCAACCTGGTCAGAATGTCACTGAAACTCCCCCCATTGTAAGAAGCTCACTGCTTTCCATCAAATCCGGGGTCTTATCTATTGTAGGTTCTTTTGGGATCAAAACACCATTGTCTCTCCCTGTACATATAAATAAATACATAAATACATACATACATACATACATACATACATACATACATACATACATACATACATACATAAATATGTGCAGGTATTAGAGAAAGTGGGTATCAAAGTCTGTTGTCTAGAGGGGGTAATAGTAGCTAGGAAAGCCAAGGATGAGGGACAAGCAGAAGTCGATTTTGCTCGGCACAAGGGGAGAGATTAGAGTTGTGTAGAGTGGTGAGTAAGAAATTACATATTTTTCCAAATGTTGAGTAGGTTAACATGAGTAGCAGATAGAGTGGTCGGGATACATTTTTGGAGTCAGAAGTCACTATCAAAGAGGACCCAAAGTTCGAAAGCCTTGGGAAAGGGAACAAGAAGATCAGGCAGATGGGAGAGTGGGGGAAGGGAGGGTAGAGTAAGCCAGGAGATACATGACATAGATTTTCAAAGAGCTCTACACAAGACAACAGAGAACCATCCACTGACAATTAAAGTGACACAGTCAATAATCTATTCTGAGATGGCTAGAGTGAAAGAGAGAAAGGAGTAAAAAAGGAGATTTTCATCAGCAAAGATGCAATAGTAAAAGTTAAGGGGCAAGATAAATCTACCTATCGGGTGAAAGGTAGGGTTCCAAATATTGATTTTGGAGTGCACCAACAGGAATGGGGGTGGGTTCAGATGTTTACAAGTTCTATGATATTTTAAAAGAGCAACCTTCCAGGTGAGAGCCAATCCATGCTAGAGTAGATTTGAAAAACCTATGGTCCTGGAGAGTGAAGAGCAGAGAAGAGTTTTGCCAGACAGATCAAAAAGGATGCATATAGAAGAGAGTTTGGAGTGGGGATCAATAGAAATAAAATTGGAGACATGAATAAGTCTTGTCAGTATGTTTAGTATGCAAGTCAGTTTGACGTGGATCTCCAAAGCCATTGGGGCACATTCTGAATGTGCTGGTCCTGAATTAAAGTGCTGGTAATTCTGTTTACCGGCACGTTTCCAGACCAGGAAACTACAAGTTTGCCTGTGGGGTTTCCCGATTTGCCTCCAGCCAAGTGCTGGAGGTAAGTCAAGCACCCCACTGGCAAAAAACAGCCGGTATTACCACCACAGGTATACCAGCGCCAGTAATACTGGCAATCCCCCGATGGAGTCCTACAGGACTCCATGGAATGGGGATTGACCCACCCTTTCTTGGACGTATAATCTGCCAGTAATTCCAGCAGATCAGGTGCTGGTAACTGTACTACCGTCTTTAGTTATCCCTCCGGATTTGCGGGGCGGGATACCACCAGACTTAAAATGATGTTCATTATCTTCAAGGGACTTAGGGGTCTCTCACGAGTTGTGCGGAGCGGTAAAATGTGGCGGTATCGCTATTACTGCTGCATTATCGCTCTGCTCAATCCCGAGTTTGGGCGGAAACTTGGAGGTTTCAAACCCTCCACTTTACGCCCATTTTTCCCATAGAGTCCTATGGACTCATGAAAAAAATGGGGATTTACAGCCATAAAACAACTCAGGATCTGGCGCTATCACTCTTTGTATTGGCAGTATTCCGGCACATTTACCACTGGGATACCGCCAAGACCATGATGAGGACCTTCGTGATATGTATGAAGGCCTCCTGGTAAAAATGTAATGAAAAATGGATATGAGATAAACTGGGTCGTAGGGTCAGTCAAGGTTTCCTTCAAAGTGGGTTGGCTAGTTGAAGATTTGAAGCAGGCAGGGAATAGTCCAACAGAGACAGAAATAGATGGGTTAAAGAATTTAGACCAGTATAGGCATGTAATTGTGACTAAGTGTTTGACGATTAATGAACAACTGGCTTAATAAGAGCACAGGATGGGTTGGCACTGAGAAGAATGGGTGCTTATTCAGTAGTCGAGATTTATAGTCAAAACTCAAATGTGTAAGGGAAGATTCAGAGGACAGATGGAGTATTGGGATTGCAGAGAGAGGAAGGCTTTGAGAATGTAATTACTTTTAGAGATTATAGAGAAATAGTAGTGAGAACAGTCATTATTAGAGATGAACAGTCAGTGGGTATTGTCTTGAGAGGGTAGATGAACATTTGTGAGGATGATTGCGAAAGGAGGAGATTAGGTTTGTTAAGTAGTGGGATTTTGCAGAATCAAGTGCAGAGGGGATAGCTGCAATGGAATCTGTGTAGGTTATGAGTAGGATGAACATATGGCATTTGCATCAGCGTCACAGGACACAGTGCAAGTCTGTTTTGAGGGTCTGGATGTCAGAAATGATGTAGGGCTGTGGACATAGGCTAGAAGCATTGAATGTAAATGCAGGGTATTTTAGGTTAGACGGAGTTGTACGTTCACAATGAAGGTCAGAAAAAGCACAGTCAATGCAGGAGGCATCAAATGGGGAGAGAGTTGAGAGACAGGTATTTACACTGTTCTATATTTATAACTGTTCTATGCACAATAGTAAATCTAAGTTGTAACCTACATCTATGAATGCACGTATCCACGTGAACAGCCCTGTGCATGATCTCCTCCGGGAGCCTCGCACACTGTTTTCAAGTACCACTACGTTCTTTAAGCTACCTCCTGTTCGCACAAATCTCACCTCACCAACGCTATGCCCAACGTTCCATAAGATATTCGTCATTACACATATTGAATTGCAATATTATTGTGTTCTGATTCGCTATGCTATTGCACTCCAAATTGCCATATTATTACGCCTTGAACTGACCCATTACCATGGTATTGTGCTTTGAACTGCCTTGTTACTCCTGTGCCCCGAACTGCCATATTATTGCGCCTTGAACTGACCCATTGCCATGGTATTGCGCTTTGAACTGCCTTATTACCCTTGTGCCCCGAACTGCCATAATATTGCGCCTTGAACTGACCCATTGCAATGGTATTGTGCTTTGAACTGCCTTATTACTCCTGTGCCCCGAACTGCCATAATATTGCGCCTTGAACTGACCCATTGCCATGGTATTGTGCTTTGAACTGCCTTATTACTCCTGTGCCCCGAACTGCCATAATATTGCGCCTTGAACTGACCCATTGCCATGGTATTGTGCTTGAACTGCCTTATTATTCCTGTGCCCGCACTGCCATAATATTGCGCTTGAATACTTGAATCTGACCCATCACTGCGCCTCTGAATTCCACCTACCTGCATTTTGACATATAAACTGTCATCCTCCCTGCACTTGATACGCCTAAAATGCTAACTGTATTATTCACCTTCTGTGCGATGGCCATGCTCGCATCCCCTGATAATATCAGTCAGAATACCCACTCAGGAGTCTCCCCCTTTGTGATAGTAACTATTCCTCCTAATGAATCCAAAATAGCCAGCTATCATTCTGACCCTTCCTGCTTAAGGCACTACTGCAGGTCAGGACTTACAACCCTTGCCTCCCAGCCTTGCCCCACCACTGAAAGAAACAACAAACTTTGTGCTAGACTCACTAAATTATATGAGCCGCCTCGAAGACTCCTCTCTGACTCCAAAGATGCAACCAAAGGCTACTGTACTAGAGAACCTATTGCCCTAAACCACTCACCCGTCCCTCCTACCATCAAAAATCCTACCATTCCCAGAACTAAGTCCAAACCAATCTCTCATACGAATATCACAGTGAAAACAGAGGCACATTCCTACAAAGGAGCTCTCCTTAACACAAGATTACTAGTCGCACATGCCCTTGATATCGCAGACCTAATCACTGAAGCAAAATTAGACTTCATTGCTCTAACTGAAACATGGCTACACAATGCAGCAGGCCGTCACTAATGCTGGCCATCCCAGATGGCTATACCATATACAGGCAGGACCGGGTGGGCAACCGCGGCGGTGGTATCGCCATCATATCCAAAGAAAGCTTAGCTCTTAGGTTAGCCCCTTCCCAAACCCTGCAATCATGTGAATTCCTCACCGCCAAACTCCCCATAAACAACACCCAATCTCTCACCATGCACCTGGTCTACAGACCACCTGGCCCGCTTGGGTCCTTCGAGGAGGATCTGCACAACTTATTAACCAACAATGTCAAAACTACTTCACAAATGCTGCTATTAGGTGATTTCAACCTAGGACTTAACGATCCTGCAGACACGCATGCAACTACCATTGCCAGCACTATCTCATCACTCGGACTCTCACAAAAAGTCAACTCGCCCACCCACCTGAAGGGAAGAACCTTAGATTGGGTCGCCGATGTTAACTGCTCAGCGGTCATCTCTTCCATCACTCCACTACCTTGGACCGACCACTCCCTGGTCTCATTTAATCTACTGACCTCTAGACCACCTATTATAACTGTGCCACTGGCACCACCCTGCCTAACAAGAAATAGGAAAAACATAACAGTAGAAAAAATTATCCCAGCCATCCTTCCAACACTTAACGCATTGCCAGACAATCTAGATCCTAACACATTAGTTCACGAATACAACAAAATCATGTTAAATACTATGGACAAAATTGCCCCACTTAAACTTCGTACCAGCAAGCCCAAAACCCATCTAAATAAATGGTTCACACCCGAACTCAAAGCCCTCCGCTTAAAGAAGAGAAAGTGTGAATCCGTCTGGAAACTATGCCCATCTAGCGAAAAGAAAGCCATTCTAACCACTATCTCACGTCAGTACAAAGCTGAAATCTGTCTAGCAAAACGGAACTCTTACAACAACCGCATTGCCAATTCCAACTCAAGTATGAAGGAGCTCTTCTCCGTATTGATGGAACTTGAGTCACCCATCGCCATACCAGACACCTGCACCAAGGATCATACCTGGTGCACAGACATCCAACAGGCACCAGCAAATAAAATAAATACCCTACAAAATAAAATTCAGCAAAAAAAAGACTCCTTAAACCTTACCAACCCACCTACACATCCGCCCAACGCTATACCTAGTACACACACTAACTCATTCTCCTTTACTAAAACTACCACCCTGGAGGTTGAGAAAATCATACTCTCACTTAAACCCCCTATCGCCCTTCATCTCCAAACTCATAAATGCATCTTTGTCCTCAGGCAACATCCCCTCCAACTTAAAACAATCCTGGGTGCTCCCACTCCTTAAGAAGCAGACACATGATCCTCTTATCCCCACCAATTACCGCCCCAAGACCACAGTACCCTTTCTACTGAAAATCTTGGACAAATGGCCTACGTCCAGATCCAAAAATACCTAGAACTACACAAACTACTAGGCTCAAGACAATCAGGTTTTCGCCCATTACACGGCAAGGAAACAGCCCTCATTGACCTGAAAACCCAAAAAGATGATCTGAGGGACAAGGGAAAGACGGCACTCCTCCTCTTGACCTCTCTGCGGCATTTGACCTTGTCGATCACAAGGTCCTCTGCAGACACCTGGACTCAGCTGCTCATTTCTCGTCTGAAACCATCAGATGGATTGAATCCTTCTTGAGCGAGAGAACGATGAGAGTCTGCTCCCCCTCAGCCGCAGCAGACCCCTCTCCTATCACCCTTGGAGTCCCCCAGGGCTCTTGCGTTTCCCCCACCTTATACAACATTTTCACCAAACCTCTGTTCAACGATCTGGACCATCTAGGTATCACCTACACCAACTATGCAGATGATACTCAGATTCTCCTCTCACTTTCAGGGGATCACAGCAAGGACAGAGAGTTGGTGAACAGGGTGTATCTCATCATTCAGGCATGGATGGCATCTCATGGCCTATGCCTGAATGATGACAAGACAGAACTCAATATCCTGGGCACACACGGCAATATTAACAAATTAGGCCTTGAAGACGCCGAGCTCAACATAGACGGTAACATTATCAAAGTATCAAGGGAGGTAAAAACTCTTGGCTTTTACCTGGATGCCACTATGTCATTCACTAAACAGGTCAATTCACTAGCATCCACCACTGCGTATACCTGTAAATTAATAAGAGCAGGCAGACCATTCCTATCCAATGATAGCTGCATGATCCTGGCGAGAGCCCTCATACTCTCCAGACTTGATTATTGTAATGCCCTATATAGTGGTGCTAACAAATCTATTACCCAAAGGCTACAAATCCTACAAAATAATGCCCTGAGAGCTGCCCTCGGCATAAATAAAAGAGAGCACATCTCCACTACTAGACGCCAACATAATTGGCTCTCCACTGACAACAAAATCAAATTGAAGATGGCCTCCCTAACCTATAAAGCCCTCAACAATGCTTCCCCCGTTACCTGATGGATAAATTAAAGAGAAAGTCATCCATTAGACAAACTAGAACTATTAACTCCAACTGTCTGATAATTCCTAGATTTAAACTCTCCACCATTGGAGGTAACAGCTTCCCGGTGAAAGCTGCCACACTCTGGAACTCCTTGCCACATAACTTGAGAGCAGATCAACCCTATTTACACTTTAGAAGGAACCTCATCCATCATTTGAATTCCAACAACCCCCGTACATAACTGCATATTTTACAGCGCTGTATAGATATTGATATTTTTCATGGCTGAGGATTTTGTATATTTTACATGTCTGTAATTTTTTTCTTTTTTCTTTTTTTAATTTTTTTTAATTGTATACATCTATTACTTGTCACAACTGTATATCTCTGTAACATTGTAAGCCTCGCATATTCGTTCTGTTTGCGCCCTGCTGCCCCTGGGTATGGAGCGCCCTATAAATAAATAAACAAACAAACAAACAAACAAACATCATCAAAGGAAAGGGACATGGTAGTCCTGCTCGAATTTCCTCTTGCTCATTGAAGTAAGGAAAGGAGGAGTAGAGGATGGATGGAGTGAAATGCTGAAATAAAGTGTATAGTTATCAAAGGTCAATGGACATGTAAAATAGAGGAATGTATTATAATAAACAATTGTCAATGTGTTGGTTTTCATTGAAAAAATGTTTACATAAAAGGTGTCCTTCAAAATGAACCAATTGAAGTTACATTTCATAATTCATCTTATGTTGCACAATCTATTTCTGGTTTAACTGTTGCAATCAATGTAATGTGAAAGTGGTGCAGTAGACAGCACAGGGCTCTAATTCTTCCTGTTTACATACTTTCCCCTTGTTATCCTGTTCATGAATCAGCAACTTAATTTCCCTCATCCAGTCTGTGTTTTCCAGCTGTGAGAGAAGTGCATATTGGGACATTCAGCCCCTTTCAGTTTAGTTTGTCTGCAAGTCTATTGTTCACTATCCTCCTTCCTAGCTTAAGTCATATGAGAGGGACATCTACACAGTTTAAAGGAATAGTGTGCTCAAAAATATTAGTGTCCCAAAAGATGGGCAATAATCCAAAACATGCATTAAACATAATTTTAATGGTAGTTCCTATGTAAACTTTTGAGCAAACGAGGCTCAAAGCGTTTACATGGGAGCATCCATTTTGCCATTTCAGGCAGCCTGCTCAGCTCATGTTAAGGTCTTCCCTGGCGGCACTAAACAAGCAGCAAAAGCCCCCTAATGTGAGCTTTTGCTTACTGCAGCCAGAGCAGAGCTGCATGAGCTGAAGAGGCTGCCTTCACTTTCATTTTACGTGTTCGGTGCTCCCCAAGCCAAGGGAAGCACAGAAAACGTAAAATGAAAGGCAACAAGCAAAGGCGCAGCAATCACGGGTCGGGGGAACCCATAAGACTCAAAGTGAAAGCCGCCGCAGTCAGAAATACAACATTGTTGTATTTAAATAAGTTGTGGTTTTCTTTCTACGTTTCTCGGGCTCTGGGAAACCTAGAAAGAAAACCGCAGCATTATTAAATACAACAAGGTTGTATTTAGGTTTGCTGTAGCTTCAGCTTTGAGTCTCCTGGGTTCCCCCGAACCCAAATGCTAACATGTGTCTATTGACAAAGGAGTACTTTTTACATGGTATGGTCCATTTATTGTTTTAGAAAATCTTTCTCTCCACTTAGAGATTGGTGCTATCAAGGTATCGTAAACAGGCAGTGATGGTGGCATTTTAAATCTCACCTTCGGTTTTAACTGCTGCATTGTAACGCCATCAGATATTATTTCGTGTACATTCCTTGTTTTGTACTGTTTGAAGTACTTTTAGGCTATGGGCAGGTGTCACCTCAGTGATATCAATTTACACTCCCAAGTTAAGGCATTGACATGTACATAGGCTGCAGTACAGCATAATGAACGCTGATGACCTGACATGCTCAATCGGTCAGTGGGGCCAAGAAATTCTGTCTACCAGGGGAATCTGAAGGCAGGCAGGCTGGACTGGGGAACATCTCCTGGCCCAGCCTCACTAAGGCTCCAACCAAATGGAGCCAAGGGGCTCCAAAAACAAATCTCCCACCCACAGTAATTGGACATTGGTGTGTTGTTCCTACCGCCACATCAGAGAGTGGAACACATAGGAAGTTTTGCATGATGTAAATTGCCAGAAATGTAATGGTCCTTGTGGGAAGAGGGTGAAAATTGGTTTTGAAACAGGACCACAGTTCCTTCCTTTTTACAGGGTCCAACAAGCCAGTGCTAAGTAACAGGGCAGGCATCACCAAGGTGGGGAGTCATAATCAGAGCTTATGGACTGGTAATGAAATAAGAGTAACATGTTGAGAGTCTTGGATTATCTCTAGGATGTACGTTGGGAATCAGAGGATGTGTTGAGTACAGTAAAGAGGCAGCGTAGCAACGAAGAAAAGGGGCAAGACATGCATATTGGCTTATCCTGCAATAACGTTTGTGTTATTAGATATTTCTTATGCCCCCAGTCTTAGGACAAGCAGGCTGTTACTACTTGAATCTTTTTACATATTTTAAATAGTTGTAATACCTCAGGTACCTTATGCATTTTTATTAGCTTTTATAGTTATAAACAGACCGTCTATCAGTCTGTTGTTACTTGTCATTTGTTAACTATGTGCATCAACTTCAACTAGGAATACTAGTAATTGTATGCCTCTACCACCTCTGATGCAATTCATTGGGTTTGTCCTCTATCGCAACTTGCACCAATAGCGGTAGCAGGTGGTACTTTAATCGAAGATGTCTGAAAGGAAGACTGCCATGGACATTTCACCAGGGAAAGGGCAGAAAAAGTTGTTTAAAATTTTCCAAATAATTAACGAATGTACTGTGAAATAAAAGTTCTGCTGTGTGACATAGAGGGAAATACTGAAGGTGGAAAAAAGAAGGGGGTGACATCAAATGTTGTTGTGAATGAAGGTGCTGGGGATTTTTGGAGATAGGAAGTGATGTCCCTTGTACCAATACCCTCCCGTTGATCAGTAGACTCCCACTTGAGAAAAATGGGAGCCTGCGAAAGGAAATGAGTTTGAAGTGGACAAGAAAATTGGGCTTGAGGGGGAACAATTATCTCTTACCAATCAGAAAAACGATTTTGGATGTTGCAGCACCCCCTTGTATAATAGAACACATCCCAATTTGATATTTAGAGGAATCACAACTATCACAGTCTATAGTCCCAGGGAAGGAATTCGATATCTATCGGGATGCCTCCCAGATCAGGAACAGGGATGATGTGGTGGCAATTTCAGTTTCAACCTTGCATAGGTTTTCCGGTCTCATACTAGACACAGCCACTGGGGAGGGCCCCAAGGGACTAGAAAGAAGGCATGCCCAAATTCGGGGTCTAATGCACCACCCAAAACACCAAGATGATGATTAGCAAGAATCGAGGGGTGTCCAAAAAGAGGGAGTGGGTGGTTAGCAGTGCAGAGAAGTGCCAGCCTACCACATCCCACAACGACTACAACATGGTAGACATATAGCTAACATTAAAGAGTCTGTGAGTGAAATTATGGGGGAGCTTAAAAATAAATTAAGCAGGCAGTGTGTAAACGCAGCTAGTGATATCATCCAAATGAGCCTTAATAAGTATCCAAGCATCCCTACTCCAACAGAGCCAATGAAGCCCTCAAGAGAGGACCACTGGAGCAATATAATGGAGTGCCTGGATATAAATTGCAGTAAGAACCTAAAAACAGGTTTAGGTCATTTAGAAAAATGTCCTACTTGTGTGGGAACTGTTTTTGAGGTTGAAGGCTTAAAAATACCCTTGTACCCGAAAGTGTCTCCCAGGCAGAATAAATGAATTATCCCTGCCCATGCAAACTACATGCAAGAAAATGCAGAGAACACAACCACTGTTGGTGGCCCGAGTAGGGACTTGATATTGTACCCGCCAGGGAAGGAGGCTGTAAATGGGCCAGTAAACCATTTTCACTGGGGAGGGCCTCAATGGACTAGAAAGAAGAGAAGCCCAAAAGCGGTGTCTAATGCACCCACAAAACACCACAGATGATGACTGGCAAGAAACGAGGGGTGTCCAAAAAGAGAGAATGGGTGGTTAGCAGTGAAGAGAAGTGCCGGCCTACCCCATCCGCCAAGGACTACAACATGGCACAAATGGTAGCCGAGAGCTAACATTAAGGAGTCTGTGAGTTACATTTTGGGGAAGCTTAAAAATAAATTTAGAGGGCAGTGTGTAAACTCACCTGGTTACACTAGCCAAATGAGCCTGAATAAGTGTCCAAGAATCCGTACTCCAGCAGAGCCAATCAAGCCCTCACGAGAGGATCACTGAAGTAATCTAAATTAGTGCCTGGATATACATTGCAGTAAGAACCTAAAAACAGGTTTAGGTCATTTTGAAAAGTGTCCTACTTGGGTGGGACCTATTTTTGAGGTTGAAGGCTTAAAAAGACCCTTGTACCCAAAATACTCTCCCTGGCAGAAGAAATGAAATATCCCTGCCCGTGCAAACCACGTGCAAGAAAATGCAGATCAGCACAACCATTGTTGGTGGTCCGAGTAGGGACTTGAGACTGTACCCGCCAGGGAAGGAGGCTGTAAATGGGCCAGTAAACCATCTTGTATTTATGAATAATGTACCAAAATTAGGAAGGGGGCATATGAGAGCAAAGAGGCGGTCACTAGCAAAATTACTCACTTGATACGACACAAGAGAGGCTTGTCTCTATGATCTGGGAGGACATTGTGCACTGTAAAAGGTTGCCCTTTGAGAAGATTGGTTGGCACAGGGGTTGTTGGCAATTGAATTTAGATCATACCCCTCGCAAGGATTTAACATCACACTCAGAGCCACTTTGCCTGTGGTTTAGCTTGTTCCATTACATCTACCACTGAATAACAGAATCACAGGGCTCCCAGCTAAGCAGTGCCCAAGGCTACATGTAGGCTTATGGGCTGGGGATAACATTGGTCGCATTACTGTTGCAGACAAAGGCTTGTAGGACCTAGATTGATGACGCGATAGTTGGTGCTCCAGTCCCTAATCCGAGCACCAACATTAAGTTGATATCTTGGAATATTGCAGGGGTTGCCAAACATCTCATTGATGGAGAGTGGGTAACATTGATAGAGGACTTTGATATCATTGTCCTCCAAGAAACGTGGGCCTTGGAAGAGATAGCCATCGAAGGATATTTGTCATTTGTTATCAAAACCAAGAAGGGCACAAGGGGGAGGCGCTTTGGGGTCCTTGTCAACTGGGTGAAGGCTGCTCCAAACTGGGTTGTTAGACAAGTTAGTATGGGCTCGCCCGACCTTCAGCAGCTTTCAATTAATGTGCCTGGCAACTGGCATATGTTATTGTATAATATCTACATTAGGCCCAACTACAAAATGTACCCCATCGTTGTTGAAAAACCCGAAGAGAGTATATGCAAATGGTAACTGGGTGGCATGAATCATCATGGGATAGTTGCCATGGGAGATTTTAATATTCAGTTGGAGCCACTTAAAGAGTTTAAGTGCCTATGGACAGATCTGAATGAGGCCTGGGTCATTCCCCAAATATATGCTAGACCACCTGGCACTGCAGTGTATACTGTTTGAATTGTATGCAATCTTGAACTGAGGGCATGTAACAGCTGCTTTCTACCTATCAGCCCGCTAATGACACCGACCATGGCCCAAATGGGAGTTCAAGAATTGATCACACCCTGTTTCTAGCACGAGAGTGGCAAAATGTGGCAGGGTTCCAAGGGATCGAACGCCTCAAAAGCGATCATAGGCCAATAATGCTTATTCATAACAGTTATAGCAAAATCAAAATTATGAGTCCAACCTCGTCCACTGACTTCATGGACAGGGGCCATGACATCACTCAGTACAATGGGCATGACGGACCCAGAAAAAACAAATTAGTACCATATATAGCTCAATCATGAGGTACACCGAGCAGTTATGCTCATGGGACAGTGCTGACATAGAGGTCTTGCTGGAATTTGGGAGATTGATGGAACTTATTCAGCCCTTTGTTACCACCTCTAAATCTCAAATATCCAGGGGTGCAAACGAAGTAGAACCTTGGTTTGATATGGATTGCAGTAACGCTAAAAGCAGATTGTGTCCCTACCTCAGAAACACTGAATACCTTGATAGGGGGCGTCTTCCTGGGTTAAGGGAGGCATTTAAACAGCTGCTGAGAGACAAGAAACAGGCAAAGATGATCGACAAATGGGCCTTAATGTTAGAGGTTGCAAAAAAAGGTGATTCCGCCAAATATTTGTTATCTGTTACTGAAAGAGACTTAAAGGGAGAGGTAACCATAGAGGCATGTATTACACCTGACATGTGGTATACACATTTTGAGACCCTTTATTAGCCCCCATGTAGTAACAGGGTAGAGGAGTTGGAACACTCCCCCACCAATGAAAACTGGCGATCACACATTTAGCATTCACTTTGAAGGAGGTGGAAGAGGCGCTCAGGACACAGACAGGCAAGAAGATGTAGGCCCGGATAACATTCCCATCAACTTGTACAAAAGTAAGCCTGTAGTCTGGGTCCCAGTGCTGACAACAGTCTTCATTGCCATTTTGGCTACTAATAGAATATCTGAGACTTGAACTAGCGCTGAGATAGTCCTGATTTTCAAAAAGGGGGATAGGGCAGTACCCTCTAATTATCGCCCTATCTTGCTTTTGGATGCAGTAGGCAACATTTTGCTAAGGTCAAACTTCAAACTTGGGTTGATGATGTATCCCCGCTAAATGATCTACAAGCAGGCTTCCAAGCTGGGATAAGTACCATTGACTCAAGTTTTAGGTTGCATCTAATGATCCAAAAGCACCAACTGATTAATAAAAACCCAGCTGTATGCAGTGTTTGTGGAACTGAAGACAGCCTTCGATATTGACCCAAGGGGCTTATTGTGGGAGGAACCCCGGACAAAAAATATCCTCAACAACTTGTTAGACCAAATACAGCTCCTATTCCAACAACACTGCAGCGGTTCCGCTGGAATCTGGTGGGGGAAGTCACCAAACCATTAGAAGTAGCTAGGGGACTTCCCAAGAATGCATTTTGGCTCCTTTGCTATTTTTTATTTACATAAATGTGATCATTGATGAGCTCCTCGCCATCAAGTCTGAAGCCCCCCTCCCCTAAGTTGGGAAGTGATAGAGTCCCCGCCCTTTTCTTTGCGGACGATGCAGTGCTGTGGTCAACAACTCCTGTGGGGCTGCATCTGGCCTAATCTTGATTTGAAAAAAAATATGATGAGCTCGGACTGGAGATCAACCCTAGTGAGACCAATTCAATGATCTTCATCCCGAGGAAGTCAAAAAACCTGACCAATGAATATCACTGTGGGAGACACAGGTGCTCTGCTATGACTACATGGGTATACAGTGTTCAAATTGTGCTAGCTGGGCTGCCCAGCTCCTAAAGACTAGGACAATCCTGGAGAAAACTAGTGGGGCTCTGAAAAGGTACTACTTTAAGCACAGGGGGGAGAAATTAAACTGGCCCTAATGGTTTCCCAGGCACAGGCGAAGGCATTAACTTTCTTTGGGTCCGAAGTCTGGAGTTATACTAACACTGCATCCCTTTCAGTAATTGAAAGTAAGTTTCTTAAAAGCACCCTTCTACTGACAGAAAGCACTTCAAGTGCAGAAGCACGAATGAAATTCTACACAGGTTTCATTGGTGAAGAGGCAGAAATGAGGCCAATATATTACTGGTTGCGGGTATGGGGTACCGTCGGCCTGACCAAATATCTGAAGGCCCTTTTGCATGTGATGTCTTTGGGAGGTGGGCACAATCCCATAGCACATGCAGAAATCGCTTTCAAGATTGACTGTCTATTGGGACGACCCAGTATCGGTATGCAGTGATGCTAAGCCAACTGTCAAGTCGGCCTACCTAAGGTTCAGGAGAAACAGAACCAGTATAATGTGCTCTGCACTGGTCAGTGGGCCTGATTAAATAAAATGCAAAACTATGCTGGGGTACGAGGAATAGCTTGACGTTATAGCTCCACCATATGCCTGAGCATTATATATTAGATTTAGTTTGGGCATCCTGCAACTAAGGTCTTTTACTAGTATCTGGTACAGGATGCAAATTAAAAGTTGCCAGATCTGTCGTACTGCAATTGAGTGCTCCCTCTATTTCCTACTCATATGTGAGGGCCTCTGTGACTCGAGGAGGAAATATTTAAAACCACTGTTCACATTGTTCAGAATTTTAACAACCAGGCAATCTATGCAACTCCGTAAATCAACAGAAAATCTGAATGTAGTATTCTTCGCCTCGATTTTTATTCGTCAGCATTGTACAAGAGGAGCAAATTGATCCATTGTTCATACATGCATTTGCACTTTATGATCTTGACCTCACACTTTAACTAATGATTCATGTTTTATGTCTTAGACGGATTACATGGAGTACTTGCTTTATTACTGTGTTTTATGGATTTATCTCGATAGTTTTAGGATGTTATGTGTATAATTGGAATGTCTGCAATTTGTACGTGATGGCTCATGCCGAATAAAGGTTTACAACACATACACAAATTGCCGGTCCTGTTGGTGGATTTCTGCATGGCTGTGCAAGGGTGTTATTTTCTATCCATTCTGCATGGGCAGTGGGGTTTCATATTGAAACAATGTGTTCAGATGTGTCTCTTCAAGTACACTCTCTCTTGTTTGTTGTCTGTGGAGTGCCCCATATCCCTTTCTTGTCAAGAGTCTTGTCAGACCTCCCGAGAGTCATATTCTTGGGAGGATAGCTCAGGGGCAACGCACTCGCCTTGGAAGCAAGACGACACAGAGCAACCCAGGTTCGATTCCCGGGTCTGTGTTTAGAAACCTAAGGGTATTAAGCACGTTTTAAATAACAAATGACAATTGTAATGTCCTCATGGAGCCTCTTCAACATGGAGTTATGGGGCCATCTGATTCCTGAGCACGCCTTCATCTTTAGGTTGAGATAACCATGCCTTAAGTTATTTCCTTGCAGTCATCTGAATTTGTCAGCAATTTTTTGACCATAACATGTGAACAGTCTCCAAAAAATATGCTGCACTGCATTGGCTGGTGGTCAGAATAAATATGTATTTTAATACCCTGTGCACTGGGCCTTTACAAAGGTAGGGCCACCTTTCATGATGTAAAACCATTTACACATTATTACTTCATTCTAAGTACACTCAGAGAATCATTTTAAAATGAGTAGTGTCCGCAGAAAAAGCGTAAAAGTGAGGCATACTTTTATGCCTCCACCTTGCACCGCAACTAATTTATGTCCCCTTCCAAGGAGTAGGAGGGGCACAAAGATGAGTTTGCATCTTCGCTGTGCTTTCCTCCTAAGTCTTGGAAGAGCACCATATTTCAAGTCTGCATGAGATTTTCATGCAGGTGTAAAACAAATGGATTTCTGTGGAATCCCCCTCAGATAAGCAACTGCTAATTGGGCAGGCAGATTCTACAGGACTCCATTAGCCAACACCACCTGCAAAGCATCATTTTCAAGAGCTGGTTATTGATGTAAGTTGAGAGTACAACCGAAGAGTAAAGGCAATTTCACATGTTTTTACTCTTCACTTTTACATTAGAGTTTGTAAATGTTTAGAATTGCATGCCGGGGGTTTAACAACACATAAGGAATGACTATGGTGGTCCTCTGAACGCAATCACCTTTTTAAAAGATATAACTATCCCTAAATGTCTTGCAATGCTAGGGAGTGTTAGGGAGAATTCTTCAGAATGGCTAATTTCCCTTACCTACTGAGTCCATCAGCAGCTTTGCTGGATTTCTAGGATTTATTTCTTTCACCTGGTAAGAGTGTGAGCCTTTTTTTCCCACTCTTTCATGTGTTTTGCTGTGTGTTTTACATTATTGTGTTGATAGACTGTGTATGTATGTATGTATATCATCTTATATAGCGCCGGCTGCCTGCAGGCATCAGGGCGCTTTGACAAGACAAACAAAAAACTATAAAACTTCCTGTATCTGACTAAGTGAACTAAGACTGTAGCTGGGAAACTCCAGAGTTGCCTAAACAGGTGAGTCTTCAGGAGTTTTCTAAACTTTAAATGATTAGCTTCCATTCTCATAATCGTAGGAAGTGTATTCCACAGCTGAGCTGCCAGCACTACAAAAGATCTACCCATGCCTGTCTTGAGCTTGTATTTGGGTACTATTAGTAAGCTCTTACCTTCGGAGCGCAGCTGTCTCTGTGGGGTATGTAATACCAAACTATTCTTAAGGTAGCTGGGCGCTTTCCCGTATAGACATTTATGAACAAGTATCAAGGATTTGAACTTTATTCTCTCCTCCACCTTGAGCCAATGGAGCGATCTTCTGGCCGAGGTAATATGCTCCCTTCTCCTAAAATGCTTTACAAGCCTCACGGCATTATTCTGTATGACTTGGCATCTGGCTAGGTCTTTAGCAGAGGCCCCAATGAGCAGGGCATTGCCAAAGTCCAGCCTGGATAACACGATGGCCCTAGCAATAGTGGACATATTGCTTTCATTTAGGAATGGGCTAATGGCCTTCATGAGACGCAGGTATTCTTGTATTCTTGTGCAGATAATTAGCCTGTGCTTCTGAATTGACGGAGGAGTTAACCATCATTCCCAGGGTGTTAACCTGGTTGGATACTTGGATTGTGGCATCCTTAATCTGGAATGTCTAGTACTCCATCCCTAGCTTAGCTAGCAGACGACTGGACCCGAACAGCATGAGTTTGGTTTTAGACTCATTGAGACACATTCAGTTTAGCTGCATCCATTCATTGATTTTGCTGTATACTTTTCCAATCTTGTCACTATCTATACTATAAGAGCCCAATAAGTCTAGGATGAGCTGCGTATTATCCACATCGTTGGTAAAAAAACACACCTGTTTCAACAAAATGTTACACAGACTACGCATATAGATGTTAAAAAGCATTGGCGAGAGACTAGCTCCCTGAGGGACTCCGAATAAGATTGAGATAGGGTCAGAGAAGTTATTTCCCCAGTGCACTCTAGCTTGACGGTCTGTAAGAAAAGAAACCAACCATTCCAATGCAATTTAGGAGCATCCCACATTGTCTCTCAGTGCTTTGACCAAGAGTTGATGATCAACCAGGTCAAAAGCCGCACTGAGATCCAGCAGCATCCGTATCCCTATTTTACCCTTATCCATCAAACTCAACATATGATTTTGAAGGTCTAATATAGCCGTCTCAGTGCTATGTGAGGCCCTGAAACCAGTCTGTTGTTGATGTAGGGATGCATGTTTTTCCACATGATTCTGCAGCTGCGATGTAGCTATTCTATCCATAATTTTAAGTATAAAACTAGAGTTGGTAATGGGGTGGAGGTTACCAGGGTCCTTGGGATCCAATCCAACTTTTTTTTACCAGTGGTGTGATGGTAAATTTCTTTATCTCCTTTGGTACTATTCCCTCTTTAAAAGAGGCGTTAACTATTCTCAACAGAATGGGAGCGAATTGTTCCTTATTTTAAAGAATAATGTTGGGAGGTAACACATTTTCTGCACAGGACGTGGGTTTCATTTGACCTAAAACTTCCATTAACTCTGCTTCAGTGATGGCAGCAAACTTGAAGGTCTCCTGTCCGGCCTTGTTATAAACCTCCTTGGTCAAGATTTCCTGATCCAGCAACTTCCTGACTTTAACTATGTTTTGTCTAGCTTTTGCTATTTTAGCTGCAAAAGCGTTGTGCACATTGTCACAGTCTGCCTTGGATGGTGAGAACGGCAGAGTGAGAGTTTTAGGTTTCTCTACACTTTTTAAAATTTCAAAGAGTTTACTGGTCGTATTGGCTGCTGCTTCAATTTCTAAGTTAAAAAAGTTTGTCTTGGCTATCCTTATCATATATTTGTACTTCTTATTAGCTAGCTTCCATATATCTCTATTTTCGGTAGTCTATGCAGTAGACTGTGGAGCCTCACCTACTCCATAGGCATCATCTTTTTACTGTGTTTCACACAGCACCTTTTGTGCAGTGACACAGGGTTGTCTTTTTCAGACTTCCCACTTTAAACTCCATTTTCTGGGACTGACTACTGTCTCCCAGAACATGTAACGCTGTCATTGACTTTATTAGTCTTTTTAAATCCTGGTATCTACCATTTTTTCCCTACCACGGATTATGAAAATAGCCTTGGTACTGTTTTAGGCTAAGTTAGTAGCCTCAAACTTTAACCTGCTGGACCCCTTTTAATTGTATTTGGTTCCGGCTGGGTTTATTCGCCATTTCATTTTGTAAAGGTCTTTCTCTTGTTTTACTCTGCACGCCAAACAAGGTTTGGTTCTTTTGTTCACCGTCCTTTGGCGGGCTTCTGCCCAGAAGCCCTCCATAGGGGCCTGAGAGTCTAGGTAGACAGGATGTAAGGGAGGGGTTTTAGGCACCCTGCACAGGGTCTCCTTGGAGACCCAAGTCGCACTCTTGTTTGATTGGCTAGGTTGCTGTCCTGCCAGGACAGCCACCCTGCTGTGTGATTGACAGCCAGGTTGTGTGAATGGGGGAAAACTGCATAAAAAGCAGGTCTCTGGGACTTGGAAGGCAGAGTCGCCACTGGAACGAGAAGCTGAAGGAAGACGACTGCTGCATCTACTGGACATCCCGGTGAAACCCTGCTGCAGGTCTGAATTGCCTGAACTTCGTCGACAGAGGAGATACACAAGGGGTCTTCTTCCCTTGAGCCTGGTGGGGCCATCCAGCTCACAAAGCCCTGGACCTCCCTCTTCAGTCTGGTCGAATTTTCTGTGCCACAGTGAACCGGATAGCCAGCTTGAGAGAGACCCTTTGTGCTTTTAAGCAGCGCACATTTTTTATTTTTTTTATTTTTTTATTTGTTTGGCTGAATTTCAACCTTTCAAATATTTCATACAAAATTGAAACACAAAACAAATTTTCATCATCCTGATTATAGTTAAAAATTTCAATTACAAAAATGTTAAATGAAAGAAAGAATACAAGTAATTTTCATATAAGAACAATTTCACTTTGGAAAAATAGCAGACATAAATTGAACCAATGCAATGTGCATTGATGTTCTACAACTATTTACTACATACCCCCAAATTTCTTCTTCTGTACGAAAACAGTAGAGATGTAGTAAGTTCTTAAAATATTTTTGTCGTAGAAAGTTTAACACAGGACAGCTAATTACTAAGTGAGATAAGGACTCTGTCTGCTTATTGTTCTTACAAAAACGACACCACTTTTGACTTTTTGGTACAATTCCATGTCTAGCTAGAATTTTGTTTTTTGGATATAAGTTTAACCGTATTCTCAACATTTGTGATCTAATATGACTTGAAGGACACTTTTGTAGATATTTTTCCATTCCTCCTAAGTTTTTATGACCAAATGTTAGGATAGAGTAGTCAGCATACTTTTTACACAAATTTTGCGTATCAATCCAATCTTGACGATATATCGCTAATTTTGCTTTAGCTGGGTTTAGAATCAACAATTCTAACGATATATTGGCATCATCCATTGCAGTTAGGATACAATTATACCAGGTATTGGGAAATGTATCAACTGAGGTCAACAGATAGTGTGCTATAGTATTTAGAAAATGTTTCCACCAATGCACCTACCAGGCATTTTCTAAAGAAGCTACACATTTTCCAAATTACCTGACAGTAGATTGAGATAGCACCCAATTCATATCGCAAGAGAGAAGTTTGTGTGCAGCTAGGTAATTTGAGGACTGTCAAATTCCAGAAGATTACTTCATAGCGATCCCAATATTTTCTTACTTTGGGCAGTTGTGTTTCAGAGCCATAGGAAGCTACTGGAATCACTTTTTGTTTGTAAAAGGTTATCACATGATTGATGGTAAACTTGCCATATTTACATATCAATACGGATGCCTGTGAGTCCAGTGCTCAAATTTTAGTATCTAAAGTCAGTGACTCCATAGAGTTTTCTAGGCTTCCTGAAGACGGCAAGCCTAGATATTTATAACTGTCTACAACAATAATATTTTGCTTGCCCAAAGACCACCTTAGATTTCTAGTACGTTTGTTAGTTTTTTCTTTTGACAGATTACCACGTTGTGTCTTATCTGTATTAATAGTCAGATTATTTTTGACACTGTATTTGTCTAGACAATTAAGCAGGTTCTGCAAATCTTGTGGAGTTTGATATACAAGCACCAGATCGTCGGCATACAAAATCCACATTATTTTTTGAGAGCCTAGCTTCGGGGCATCACTTTCAATATCATTGAACGCAATGTCTAGAATTAATACATTAAATAAAGTTGATGCCAAGATGCAGCCCTGCTTAATACCTCTTTCAGTCTTGATGTGAGAGTAAAGGAGCCCTTCTAATGAGAGCCTTATTTGAATGGTCGTATCAGAATGTAATTTCTCAATTATGGTTTGCAATGATTGGGGGCAACTATACATTCTCAACTTGTGGAATAACAATTGGCGATCGACCGAATCGAAGGCACAGCGAAAGTCAACAAATGCCATATAAAGATTTTGGTTGTGACTAATGTATTTTGATTTTAACATGCTGAGTTTTAACATGTTAGGCACATTGCCAAGACCAGCCACAAACCCTGTTTGAAACGGATCTCGTATATTATAAGTATTCATCGAAGAATTTAGTTCCTTCAACACTATTCGTGAATATATTTTTCCAGGCGCATCCAAAGGGGCAATTGGCCTGTAACTCTCAGGTTTTTGATGATTTCCTTTTTTGAAGAGAGGGACTATTATAGAGTGTTTCCAGGATAATGGAATAGTTTGTGAAAGATTAATTTGCTCGAAGATAGAGAATAGAATGTTCGTCCAGAGTTCAGGGTGTTGTTTGAAGATTATTTGACAGTCCATCAGGGCCAGGAACTTTGGATTGACTAACTGTATTGATAAAGTACAGTATGTCTAATTTGTCTATATTAAGATGAAATTGGGCAGACCCATTATCTGTTTGGGCCGCGCATACTACATCTGGACGTGCAACCCAAACCACTTCCGAGACATTTTGAATTTGCTTCAACGTTTGGGGAGGTGGTATTATGAATTACTTGCCACATTCGAGCTGTATTCTTATCTTTCATAATTTCAAGCATTTTTTTCACCATCAGATTGCAACACATTAGCTTTATAAGTCCGTATCCAGTTTCTATAGGTTGTTTTTATGTGCTTTAGAGTTCTATATCGCACACATATAGGAAGATTTTCTGCCTTGCGCTTTTCACGGCGAAATAGTGTTTTTCTATTCTTTATTACCGGATCGTAAGTATGATTTCTCTGAACAAAAGCTTTTCATTTAGTATCATAGCATCCCAGTTTCTGTGTGATGTCATAATAAATGGATGCATGGGAATCCTGATCAGATTTAGGGTTGTTAAATGCTTCATTCAGCAGATGGCCTAGCTGTGAGATAGATTTTTCAGTCCATCGTACTTGATTAACACTATTTTTAGCAATTAGGGTACCCGACCATTTCTGTTTTGTATTTGTTAATTGTCATACCATTGCAGGCCACTGTAAACATAGCATGCTATGGTCGCTGCACACCGTTCTTTCAATTTTGAACAATTCAATTTTTGAAAATAACTTGCTGCCTACATATATGTAGTCAATGATTCCTGCAGGGCCTCTTGGTGACCAAGTTGGTTGCGGAGGACAATCACGAGGGCCAGACCCATTTAACATCATTAAGCCTCGTGCTTTCATCAAATGATCCCAAGGAATTCTTCTAGCCTGCTCAGAAGTCTTGATGTGATCGAGACAGTGTAGATTTAAGTCTCCAGCTATTATCGTGTAGGCAATCTTAGGAACAGAAGCAATACAATCTAACATGGTTGACACATTGTTAAGAGTTTCAATCCCTGCCGGGTTCCAGTATAAGTTGACCAGAGCATATAAAATGGTGTCGATGGAAACAATTGTCAATTGAGAATAATTATTCGGAGAATACATGTGGATTATTGATATATTTGCACTGATTTTTGTGCTTGTAATGAGGCCAGCCATTGGACGTCCTCTTGTGCCCTTTAAGGCATGGGTAAGATGTATTTCATGATCATTCCATAATAATGAATCTGTAATCCATGTCTCCTGTAGCATGACTATACTATATTATAATAGTTTGCAGTTTTTATTGTTGATTAGATGACGGAAACCACAAGTATTCCAGGAGACTATGGAGATTACTACGCTCTCATCCATATGCTCTAGTTAACTTCTGGACTCTACCCAATTACATGAGCACTTCTGGTTTGTACGTCTCCTTGTTTCCTGATTGCTATAGTTTAGACACCACAACACAGTATTTTTGCTCACCTCTTTCGAAAGTGAAGTCTCATTTACCATTTCTTAAGGACCAGAAAGCACAAAAAAGCCCATTTGGAACAGCTCATCTCTAGACTGCCATATAAGATATCTGACCACTCTTGAGCGAAAACATAATCTCACGGTACTGAGATTAATAATATGTATTAATGAACTCTATTTGTTCGATGTCTGAGCTATTAATATCATCAAGCAGTGCAACATCTGAGAATAGATCCATGATACTATGATGATTTAGATCATATTGCGAATAAGGGTCAGGCCGACATCCAAGAATTAAAGATGTTAGATTTTTATAGTTTACATTTGTTCGGTTCAACTCCTTTAAGATCAGGGAATTTTTGGTAGGTTTTATAGAAGACGGTTTTACACTTTCTTTCTCAGCTTTTTTTGGTAGCAAGGCCTGCATCATGCGTGCTATTTCAGTACCAGGACTCTCAGTTTGAGTTGAAGGTCTGTTTTGACCGAAATTACTACAATCTCGAGTGTCGGTAGGCATGCTGGAATTCGCAGATGACTTGTTACCAGGTGGATTTTTAGTAGGGCTGAGTAGCTTGCTTGGTTCAGTCACAGCTTGTTTCGAAATTAGAGATATAGAGTTCTGTCTAATACTTACATTCGTAGTTCCTTCATTTGAGACAAGAGGTCTAAAATCTAAATCTCCCCCATTGGAGATGACAGGCGCCTTTAGATCTCTTTGGTTAGAGACATATATGCATCAACTTCTCTTCTTATCTCCCTGCGACGTAAGTCACTTTGTTTTTGGTTGTCGCAGTGCAGTGGAGTCAGGGGCTGAGAATGGATGGAACTGGCACCGGAATCAGATGGTTTAGGTTTAGTAGAATTAGAATGTAGTTGAACAGCTTTGACTAAGTCATCTAAGGGATCATAAGGACCCGCCACTGGTTCCGGAATTCCTAAGACACTTAGCTTTAATTTTCGCGCTTGTGCCAACAACATGTATTTTTTAGAGACAGCAGTCAACGCTATTTGACAAGTAGTGACTGGTGCCTTAAGGGTCTTTATAAATTGTTTAGAGGCGGCTGACATAGGATGTTTCGCCCCTTTGATGTTTTTAGTTTTTTTAGCCATTTTACTAGGTCCTTTTTTTAAGCTACGTTGCTTTTCCACATGATCTGCTTTGGGAAAGATTGTATAGGCAGTTTTTGCATTTATTGCTTTCGTTGTTCCCTCACTATCATTCTCATCCAACACCACTGTCTCTTTTTGGGTTGATGTTAGGGAAGCATGGCAGCGAAGGTACAGCTGGAGCGTTAGTAGTGTTCAAACATTCTGTAAGATGTTTTATGGGCGTGGAGGCTGTATCAACACCCTTTCTATTACCTGGTTTACTACATGGGTTTGTTGGCACAACACAAGTAGAAGGCTGTATTACATCATGGGTTGCCTGCCAAGCCATTATAGATATAAGTTGGTTGCTTTGTGTATCCAGCTTATCATTCAGCGTGTCAAAGAGTTTAATTAAAGTATTCATAGTGGTTTGCATAGCTTCAAAAGTCACAGCTGCCAGTTTAGACATGCCGTTATTTGCGTGTTGCATCTGATTGCCGTTTTTGCTGGCGTGGAGTAGACCCACAAAAGAGGATACTACACTTCGGTTTCGATAAGTAATTTCCGATATGTTCCGCGAGAAAGATAATTTTCCATTAGTGCTCAATTAGAGTACTCCAAGTTAGAGGCATTTAAGTCAATAATCAAACTAGCACTTTGAGACTGTTGCCCAACAGTTTTGACGTTAATGGGAGCCACAGATTCCCCTCTTAGAACAGTACAATCAGACAGAGAAATGTTACATGCAGTTATTTCAATTACATCTTGTTCATCAGCTGCAACATAGGGAATCTCTCTCTCATTTGTACCAATTTTTGTTGAAGTATCTTGCAATACTGCATTCTCTGTAATTGGCTCACTGGGCACAGTAGGCGGTTGAAAATTCTAATATCAGTGGAGTTACAATCATTGTCAAAGTTCCTACCTCGCTTTTTGCTGTACGAGCGAGCACTAGGCATTGAGCAGGCTGGCACTATGTTTGTTTTGTTCCTCCCAGCGTTTCCAACATATTCTGTCTCAGAGACAGTCCACCATGCAATCTGAGGCGGCGGCATATTGGTTCTCAAGGTATACAGGTTTTGCATGCTTAGAACTCCAACTTCCACGCACTTAGTTTGCAAACAGAGTTTGTGACTCATGGTACACTCTAGACGAGACTCTGCTTCTCAGAGTATCAGGGCTTAATTACTAGGGACCTTTCAGCACGATATTCGAGACCAACGCAGGGTGGCAAACAAGAGCCAAAAGGGGGGCAGAGGAGAAGGAGGCAGTAGCACTATGGATAGACGAGCACTGGGAAAGCACCGCAACCCTGCGATGCCGCGGCGAAGCGGTGCTTTCCAGGTGCTTTGTGCTTGGTGCGTGCGTGCTGGTGCGCGCGATTGTCTCCTTTTGTAGGTTGTAACAGAAAGGGGGCGGAGCAAAAGCTCACATGATGCAGGCAATCTAAAATAAGTAAGAAATAAGTATAAGTATAGGTATAATCACTCAATATAAAGTCAATATATATAGTCACTTTGTTCCAAAGAAGCAGGTCTTAGGTTGTTTTGGGTGATATGCAGCAGATAGGAACTATACCCAAGTCGCTTTCAAAGAACAGCGTCCAAGCAGTAGCAGAGTCCGGTGCAAAGCGGTGCTTTCCAGGGTCTTTGTGCTCGGTGTGCGCGCTGGTGCACGCGAATGCCTCCTTTTGTAGATTGTCACAGAAAGGGGGCGGAGCAATAGCTAACACGATGCAGGTAATCCAAATCGCTTTCAAAGAACAGCGTCCAAGCAGTAGCAGAGTCCGGTGCAAAGCGGTGCTTTCCAGGTGCTTTGTGCTCGGTGTGCACATTTTATTTGTCGCTTTGCTCTGCTGCTGGTTTCTTCCCTGGCCAGTGCAGGACCCTCCAGTCTTCCTCCTTCGTGTCAGTCCGACAGTCACTTCAGGAACCGTGAGCCTGCAGGAACTGCCAGGAACTACTGCTGCAGCAACAGCATTTTTCTTCATCTAAGGTACTGTTCAGATCCGGTCGTTCGTTCCATCCGACTGCGGTGAAAGTGTTTTAAATCTTTCACCTCTCCGAAATCTTATCCTTCCATACTCTTTTGAATAACTTTTCCTTCAACCAACTTCGTTTCAAAAGCTTTCAAAGATTTAACCGTGAACTACATTGAACTGTGTGATCCCCTGCAAAGACTCTGAACCAGTAACATTGGCCCAGGCCTATTGATTTGAATCCTAGTTGTAGTAAGTCTTTTCTAGATTGCCTTGCTTACTTACTTGTTGGTGCTGCTTGATTTTGAATAACCTTGTCTTTCCCTCCCTTTTTAAATTGCTGGAGTGCCATTTTGCTCACACTTCATTTTGAGCTTAACTTGTCCAGAATTGATTGGGTGTGGTGTAGTGTATTAAGATTGTGATTTTCTGCTGCTTTATATGAGTGAACAGTTTTATAATTGATGGTGTAAATAAATGTATATTCTTTTACTCAGAAACCTTGAGTCAGTGTTTGTTTGAACCATGGTAATTGCTGTCCTTTGTGTAACTTCTGATGCTGCTCACTTTACTCTTGAGATAAGTCTGACTGCTCAGCCATCGCTACCACTGTACTGTGAAGTACAGGCTTGTACCAAAGGTGAATTTGTACTGTCACTTGTAGTCTTAATTGCGTGTGATGTTCCCAAAGGGTACTGCATACGATTCTGCCTAACAGGGAGTTACGTGATTTCTATCACCCTTACCTGCAGAGCCTTCCCTCCACCCACAGGGGAGTGTCCATAAACCCCCCCTCCCCGCAAGGGATGTGGTAGGAGTAGGCGTACGGAAAAGCATTTACCTGTAACTGTGCAAAAGTAAAGAGAGCAGGCAACAACCCCCGCAGCAGGCGGCTGCTCTCAATTGCCAACACATGAGAAGTTTACCAATGTCATATATATTTTTTTGATAGTCCACTGATCACACCATCCATCAACCCTTCATATGTGTATTAAAAGACATGTACCCTATATAACACACCAATACACAGTAGTTCGAATAGATGCCCCACACTTAATATTCATGTTCAAATACTTTTCACCCAGTAATGAACACTCAATGAATGCTTCTTACACTCTCATGTAAAACATAAATTATTTATTTATGAATAATTGATGATAAAGAAACATTGCCACTATTGTTGTGACTATACACTACACACATAAAATGCACAAGGTTATTATTAATAAAAAATCTGAAATCATTGTCATTGCCTCTACCTCAAATCAAGACTAAGGGCCTCCTTCCAAGTGTGGCAGTCTGGAAATGAGGGCGCCATTCACGCCGTACGAGCACCCTTTCTAGACCACCATACTCAAACTCTGCCTTCCGGGGCTTTTGTGCCCGGGAGGTTTTATCTGCGGGTGCAACAGCCCTGGAAGGCAGATTTGTCACTCCGTGAACCCATTCCCGTGGAGTCCAATGGGACTCCACGGGAATGGGGACTTATCAAATCCGCTGCCTGACTTACTGCTCCACCGGGACTTGTAATGTGCCGGTGGCACTAGGATGTCAGGCAGTGGATTCATTGTTTTTAGGACAGCTGCAACCCGACGGCTGCACAAATTGGTTACCACTGTCCTTGTAATGAGCCCTGAAGACTGATCAACCTTCTCCAATAAATACTAGGCAACTTAAAAACCAACTACCTGCCTCATCAGGTTTTGATAAGCAATCTCATAGAAGCATCTGCTTCAATCAATACCTACATACCGTTCTCAATGTGATGACAAATGAAGGGCAAAACAAAACACTGCATGCTCAGTAACTGTAGAAAATATAGAGATGAGTGCTAGACAGGATTGGATGCCTGGAAAATGATATCTGGAAATATCCATAATTCAAGGAAATGGGAAAACATTTTAAAAAAATGGAAACAATTCCCAAAAGTCACCTATTATTGCACCATGAGCTTTACATCAAAAATGCATCAAACATAGGATATAGCAATTTAAACAAGAAGTCAATGTCCAATGGACTTACTGGTGACAGCATATACCCAATCCAGAATAAGGTGTCTGCTCTTAGGCTGTGAGCTGAAGTGTCTTGGGGGGAGAAAGCAAAGATCCTTCCTAAGCACCTGAAAAAGAATTTAAGTTCTGCTAAAAAATATTTCATAATAGCCTGAATCCAGCTTGGGATTAAAACATCCAGTAAAATAATTAGGAGGGAGTTCACCCTTTCACATCTGGAAAGCCTTGCTGCTCTTCTTCTCCTTCCAGCCATCTGCCTCCTGGTCTTCTTGCTCTGCCGCCCCAAACAGCTGTGTGCAGTAGCTGAGCTTACGCTATATATACCTTTTCTGGGCCATCCCGATTCCGCGCCTTCAATCCCCAAACTTCATCCAGCACTGAAAATGGATATGCAGTAATTATATTGAATGCAAAACAACTAATGAAAAAATTATGAATGAAAAAACAACTAATACCAAAATAACTAATTCTGGAAAAAAAAAGTAAAAATGGGGTTGTGAGAAGGAATAGTGATTTTGGGGGTGGCGGAAAAGTATTATTAAAAAAAGGGGGGGCTTTGGAGAGAACCCCCAAAAACAACAACAAAGAAATTAGTTATTTTGGAAATCTTTTTTTCTTAATTAGTTATTATTTCATTGGTTATAATTGCATATAACCTTGAACATGTTTGTAAACAAAATATCAAGGATATAAGTGTCATTTGCCACTAGGAATTTTTCCAACAAAAGTATTCACTGGAGCGCACCTTTTCTTGTGTAAATATTAGCCAAGGACGTTTTTCGTCATTCAGCAGTAGGAATTTTTCTAATAAAAGTGTCAGCAGACAAACAATACTATTCGGATAGTGATTTGTAGTTTTCCTGGGGAGTCGTTATCTGTTTGTTTTCTTTTTACTAGAACACTGGAGCTCAGCCCAGAAAGAAGCCTAAATAGCAGTGAACAGCATTGTTTACACAATAAGTGTGTGATTTGCCTGGGTCAACGCTGTTGACAACAGCCAGGCTATTGGGAAAAAAATATTGTTGTGTACATTAATAATGCAACATGCAAAAGCAAATCTTGCGGCCTGCATTTCACTACATATGAAAGTGTTTTCATTGCACTGTGCATTAAGCAAGAAGGCCTGGTCTGCGGCTCAGACCACATGCTGTTTGAAGCATGGCTAATTTGATTGGTGGGGCAGGTCATACCCGCATTTTTGGCAAATTTCGCCTGCCCTCCCAGCTCTGTCTCGGGTGCCGCCACCAAACCTCCTGGTACCTCTTCCTCCTCGCCACATCACGCAGACCTCTTCAGTCTTGATATGCCGCGACCCAGCCTCCATTCTTGCGGCTCTCGCTTCTGACACCTCATGGCACCTTCCTAGCTCAAGGATGCGCTGGAGCGTTATCCCAGGCTCCCTCAGCACCTGCCGCCTGAGCTTGCCTGATGAGCACGCCTGGATAAGCATGGTCCTGATCATATCCTCTGCGTCACCCCAGGCACAGGCGAGCGACAGACGCCTCAGGCGGCCATAGAAAGTGTCCAAGGTCTCGTCATCTTTTTGTTTGGCAGAGAGCATCACGAACCGCTCATAGTCCGCGTTGGCAAGGGGGAGAAAGTACGCTTGTAGGGCGGCCTTTGCTTGATCATAAGTTTCATTCCCTTGTGGCAGAGATTCAAAAGTTTCCTGGACAGAGGGCCCAGCCGAGTATAGCATCGTAGCCAGCCTGGTGTCGTCATCAACCACCTGGGCGGCCCTGAAGTACATGTCCAGGCGGTCCACCCACCTTCTCCATCTGGGCCTCAAGCTGGAGGGCGGGCCCGACACATCAAATTCAGGGATGGGCTGCAGAGCAGCATGGGCACGTACCTGGGCCATGACAGGTGCTGCTTGTTGAATGCCAGCTGGTGCAGCTGGTTGTATTTTGGGTTGAAGAGCTGGAACCGCTGCCTGACCACCTGCAGGTTGCTGCATTGGAAGCTGTCGCCCCTGCAGGGCGCTGGGGCACGAGGAAGTAGCTGCGCCGCCGCGCCGTGTGCACCGTCCTGGTCCTCGGTTTCACTCATGAGTTTGAGCGCACAGGCACTCCTAGACTGTTGACCAGGAGCCGCAACTCAAACACCCAGTCCAAAGTGACTTTCAGCATGGACCACCCCTGGATACAGTCACTTGCAGCACACCTCTGTGATGATGAAGAGGATGAAGGCTGGTGAGGCCACCAGGATGATGATGAAGGGGATGGAAAAGGCACCCTGCCTTTAGTTGTTCCAAAAATTGTGCCAAGGACAAATAGGCTATGTAGGCCCAGCCAAGATGGGCCTTCTCCTTGCTTCCACTCGACATAGAAAACCCAAAATTGAGTCTATGCACTATTCAGGCATAACCTCGTGTATGTGTAGCCATCAGAACACATGTCAGGAGTGATAGATGGAAGGAATCATAACCACAGGCATAGATCTGGCTAACCCATAAATCCATCATTGTTTAACCTGCTGCGCCAGTAAAGTTGGGAAAAATCATATCAAAATGAGGTGTGGTCCCACCACAGAAGAGATGTTTCAGATGAACTGTGGATACAGTCGTTTGTATCCCTTTTGCATGAACCCTATTCAGTCTCAACCATGTTTCAGTCTGATGTGGCCGTGTTAGCTTTGGGACTCTTGACATAGCAAGCTCAGGCTCATATAAGACCTCCCAATTCACAGAGGATTACTATTTCTTTGCATTACAGCCAATCACCCACAAAATTTTTCAGTCTGATTGTGCATTATAAGTGAGGTTTAGCTTGGGGCTTAAGCAAATCAAACTCCGGACTCATGTAGGGGCACACCCAATTCATAGAGTGACTAATTCAAAACTGAAGAACAATGCCAGTGATTATGATTTGTTCAACACTTTCATGACCAATAAATCCATCATTATTCAATGTTTCTACACTCAGTTTCTGCCACACAGAAAAAAGAGAGAACACCCTTTCAAAGATCAGGCAACCAATTTGTGGGTCAATTTTTCTCTCATTCCAGAAAATTATCCTGATGAACACTGAAGAAATGGCTATTCCACATTAAATTGCATACAATGTACCCCAATAAACTCATAGGTGACAGTACTTAATGGCTCCCGTGGCCATTACAATGGCAAACCTGTCCTTTAGAAACTATGCTGACTTAAATAAGTGAAAATGATTCTGTCAGCCAAAGATGTACGTCATCCTCGGGTCTCTGAAAGAACATTTTCTTTTGCTTGGGCTTCTCACTTAAATCACAACAATAAATATAGGAATACATGAATAAAGAGCCACCTCTCACTGAAATCAATGCAACCAAAATGTACATGAAATTTGAGTCATGTGAGACTGAAAATGTGTTGTTCACCCCTAAAGTTGCTATCTGTGACCCTGATTTAAAAAACAGTGTTTTACAATGGTGAAATCCCATTGAACAATGCTTTGTAAATCAATCCCTGAGATCCTGTATGTAACAGATTGTGCAGTCGGCTTTTGGTGTCAACAGCTAGAATTTGCCCTGTCTGTTTTTGGATTTTTAGCTATTGTTTAAGCCACATACAGCCTAAAAAGAACAAATCAAATCAAATCAAACATCCCATTCTAAACATTTTTTCATAAAAAGATGAACTCCCAAACCACAGGCCTTGCTGGTATTTTCAAATGAAAAACGGTGGAAGTAATGTATATAAATATGTCCTAAATATGTCCTATGTAAAGTGCTTAAGATATAAGTGCTATATAAAATACCAATTATTCTTCTGCTATAGAATTTATTTTATATCCACAAAACTTTGTAAAGATAAAAATAGTTTGAACATATTCCACCTGTTCATTTTCTGTTGAGCTCTGTTTTCCCAATATTTTTTCAAGGTCTGTCTCACTTTAAAAATCCATGTTCTCTGAAAATCCCTGCATATGGCACAGAATATGGTGACCTTCCCTTCTGTAATGATGAAGAGGGATAGAAAAACGATGGTTGGAATGTTGCCAACAGGAACACCAGTGGGTATGATTAATTTAGAAACAACCACTTACCACTTTTTGGTTTCGGTTGGCACCCAGACCCAGTGGAGTAACTTTGCTGAAAATGTTGGGGGGGGACATGACATCTGAAGAAAAGGTGCCCCAGCCAAATGAATGGGGACAAAATGGTGTGCCATGAAAGTTGGGGGGGACAAACACCCCTGCCCCCCCCTAAAATAACACCCATGCTCAGACCAGCTTTAGTGAAATGATTGCTTATTCGTATATCTCTTGTAAGAAAAACTCATCTATTAAACATGCATTCTGTAATGCACTACTGAGGCTGGAAAAGCACTTTCATTGCTCTCATATATAATACCCCCACTACTGACCCTCCAAAAAGAGGTAAAACCATTATTTTCTTTCACAGCATGTTAGGCAGCAACAGCTCCTCTTTTCGTAATTTTAAATACATAAATATTGACAATAAAGAAACTACAACAAAATGCAATTATGGCGACTGTTTTTTTCACTCAAAAAGCTATAGATTATACAAAGATGTTTTTCAAAATATCCATATCACAAAACTGTCTGCAAATCTGTAAAACAATAATTAAAATATGAAATATGTCCTACCGATGCACATGCTGTGGCACACGCCATGGATAAGCATTGCTTTTTCACATCTTCACAATTTTCGGCAGTGATCTAAATAAAAAAGAATGATTCAGAGACACAACTTATGTTATGCTTGGGTTTATGACTACTACTACTACTAGTATTAGTAATGATAACATTAATAATAATAATAATAATAATAATAATAATAATAATAATAATAATAATAATAATAATAATAATAATAATAGTAATAGTAATAATAATAACAATACATATTATTTTTATTGTAGTAAAGAAACAAATTAGACTCAAATGGGAAGGCACAGGATCACCAGCATATTATAGGTTGACAATCTTGCACTGTTTGACCATACATACAGGGGAATGAAAAACATATTAAATTATTGGCCTTGTTCTTCCAAGAGAATATATTGGAGGTCAATTTGAATAAGACAAAGCGCATGCTGGTGACCGGTCGAGAAATATAGTGGAAATTAAAACAATATTGGGAAATGTTGATTACGTGAGGAGTTATGTATACTTGGGCTGGAAATGGGCCTAGGGGCCAACTATATGGATATGGGAGACAAAACAAAGAACAGCTCCTTTTGGTCTTGAGATTTGCCAGGAAATCTGCAGGATACACAATGCAGGGTATCCTTATCCTATATAGAGATTGCTTCTGCCCCATGGTGCTTTATGACCTGGAGGCTCTGACTATGAAGGAGACTTTATGGCTGGATTGTGTGGAAGGCTTTTTTTGGAGAACCATCTTGAAATGACATCCCTCCACACCAACGGAATTCCTAAGATTAGAGTTTGGGTTGATTTCTCTTTGGAGAATAATATTGAAAAAAGGGGAGATCTATATATAAAATATACATCCTCCCCAAAGTGCATGTTATTGAAATCAATGGGTGAAAGAGAGGACACAGAGTTTAGAAGCAGGGGGAAACAAAACTGAAGATCTTAACCTTGACTTCTTCAAGACGATTAGTTGTTCCCTGCGACTCAAAAATGAGAGTAGCTATGTAAACCTGAAAATTCGTTCCAGCAGAAGGTGGACTTGTGGGACTGGAATAAAATCTTCACCCATATAGACACATTCCAGAGTAATCCCCAAGTCTCAAATGTGATTTATAGTTATCTAAAAATTCAGCACATCTCCTTCCTAGTCCAAGCCCAGTGATGTTGAGCATGGTGATGCAGCTACAGACTAATCAATTACAGCTGCTCACTATGCGTTGTGCACAGCTAGAAATACCAACAGAACTAAGATATTGCAGACTCTGTAAAGTCTTGGAAATTCCTGCGACTGCAGACATCTGTTCACAGAGTGTAGGACACTTGAAGCCTTGTATATGCACATTCAATAGGTTTGTTCATAATTATGACACCATCAAATCGCTGGACCTTTGGACTCACTGTTTAAACTCTGGGACAGAATTAATGCATATTGCACTTTTTCAAATATGGTCCCATATTGAAAAGCAGTTTGAGACTGGTGTTAACTATCTTAATGTGAGAGTCCAAAATGTGGAGGTCTATTGAGATGTGTTAAACTATTGTGAGTCATCTAAAGAGCGAATGGCAGAAATGTCACATGGAAATGGGGGCTTATTTGATTTTTAGTGGTGCATTTCTAGATGAACTAGTGTAGGAATGGTATCCTCTATGTAACATTGTAAGACTGGAATACTCTATTGGAACGATTTACTACAACACATCACCATCTCACTGCTATACATTGGAATTGATGATGGCATTCACTAGGGGTGCCTGGTAGGGCTGATTCTGGTCTCTCGTGTCCTAGCCATGAATGAAGGGGAAAGATTGATGAAGAGATTGATTTATTATTTTCTTTCTTTTTGAATTCCTTGAGAATTTTTAGAACTTCTTAGAAACGTAGTATTTCTAGAGGTGACTTTTAGAGTTTTCTACTACACATTTTGAATCAATTAATTGATTATCACTTCTATGTCTATATTGATTGTTTGATTGTTTGGTGTGTGTATATATATCTTAATGTGTTTTTTTTTAAATGTACTTGAAATATATGATTGTTGTGCTCATTTGTTTTATAAAAGTTTGTAATAACTAAATACAAATAATAAATAAACATATTATCAATTAATATGAATGGTCTTTCCACTATGTTTTCTGTAGTTTGGCGTTAGCTTTACATCTACTGCTTGAGAGGTTCACTTTTCTACACTAAGATACAATTCTTGTGTTGGTTTCCTGGGGCGTGTGAGTGCATGTCTTCAGCTCACCTGTGGATTCTGTCCAAATGGCTTAATATTCACCGAGTGTGGGGCCCCACTCTCTAATCTGCAAACTATTTTGTGCAGGTCAGGCACCCCCTCCAGTGATGTGGTGGGGGTATCACCCATTAATATAACATGCTGTCACGTATACCTATGACTGACTGCCTTTTCCAGTGGTGCACAGAAATGTATAAAAACATTGTGCATCTCACAAGAGGTGTTATGCCACTACAGTGAAGACTGCTCAGAGGATAGACCAAGATGAGGCAAGAAGTGAAAACAGAATTGAACAATCCAGCAATATACAAACACTGACTCTCAGATTCCACTCAGGTTAAAAGGAAAAGAGAGTTTTACCTTAACTGTTGTGGCTGCTGTCAAGGCCTGTAGCAATTTCTGAAAAACAGTGAAAAATGTAGAAAAATAAACATTCTGTGTCACAACAGGAGGGGCATCAGCATGCCTACAACTAGTAATAACTGTAAACATATGTAAACACTAAGGGACTGATGCTTAAAAGTGACTTTGCGCATAAAAAGAGCAGTTTGTGGCGAGCAAAACTCAATTTACTGATTCATGGAACCGATTTTGATCGCATTTCCTGGACTTTGTGTGGGCCCATCACTACTTTGCTTGCAATAGAATGCATTGCAAAACATCACACACAAAGTGCGGAACGGGCCTGCAGAAATAAATAAATAAGGGGCGCAACATGCATATTACAATTCTTTGCGCTGAATGAGGAAGAACAGGGAATAACATGGGCGTGTTGAGCGAAGTGCCACGCAAAGAAATCACAGTCCCACTCAAGCACACACATAAGCATATTTATGGATTAAAACACCCAACATCACGTCGGGCAAAGGCTACATTTCGTCTGATTTAACACATGAATTCAGTCTTTTTGATCAAACATGGGCAATTCTTCCTCCCAACCCTCTCCTCACTGCTCTAATCCATTTCCATCCAAAATGTTTCCTCCTAGAGGACCTCTTTAAGAAAACATGCACTTGTTTAAAACGTAATCGTGTTTGATTTGGGCACAGTGGTGAAATCCTTATGTCTTTGCGGGAGGGGTAGTATAACATCCCATGCTATGGATATCTATTGTTCAACCCTCACATGAACAGGAGCTGCTGGCCGTATCTGTTTTCCCATAAGGAGGTCAAAGATTTGGTTAGCAGCTCACAGTCTTTCCTTCTTTACTAACCTAACTGCTCATGTATGGAGATTGTTTTAACCCTAGAGGAGGTTTGTGTGCTGACCATGTTTTTTTATATAGCAGCTAAGCTTTGAAAAAAGACATGACTACCTTCTATGCAATCAAACTGTCCTTTTCAATTTCGCTGTTATGAACTTTTTCCCGTGTTGCATGCAACTAGTTTTTTTTGATATGATGCTCGTCTATTCTCAAAAGTATGAACACAAACAAGCTCATCTAGGGTTTCCATAATACAGGATAGCCAAATAAACACCTTTCTCAAACATTCAATCAGCTGCCTAGTCCATCTCAGAGAATGGTTTACTTAATGGATGACCATAGTCCTGCCAGTGGGAAATACAGTTCATCAGTGATGCAACACGTTCCTGGTTCTAAATCTAAAATGTCATTAACAGTGAGCTTCAGTACCCCTTAGTATATTTTTCATAACTTTAAACTGAATTGTACCTATCTATAGGTTTCTGTGCCCCATTTTACACTGGCATACACAAATAAGCCTAATGTTGAAAAGAAGAACAAATAAAAAACTAAAAAGATAGCCGGCATGGAACTACACGTAGTTCCTTCAGCCTTTCACCAGAACAACTGCTGTTCCTGGCGCTGGTGAGGGAACAGGCTGCACAAGGTGAGTTGGGGATGGGAGTGGGATGCGCAGCGCATGGGAGCACTTTCCTGTGAACCAGCGTGAGCAGATGGCGGCCCCCTGCTCTGAGGAGTGTGGTAAAGCCCCCATTCTGAGCATCTTCATTGGCTGGGAGGCCTATGCTAAATCCCCTGCCAGGTACTAATTTGGCATATGCGCTTTACAAGCAACAAAGTGTGCCATAGCCTTTTGACACTCATGTAACATACAAAACCCTATGCAGCTCCCTGAAAGGAATCCATAGGGCTGTGCAGAGGTATGTGCACTCTCAGACACTTTGCTGCCATTATTTCAATGGATCCCCTTCTATCTGAGTTTGGAGTACTGAGCTTGCAATAGGCCTCCTACCTGTTCATCCAGCGACCTGGGATAATCTCATTTGACTTTATGAATTCTGTTTATCCAATTCCCCTGGTTGGTTTAAAGTATTACAGTGGTGATTTGTCAATTTGCAAAAGCCAAGTCAAATAAAATTACCTTTAGAAAGGTTTACCAGGGCAATGGGATAACTGCAACCCAGAGGGAAATAGGAGAGAGTGACTAATTCACCCACTTACAACAGTGCATCACACGTATGTGTTCCAACTGTAGGAGGTGCCAATGTATTCCTATACATTGGGGAGATATTTCAGGTACATACAAATTGATTAATAGAGTGGAAAGCACACACCCCTGACTCATGCCATTCTTGGTTTTAATTCACTAATTTATTGATGCCCTGTCATCGTTTTGCACTTTTCCCCAATAATCTGAATGCAGGTCAATCAGTAGCAACAAGTGGAAGGTCTCAACCTCAGCTCATTAATTTGTATAGTTTTTATTTTCAAAGAAGAATTAGAATAATGTGGTCAAGAGCTGCTGCATAGTCGACAAAGCCTGCATCCCGGCCTGCACACAACTGGTAGTATGGAGGGTTTGATGAAGGGAGTGCATATTTGCCCTATCGAAAAGTAGAAGGGGAGACAATATAAATACATTTGAAGGCTAATAAATACCGGTGATGCACAAATGTCTTGTTGTGTACAGCCGCATGCCTTGGAGAAATCCCCCTAAAGGATCATAAAAACAGGTTAGGAGGAATTATTTTGTACACACATTCAATAAAAACAAACAATGAAACAAAATTAAAACTAATTACTGAGAAAAGTCCCATGCATACTACATCTAAATGTGCGCTACTGTACAAGTGATTTTAGATGTATCTTGAAAATAGATATCGAAGATACCACACATGTTCAGGTTTCATAGGATAGCGCTAATACTTTATGGATTTGTAGCAGTTGAGTTACAGTACAGGTGGAGAGAGTGCCTTACTATGGGAAGATCACTGTACAGAAGTGTGAGACACAGCAAGATATGATGATAAGACAAAACATATGGTTTGTACACAGCAGATTATGGGTTCATTCTGTACAGGTAACATGGGTAAGACATTGACACGTCGAGGAGCATGGTCGCTTCACGTATGGGCCTACACTGTTCCTTTCTTAATTGCAAACAGATGCATTGTTGTGTCACCTTAGGGCCCAGGAAATGTTATAGGACCATTCCATTGTGAAAGTCTTTCTTTTTAACCTCTGTATTTACGCTCATGCTCTTAGCAGCATTGAAGGAAGTAAGTGCTGAAGTCAACGTATTCCTCTACGGGGAGCCAGTGACAGCCATAAGCCGGCTGTTGGTCACGTGACCCAACCCTGCCACTCACCTGCTTTTCCCACCACCAGTTTGATCAGACACATGCTGAAGTACAGCCCTAGACAGATGGTGGCACAACAACCATAACCCTTGAGATCTCACCAAACTCAAGAATCTTTGTGCGACCCACTGGATTCTGATTACTAAAGCCAAACCTGCTTACTACCCCACCACCATCTCATCAGCCTTTAACAGGAGCAATGTTCTCTTCAAAGTAGTTAAGTCTTGAAGCAAAAGCTCATCTGATCCAGAGGTGCTAGCATCTTTGGAAAATGTTTACTTATTCAACAACATTTAATTGTAAAAATAGACAAAAACGGACTGATCATCAAATCAATCTCCCACAGCATTAGCCCTCCACCTCCCCTGCACTCCATCATGCATACTGCTCTTATCTTCCCTCTCTCTCCACCAAAGCTCCTAAAAACACTTGCCGCTAAAACCTACCTTCTAATCTGAAAATACCATCTCTGCCTCTATCATTAATTAAGTGATGGGCCTTGCGCTCAATGCACTCAACAGCATCATTAGCGCCTGTCTCACCAAAGGGCCATTCTTGACCACCATCAGGGCTGGTCTCAGAGAACCTCTTTTGAAAAATCTGGCCCAAGACCCAGACAAACTACCAGCCAACAATGAAACTCCTGTTTATTGAAAAGTTTTTGAAAAAGTAGTCGCTAAACAACTACTCCACTGGAACAAACAAGTATAACAGGGTTCTTCCCCAAGTGTAGCAGCATGACAACCACCAACCAGATGGTGATGAAGCCCTCCAGATCATGGATAAGTCCAACTCATTGCTCCTCTTCCTCCTTGACTGGCTGCATTCCACACTGTCAACCACGTCATCCTCCTCTCCCTCCTCACTGACAGGATGGGATTCTCTGGCACGGTCATCCAGGTGAACAAGTTGCATTATTACTGATTCACAGTCTCCTGCAGAGACCCCAATCCTCCATCCTCTGACCATGTTAACCTTTCGATGGAGCCTTTGGGCATTCTCCTCAAAGATCTGGATATAGACATCCACCGATATGCAAATGAAACACTGGTGTGCATGAAAGTAAAAAGCCCACAGGACATCAGTCATCAGATTGATTAACTAGCAATCATCCAGTCCTGGATGTCTACTGCCTACCTCAAACTTAATCCCTGCACTAAATGTTTCCTCGTCGATCCCCCACTAAACAAGAACTCGATCAGCAATGGCTCAATGATATGTGCCTAGAAGGAGTCAATTTGCAATGCTCTGATTCAGCAAAATAGTCTTCACCATTGATAGCTGACTGTTCGTCCAGAGTCACATAGCCAAGAAGGCCCAAACGGCCTGGCTCCAAATCTCCACCTCTGTAATATAACACCTTTCATTCCACTGCAGGACTTCCCCATTGTAGTGCAGGCCCTTGCACCTGGTGTGTAAGCACCACATACATGGCGGCACTCGTTCCTTGAACAGCAAATTCACGAACTGGCTTGTCTCATAACACGTCCACAAAGTGAGGACCCACAAACAATCCTTCCTTTGTCACACGCTCACCCTCTATAACTCGATCATGGTATCGGTTCAGATCACCCCCACAATTCTCCAATTTCGCATCTTTCTCAAAACATGGCTTTTTCAACACCACCTGACCAAGGACTAATACCAATGACACACAGACCACGTCTTACAGTAGTGTGCTACTGTTAAAAGATGCCATCCAAAACACTGGCTACTCACAAATTATACAGCAGTCCACTTCTCTCGAGCTAGCTCCATCCATTAAAAAATAAAATAATAATAAAAGTGGATGGTTAAGACAGCTTAAATAGAACGCTTGTACTTCCTTAATCCATTGTTCATTTTTGGTCCAATTTTGTCCAACTTTGAGCTTGTTGCTATCTGTTCCTTGCCCAAGGTTGTAGGCAAGATAAAAGGAATGTCTTGAGTATGAACAGTGCATCACTGTTTGACTCAAGTACTAGCTGCTGTAAAACATCCTTCCCAGAATATGATTCAGCTACATTGGTACAGATCCTGTAATATCCTTTAACATTTGTGAAGTGGATCTAAGTGTTGCCAGCCTCTGCATACAAATTGATATAATGGCAGGGACACTTCAATTATCCTTCTGATTATGCATCATATTCTCAAATAAAAACGATCACTTTCAGAAACCCACAGAGCCCATGTGATCAGTCCAGGGTTTGTCTCCTCTACCATTCAACCAACCCGCAGATCCTTAAAAGCCCCAAGTGCTTCTCTACACAAGGACCACTTGTTTTGTTGCCTCCATGTACAAGCTAAATTTCCCTTCACATTTTAATTTACCTGATTTAAGTTCATATTTGTTGTTTTTTGGGATCTGCTAAGGTGTAGGGTTGGGGCTGATGGACATCCAGTTTTTATTTCGATGCAGGGCTTAGAGAGTGTAGTTCTTGATGTGGTTAACATTTCTCTACATTTTTCAGTTTGGCTACAGGTGACTTACAGCATTTTGAGGGCTGATGGAAAGACCATTCATGTTTCATATGTTTACTGGACATTTATGTCTGTGTAACCCTTTTATATTTATGCAAAACCTCCTACTGACCTCATCACCCCTTTTCTAACAACAGCTCAGAGTCGATCTCTGCCTGCATCGTCTGCATCCAAGACTGATCGCTTGACCATATTCTATTCCTTGATGACTCTAAATTAGTATCCTTAGCCTGGGGACAAAACATCCTGCTCTCCTTCCTTTTGCCTGCCTTTCCCCTACACTTGTCATGCTTGCCAGTAAGTTGGAGCTAGTTGTGGAAGATTACCTCCCCTCCAGGAAGAAAATACAAGACCTCACCAAGAAATCACACTGGCAGCTACTCCACCTGAGATGTATATTACTTATTTATTTAAATGACCGTGTTTGTTCTCGTTTTATAATTATTGACCGTATTCGGCCAATAATTATAAAACACACTCATACACTGCAATGTGCAGTCTTAAAGTTATAGATTATGAGATCACATGTAAACAAAAGTCCCCAGTCGTTATTCTCTGTTCCAGTCCCTGGAACGGGGGATGAACACCACATTATCCCCATTAGCATAACAGAAAATGCTAATGCAAATGTTGTAAAATCTTATTGAGTCTATGTACTTTACTGAGAAATGTGAAGTAGATGAAGTCTATCAGATTTTTTTTTAGTTCAATTTTTTAACTGCAAAAGATGGTTCCTAGAGGAACCTTTTTTTTTTTTTGCAGGACAGGTTAGAACGTAAGGTGGGGAGGGAAATGAGGGAAGAAGCACCAAGCACTAATATGGAGGTGCAGGTGGACAGGAGAAGATATTGCGTGTGTGGTACCTCTAAGGTAGGGGTAGTGTTTTTCATGCTCCTTGATGACAGCTTCAAAAGCACTTCAAAATTTCTCCCCCCTGCAGAGTGGTGTGCTGCAGTATGTAAAGAGGACTGCTGTCGTTGAAAGATGTGCATCAACAGCCTCTTTTATGGCTTGCAAGGTAGCTGGTGGGAGTTTGTGTCTCACAGAAGTAGACTGTGTGGTTACAGTATTGGTTGAGGAAGATGAGGTGGAGGAAGACAGCCTACTACTTGATAAGAAAGGAACAACTTTTCTGAGAGCATTGCATTGGTTGGATTGTTGCAGCACAAGGAGGTGGTCATGTGGGAGTACTGTCCAGGTTGTCCGCGACTGAGCACTCAGCTCATTTCACTTTGATAGTTTTAACTTTTGGTACATTCCCAACAGTGGTAAAGAACAGCCACACCCATGGTTCCCTCTTGGTGCTAGAGGAAGGCACTTCCTCTACCTCATCTTCTTGGCCCTTTTCATTGTTTTTGGAATTACTGTGCTTTGTTGTGTAGGTCCTCCAGCTGGTGGCGGTGGTGGTGGCTCTTGAGGAGGGGAGATGGCAACAGCTGATGCCATTTTTAAGATAAATAGCAGTTTTGCTAATATTCTTCCAAGTATGTGATCTGTACTGGATTGTTAATGGATAATGAGTAAGAATAGGTGTAGGAGCTTTGGTAGAGAACATTTTGAGAGGGAAAGTTCCTAGGTCAGCAGAAATTGCAGTTCTGAACTGTCCGCAAAGCATGGACCCGATCACAAAGTGCAGACGCGATCGCAAACACGTCATCATGCCGCGCAAGTCACAGTCACGTGAGGCTGTCAGAAAAGTCTGCGATGACATCAGACGTTGGCGGACGTCGACGAGTGCAAAAGCAGAGGAACAATTTGAAGTGTATAGAAGTGTTAAAAATGTTGTTAGAAGGTGGGAAATGGCAGAGTTTTAAGCTGAAACTTTGTAAATTGCAAAATAATGTTATGATATTGGGGTAAGTACGATATTAGTAAGTTGTAAGAAATTACGGGTGCACTGGTAAAAGCCCATGAAATTCACTGATAAAACATTTTTAAAAGGACATTATGGTTAAGTTGCATTAATAAAAACCTCTGAAATTCACTGAAAAATCTTTGTTAAATGTACGTTATGGATAAGTTGCACTAATAAAAACCTCTGAAATTCACTGACCAAACTTTGTTAAAGGGACGTTATGGTTAAGTTGCACTAATAAAAACCCATGAAATTCTATGAAAAAACAGTGTTAAAGGGATGTTATTGTTATAAGTAAAACCAAAAAACCTCAGAAATTCACCAGTTATGGTAAGCTAAGCAACCATAACTCCCACCACCACCACGCACTGGTAAGACTAACACCCAGGACATGAAAGATGACACCACAAATGTAAATGATGACATCATTGATGACATCAAATATCTGGACCACTTGCATTGTTTTAACTGACATGATTAGACTCATTTTTTGTTTTTACTGACAATCAGGATGTCCAACATTAAAAAGTGCTATATCTACACATTAATATTTGTATATGTTCCAAAAGTACTTTCCTTAGAGTTTAATCTGAGTTCATAGTGCACATACATTGGGCAATACAATTGCCTTAAACACACAATTAATTTGTGTACATGATGATTAACTCTAATGTTATTGTCATTTTTGGTGCTGTTGTTTCTTTCTTCCTTACTTTAGTTTCCCTGTATGTAACAGAAATGTGTGGTAAGTTTTCAATTGTTACCTATGTATCCCATCTTTACCATTACTCAAAACTCCTATAACGTAGCATTTATTATTTTACTATCAGAAATGACCAGATAAAAATTATTGTACTTCTCTGATGCATGCTGCAACCATTGCCTATATGTATGTATGATTAGGTTCTGCTACTAAAAACAACCCAAGAATACAATGAGTACATTCTTTAATACATTAAGGGTCCGAATCTCGGTGGGTTTTAAGTACCGAAAAGGTCAGAAAAAGCATTAATTACCTTTAAGACCTATTCTGGAGGTGGCACTGTCTTCCGAGGTCGGTATTAATGCACCGTTTTCGGAATATATGTGGTGGTTACTGGGATGGGTTGGAAACCAACGTAGCAACTGCCACATTTGTTACTTGCCATTTAAGACGGGTATTCTTTTGGCACTCCTCCACTTTTTAATGTGGTACCATTTTGGTGCCGGTATTTTGGAGGAGTTCCACAGTAAGCCAGTCGCAGTGCAGGTGGGTGGGCAAAGATTAATGGTTGGGTGGGTGTTTAATTTGTAATTTCCAACATTATAAATGCAACCCCTTGTACAGACTGTTTATTAAAATGATTGTAATATGTGATATCATCAGTGATGTCATCAATGACATTTGTGAAGTCATCTTTCATGTCCACGGTGGTGGTGCGAGTTATGGTTGCTTAGCCGACCATAACTGGTGAATTTCTGAGGTTTTTCGGTTTGACTTGTAACTATAACATCTCTTTGACAAAGAGTGTTTTCATTGAATATATATATATATATATATTCAGTGAAAAAAACTTTGTTAAAGGGACGTTATGGTTAATTTGCGCTACTAAAAACCTATGAAATTCAGTGAAAAAAACTTTGTTAAAGGGACGTTATGGTTCCAAGTAAAACCGAAAAACCCTTGAAATTCGGCAGTTATGGTAAGCTAAGCAACCATAACTCACGCCACCACCGTGCACTGCTAAGCCTAACACCCAGGACATTAAAGATGACATCACAAATGTCATTGATGACATCACTGATGACATCACATGTCTGACTCCCCCTTTTTTCCTTTCCTGACATATCTAGGGCACATGATTTTCTTCAGTAACAGTCAGGAACTAAACATTGTAGATGTACTATATTCGTAGACTTATCCTTCAAGTATGTTCTTACAATAATTCCCTTATGGTCCAGTCATATCATATCAAAAATATACATAGGGGAAGACACAACCTTGAAAGACAGCAATCCTTTTTGTGCATTAAAATTATCAGTAGATTTATCAGCACTTTCTGATAGTTTTGATGTTTTTTTTTATTATTGTACTTTCCCTGTATATACTTATATTTTTATATGTTGTATTCACACTATTTTCCTTAGGGTCCAGACACATCATGTGATATATATAGATAGGGTAAGTAACAGCTTTGAAACAAAGCAATAATTTGTCTGCATTAAGGTAATCAGTTATTTTTGAACACTTTCTGCTACTATTGCTGTTTTTTTTTTCTTACTTCAATTCACTTGTATATATTCATATTTGTATGTGGTGTTGTCTCTGTGATTTGTCTATAATAATGCAATTACGTAGTAAGTGGGTTTTATTACCTACTTATCACAAGTTTCACTGTACACAAAATTGTAATATGAAAACAGTTATTATTTTACTATTCAACATGGTAAGCTTATGAATATTGCACCTCCATCGTGTATGCTGCACACAATGCCTATGTTTCTACATGAGTACCTTAGTATACTGGATGGAACTTGATAATAGAATGCTATTTATATCAATGCATTGCTTAATGCACTGATTAGCACTTGATATTTATACCAATAATCTTTGACACTTTTTTTATTAACATTACACTAAGAATCCCTTGTACAGACTTTTCATGAAAGGTAAATGCACATGTGATGTCATCAGTGATGTCATCAATGACATTTGTGATGTCATCTTTAATGTCCTGGGTGTTAGGCTTAGCAGTGCACGGTGGTGGCGCGAGTTATGGTTGCTTAGCTTACCATAACTGCCGAATTTCAAGGGTTTTTCGGTTTTACTTGGAACCATAACGTCCCTTTAACAAAGTTTTTTTCACTGAATTTCATAGATTTTTAGTAGCGCAAATTAACCATAACGTCCCTTTAACAAAGTTTTTTTCACTGAATTTCATAGGTTTTTAGTAGCACAACTTAACCATAACGTCCCTTTAACAAAGTTTTTTTCACTGAATTTCATAGGTTTTTAGTAGCACAACTTAACCATAACGTCCCTTTAACAAAGTTTTTTCACTGAATTTCATAGGTTTTTAGTAGCACAACTTAACCATAATATCCCTGACATGTAACATCGAACATACTAACCCCCTCGTAGTGATTTTCATGTCCACGGACTACCGCCATGTCCGCGGACACATCGAATATCTGAGCGTGGTGAATGCAAAATTTAAATAGTGTGCCCCATTTCCCCTTTGAAGTTCGCTCTGAAAAGAGGCGTTTTTTTTTTTTTTACAGATGCTTGACAGACACCTGTTATTTTATATTTTTTTTCTTGTTTTTTTTTCTTACTTTACTCCTAAAATCTTCACATAACCTTCTCCAAAGCAACCCTTACATTCCAAAATAAAAAGGCATTTCCGGTAAAACATAAATAAATGCCATCTTCTTTAAAATTAACAGCATTACTGGCATCAATATTCTCATTGTTACAGAAGAACATACCTGGCACGCCGGCCTTGTCTCCTTAAGAGACAGCGTCGGTGTCACGTGGTTGGAACACGTGACGCGTGCCGTAAGGGGGAGGGAGTTCGGATCGTCAGTAAGAAGTTGTATGCTGAATAAAGAAGACGTGTTCCAGAACTCTCAGTGTGCCTGTCCTTATTGTGTAGGCCCATCCGGGTTTAACAACTGGCGACGAGGCGTCTCCTCAGGCCGCCAAGTCCTCCTCCACCTCCTCGCCTCCGGCACCCATCCTGCTCCGCAGCACACGCCAAACACCGCCGGCCCGCAAGCGCCTGCGTCCTCCTCCGCTCCTGCTGCTCCACGCCGATCCTGGCCCTGCTCTCAGCACACGCCCACGCGGCTCCGCACCAAGGACGCGTGTTATAAAAACGCACGAACAATTTTGCACTGCACATGCTCCCAGCTCTAAGCATGAAGGCACACATGCCTCGGTTGATGATACACCTACCAATGTTTTGCTGAGGACAAAAAACTGAACTATTGTCCCATATTACCCTAGGTAGTAATCCAGAAAAAATTACTTTCGCATTTCGAAGGATCTTCACTACGGCTTGAACCAAGCATTCCAAATCAGCCAACAAAGTAGGGGCACTGACGTTGCCCAAATGGAAAGCACCATAGTGCAAAACTACCACATGCGGACTGTTCATCGTGGCCATATCCGCACAAACTTGTACAATTCCCTGTACATTGCAATCAGGCACAGTGCTCCACACCACCTCCACTCCTTTGACATCTAAGTTGTTTGCAACATGCCTGCATTCAGCGTACTGCTGTAAACCATACACAAACATATCTCCGAGCACCAACACCCTGACTTTCTCCACTTCTGCCATCTTCACCACACACAGTCTCTTTCAACACAAATCCACAACCTCGACATCTGATTGGCTGATCCGTACAGTCTTCTTTCCATGTTGGATTTCCTGGAAAAACCCGGATTTACCACACCCTGTCCACGAACAGCCGCGGTGTCCGCGGACGGCGTCCACTTTACTCTCTGTACCATTCCCTCATTGCATGCAGCTAAGCAATCACACAATACGAATAACGTCCTCAGAACACCCCCATTTTGTGAATTTTCCAACATTTCAGGACAATTATCATTTCATTATTCTACATATTAACTTTACAAATATTATACTTTTATCTTGTACTCTGCACACAATGCTATCTTTCTCCATTAGCAGCTCAGTATACCACAAAGAATTCCAGAATACAATGCTATTTATTGATATAAATGCATCGTGCAAAGCACTAATAACGGTATGATATTTATTGCAATATCCTTGACACTTTTTTCGGAACATTATAATGAAAATCCCTAGTACACAAATTCCATGAAAAGTACATACACATGTGATGTCATCACTTATGTCATCAATGACATTTGCAATGTCATCTTCAATGTCCTGGGTGTTAGTCTTAGCAGTGCATGGTGTTGGCGCGAGTTATTTTACATACCTTACCATAACTTCTTATTTTCAGGGGGTTTTCGGCTGTACTTAGAACCATAACGTCCTTTAAACAAACTTTTTTTAACATCACGCAAACAATACACAAACATGGCTTGCAGCAATCAACTTCTACATATGGCTTTACACAGAATGTTGCAAAGTAAGAATTTATGCTCGTTCACAGTGAAGGTCAGCTGCTTCATTTTTTGCTCGGGCCCCGGAGAGGCTCACGAAGCGGACTATAAGGTTGTATTGTGTTTTGACCTTGACAGACAGAGATTGTGATGAAAGACTTCTCTTGAAGGAGTGTGGCTAAAACGTAAGAGAAGATAAAGATGAAATTTCTGAAACGAAACCACTTTTACATATTATATCACTATGCGAAAGATCGTTGGCACACGCGGAGTCGTATTTTCGGACTGCACCACTCGTAGACAATGGAAATTGCAATTGTACTGTAAGTAACCCTTTACATTACTTTATACCAAATATAATTACAATAGCGCAGCATTAAAGACCGCTGAAGTTGAACTTGTTCGTTGAAAGTGGCATAATGTTTTCTACTGCGTACTATCACCGCAGAATTGATCCCCTGTCGTTTAGAGGGCTCTGAAAAAGGCAGACGACACAGGGTGGGTTAATAGAAATAATTTAACCGGTCTATAGGCGGTCAAATGCTCTACTCGCTGTGCCACTTTACTGTAGCCTGTCAAGTGGCACAGCGAGTACAGCGCTCGCTTTGACATCCGTGCACAGCTTGCTAACGCAAGTTCGAATCCAGGCAAGCCCAAACTCAGCCTTTCAGCACCGCCTAGATACCTCACATTTGTTAGCGCTATATGAATGGGAACATATTATTTTTTTATTATTAACATACTCTGTTGCACTATCCTCAATAGCAAATAGTTTCACGCCCTAATAAATGAAATGATGATTTTTAATGAAGATCGACTGGTGAGACTAATTTATGTTTTTTAAAAAAGGTACGTGGCCCTGTTTTGTCTGTGTCACGATTTAAGGACTCCAGCGGATGGGGTCTTCAACTGCCAGGTGCAAGTCCAAATATGCAACTTCATGACCCTCACCATTTTATGGGACAATCGCCAAGGACCAATATGCCCTTACGCAGTACTAGCGGCTACAAACAACATTCCAACCAATACGGTGGTCTAAAGTCTCGTTGTTGGAGCAACCTTCCGATTATCGGAGAGACCATTTACTGCTTTTATCATAAACCAACAGCCTGTCTACCGCAAAGGAACAACGCGCGGCTCCAAATAAACTTTTGCTGATCGACAGCACAGACAATAGCAAATCGCTGAATATTCACTAAACATTTCATGTGAAATAAATGTACTTTACCAAGTGTACAATCCTGCTGTTTACTTTTAAACCACAGTTTCATATTCCGAATTGTGACGCACTGAGTTGTAACCTGATCTAACACTCTCTGTACCGCAAAGGAACATCGCGTGTCTCAACATGAACTTTTGCGGATCGACAACAAAGACAAATGCAAATTGCTGAATATTCTCTAAACATTTGATGTCAAATAAATGTACTTTACAACATTTACAATCTTGCTCTTTGCTTTTAAATCACAGTTTCATATTCTGAATTGCGGCGCGCTGTGTTGTGACATAATGTGTGTTGTCTTCCGGGTTCTGTGTAAAGTCGTGTAGTACTGCAGACGACTGGGCGCGTTTCATGACGCACCCTGTAACGTCACGGAGAGAGGCGGGGAATATGAATGCTTTGATAATATCAGGCTTAGTGGCGGGAGATATGATTTAGTGTCGCAAAAGCAAGTCACCCAGGTCAATAGCCCAGTCATACGTTTATCAAAACGTTCTCAGAACACCCCCATTTTGTGTAATTGCAACCATTTCGGGACACTGCGAGTGTTCTTAGAACACATTCAACTAGACAGATTACAATACGGACAGCGTCCGGAGGACACCCCCAGTTTGTGTATTTACGAACAATTAAGTGCACCGCGAGTGTTCATAGCTCATTTTTACCTTCCTTGCGAACAAAAATGACACATAATCCGTCCTCTAAACACCCCACCATTTAGTTTATTTACAAAATGTCAGAACAGCCGTGTTCTCCGCGGACAAATCGAACGCAACAAAAAGGTCTAGCACATAAAAAAACAAAGCATTGAACCTATCTCGTACTCCCCCACCCTCCCCAAACACTCTTACACACCAACACACGGCACTAAATACAATTTTTTATCCACGTTTCACTGCGCTGTACGCGGTCGACTGCGAATACAAGATGGCGGGCGCCACAGAAAATTTGACGCGCTCCACACCCCTCGCCGTCCAATCAGCGAACACGTTGCATGTCCGCGGACATGACGCAAGCCCACGGGCCAATCGGGGTGCTGTCCGCGGAGCGAACATGGAAGTCCGTCCGCGAAGCGAACACAGATATCACTAATTTTTTTGCCTTACATTTTGGTCATTTTTTAAAAAGCTACTGGACGGATTTACACCAAATTTACAAAAGCACGCTTTTGGGACCAGGCCGCCGCTCCTGCCGCAAATTTGGTGTAAATCCGTCCAGCGGTTCGGGCTGTAGCCGTGCGCAAAGTTTTTTCCCGTTATGTCTATGGGAAAAAAAAGTTTTGGGACCCCCCTATAACTTTGCCCCCCCTTGACGAATCCTCACCAAACTTTGCAAAAAAATTCAGAGTGACCCAACTACTTTTTTTGCAAAGTTTGGTGAGGATCCGTCTAGGGAGAGCGAAGTTATAAACCGCCCAAAAAGTGCTCTTCCTATGGAAACAGCAACTTAACCATAACTACATGGCCACTACCGTGGCCATGTAATATTTATATTCAATGAAAAAGCTTTGTTAAAGGGACGTTATGGTTAAGTTGCAATAATAAAAACCTATGAAATTCAATGAAAAAACTTTGTTAAAGGGACATTATGGTTAAATTGCACTAATAAAAACATATAAAATGCAATGAAAAAACTTTGTTAAAGGGATGTTATGGTAAAGTTTGACTCACAAAACCCTATGAAATTCAATTAAAAAACGTTGTCTCCGGACCATTATCCCCCATTCCAGCCACTGTACAGGGCCCCTCTTCGCTTTCCCTGGCAGCCTGCAGAAGGTGCATAGAGAACCCTATGACCATATTACCACAAGCACATTTTCTTCCCTTTCAAACCTATAATGGCCACTAGCCAGATTGTCCGGGTCATGACCTTATTCCATGACCCGGAAAATCTGGCCACTGCCCATGGCCACAGACTATACCTCAGTCACCAAATGTATATCACTATTTTTTCTACCTACAGTATGACACTTGTCAAAAAATAAAACACAGGCACATTTGCAAAACCATGCTTTAAGGTCCTTGCCAATGCTCCTTACACAAATTTGCTGGAAATCCATCCATGTTTTATTTTTTCGAAAGTGTCAAATGTATGCACATGCAATAGTTATATAACTTAGCCCTCACCTGACAAATTCCATTTACACACACATTCAAGGTTGGATCTATAATGTTGAGGCCCCCTCTAATTTAGCCCCCTCTTGACAAAATCCCACCAAACCTTATAAAAAACATGTATATCTAGATCTAAAAGAAAATTGAAAACTTTTTTGTCAAATTGCACCACATTTATAAGCCTTTAGAATATTTTGGGACCCCCCCTCTAATTTTGCCCCCTCTTGACAGAATCCCAACAAAATTTGCCAAACTGTTGGGACCCAGGTCTAGAACGGAATTCCAAAACGTCATGCAGTTTCATTGAGTGGTGTCAAAGTTATACGCCATCCAAGAACTGCTTTTCACGAACCCTGTCACACAGAAATAGGCACAGATGCTCGCAAACTTCACAGGACTGTCTGCAAGCATCTGGACCATTCAGGGACTTTTACAGTGAAAAGCTGCACGTTTTTTTGACTTTTTATGGCCATATCCCATCCCATCCTCATCACCCCCTACCTCCCCAGAGACTTTTTGTTGAATTTGACAAGTGTGTGCAAAAGTCGGCAAATCCAACATGGCGGGCGTTTCAGGAAAACTGACACATTTCACACTTTTCCCCATCCAATCAGCGGACACGCCCGATGTCCGCAGACTTCACATCGCCCGATGAGCCAATCAAATCACTCTCTGCACACTGAACAGGGAAATGGGTCCGCAGACCGGAGCCAGATATCACTAATTCTTTTGACTTACAGTTTGCCTGTTTTAAGAACAAATACTGGACAGATTTCCCCAAATTTACAAAAGCCCACTTTCAGGACCAATCCGCCGCTCCTGCCGCAAATTTGGTGAATATCCATCCAGAGGTTTGAGCTGTAGGCGTGAGCAAAGTTTTTTTCCCATTATATCTATGGAAATAACATATTTTTTGACCCCCTACAACTTTTCCCCCCCTTGACGAAACCTCACCAAACTTTGCATAAAAAATTCCAAGCGGGCCATATACTTTATTTGCAAAGAGTGGTGAGGATTCGTCCAGGGGCAGCGTAGTTATAATCCGCCCAAAAAGTGGTCTTCCTATGAGTTGAGCAACTTAACCATAATTAATGGGCCGCTATCGCAGGCCCAGTAATAGATATATATGCATATATATATATATATATATATATATATATATATATATATATATATATATATATATATATATATATATATATATTATGTTCACTATAAGGTAAGTCCATCTTCTGCATTCCCATCCAGGAAGGTTACTAGGGACACTTGCAGGACTCATCACTTCATGAGACAGATAGCTCAGGGCCAGTGTCTAGCTGCAGTTATGTCTTTTCAACAGCTTGTCACTTCAAGTGTTCTCCTGAAGTGGTAGGGGGGAAGGTCTACACTCTCCTTGGAAGTCAATGGGCCTCCTTATGAGGTTGGCGGTAACCCCGTAACACTGAATCCGCTGCCTGACTTCTCTGTGCAACTGAGACATTACAAGTCCTGGCGGTGTGGGAAGTCAGGGGCCAGATTTTATAACTCCCCATTCCCATAAAATCCCATAGGACTCTATGGGAGTGGGAAGACAGAAGCACCGGCACCGTTGCTAACACTGCTGGCGCTTCCAGGAAAAGTCTGCCTACCGGAGCCGCTGCGTAATGGCCACGGCAGGCAAACTCGTAGTGTGGCGGTCCAGAAACAAGAGTGCTGGTAAGCTTACCGGCACCCTTGTTTCCAGACTGCCACACTTGTAATGAGGCCCAATATCTTCGCCTCAATGGCTAGCGAATTTGGGGAGTCTTTACTCAAACAAGATTCCATTGATATCTTGTGAAAAGCTTCAAGAAGATTGCTCCATGGAGATTATTCAAAGCAGATTCAATTGGAGGGGTAGTTCACCACATTAAATAGTAATTTTGCCACAGCACATTGTTCTTTTCCTAGCCTTCTACAAGGGACCAATCCTTGCTGCTCTAACAAGGGGTTTCCTTCTTATGGCAGCTGCCACAAATAGGTATTTTTACTCCACCATGTAATGTAGCCATGTTACAGAAGAAGTGCTAGACCTGAATCCCACCACTGGTCGATCAGATGCCATCAGGATACATGATCAAGTGCTGGCAGCCTCCATGTTATGCAAGTGCATAATTGCAGCACCACTGCTGTTAAATCTTGCGTTTCCTGCAGTCTGTCTTGCTGTGTGCAGCAGTTGTCTGATTCTTCACCTCATTGAGTCACTTGCATATTGCCATGCCACAAACAGTGGATGAAGGTTAACAGATGGCCTGCGAATTCTATTCCACACAGTAATTTACCTGGTTGTTGGGTGAGGTACACATCACCACCCAACCAGCAGAGGCGGTGGAGTCTACGTACCACAACTGCCACAGCCATTATTCTATCAATCCCCAGCTGGTTGGTGATGCCGGGCCTGATTATGGATGCGCATGTCAATTTCCCTTGTTCAATACATAACCGTCAGATGTTAATGTGTTCACCAGTGTCTACACATGAAAGCACAGATTTTGAGGATAGTGTGACATGTTGGAATTCACTGATATGTACTTCAAACAACTCATCTTCTTGCCTGCGTGTATGGTAGATTTGGTGACATGCAGACAAATCTGATGTAGTTGCACGTGACTATATAGTAGAATTACATTCAATGTGTTATCCGTGTTAGCGTGTGGTGTACTGCATTTTTCAAGCACAGTATATGACACATCTGTGTTTCTGCAAGTGGAAGTACTTCTTGTTGTTTTTGAAGAAACCTATCAATACATATCATGGGCCCTGAGATGTGTTCAAGATATACTCCTCCCTAGTTTTAGACCTTGACTTCCTAATTGTTGGCACAGCTGTGCTTCTTAGGCTGATGCATGAACTATGCACATGTAGCACTGATTTGAGACATTCAGCAACTGACATAATGGCCAGTTATGTTCATGAAGCATGGAAACTGTTGGCGATATTTCATTTATGTGGGTTGTTACATGAATTTATTTTGCATGTTCAGTAGTCACCCGGAGTGATGAGGCACAGAGACTGGTGCTCTACCCATGTGCTGCAATGTACTTGGAGACGTTTCTCCCACTGCTGTGATTTGAACTGCTTGATAGTGCTATTTAGAGGCACGTGCTGTCTTCGCCATGCCCTGTGTAGAGGTCTTTACTGTTTGTAGTCATGGATAATGGACTGAGTGGCTCAGAATTATTGTAAATAATGTCCATTGAAATTGTATGTCAATTTCTGCTGCTGCTGACAACGGTGAGTCCTGTGGCCCTAGACCCCTCTGGGCCTCCATATTTCTTAATTCTGCCTGATTTGGAGTCCGCCTAGGCCTGTACGCACAGCTTGTAGCCTCCCTCAGCCCGTTTCCCATTTCCATATGTGTCCCACCTCCCGCCTCCCATCCCTTCCTCCGCCCTTGATTGGTGCTTGCTACCTGTTATGGAGAATTCTCTTAAAAGGCTAATTTCCCTTACCTATAGAGTCTCCCAGCAGCTTTGCTGGATTTCAAGGGTTTATTTTTTTCTCCTGCTAAGAGTGAGACTCTTTTTTTCCCCACTCTTAGACATATTGCTGATGTGTGTTTTAGGCTATTTTTATGCTTATGGTCTATGGGGTTTTTCTCACCTTCATAGGTATCAACTTATTTCTGTGTGTTACACAGCACCCTCAGTGCAGTAACACAGGGGTGTCATAGTGACCCCCAAACATAGACTCCATACCCTGGGACTGACTACTGTCCCCCAAGGCATGTAAAGTTACCATTGACTTTACTAGTCAAATCTTATGAACAGAACCAGTACAAACCATCTTATATGGAAGTACTGGAGGGGTTAATAATTTATCCCCTGTGTCTGTTTTGTAGGGGATGATGCCTCGTCCCCCTTTTACCAAAGTATGGCTGGTGGCAGTGGTTCTACCACTTTTCGTTTAACCGCAAATAGTTTTATATGGGATTTTCCCATTCTTCGAGGCTATTTTTTTAAATAGTAGCCTCGAACATACCCCCGGTTTATTTAATTATTATTTATTCTCCGGTTGGGTATTTTTGCCATATTTTTGTTAAAACGTCTTTCTTGCGTCTTCCTCTGTAATTTCGACCCAGGTCGGGGATCCTTCGTTCGTCCTTTTGGCGGGCTTCTGCACAGAAGCCCTCCTTTTGGCGCCAGTGAGTCTGGGGTAGACAGGATGTGTGGAAGGGGGAATAGGCACCCTGGACAGGGTTGCCTAAGCAACCCAAGTCGCTCTCTCCCCTGATAGGCTGGGGGGTTATCCCGCTGGGATAACCACCCCGCTGTGTGAGTTACAGCTAGGCAGTATGAATGGATTTTTTTCTGCATAAAAGCAGGGCTCTGAGGACTGGCGGACAAGACGCCGCCACTGGACCTAAGAAACCCAAAGAGGAAAGAAGCCGAAGACATCTGCAACGACTGAACCACCAGTGAAGCCCTGCTGCAGATCCTCACCACTTTTCTCCAATGACAAGAGAAGATCTTCACCTGCAAGAGCCTTCTTCCCTTGAGCTGGTGGGGCCAACTAGTTTGCCAATCTCCTTCCAGGACCTGCCTTGGTCGAATCGCCAGTGCCAAGCACTAGGAGACCGGATAGCCAGGCACCCGTCCACCACGACCACGATTTAAAGGAGCATACCTTTTATTCCATTTTCGGCATCACCACGGCTGGCTTCTGCCCTGAGAAGTGCAGTGACTCGAACCTTCCTCCACGACGAGAGCCTCTCTTCCTCTGCTGGATCTCCCAAACTGCAGGAACTGCCAGGAACCACCACCACCGCAGGAGCCGCTTCCACTTTTAAGGTACATTGTTCCGCCAGGCCTCCCATTTTGTTGGATACTGCTAAAGGTGTTTGAAATCCTTTACTTACCTTTTGGGTTGGCTGCCCCTATCGTCTAACATTGTCTTTTTACCTTCTGCACCCTCCTTTTGAACCGTTAAACAAAGACTTGACTGCAGCTACTAGTACAGTTTGATCTGGGCACTTTGTTTTGTACCACCGACTCTGGCACAGGCCTATTGACTTTGGCTAAATCTGTTACAACTGCCTTCTCTAGATTGCTTTTCGTCAAGAAATGTGTTGGTGCACCTAAAACTCTTATAACCACCTTTCCTTCTCTATTAACTATTGTTGAAGTGCCATTTTGCTCGGTTTTCGAATGCTTATGCTAAAGTACTACCTTGCCTAACTTGTTCACAATCCACTTGGGAAGTGTTGCTGGTGTGTTTTGGAGTCCAACCCTGTATAACTTGACCTTTCCCTCCCTCTTGAGAAATTGTTAGAGTGCCATTTCTGCTTGGTTTACACTGTGCCATTTTGCTCCGTTTTCACTCTTGCTCAAACTTGTCTACAATTTAATTAGGGAGTTGTGTATGCTTTTCTTGACTGTTTTAACTTGCTTTAATGATAGTGATTTGTTTGTTGAGTTAAGAGTGTGTAAAATAAATATATATTCTTTTTGATACACCGCTTTGGTCAGTGTTTCATTGTCCCATAGTATTGTAGTCCTATTGTGTAAACCCTGAATACTGCTCATCTCCCTCTTGAGATAAGTCTGACTGCTCAGCCACAGCTACCAACTTAATCTTTGTGGTACAGACTGATACCAAAGGGGAATTATTGCATATACCTGTAGTCCTAATCTTCTGGAGTGCTCCCTAATGGAACTGCATAGGATTCTGCCTAACACTACAGAAGCAGCCGGGCCTACAGACCCGTACTGCATACGCAGTGTCCATTCTTCTGCTGAGGACCACGGTGAGTGCTGTGGCCCTAGACCCCTCTGGGCATCCATATTTATTAATTCTGCCTGATTTGGAGTCCCCCCAGGCCCATACTTGCAGCTTGTAGCCTCCCTCCCTCAGCCCGCTTCCCATTTCCGTATGTGTTCCACCTCCCACCTCCCATCCCTCCCTCCCCTGCTGATTGGTGCTCCATCTAGGTCATAAGTGACCCTCCCAGGGAAGCCCTCTGCCCGGCAGCCCCTGCGGCTGAGGGCACCGTGGCAAAGGGCGGCTCCAACAGAGGCGGCTCCAGAACATGTCTGCAGGTGTCCGCAGGGGAAGCAAGTTGCCAGCCGTCAACCAGCAACAACCATCAAAGTAAGTGTGGCATGGGTGGGGTGCAGAGCAATTACTCTACTCCAGAAAATTCCTGCCACTCTACATTACCCTCCCTCGGAACTGTGAATATTAGCATGTGCCACACTCAGATAAGAATTGTGAACACTAGCCTCTAATGTCTAAAGTCATTAGCCTGTGTCGCACCTAGATGATCTGTGAACACTAGCATGTGTCACACTTAGAAATGTGAATATTAGCATGTGCCAGATTAGACAGAATCATGAACTTTAGTTTGTGTTGCATCTAGACGGATTTGCGAATATTAGCATATAACACACTTAGAAATGTGAATATTAGCAGGTGTCACAATTAGAAGAACTGTGCATGTTAGCATGTTCCACACTTAGACAGAATCATGAACTTTAGCCTGCGTTGCATCTAGATGGATTTGTGAATATTAGCATGTGCCAATAGAATCGTGAACTTTAGCCTGCGTCGCATCTAGACAGATTTGTGAATATTAGCATGCACCGCACTTAGAAATGTGAATATTAGCATTTGCCACTGTAAGCGATATTCAATCAACACTACAGCCAAGTCAATGCCTAGTCTGGGATGCTGAGGAAAACCCTTATTAGTGTATTTTTATGTCTAGTTCAGTACACTGGATGACCACCCTAGTATAACACCCCTCCTCTTAGAATGCCCCTGACTCCACTGAGCCAAGAAGTAGGTTTGTTTTGCAAATTAAAAGGTTTATTTGAGAATTTAAACAATATATATATATATATATATATATATATATATATATATATATGACACTTTATAATAAATCAATATCTGATAGTACACTTAGACATATGATGTTGATCAACAATGGGTAATCTGGCACTAGCACACTTCTTTACAATCAATGAGGAGTTAGTATAGGATGGATAAAGTAGCAAAAATACTTTTATGATTTCAAGGGAAAAGCAATGAGGAATAAAATGCAGTACAGAAATACTTGATATGATTTTAGCAAAAGATAAGATAATCACTTTTTCTCTGGCAAATCAGCTCCCTCCCTATGCAATGTAAGAAATGGAAGGAGATGGAAAGAGGAGCACACTGTTCTCAGGAATGCAATCAAATACAATACGAAATTCAGTTCCCCCCCAGCAAGCTTAGAGGAAACAGGTAGGAGTTTGAAACACAGGCCCAAAATGCTTTTTAAATGTGATGGCAATGGATGGGAAAATGTGCCAACTGATTTTAATTCCCTCTAGAGATTCAGGGTGAGTGGGAGATGCGTGTTGGTATTAGTTCAGGCTCACTTTAGCAATGCTCTATGAGTTATTACCAAGTTGCAACGGATTTTAACAAAAGAAAGAATGGAGCTGCTATTTTGACAAGTGGAGAAATTGAGCCAAAATCGCAAATCGTGGTAAATTTCACGAGAGCGTAAATCGTGATTGCGGAAAAAGTTGGTTCTAGGCTTGTTGGAAAGCTTAGATTCTAAGCTTTCAGAGGAAAGTTAAATCTCGTTCCTAGCCTAAACGGTTCCAGAGATACGGACGATTAAATAAAGGTAGTTTTTCGGATTTAAAGTAAACTCAAAATGACAGGTGACAGCTTGCAGCTGCAGAATTGACAGGTGACAGTTGTGCAGCTTTAAAAATGACAGATGACACGATTTCTAGGAGGCAGTTCTACTTAGGTTAAAATAGTTTGGATTAGATTATTTTAACTAAGAGATTGGTTCTGCACAGTTCTGGTAGGTACTCACAATATAAATTTGAACTAGGCCTCGTCACGGATCTGGTCAACACGTCCGGCTGCGGTTCTGTCTGCTCGGCGGGTCAATCAGGCACCGGTTCTGCTCACAGCGATCTGAGTCAGCTCTGCTCTGCTGGTCTAGCCTCTCTGGATTCTGGATGTAACACTGCTTTCTGGGTACTGCTACAGGTTCTTGCAAAAATTCTCGGCAAAACTTCCAACAGCTCGCCCGGCTGTTGAATAGTTTGGTTAGTTTTGAGGCCTGCTGAAGAGGATTCAGCTGGTGGATTCAGGCCTCTAGCTACAAATTCTGGAGTTAATTTCTGCTACAGGTTCTGGAGATTGATGGATTTGAAGTCTGGATCTCTGGATGTGAAGTCGTCGGTCAGCATTCTCCGCAGCAAATGGAATTGAATATCTCTACCTGTCCCAGCAGTCTCTTTTTATGTGTTTTGGAAAGTGGGTGTGTGCGTTGGTCATAACTAAACCTGCCCCTCTCACTTATCATTGGCCAATTCCTCCTCTCTCCCTTGATTGGGGGAAGGAAATGTGAGTCAGAGTGATGCTGTAGGTTTTATGGTCAGAGGAACCTCCCCTTGTCAGATTGCACACAAATCTATTTCTGACCCAAATACATATTTATCTATGTACCATTTTTCTAATATTACAGGTCCAGTTAACATATTTTCTGTAGCACCAAACCATCCGATCCCTGTCTTTGTACTATGTCGTGTCCACTGATGACAGAATTCTCCCCTTTTCATCCAGATAACGACCTCTAAACTTTTCCAGATTTTACACAAATGTGCACCAGGGATATGGGTTACAGATGATAAAGTGTCAGATTTTTAACATGCATACATTTGGAGTGACAACCTTTTTTTCGCTACTATCCCCAGGAAGATACCCCAGGGTCCTAACACCTCTTAAAATGTGCACAGAAAAATCACAAGAATAATGGTATTATTTATATAATTCTGACAAGTCCGTACTATGAATTATCCATCTTTTTAAAATTATGCCCTGGTCAAACAGGGGTGTGGCTTCCCACATCACATGGTGGAATAACTGGTTTATCCACTTCCCCCAAGCTCAGCTGGCTTGCAGAGGCACTGCCCCTCCCAGTTTCCCCTAAGAGGAAGCCACTTTACGCCCCCCCCTCCAATATAACATTTGCCTGAGTCCAGGACAGGCCTTTGTTCAACTCCCTGTAGTCCCCAGCTGCCACTCCCCTTTCAATCAACAGGGCCATGTGACCTCAGGATGCAGCCAGGCCTGGCAGCCAGGCCTGGGAACACAGCTGTTGATCCAGTTTCAACTCCTGTCAGGGGTAGTTGTCAGGCAGAATTCAGTTTCATTAAGCCAGGTTTCAGCTAAATGTCACTTTTTGTTCCCAGTTTTCTACATTCAAATCAAACTGACAATTTTTACATATACATTAAATAATTACATCCTTCAAGTCATTTCAGAATATAGTTTTACATTGTATCCAACTCTTAGCAAGTCTTTCCTTGGTCCGGTTTTGTTTCATTTGTTCAGTTTTACACAAAAGTCTGGTGGTTTTAAAACGCCGGCTTTCTGATAGTGGTGAGTACTGGTAATGCAACCATTTTTGGGATTAAGAAAATGAATTCCCCACAGTTCTGAGTTGCTTTTTTTTTTTGGCAATCAGCATTGCCATTCCCAATGGTTTCAGGCTACTGTGTGTGTAGCCCAATGGTGGTTTTAGGCAGTGCTCTCCTGTGCTCACAACATAGGCAAAAATGGGTGGCAGCCTATTCTTCATGTTTTCCCTGTGCACTCTCTGGGGAGTTCTGGCCATCATGATGTTTTCCATGCCAGTACTGCACAGTTTTATGGTAGGGCTTGTATGCATGGGTAAAAACATCCCACAAGCCCCCCTCTTGCGATGGCCATTCTGTCCTTTCGCTGATGGAACTCGCAAGATCTGGGATGTTCGCCTCCTCTTCTTCCAATTCCATGGATGGCGCAGATCAGCATCTTTTCCTCCCTCCAGTCGATCAATCAGTTCTCCTTGCTGGTCCTGATGGGAGGATTGGGCGGTACCCCGGGCCCCTCGGGTCTCTGCTCCCGGTCCCCGGTCGCCCTCCTTGGTCAGTCTCCATGGTTTCATCTCTCCTAGGATGATAAAGCATAGCAGCAATACCTATTCGTAGACATTTCTTCACCACTATTAATGGTGTGGCGAACATATACATTTTATGAATCAGAAGATATGAACATATAGATTTTCTTTTTTAAATTAGGAGACAAGAACATATATATATATATATACAAGGATCACAGAATTTTATATGCTATATGTGGAATATTTTAGGGTTGGAACTGAATTACTCTGGAGCGGCCCCCTCTGGGATTCCAGTGGATTCCTCCAGTTGTTGCAGAGTGTGCCTGGGATGGCAACACTTTAGCTGATTTATATGTACCCACTTGTCTTCCCCTTCCGCCAGACTGCCTTTGGGGATGCAGATCTTATAGGCAACAAGGGAGATCGTATCTATAATTTCAAACGGTCCCTTCCATGTAGGCAAGAATTTTCGCTGTTTGGCCTGGTTCCTTTGGAAATTGTATAGATAGACCCGATCACCCACCTTATATTCCTTTCGGGTAGTTTTTAAATCATAGTGGGTCTTCATGCTCTCGGCTGATCTTTCTAGATTCTGCTGAGCATAGGCAAAAGCATGCTGAAGGTGTTTCCTTAAATTCTCCACATACTCATGAGTTGTGCAGGCATTTATCAACGTTTGCTCTTGGGTTCTGTAGAGCAAATGCTGGGGAAGCACCATCTTGCGTCCAGTCATCAACTCAAATGGTGACATTTTGGTTGCAGATGAAGGGGTAGATCTGATGGCCATTAGGACCAGAGGTAATCGGATACCCCAACTTGGCCCAGAATCTGCCACAAACTTTTTTAAGATGCTCACAATGGTTTGGTTATATCTCTCCACTGCTCCAGAAGAAGCTGGCCTGTAAGCAATGTGTAGCTTCCTTTTAACCCCCAGTATCTCCCACATCTTTGTCATTACTTCACTGGTGAAGTGGCTACCCCTGTCTGACTCAATCCTTTGAGGTAGACCAAAACGGGAAAAGATGTGGTTAATCATCAGGGCAGCTGCAGTTTCTGCCTTGCAATTTGGGGCTGGGAGACATTCCACCCACTTGGTAAACAAGCATGTGACGGTCAACATGTACTTATTTCCCCTAGCGGAGCGAATCACAGGGCCTACAAAGTCGATTTGTAAATCTGACCATGGGAGTGTCATTCCCCTCTTTTGGAGAGGCGCCCGGTGTGTGAGGGATGTTGGCTGAAATTGTGCACACACAAGACAACCCTTCAAATATTGGTTGAGGTCCTGGCCCATGTGTGGCCAGTATGCAACCTCTCTTAAGATTTCAAGTGTTGTATGGAACCCCCTATGACCGGCGGTGGCCGCATCATGGGCGTGACTTAACATCAGGCTTCGGAATGAGGTAGGAACCACCCACTGATCATGGCCAGCTTGGGATTTCCTTCTGAGCTGTAATTAAATCAGCATCAGGGGTCTCCTTACTCCATTGTGCAATTGAAAGATCATTGTGAGCATTTGTCTGGGACCTAGTGATAGCAGTGACCTGGATTTCCCCAAACAGGGACTCTATTTCGATTAGATCCCCTTGGATGGCCCCGGTTTTGGCCAGCTGATCAGCTAAGTCATTTCCAGTTTTCTCTGGTCCCTCTACTTTGGAATGACCCTTGATCTTCTTCCAGTAGATGGTCATCCCATTCGAGGTGACCAGATCATCAATGTTTTGGATTAACTTCCCATGTTTCAGGGGTTTGTTATTAGCACATAACATGCCTCTGGTTTTCCAATTAACCAGGTGCTCCACGAACCTGTTCCGTACATAATCCGAATCGGTGATTATGACCAGTTCATGGAGTTGATGCTGGACAGCAGTGAGGATGCCTGATGCACAGCCATCAATTCTGCCACCTGACTACTTCGGGGACCAATTTTGTATCCAGCGGAGGTTTCTGGGAACTCCTTCACCCAGGCATTCCCTACGCCGGCCACCAGTTCTTTCTCCCTGTTGTTGTCAACATGGTACGAGCATACATCCACATAGACAGTGGGCATTCCCTCACATTTGTCTTCTTCAAAGACTTTGTGTGGGGAATTAAGGTATGCCTCCATGTTGTCCTTGATTTTTAGACTTTCGTCCTCGAGACAGTTTTCTCTGGCACAATCATGCAAGTCAGCCAGACCTTGCGCGAGGGGACTCTTCTTGTTTTGTCCATATCTGACCTCCACAGGAAAGCCTTGCATTGACAGAATCCAGGAAATAATTCGGGAATTACTCACATTTCCAGCCGGGATTCTGTCACTTTGGAGATATTGCAGAGGCTGGTGTGGAGTCTCCACTATGATGTGTTCCCCTTGAATAAATGGGCGGTAATTCTTCAATGCCCACAACGTTGCCAGGAGTGCCTTCTCACAATCGTTGAATTTTTCCTCCACAGAGGTTAAAGTTTTGCTCGCATAGGAGATTACTTTATTGACCTTGTCATGCTTTTGGTATAATACTGCCGTCAAGCACGTATTAGAGAACCCCGTCTCCAGGAAGAACTCCTTGTTTCTGACAGGGTAATCTAGGCAAGGCGCTTTTGAGAGGCTTCTTTTGAGTTGTCTTACCGCCTCAGATTGTTCTGGACCCCATTCCCACTTGACCCCCCCCCTTCAAGAGATGAATCAGGGGTCTAGTGATCTCTGCGTAGCCTTCAATGAACTTTCTGCTGTAATTAGTCAGTCCAAGGAGGCTCCTTAGTTCCCGCAGAGTTGTGGGGTCTTTCAGTTTCTGGAGTGCTTCCACTTTCTTTTCTTGGGGACAGAGACCCTGAGGAGTAATCTCATGCCCCAAGAAATTAACACGGGTTCGAAACCACTGTGCTTTCTGAAAGGAAAGTTTTGCTCCGGCGGCCCTCAACTGTGTCAGAACATAACGGATCTCTTCTATGTGTTCCTCCACAGATGAACTTTTGATGAGGGCATCATCTACATAAGCCAGGTTACCCCTCGCACCCAGGTCGGGCATGGCCTTATGTAGGAAAATGTTGAATTAATTGGTATCCAAAGGGAGTCCGGGTCCATGTGTACTGCTGGCCCCCAAAGGTAAAAGCCAGTTTGTATTGGTCCTCCCTACTGACAGGCACGGTCCAGTATCCATTGGTCAGGTCTATTGCTGTAAATACCTGTGACCCCTGAATCTGGGCCAGCCCGTGGTCAATGTAGGGCAGAGGCCATCGGGAAGTATGGACCCGTTTGTTGAGCTCCCTAAGGTCGGCGCAGAGTCTCCACTGGCCGTTTGGCTTCAATATTCCCAGCACCGGATTATTGAAAGTGCTGTGGACTGGACGGATTATTCCCCGGGACTCAAGGTACTTAATTATTTCAGTAAGGGACTCCATGGATGCGAGAGGCAAGCGATATTGCTTCACAAACACTGGAGTCATTCCAGGGTCCGTGGGAATTGTTGTGGTGTGGATGTCGGTGCGACCACAGTCATATGAGTCTACCGCAAAGAGATCTTGGAAATCCAAGAAAACTTGTTTCAACTTTTGCTTCTGTTCCAGAGTCACACAGGCATCAGCTAGGTTGACTCTCTCTTCCACCATCTGCCTGAAGCCTGGAAAGACTTCTGGTTTGGCTATCTCAGCGGCCTCCTCCAGCTGGGTGGAGAAGTCCCTGGTCAGAGTGCTGATTTGGACTGGAGGCTTCAGGTGGGAAAGGCAGCCCTCATGGACCTGGGAAATCACCTCATCCCTCCTGAAGTCACAAGTCACATCTTCCTTACCATAAGGGCAAGAAGTGTACACCAGGAAGTTCCCCCCCATGTCGGGTGAAAATCCTGTCTGGTGTTGTATTGTCCTCACTGTCACTGTCAAAACAGTCCTTGGGGATTGGTCCTAACAGTTCATTTCCTAAATCAATGGAGAAATGTCGGTCATCAATCGCCATTCCAATAATGGTGCCTGCGGCTAGAGTAATACTCTTTAAGTCGCTGTTATCCACCTCTATTGGAATGGTGTCATGTTCTATGTTGACTAATGGTGTTGGGTTTACCCCTAACCCTTGCTGTTGGAGAGAAGCATTTAGATGGATATAAGCATCAGGGTTTTTAAATTTGTGTCCTCTTTTAACTTTCACTTCCAGGGTGTCATGATCTCTGCTTCCAAAAGGTCAGGGTTTTCCCAACTCCCTTGGAAGCAGATCCATAACCCAGGTTCCAAGTGCCAACTAGTCCCAATTGGGACCTTTTGGACCCAGTCCTGGCGCCAGTGGCACCAGGCTCATAAATATGCCCAGTCCCAGCGCTGGAAGCGCCGGGCTCATAATGCTTGGGTGGACTTACCTGCAGCAGACCATGCTGCTTACTTGCCTGCCAGTTGAGCCTCTGATCCTCTTCTGTTTGGAACTACTTTTCCTGTTGGGTGGGGCTGGAGCCACTCCCTAGATTCAGAACACTGGAACTCTTCTGGAAGGCAGGAACTCTTTTCTTACTTAGGCGTGGCTGTGGAAGGAGACACCTAAGCACTACAGGAGGCTATTTAAACCACACCCGGTGGATGAATCTTGCTTTGCGTTATTCTGCATCCTCTGCAGCAGAACGCTCATCGTGTCTTCTGCATCTGATCCTGGGCCTAAGGGAAAAGGCTTACCATCCTGAATCCAGTCTTCAGCAACACCTATAAAGACAAGAAAGAACAGGTTAGCATTCCGGCATCTGAAAGGCAAAGGCTTACCATCCTGAATCCAGTCTTCAGCAACACCTATAAAGACAAGGAAGAACAGGTTAGCATTCCGGCATCTGAAAGGCAAAGGCTTACCTACCCTTCGTGCGCTCCGGAGGTCTTCACACTGCATTCCGGCATCTGAAAGACAAAACAAGGTGCGTTTAAAGACATTGGGGAACTTTAATACTCACGTGCCACTACTCCTTTCCACATCTAACCCAGTGGGTATCCCGGCACCCTGCAGCCGCTCCGAACTTGTACCTGCAAAATAAAAAGACAGTTAGAGCGCATCGTGAAGCTGGCAACAAGCGCTTACTCACGTGCTTCCAGGCGCTTCTATTCATCACACGGGCTCCATCTTCAACTCACTTCAGCCCGTCATCCGCCATCGCCGGAACCCTGCAAAACAAGAGACATCATTATTAAAGACTTTAAAGACATTTGAGTTACTCGAAACTTACAGTTCGTGCTGTAAACGACGGACAGCAGTCCTCTGAAGTCAAGAGGCCTGCGCTACCTATCCAGTGAAGAAACTGGTTACAGCACCCTGCCCCGAGGCAGATGGAGAGCTCGGCATTCACTTACCTAAGGTGAGAGCGTTAACCTGTGGGGGTCTACAGGAGAGGAGAAGAGGAAAGAGATAGGGACACCCCAATAACCCCAGTTCATTAACCCCGTATTTTCTATCTGCAGACATCTTACTCTGCACGTCAGGCATACAGGGCACAGAGGTCCAGCCCAAAGAGCCAACCGGGTGCTGCACATCACCTTTGAAGATACGGTAGTCGCCCAGTCAAGACCGGCGCCTCTGCGAGAATCAGGTGAGCGTTACACAGGGAGAATTGTCGGGTCCTTTCTGGGATGGTGACTTCCTCTTTGATCTGAATTTCAACTGCATAAGGTAGCAATTGATCTGACCTAAATGCTTTTTCTGGATCATCAAAGCCTATGGGATTATCCGCTAATTGGGACCAAGCCTTGAAGTTTATTAGGTCCAAACTAATGGCAAAGCGATTGAGAATGTCACTGCCTAAGTAAAAGGTGGCAGTGACGTCTCGCACGACCCAACAATTATGGACTATGCTCTTGTTGCCAATGGAGATTTTGAGCATACACCTGCTTGGCAGGAGATGTTTGGAATTAGGTGCTTCCAGGTCCATTTCCCATTTGCCTATCAGTTTAAATGTGGGAATGGCTGGATCTTTTGGGAGTTGGCGGAACATGGCTTCACTGATGAAGCTCTTACCATTGTTCACACACACGCGAGCGAGAACAGAGTCCTTCCCATCATTTAACTGAACAGAGATGAACAACTGCTCTCCAATTTGCTGAATATCAGCCAGGCTCTGAGCTGATTTCACATCTTTCTGGACTATAGGAGTGGGAGTTTCTGATTGTGGATTAGTAAAGAATTTCAGGGTGTTTCCTTCCAGTGTGGAATACCACCTTAAACTGGAAGGAAGGTTGATTTTCAGAAATAGAGAGGACCCCCCATCACCAGTCTGTTGTCCTACTGCTATTACTGTCACGTCTGGAGTTTGGTTGTTCTGGAAGTGAAATTCTACTTGGTCAGATTTTTGTTCAACCATGTGGCAGGTGCTGTTTAAACTAACATGGTTGACACTCTGTTTTTAATTTATTGGTCGGCTAGTCTGGGTCCAGAGGACCTTGTTTACACAATCTATTAGGGGTGACAACCTTCTCAGGAGGTCATTCCCTAGTAAACAAGGGGTGCCCTCTGGAATCACTACTATGACCGGGTGTTTCACCTTGTGTCGCCCAATTTTAATGTCCAAGTCTGCAGTCCCCTCAACGGGAATTTCCTTCCCGTCAAAGTTCTGCAGTTGTCCAGGAAGAGAGGTGAGAGGAATTCGGTAATTCTCCCCCTTCCTGCATTTAGTTCCTCAAAGGCCCTTTTGGACAGAAGGGTAGCTTGGGATCCAGTGTCAACCAGTGCCCAAATTGTACTCTGCCCCTGTACTTGTACCGGGGCATAATATATTCCCTCCTTCTCCTCAAGGGGGCACAGATAATGCACATTTTTGGACAACTGGTGGGCTAACTTTCTGGTTTTGGACATGGCGAGAGAAGAGATTTGGGCAGAATTCTGTGGAGAGTCTTGGGAATCTGAAAGAAAAAGTTGGCAACTGGAGATCAGAGACATTGTGGGTTCCCCTGGTTCCGGTTCTGGGCCACCCCCCCCTTTTTGGAGGCAGTCACCAAGATGGGTTTGAACCAGGGGATTTCGGTATTGCGGGTTCTGGGATGAGATGATGGGCGGCGGTAGCTCAGTCTCCACATCTCCCCAGTCTTAATTGGCGTCCCTTGGGACCCATTTTTCCTTGGGAGGAGTTCCCCCATCTCTAAAGGAGAAGATCCTTTCCCCAGGATCCTCTGAGGATCCCTCTGCCTCATATTGGAAGATCTGTACCTCCTCCACAAACTGGGCCTGTTTGGGTACTTTGTTTCTCCTACCTCCTCTCTGCTCCTTGGGTGGCAGACTTTCAGGGGCAGGAGATTTTGTTTCCGGTTCCTGGTTTTCCAGGGTCTGTTTACAAGTTGGGAAGGAAGCTTCCTCCAAGGCTTTACACCCCCCTTCCCCTTGTGCCTCCTCCCTGGGAACCGGTGGGTTATCGGGGTGCTGCCCCCGTCATTCTTCTGGAGCCCCAGGTCCAGAGTTTGGGGCATTCTGCGGTGGCATGCTCATCTGAGGGTTCTGTTGAGCCCTCAGTATGTGACCCATATCTTTTGCCATATTTTGGACCTGGCGCTCAAGTTGGGAAACCCGCTCAGGCTGATACGGGGCTCTATTTTCTCCCCTGGGCTGATCCCAGGAAGGGTAGCAATCCCTTCTCAGGTAATACCCCGGATTGGGAAGATTCGGGTACCACTCCACCCTTGGCCTCCCCTCTCCTGGATTAGGTTGTCTGGGCTCAGGGAATTGGGGAAGGAAGGATGGATGATTTTGGGGCTGGAAATTGGGTGTTTACCTGGGGAAAAAGTTCTGCCCAGGATTTGGAGAATTTCTGCCCTCATGTGGGAAGTTGGGAGGGAAGTTCCCTGGGTAAGGTGCTTGGCTGGATCCCCCCCCTTGGGCTGGAGGAGTCCACACATAACCCAGGATTGGTCGGTTTCCCTTGTAGCGGGGCCTTACATAGTCAGGGGGGTGGGGGACCCCATTTTTAGGACTACCTCCTCGACTCCCTGTCTGTGACTGGCCCGAGGGCTTTCTGGGCTGTGAATTATTTGGTGCAGGCAGGTTTTTAGGCCCCCCATCTCCAAATCTAAAACGGGGGCAACCTTTACCTCTGCCACCTTGGCAGCAGCAGGGGTGCTGTTGGTTTTGGGGTTTTTCGGCGCATTATTTTTATTTTCGATGGGCTTCTGCACCTCATAGATCCGCGTAGCCTGTTCAATGACCCAGTCTAAAGATCTTTTCTCATGAAAATCTCTCACGAGCTGGGTCATTATGTATTTGGGTAAGGCATGGAAAAACATATTGATAAATTCTCTGCTATCCGTGCGCACCCTTCTGGTGGTCTGCGCAAAAGCACGCTTTAATTCTTGCACAAACTCTTGTGGGGCCTGATCCTCCCCACATTGCAAATTGTAGGCTGCCTTGCAAGCCTCTTGAGGATTTCTGTGCACAGAAAAATATTTCAAGATGGCCGCCCTGCATGTGGACCACCTTGAATGGTTTTGATCCTCCAGCCCCGCAAAGAAACTGGAGTATTCTGGTGAGAAGGTCCACTTTACATATTGAATACAGCTTTGGCTGTCCTTCAAATGGAAAGTCTCCATCATTTGCTCATAGAGCTCCAAGTGTTCCCAAACAGAATACTTGGCGTTCTTATGATAAGGCGTGATGACACTCCTTATTGCCTTTATTTGTTTCAATGGGTCCTTAAGCAAGGCCCTTTTTGCCTTATTGGCCTTTTTGGTTCGGGTAACCCTGGTCCATTCATCCTCCGACTCAGAAGCGCAGCTCCCAGAGGTGCCCGTCTGATCTTCCAGGTTTTCCCGGATTCTGCGAGCCTGGGAATGGCTGGCAGAATGTGGGGACCTGGTCTCCTGTGTCCTGTAATGCTCAGAGGAGTCTTCAGACCCCTCCTTGCTGCCAGGATTTGATGGTTACCCCCCCCACTGACCTAACTGGGCAGAGGTTTTCAGGATGCCCTTAATGGGCCTACTCTCCTGAGGTTCCCCACTTAATTGCACTCTGCTTGGGTGCCCATACCCGGATGCCCGCCCATCCATTCCTGGGAGGTACTGGCCTATGAGCCCCATACTTGTAGCTGGATAGTAATCTGCCATCCCCGTGGCCCTGGGCTCATGTGCGCGAGGGGACATGGGGGTGGCAGAGTCCAGGGACTGGGAGAGATGAAGGCCTCTGGTACTAGGGCTCCTGATGTTATGCTCAGGAGTTTCTCTTTCCCAGCGAACCTCATCTCTATCCGACCCTGCTTCCTGTTGCAATGCAAGAGCCTGCGCTTTCAGTTCCTCGGTTAAGGCCTTACTAGACTCTATCAGTCTCTCCTGCATGGCTACCTGTTGCTGGAGCATATCATTGTGCTGACAGAGAGCCTCATTTTCTCTCTGTGCCTCCTGATTGGTCCTGGAGTACTGGGCCAGTCTCTGCTGCAGGAGGGTTACCTCCTCAGTCCCATCCCTACTGACCTGCTCCTTTCTTGCCAGAGCCTCCTCCACCCTCCTGGTGTGCTCTAACAAGTTCTGGTGTTCTTTTTGGATGTCACCCAGTCCCTGGAGGGCCAGGTGATTTTCTTCCATTTTCCTTTTTAAGTGGCAGACTTCCTGGCCTAAGGTGTCCCTTTCCTGACTAAGAGCCTGCATCTGCGCTGCCAGGTCGTCCCTTTGCCTTTGGAAGGCACCAGCTTTCTGGCGCTCCTGGTCAAACTCTGCCTGGGTATCCAGGTCTTTCAAAATCAGTTTATTGCTCTCTGCCTTCTCCCTATCTAGGTGGCTTTGCAGGGTGACTACCTGCTCGGCACATGCCCTATTGAAATTTAATTGTTGCTCCAGCTTTTTCTGGCTCTGCAGTAGGGAGTCCAAACCTTCTTGGTACTCTTTCTGCAAGGCCAGAAATCTGGTATCCTGGTCCGCCTTTTCCTGTTGCAGCACACCCATATCCTCCTTTATTTTAGTGATGTACTGTCTGCTGTCCTTTTCTGACTCCTGGCTCCTGAGCAGCCTCTGCTCAGAAGAGTCCAGATCAGATTGGGCCTTCTCTAACGCCATCTGTTGCCTATTTGCCAGATCTTGGCCTTCAGCACATTTGTCCTGCATGGCTCCCATATATAGATACAAATATGCCGCTATCCTGGCAATCTTATTATGTTCATCTTTGGCTTTAGGGGCCATCTATAGTTCACTCAGGGCCACAAGTAGGGGACCCTGATCTCCCCATGTATCTGACCCTGTTTCAGTGACCTGTTGCGCGATTGCCTGCAGCCAGACTGTTTGGTCCTGATGAGTCCACTCACCTCTCACAAATAGCTTATGTAAGAAGTGCTCTCTGGCTATTTTCATATCTACCAAGGTCGTCATTCTGGAATTTGAGTTCCTTCCTGACTTACAGAAGTTTGTATTTTATTTTGCAAAACAGACCGTTTCCTTAGAGCGTTCCTTTGAGGGATGCTTTCACAGTGTAAAACAGCATGGTGATCTAACCGGATATGTGTCTGGTCAGTTGGCACACTGTATTAATCTGCACAAGTGGTAAATCTAACCCAGAATATCCCGGCTCCGAGCCCCCACTTCTGTAAGCGCTATTCAATGAACACTACAGCCAAGTCAATGCCTAGTCTGGGATGCTGAGGAAAACCCTTATTAATGTATTTTTATGTCTAGTTCAGTACTCTGGATGACCACCCTTGTATAACACCCCCCTCTTAGAATCCCTGTGACCCCACTGAGTCAAGAAGTAGGTTTGTTTTGCAAATTAAAAGGTTTATTTGAGAATTTAAACAATATATATATATCACACTTTATAATAAATCAATATCTGATAGTACACTTAGACATATGATGTTGATCAACAATGGGTAATCTGGCACTAGCACACTTCTTTACAATCAATGAGGAGTTAGTATAGGATGGATAAAGTAGCAAAAATACTTTTATGATTTCAAGGGAAAAGCAATGAGGAATAAAATGCAGTACAGAAATGCTTGATATGGATTTTAGCAAAAGATAAGATAATCACTTTTTCTCTGGCAATTCACCTCCCTCCCCTATGCAATGTAAAAAATGGAAGGAGATGGAAAGAGGAGCACACATTTCTCAGGAATGCAATCAAATACAATACGAAATTCAGTTCCCCCCCAGCAAGCTTAGAGGAAACAGGTAGGAGTTTGAAACACAGGCCCAAAATGCTTTTTAAATGTGATGGCAATGGATGGGAAAATGTGCCAACTGATTTTAATTCCCTCTAGAGATTCAGGGTGAGTGGGAGATGCGTGTTGGTATTAGTTCAGGCTCACTTTAGCAATGCTCTATGAGTTATTACCAAGTTGCAACGGATTTTAACAAAAGAAAGAATGGAGCTGCTATTTTGACAAGTGGAGAAATTGAGACAAAATCGCAAATCGCGGTAAATTTCGCAAGTGCGTAAATCGTGATTGCGGAAAAATATAAGGAGTAGGAAGTCGGTTCTAGGCTTGTTTGAAAGCTTAGATTCTAAGCTTTCAGAGGAAAGTTAAATCTCGTCCTAGCCCAAACGGTTCTAGAGATACGGACGATTAAATAAAGGTAGTTTTTCGGATTTAAACTAAACTCAAAATGACAGGTGACAGCTTGCAGCTGCAGAATTGACAGGTGACAGTTGTGCAGCTTTAAAAATGACAGATGACACGATTTCTAGGAGGCAGTTCTACTTAGGTTAAAATAGTTTGGATTAGATTATTTTAACTAAGAGATTTGTTCTGCACAGTTCTGCTAGGTATTCACAATATATATTTGAACTAGGCCTCGTCACGGATCTGGTCAACACGTCCGGCTGCGGTTCTGTCTGCTCGGCGGGTCAATCAGGCACCGGTTCTGCTCACAGCGATCTGGGTCAGCTCTGCTCTGCTGGTCTAGCCTCTCTGGATTCTGGATGTAACACTGCTTTCTGGGTACTGCTACAGGTTCTTGCAAAAATTCTCGGCAAAACTTCAAACAGCTCGCCCGGCTGTTGAATAGTTTGGTTAGGTTTGAGGCCTGCTGAAGAAGATTCAGCTGGTGGATTCAGGCCTCTCTGCTACACATTTTGGAGTTAATTTCTGCTACAGGTTCTGGAGATTGATGGATTTGAAGTCTGGATCTCTGGATGTGAAGTCGTCGGTCAGCATGCTCCGCAGCAAATGGAATTGAATGTCTCTACCTGTCCCAGCAGTCTCTTTTTATGTGTTTTGGAAAGTGGGTGTGTGCGTTGGTCATAACTAAACCTGCCCCTCTCACTTATCATTGGCCGATTCCTCCTCTCTCCCTTGATTGGGGGAAGGAAATGTGAGTCAGAGTGATGCTGTAGGTTTTATGGTAAGAGGAACCTCCCCTTGTCAGATTGCACACAAATCTATTTCTGACCCAAATACATATTTATCTATGTACCATTTTTCTAATATTACAGGTCCAGTTAACATATTTTCTGTAGCACCAAACCATCCGATCCCTGTCTTTGTACGATGTTGTGTCCACTGATGACAGAATTCTCCCCTTTTCATCCAGATAACGACCTCTAAACCTTTCCAGATTTTACACAAATGTGCACCAGGGATATGGGTTACAGATGATAAAGTGTCCGATTTTTAACATGCATACATTTGGAGTGACAACCTTTTTTTCCGCTACTATCCCCAGGAACATACCCCAGGGTCCTAACACCTCTTAAAATGTGCACAGAAAAATCACAAGAATAATGGTATTATTTATATAATTCTGACAAGTCTGTACTATGAATTATCCATCTTTTTAAAATGATGCCCTGGTCAAACAGGGGTGTGGCTTCCCACATCAAATGGTGGAATAACTGGTTTATCCACTTCCCCCAAGCTCAGCTGGCTTGCAGAGGCACTGCCCCTCCCAGTTTCCCCTAAGAGCAAGCCACTTTATGCCCCCCCCAATATAACATTTGTCTGAGTCCAGGACTGGCCTTTGTTCAACTCCCTGTAGTCCCCAGCTGCCACTCCCCTTTCAATCAACAGGGCCATGTGACCTCAGGATACAGCCAGGCCTGGCAGCCAGGCCTGGGAACACAGCTGTTGATCCAGTTTCAACTCCTGTCGGGGGTAGTTGTCAGGCAGAATTCAGTTTCATTAGGCCAGGTTTCAGCTAAATGTCACTTTTTGTTCCCAGTTTTCTACATTCAAATCAAACTGACAATTTTTACATATACATTAAATAATTACTTCCTTCAAGTCATTTCATAATATAGTTTTACATTGTATCCACCTCTTAGCAAGTCTTTCCTTGGTCTGGTTTGTTTCATTTGTTCAGTTTTACACAAAAGTCTGGTGGTTTTAAAACGCCGGCTTTCTGATAGTGGTGAGTACTGGTAATGCAACCATTTTTGGGATTAAGAAAATGAATTCCCCACAGTTCTGAGTTGCTTTTTTTTTTTTGGCAATCAGCATTGCCATTCCCAATGGTTTCAGGCTACTGTGTGTGTAGCCCAATGGTGGTTTTAGGCAGTGCCCTCCTGTGCTCACAACATAGGCAAAAATGGGTGGCAGCCTATTCTTCATGTTTTCCCTGTGTACTCTCTGGGGAGTTCTGGCCATCATGATGTTTTCCATGCCAGTACGGCACAGTTTTATGGTAGGGCTTGTATGCATGGGTAAAAACATCCCACACCACACTTAGAAATGTGAATATCACCAAGTGTCACACTTAGATAGAATTGTGCACATTAGCCTGCAATGCATCTAGATAGGACTGTGAAGGGCAGTAAGTGCCGTACTTAGATGGTATTGCAATGTTAGCAAGTCCCACTGTCAGAACTGTGAGTATTTGCAGTGGAAACACTTGGATGGAAGTGTGAGTGGTGGCATTTGCCACACTTGGATGGATTTGCGAACATTGAACAGCGTTGCATCTAGATGGATTTGTGGGTGTTGGCGTTCGTCACACTTGGATAGAGTCGCAAACTTTGGCCTGAGTTGCATCTGGATGGATTTGTGGGTGTCGGCATTTTCCACACTTGGAGTTGTTGACTCTGGCCTGCGTCACATCTGGATGAATTTGTGAATGTTACCATGTGCAACACTTGGAAGTGTGAATATTGGCAAGGGTTGCACTGGAAGAACTGGGAATGTTGGCGTGTGCCACACTTGGATAGAGGTGTGGGCGTCAGTCTGCGCCGCGTCCATTGGGACTGTGAATGTTAGCTGGTCCCACACTCGGAACTCTGGATGCTGGCTTGTGCCGCACTTGGAAATAATTGTGGACATTGGCCTGCGTCGCATCCAGAAGGGACTGTAAACATTTTCAACCGGATACATAAAACAAAACCGCACAGATTAAGAGAACTATAAACCAATAAACAAAACCTCAAATTTCTGCATACTTAATTCACACAAAAGCCCACACAACCACCTCTCTCTCAGCAAACTGCACACACTTCACCACAAAGCACCAACAAACAATCAACACAGATCGCAACAACAGCACACGAGGACTCGCTTCGATCGTAGACTCACATCCAAGCCCAGAGCACAGTGAAAACAGATCTGAAGCTGGCAACAGTACACCACCTTCTGACATTCCTACGCCATCTTCACCCACTAACCCAACCCCCCCACCTCTTTGTTTTACAGATCCGCCAGAGCACCTGGGGACCAACTCCGTTGGTGACGGTGAGCTTTATAAATACCTTTAACATCGAACATTTAACATTAACATGTTACATAGTTAGCGTGGTATGATATTTACTGTGCTGGGTCTGTGAGTGCAGATGAGGCTATATAGCGCTTCATAGAGTGAATGTATTGCGCGCTGGGATGAATAGTAGTAGCTATTCATGTGGGTGTAAATTTGTATTACATTCAGATTATGTTAAATTGCCCGTTTTTCATATTTCTGCAACAGAGGGGTCCTTTTGGGAATACTAATGACAAGGCATTGAGGTAAATATTCAGTTCAACATGATGGAAGAGGTGATCTGTAACACAGTGAGGTAGTGTGGATGCCTGATCTGGACAAGTGAATAGGGGTTTGGAGACTGTAGAGGTGGATGTGGAATAAGGCTGGGTAGGGGTGCGTCAGGTGGGATTTCCTGCCCCCATGGACACTTTATGCTAGCTATGTTTTTTTCAACAAAGACAATTGCTTTTGTGACCTGTGACCCTACATATGATGCTCAAGCATGCTGAGCGTTATGTAAGGAAATCCTTAAAGGTGTTTTCTGATCATGTTGTTATGGCAGCCATCATTGTTTTTAGTACTAGGCTTCCTTGTCTCAGTACTTGCATCCACATCACCCACACTGAAAAGAGTGGTTCTGATTTCTTGGGAATTGTAAAGGATGTAATAAGGTGGGAGAGGGGTGCTCAGGGGGAGGGAGGGTTAATACCCATATATAGGAGATGGACAGGGCAATTGTTTACAGAATGGTAAATATGTATTTATTTGATTTATTTGTTTATAGAGCAAGAAAGCCAACAAGCATCAGGGCGCTTACAAAAAAACAAGGACCAATGAAAGACGGTACAAAAACATTAACAAACACATGGATCATTTACAGAGGGGCGGAGGCTGGTGAGGCAAAGAGCATGGCACGGGGGACATTTATTCAAATAGGAGAGTTTTTAAACATATCCGGAACATCAGATAACGTGGTTCCTAGCATAGGTCAGTGGACAGCCTGTTCCAAGCTTGTGCTGCAAGTACGGGAATGTATCACCCCAAGCTCTAGCATCTTGGGACTGTCAGATATCCACAGTTACTCGAGCAAAGTTATCTTGAGGGGGTGCATAGGTTTGCTTGTTCCTTAAAATAGATAGGTGTGTCTCCATAGATGCATTTGTGGATCAGAGAAAGAGCCTTAAAATGTATTCTTCGAGCATGGTGAATGTGCTACCTCATTATTATGTCACAGATTATTATGACAGCTTCATTTTGATGAGTATGGAGATTGTTTATGAAGTTTTTGCTAGCCCCAAACAGAAGGGCATTACAATAATCCAAGCGTGGCAAGATGATGGCTCTGACCAGAGTATGATGATTTTTTAAAGGACAATATGTTAATGTTAATTAAGGCTTAAGGGCGCAGACCTGTCGATACAGGACAAATAGATGTTACATGCACAGCTTCAGCTGGAACCTACCTAAAGAGGTACAAAGTTTGACTAACAAAATAGAAAGGTCTTTCATTTTTTCTTGAACACGTCAGTTGACTCTGTAGTTCTTAGATTGGGGAGCAAGGCATTCCAAGCAAGTGGAGCTGCTATATTAAAGGCTCCATTACGAACTTTATTGGTTTTATAACATGTGGTTTTTAAGAGGTTGGAGTTATCAGATCTTAAAGGTCTAAGGCTATGGGCCTCATTATGAGCATGCCATTGTTACCGGAAGGGCACACTCCGAGTCCTGTGGGCGGGTGCCATCCCGGGCGGAACGGCAAACGCCTGCAGTCTTTGATGGAAGCACCGGCACTGTTGCACACAGTGCTGGTGCTTCCGTCCTCCTCATTCCCATTGAGTCCTATGGTACTCAAATGGGAATGGGGAGTAACATTTTCCAGCGCAACACACAACTCCAGTGGCAACCTGCAACCTGCCATTTTTACCGGCACGGCTACTGCCAGGGTTGTACTCAGGCCCAATGCCTTTTTTCTACAGCTTCCATAAGATAGCTTGGCATCTGACCCACAAGGCATTTCTGAGTGATTAGGAGCATCCTAAAAATGCACTCTCTCCGGTACCAGCAGCCAATGCAGTCTCCGTCTTGCATCTGAGAGGTGGTCCTTCTGATTCAGTCCTTTCACCACTCTTATAGCTCTGTTCAGGATCACCTGGAGGCAATGAAGGTCAGTTTGGGAGGAGCGAGCTAGAAGACTACAACAATAATCTACCTTAGAACAAATAATGGCTCTCACTAGTGTTTCTGAATTTCTTTCTGGGATTGGTGGACGGATATGGGGCAGCAGTCTGATGTAATAAGATGATGATGACACCAGGCTGCTACACCTTCATATTCAAATTTTTGTCTAGCAAAACGCCCAGAGTCTTTACTTTTTTTTAACTTTGATATCACATTCATCTATATTAAAGCTGCTGTATATTGGATCAAGTTTGCCCAGTTTAAGATCCGATCTAACAATCATGAGCACCGTCTTTGCACTGTTCAGTGCCAGTCCGTTCATAACCATCCACCTTTGTATGACACGATATACTTTATAAATATTTTTTTTGTCAGCCTCATGAGATCCTGTAATAGGTATAACGCATTGCGGGTCATCCGCATAGTTGGCAAATAAATTCCCCTCTTGTTCCAACGTTTGGAAGAAAGGGACCATAAAGATGCTATAGAAACATGGTGACACGCAGACTCCCGGCGGGACCCCATAAAGCAAAGGCATTGGTTTTGATTTGGCTAGCTTACTCGCCACTCTCACCTGTCTGCCACTCAGGAATGATGGGACCAATTGGATGGCTTGGGCTGAGAAATGCACAGTATCCCTTAACCTGGTGGTCAAGATGGAATGATCCACCAGGTCAAATGCTGCCGATAGATCTAAAATTGTAAGTAGTGAGGTTTGACCGCTATCCGATGCTTGTAACAATTGGGATTTTAGGGCTAAGAGTGCCGTCTCTGTCCCATGATTTTGACGAATTCCCTATTGGAATTTGTGTAGAATCTGGGAGGTGTTAAGATGCTGAGAGATCTGGTTGTAAGCAACGCTATTTAAGATTTTTAACAAAAATGGGGTATTTGAAATGGGTCTGTAATTGGCATGATTGGCTTTCTTTAATAAAGGGGTAATCCAAGCACTTTTAAGGTCAGAAGGAAGAATTTACAGATTTAGTGAGGGCTGTGATGAGCAGGGGAGAACATTCCTTGATAATTACAGCTGAACAAGGATCACTATTGCAACTGGTAATTTTAAGTTGAGAAATTATCTTAGCTAGATCTGGTTCTGAGACAAGAGAGACATTAAAGGTATGAGTTTTTCCATCCTTTTTAGGCGCTGTTTAGGGCCTTTGATTCACATTCTTCTTTGCTAAGGGACTAATTTTTCTCTTGAATGGTCGCTTTGATTTTTTCCAGTTTCTTGAAACTGGAAGACTGAATGCCTGTACACCACGTCTCATTCTTGAGAATGGGATCTTGGTTAGGGCCCTTAGGCATCTCCTGCTCTTTTAAACTTTTAAATAACTCTTTGCTATCAGATGTGGCATTTAAAATTCTCCCATTCATTGATTCTTTTTTTGCTGCAAAGATTTCCACTTTATAAATAAGAGCTGCTTTTATATAGTTGTCCAAGCTTGGCAGATCACGAAATTGTCACCAGTCATAAAAGGATTTAATTTGTTTAGCCTTGAGCTCCATAAAATTATCATTAAGATTCCAAAATGGCCACCTGCACAATGTAGACGTGCTGCCAGCTCTCTCCTGGACCTAAGCTGGTGCAGGCGCCCCCACCACCCTGCCTGCACCTTGAATCAGGATTTTTAAGGCTCCCGACAGCAGCAGCACGGTGCGAGAAGGAGGGGGCGGAACAGAAAGCATTGCGCCCTCACACATGCGACCCTTCCTCGTGCTCGAGACCCTGCCGAACACACTGCGCCAGCTGGGCGAGGATGCAGCAGAGGAGGTGCCCGCCCGACAGCAGACGTGGAAGCAGGGGGAAAGAAGGAGGCACTTGCCCAGAATGGACCCCGAGCTGAGATGGTCCTGCAAGCCTGGTCTATGGCTGGAGTTGGAGACCAGTGAGGAGGAGCAGCGGTGAGCGAACTCCCTGTAACGGGAGGGAACAGGGGAAGGACGTGGATGCCTCAACGAGGAGTGGCCCCACGGGCCTTAGCAGCATTTCGGCCGGCGGAGAGGCGTAGCAGGACAAGTTTCGCCCTCCGCGATCATCATGCGGGGATGCAGCACCGGTTACTGGTAAGGAAAGGTTGAGGCAGCGGTGCCCTGCAACAAGGACCAGAGGCGCCGCGCCTAGAGAAGGGTGCGTGAAGCAGACTGCGGCGGGAGGAAGGCACCGAAGAGCGAAGTGAGGAGCAGGACCAGAGCCCCTGAGGGGGAGCGTTGTGGCGGCTGCAGGCTTAACTGGAGCAATCAGGAGGGAGCAGTGAGTGCGGGACCCCAGGGATACCATCCCGGAGCAGAAGGGATCCCAGCTTCATGGGGGGGAGGCATGACTGGACAGGGAATGGGAGGTGCCCAGAAGGGGCGGACGAAGCCATCTCCCCCAAAGCACACTGGCAGGCGGGCATTAAGGCCTGCCTGCTCCAGAAGCAGTGAGGAGGCCCCTAATGGGGCAAAGCAAAGGGCAAGTGACCAAAGAGCAGGAGCCGAGACCTGAGGCTCTGTACTGAAGATATATACCCGATCAACAATTAGCACTAATAAAGGTGGGCCAGCAGCGAGGCACATACCCAACAAGAACTCTGCCACAGGGCCCCCGAGCCTAAAGGGACTCTGTTTCCTGAACTGATGCCAGTGCAGACTCGGGGCTAAGGCTCAAGGGGCAGAGAAGCCACAGCCACATCAAGGAGAAGCAACGGAATTGCGTTGAACACCGGAAGGGAGTCAAGGAGAAAGCATTGGGGAACTGCCTTAAACAGGCTGAGACCTGGATAGAGGTGCCAGGGGGTGGAAGAGACGGATGAAAGCTAGAGGAGGGAGCGTACCCAGTGAGTGGCTGAAGACGTGGAGAACAGGCCCCGGACCCTAAAAAGAGAACCAGTGACACAGACCATTAAAGGAATACAGGGAAGCGGCAAGGGCCCGCAATGGACAGGAGAGCTATGACTGCAAAATCCAAGGGGAAAGGTGGGAAGATACCCCAAAACCTGGGTGACACACCAGGCACTCTCCGCTCTATGTGGCCAACAAAGGACACTAGAGAAGCAGCAAAAAGAAGCCAAGAAGGGGCAATGGAATGTGGCACCCTAGAGGCCACAGAGGGGTCGTCCCCAATGTCGAGGAGGGACTTCATGGGGAGATGCACACGTTGCAGACTAACCTAGCCAAAACATTCCAGGATCAATTCCAACATATGTGAACGGATTTGAACGAGGCCCTAGGGGAGATCAGACAGGATATGTGACAATTGGGCGAAAGGACAGACCTCCTAGAAAAAGGCCTATAAGAAATAGACAAGGAGACAATGATCAACAGCGAAGCCATTGAGCGACTTGACGTAGCCACCCGATACCTGGAGCTCCAGATGGAGGATATGGAAAATAGATCCCAAAGGATCAACATAAGAGTGAAAATGCTGCCGGAGTCGGTAGCCGACAAAGAACTAAAGCAGGAAGTGCAGTATATTTTTCTGAGATACTGGGAGGGACGACCCCAGACAGGGTTGAGCTAGACCGCATCCATAGAGTTGGGAGATTGGTCAAAGGCCCCGCTGCAAGATGGAGAGACATACTGGCAGACTTTGCTAGGCATGCACAGAATGAAGCAGTCCAATAATGTACAAAGGCCAACAAATAGCACTGTATCAAGACATAGCAAGTAGCACACTTACAAAGAGAGGACAGATGGCCCTGGTGCCAAAAGTACTCAATGAGCACAGAATCCGATACAAGTGGACTTTCCCGTTTGGTGTGGTATTCGAATGGGAAGGGAGCCAAAAACGCATCACCTCAGCACAGGAGGGGGCAGACATCTTGCAAATGGACCTTGAGGAAGGACCTACTGGAACCGGAGTGCAGACTAAGGACAATAGGCCAAGGCTTAGACCATGGGAGTGGACAACGGTGGGAGAGAAAAGAAGAAGGGGACATGGGTGGGGGACCACCACCGAAAGGGAGGAATGAGGAAACTGAAGGGGAAACAGGAGGAGGGGCACAAGAAGAGCCCTGAATTCAGCACAGGGGTGGTGGGCCTCTAAAGGTGGTAACAGAGCGAGAGGGGGCAAACATTAAAACATTTTGGTGTCAGCAAGGGCGTTGAGACCCAATGAGGAGGGAGAGAGAGAGCGGAGAAGGTTGAGGACCCAGTTAAGAGAGGGAGGGGGAGGGAAAGGGGTGTGGTTCGGGCAAAGAGGGGGACGGGGACAACAAATGGGGAGAGTGGGGGGAAATAACAGGGGAGAGGGGTGTGGGGGAAGCTCACAAAGAAAGGAAAAATGGGGGCCATCGGCAAGCCAGGGATAAGGATGAATCAACAACCATTCAAGTGGTTAACACATAACGTCAGGGGCTTAATACCCCCCTTAAGAGGAAACTAGAACAATTCACGAGGAAAGAGGGGCTGGATGTCCTGGGGCTGCAAGAAACACACCTCGTGCAAAAACACCAGGGGCGACTAAAGTTACGAGGGTTCGACCAGATCTTGCATGCATCTGGAAAGAATAAAACGGTGGGAGTGGCCTTAGCTATCAAAAACACAGTGGATTTCAGAAACATTGAAGTCCTACTGGACAAGGTGGGTAGGTATATTATAGTCAGGAGGATGTTTCAGGACCTCCCCTACACCATGGCTGTAGTGTATGCAACAAAATCAGTCCAAGAGAAGATTCTGAGGCATGTCCTGGGGGTATTGGAAAACAAAGTATGGGACCAAATAATCCTGATGGGAGACCTCAATATAGCTTAGGATAGGCAGCGCGATAGGTCGGGGGGTTCTGGGAGGGGAGGGGGAGCTGTGATGTCAGCAGAAATAAGGGATAGGATCAAGAGGGCAGGGCTACGGGATGTATGACTGGAGCTGAAGGGGGAAGAGGAGGGCTACACTTATCTCTCAGGAGTCCACCGGACACAATCTAGAATTGACTACATTTGGGTCTCAACAGGCTTGATAGGACGGATTCGGGAGGTGAAGACGGGTCCATTGGAATAGCGGACCACAAGATTGTTTCCATTCAAATGGGTCTAGGGCGCAAGGAAAGAGGGGTGTGGGGATGGAAATACCCAAAGTTCCAACTTAGGGACCCGGTACTCAGAGAAGAAATAGAAGGGAAAATCAAGAGCTTCTTCGCAAATAACAGACGGGGGGAAACGGGAGAAGATATAAGATGGGATGCCCTCGAAGCTACGTTTAGGGGGGGATTGATTGCAGCAAAGGCACAGAGGGAAAAGCAGCTAAAGGCGCTGGAGGTACAACTTGAGGCGCAGGTGGAGGCGGCAAGGCAAAGGGCAGGAACAACCACTACTAGGTCCTCCATGAGGGAGTATAGACGGGCACTAGGGCAACTAGAGGTCTTTCGAACTAAAAAGGCAGAGGGCGCACTGCTCACCATCCGTCAAAAGTATTACGTCAAAGCGAATAAGGCAGATGCACTTTTAGCGCGCTTAATGAGGGGGCGAAGTCAAAAAACGCAATCACAGTGTTGAAAACGGGAACAGGGGTGCGGGTCACACGGGCGGGGGACATCCAGGAAACATTAGCAAAGTTTTATGAATCCCTAAACACATCACAAAACCCTCAGGCCCACCTACAGGTGGAATTCCTGGAAAGGGTATTGATGCATAACTTTGGGAGGGAGGCCCAAGAGACCCTCAACCGAGAAATCACAAAGGATGAAGTAAGGAGGGTTATCGGTAACTTGCCCCGGCCCCAGACGGCTATATGGCAGCCTTCTACAAAACAGTTGCAACCAAACTAACCCCACACCTGACATATGTTTTCAATACATTCAAGTCTACAGGTAGAATAACCCCGTCCATGGAGGAGGCCAGACTAACCCTTATCCTTAAACCTAACAAAGACCCCGAGGAGAGAACATCTTACAGACCCATTGCATTGATAAACGTTGATGCCAAGATCTATACAAATATCTTGGCAAACAGACTAGAGAACCATCTCCCGGACCTGATCCACCCAGATCAGGTGGGATTTATAAGAGGCAGGCAAACGGCCGACAACATCAGGTCTCAGGTCTGAAGGTCAACATTGGCAAATCTGAACTCTTGAACTTAACCCTGAGGGCAGGAGCCCGTGACACAAGGAGGGCAGCCACCTCTGTTGTGTGGAGCCCGGGAGGAATCAGATACCTGGGAGTGAGAATCACAGTGACCCTTGCAGGTTGATATGCAGCTAACTATACCCCGTTGCTGAAGGGTATTAAGGGGGGCTTTCATAGGTGGAGGAACCTCCGGGTCTCGTGGGTGGGACAGCTGGCTGCAATCAAAATGTTTACACTTCCACGATTGCTGTATTTATTCCAGGTGATCCCTCAGGCGATACCAACAAGTTTGTTCAGGGAGATAAAGGTCCTGACCAATGAGTTTCTATTGGAGGGTAATAGAGCGAGGCACAGTAGACACTTATTGATGGAACCCAGATGGGAGGGGGGGGCTAGCGCTACCAAATTTCCATCAGTACTTTGAGTCCACGCAGCTACAGGTGATTAGAGAATGGCTCCAGGAGGGGGAGGCCACGCAAAATAAGCAATGGGTGAAAATGGACAGGGCCGTAGTGCATCATTAACTGGCAGAAGTACTGTGGCTACCGAAACAGCATAGGCCAAAGCATTTATACGAAAGCTCCATACCAAATTAGTGGCTGACAATTGGGATAAACTAGTGGCAACTAAGGGAATAACGAACTTCTCGTCCCCCTTTACACCTATATTCAACAACGGGTACTTTACACCCGGGCTAGAAAAGGGGACATTTAAACAATGGCAAGAAGGGGGGTGCAGGAAGCTGGGAGACAGGTTCCTTTGGGAGGAAATACTCTTATTTGAAGAATGTAAAATGGAATTTGCAGTGAAGGAAGGGGAGAGGTTCAGGTATGCCGAAATAGGGCATTGGGTACTGAACCACGAAACAAAGAGGCAGCGGTCAGGAAGACAACACAGTTCAAAAAATTCCTCCTATCCAATGATGGATCCAAGGGGCTAATATCCAACCTGTATAGGATACTAGACAACGCAACCACTAGGCAACAGTGGCCGTACATGAGGAGATGGGAGCGGATCCTAGGCAGGGAGATTGGAAGGGAGGAATGGGAGAGGCTGTGGAGGATGATCCCTAAACTGGCAAGAGCATCCCCGTTGCAAGAAGCATGGTATAAGATATTATTCAGCTGGCACTATACACCAGCCCTCCTTCATAAGATATATCCGGGAACTTCAGGGGACTGCTGGAGGGGATGCAGGTTGGAGGGTACAGCAGAGTATATCAGGTGGAGATGCCCAAAAATTGAGCCATTCTGGAGGGAAGTGCAGAGGGCGCAGGAGCAGGCCTACGGGCCAGGAGAGAGCAGACCACCAGAACAGATACTATTAGGAATCAGAGGGGGTGCCGCAGCGAGGGAACCCAGATCTTGACAAAAGGCGAGAGTGGTCCTAACGCTCGTAGCTATGACAATAATAGCGCAGAGGTGGAAAGGTCCAGAGGTACCCATGATGCAGGACTGGCTGACGAAGATATGGGAAATCATATCCCTGGAATGGGCAATGTATGCCATGAACAATAATGTGCATAACTTCGCAAAAGATTGGGGAGAAAGTTTAGCCTTTGCAATGAACTACGGAGCCCGGTCCATGAAAGGAATGGACCAGAGACAGCCCAGAAATCGCCTCTGGGGGAGGGAGGGAAGAGGGATAAGGGAACTGTTGGGGAAATGTTTAACATATTGTAAAATCAATAAAGTTTAGAGTTTAGAAAAAACATTATCGCTAAACCATGGGTTTCTTTTGCGTTTCATCAGGCATTTATTCTTAAGGGGAGCTTAGGTCTCTGTGACGGCTTTCAATGATTTGACTAGCGTGTCGGTAATGTACTCAAGACTTTCAGTGATATGAATTTCTTCATTCAGAGATTTAGCCCAAGTTGTAAGATTCTCTAAAGTCAAATTCTTATAACTTCTGACTGGAGGAAATATCTTTGTGACTGCTTGTTTTATTAGAAAAAGTTTGATGCAGGTCTGAAAATAAATGCAGAAATCGTCCGACCAAGGACACAGTGACATTTCTATATCAGTTAAATTAAGGTTATGTGTGGTGAGCCAATCAAGGGTATGTCCCTTTATATGAGTGGGCTCTCTAATAAATTGTAGGAAACCCAAAGATAGTGGTTTGGCCTGCCTCAACACCTTGAGGTGGTACCATGTGCCACTGTCCACTCCGTAAACATGTTTGTTGGAGCCAAGAGAGGCTTCGGCATACACCTCCAACATCTTAACCTTATCCATGATGTATATGTGGTTTCCTTCAATGTACATGTGGGTGTACTCTGGACCCAACTTGGCTCTGGCCTTCGTTTGTTTGTTTGTTTGTTTATTTGTTTGTTTGTTTGTTTAATCATTTATAATGCGCACCAGACCCAAAGGTAGACTTCGTAGATCCAAAGATCATCAGATCTGTCTTGGTGCTGTTCACTTACTGGACATCCATCTTTTTATCAAGCCAAAGATGTCAACTAGTCTGAATGAGTCAGCCTTGTAGTCTCCACTGAAATCCATGAGCTGTTGAGTGTCATCCACGTAGTTTGTGAAATGGAGACCCTGGGTAAATAGATCATCGCAGATGGGCTTTTTTCAATGATTGAACAATGTGGGAGACAAACAAGCCACCTGTGGGTCACCACAATGTATTGACTCAATTTCAGAAAAACGCATCAAACCAGCATTCCCGTGGGTACCTGTCACTCAAGAAGGAGCTGATCCATATTCTGGCCCCTTCTGAGCACTCACGGATGGTAGACAGAGTGTCCAGTAAGGACCTGTGGGGAAGCAGGTCAAAGGCGGCCAATAGATCTAAAAGAATCAGAAGCCCAGACCTGCTTTCTCCCATCACAACATGCATGTGCATCTGGAAGTCTAATAAAGCTGTTTCTGTTCCGTGATTTGCTTGGAAGCCAGATTGCTTGGGATGGAGGATACCAGAATCTTCAAGATGTTGCTGAAGCTGGGAGGTTGCTACATTGTTCAGACCAGGTTTTTTAGGCAAGCATGTAACGACAGCCTTCTTGATGGTATCTGGGACAAATCCATAGCTGAAAGAGGCATTAACAAAATGTGCCAAGAAAGGAGCGAAGAGTCCAGGATGACCCAAGATAATTTTGGCAGGCATGATCTCACCAGGACAAGACGTAAACTGCATGGAGTTAAGGAAAGTACATATCTTTACTGAGGTTACTGATTTTAAGGAGAAACCTGACATTTCTTTATTCCCTGTTATCTGTGTTTCCTGTTGGATGTCAGTAATCCGGGAGTTGGATATTCTGTTACGTGCAGTTGTTATTTTATTGGCAAAAGCATGGTGCGCCCTGCTGGAGTCTTCATTGGATGGAATAAAGGACTTGAGGCCGGCAATGAGTTTCTTGAGACTTCTATATAGCTCAAATAGTTTCTTGTAAATAAAGACTTGTTTGAGAGATGATGTTGAGTAGACATAGATGCTTTATATTGGTAAGTGCTGGAGTGATGAAGGGAGTCATGGGGATAACAGGCATATGTTCAATTCTGCCTGTTGTCACTTGACCATGTCGGTGAATATGCAATACAACTAATTTTATTTTGAACACATTTGAGGATTATTATTGTAATTCCATGGAAATGTGCATGAAGTAGGCACATCTTAACAAACATTGTGTTTGAGAAAGATGGGAATGTGCATTTGAGGACAATGTTCCATCAGTTTTGTGGGGGGAAGAATGTACTTGCATTTTACATATGGATTTGTGAATGCATCAAGGTGTTTGGTTGTTGCAGGATACCAAAGTGTGCCAACTCCCCATCCACAAGGGGGAATACATGATGGTTGACCTGTATGAAGAAGTAGATGATGGCCTGTTGCACATCTGAACATGTTGGATATGCAATATATATTGATCTGTGCATGTGGGCTGCAGGTATTTGAATACGTTTCCAAGGGACATGTGTTAGGAGAAGCCAGCATGACTGGTATTATACTGAGGATTGTGCAAGAGGGTGGATTATGCAATGTAACAATGGGGCAGTGCCAATGTGGTGTTTTTGCTTGACTCAAACAACTGACTGCTGGTGATAATGATGTTTAAACACACACATGTAGATCAATTGATGAAATATTTCTCTGGGTTCAGTGTGGACCCATCCTCATGCTGTTTCACTGTCTGCAGTATGTTGCATGTGGGAAATGCATGTTGGCCGATGGTGAACCAATATTGATGTCAGTGAAGATGTACATTTGGCACATATCCATTTTGTATATCTGCTAGGGGTGGCCTGTATGACACAATGCCGCCTGCGTGTGCAAGATACGTGTTCCATTCATGTTGTTGGATGCATGTCCTTCAGGTCACCCTCTCAGAATGCTCACGTGTGATGGTTGCAGAGCACCGAGTACTGCCACGGTTCACAGTAGCTCCAAATGTGGTTTACATTGGTGTACATGAATTAATGACATTGTTTGTAGTACGGATATGACATGACAACAGACAGCCCAAAAGACCAAACTCTTTATTATATTTTGTCTGCGTTTCCAGTTGGGGTTGGCCAGTGGTTTTGTATTGTCATCTCCTCGCCGAACTTCCACGTGCTTGTCTGGGCACGTTTGGAAGTCAAGCACAGGCAGCGTGGTTCATGCTGTGTGCAACACTGCTCAAAATTGTTTTCACAGACTTCCGTTTACGCATGTTCCAGACCAGCATAGTTCAAGCACATGGCATGTGAATATGCAAAATGTTCTACTGGGAAATTGTCAGATTCCTTCATACTTTTGTAAATGGCCATTGCGAAGTTAATAATCAGGAATGCACAGTGTTGTTGGGGCAGTCCCTCAGGGACAATGGGGTTACCATTTGGTGTTTGGAGGATTGTGTGGGTGTGCCCTTGAATTTGAAGGTTTGTGCATACAATTGTGGCAGTATCATGTGGGCTGTATGTTGGTTTGTGTTGTGCCATGCAGGGTAAATGCACATTTTGGACACTGTCCTCAGATGTAAGTTGTTCTGAATTGGCGAAAACATACATGACTTCACCAGTGACCTCCTGCATCTGAAGTTACTCCCAAGAATTGGTGGAGTATGTGTAATATGCAAGGTGTGTAGGGGCATCAGATGTAAAGGGACTTAGTTGGATGTGAGGGGGCTGATCAGTAACATGTAAAAGTGTTTCACCATCTTCTTTTCTCGTTTTGGAAGTACGTGTTTTCATATACATTAATGGGAGTAGTAGTACGTACTTGAGTTGGGTTGGAAGTTCTAATGGGTAAGTGTCTTTTTTTATGAATCAGGTGCCAGTTAAGTGGAAAATGGTGCCTGGTATACATTCCTTTAGGATTGAGTGCTGGCCTTAGAGAATTCCCTTGTATTTTGGAGGTTACACCACTACTTAGTTGAAAATAGAACTGAAATGTGGCATGGTTAATTAATCTGCCCACAAAAAGTTCAACAAAGACCTGCTGCTGCTATGACCATAATTGTGTAACATTTTGCCTAGTCCACCCCGGATGGGGTCTGTTATTGTGATGGCCATATTTCAAGTGGCGCTTTTTACCAGTCTGTTACCTTAGTGTTTTGTTCTGCGTTAGATTTTATGACATGTACATTCATCACTGAAACTAGAAATGCGTTTTCCTTGCGTTTTGAAACGTAAGAAACAAAGCTTCAACTTAGTCCTAACAAAGGCATGGCTTTAAAATAAATATTGTTATCTTTACAGACACTTGCACATTGACCCATCAAGCACTATAGTAGCCGACTCAGCTTTTGGTTTTGCTTGATCAAAAAAATAGTAGATCATTTCCTGGACAAATCATCCCCAGTAACAATAGATATTTTTGATTTAAATAAGAAAAGACGGAATTATGTTTTTGTTACTGTCCTTACTGGACAAGTGTATCAAATACATTGTTTGATATCTACAGTATTCTCTAAAAATGTTTAATATCCTTATTTGTGAGTGTGCTCTTTTTGTATTTTGAATAATATTTTTTGAAAACCGTCTGGATTATTTTAATCTCTTTTTGAAAAATTAAAAAAAATATTGTTTTAGAAAGTGAAACAAGGTGCCTCATCTAAGCCACATTTTGGAAGCATAATTTGGGGGACAATACTCAACCCCTTTCACACTTGTGTTTGATTATAAAGATTATGTACCTCATCACAGGTCTGATGGTAACCCTTAAAAGTGGTGTTAACGGAATTAGCGCCTCCAATAACGCTCCGCTGGATCATGAGCTGGCATAAATACTGCAGACTGTAAAATCAGCCGGCGCAATAACAGCCTGCTCTATTACAACCTGCAAAATTACAGCCAGCCACATGCGGTGTAAGCACAGCAACATCACAATTACATGTCTGGCAGTATTAGCACTGGAAACCAGCGCACATACCGCTGAAAACACGGCACAGTTACTCCAGCATCCAGCTGGAGGTAAATGAACACAGGTGCATGAAATTAAGCCACAGGGGAACCCAATCCACCCCAGATGGCTACATAAGTCACACCACACCCAAAACACTGTTTCGACACAATGCTGCTACTAGCCTCTGTGTGAACTGGGACAGGCAGATGCTCATGCTACGCCTATGCACATAGGCAGGACAACCAATTCAGGGCACAGAGAGTGGAGGTGAGGGGTGGGCAGGAGGAGGAGGAGGAGAGTCCCAGCAAGGCGGTCCCTCAAACCCCAGGATCAGGCACTCACCTTGGACCCTCACTGACAGGCAGTTGGTCACCCTGCACCACCTGAACAGCGAGACCATAACAGAGCTGCACACTAAAATACAGAACGACATATGTTGCAGGATCAACACACGGACAGCTGTGCCCCCACTGCTGAAACTATTGTCCGTCCTACAATCCTTGTAACTGGCACCTTCCAGCACTCTGTGGCCCTGTTGCACGGCATGGCAGAGCTCACTCTGTGCAGTGCTGGCCCAGGTGCTTGAAGCCCTCCTGTGGCAAGTTCAACATCACATCTCACTGCCTCCCAAACCAGTCCATCTCATTGCCATGAAGGCACAGTTCTATGCCATTGCCCAGATGCCAATTGTGATTGCTGCCCTGGAATGTACCCATGTTGCGCTGGTGACCCCCAAGGCAACAAAGCAGTGTACCTGTGACCTGTGACCCCAACATCATCATTGCCCACTGCTGTGCCCGCTACCCTGGTTCCACCCACGATGCCATGGTCCTACGGAACAGCACACTGCCAGGATGCATGCAGAGGAACAGAGAACAATGGGCATGGATAGTGGGTGAGTAGAAACGCTGTGGGTCAGATGCCCAAATTGGGGGGAGGGGTGGATTTTGAATGACCACACAATGGCTGGCATGACAAGTGAAGGCAAAATCTGCATTTGACCCGCACCAATGTTACAGTACAGACCAGGGAGCATGCACATGTTCGACTTCCCTGCATGGAGAAACAGTAGTACACATGCAACATCAACCAATTACACCAACATGACTACAGTTACCACAATGCAACATGCACCCACAAAAGCAACACAGAAAAATTGCAGAAATCCCACACAGCACAACATCCCTTCCAGTGCCATGGCCATGCACCCATGTGGGGCCAGCCCACAATGCCCCCCCATTGCATTGCCACCAGACGCCAAGGGAGTATCCATGGGGAGCCGAGGAACATGCCCCATGCACGGTTTGAAAACACATCCACATGACAGCCACCATGTCCGGGATTCTTCACTATACTAGCACTCACTCACCACCACCCCGCTTCTGCCATTACTAGCTTCTACAGCCCCCGTATCTATGGGTACTTGCTACTTATATCCCTCACGACCTATTATATTGTCTGATTGCTATCTGCATTAACTGTACTTCTGTAAATTGTATAAATGCTGCACAAATGATCTAATGTACTTCACCTATGCCTGTAACCATATCCTTGAGCGCCCACATACCCCTGGGTCTGGAGCGCTATACAAATAAATAAACAAACAAACAAACCAACAGATACCCTACGTAATATATGCTGCAAGTGAACTGGGTGCATGTGAAGCACGAACAATGCATGGCATGAGTGGCAGTGCATGAACAGACACATGCCATGAAATGAAGGCACATCTGCATGCACAAGCGCTCCACTGACTTGATCTTGTGTAAGTCCACCACGAAACATTACACAATGAGAAATGCCTGTGCCTCCACCCATGCCCGTAACTCTGAATACCCACAGCTGCACTGGCCAAACACCCCTTTGCGTGATCCAAACACTTCAAGAGAATGTCTAAAACCACGCTCACAGCAGTACCTGGATCTGCATCGAGCATACGTTTGGCCGACTGAATGCACTTTTCCGCTGCCTCAACTGTATCGGTGGAGCCCTGATGTATGCTCCAGAGAAAGTTGGGTAAATTGTGCTTGTGTGTGCTATGTTGCACAATATCTGCCTGAGGAGAAATGTTCTGCTACTCCCTGACATGGACAGGCCACTCCAAGAGGATGAGCAAACAGTGCCTGAGGCAGAGGCAAACGCACGCATTGCCAGAGATGTTGTGAGGGATGGGAGAATGGCACGCCAGCGACTGATAGACAATTTCGTTTGACACTTTAACATGGCGCAAGCCATGTACCACTGTGTGACACCCCCCCAACCACTTAACACGACAATGACACAATGAGGAATGACCTTGCATTGATGAATTTTTATGGTTTTTATGGAATGAAGTGTCCCAACTATTCCCCCTCTCCCCTCCAACCAACTCTCCAGCACACTATCCCACCTCCCACTCCCATCACAAACTCCCCAGCACACTATCCCCTCTCCCACCACCAATTCCCCAACATGCCCACTGATGGCGGCCAGTGTTCCAGAGTCATTCACAGTCCACCACCCCGCTTTCCAGGCCTCTGGTGACTTTGTGCAAAGAAGGCACTGGGGCTGTCATTGCAGCGTGTCCTGCTGTGACCCCTCCGAATGTGCGGTGCAGGTAGACGGGATGGAGCCTTTCACCAAGTACTGCTGCCGTTGAAACTTATTGCCCTGCCAGATGGCTTCCGCTCGGGCAGAGATACCCTGCGTAATTTCTCTGACGCGTTGTGCATATAGTGCCAGGGCGGACATGTTGGCACTCATCTCGGCCCTGTTCTGCACCATTTGCCACACAACCCTGTGGGCTGCCCCTTGGATACTCTCCCTGATGGCCAGAGGTGTGCAAAGTGAGTGTGTCCAATCACCTCCATCTCCTGCTGTCTGTGCTCCATACCATCCATCCTTTGCAGCAGCACGCTGCATGACGGACTATGCAGTCTGGGTGGGGGGCTTTGCACTGGTCCAGGGCTGTATGCAGGTACGCCATCAGATGGATTGTCCACATCCGGCTCTGGTTGAAGGCTTCCTTGGGAGTGTAGGCCTTTGGCAGGTGACTCTGGGCTGTTGTCCCCCTGTGGCTCCTTTGTGACACTGTCAGCAGTTGTTGGCTCTGTGTCCATGCATACGGCTGCAGGTGTGGGTCCAGCTTGGCCTGCACTACTCCTGGTGGTAGCTGGTGCTGGTACAGGGCCTGCAGTGCCATCTGAACGCGTGGCCATGCCGGCTGCAGCCATTGCACGGCAGTCCATACGCCTAGGCGAGGATTGTGTGTGCCTTGGTGGGATGGTGGTGGCAGCCCTATGAGGGCCTTGAAGTACCACTCCCTGATGGGCCTGCATCATCCTCCTCCTCCTCCTCTGAGGCCTCTGGCAATGCGTGAGTGCCTGGAAGGAATATAGGAAATGTCCTCAGGTATGATTCCCCCATGTGTTTAGGCATGCAAGACACAATTTCAATGGTACAGCGTGTGACCCCACATATGGGTGAATGGGCATGGATGGCCATGGGAGGATGCATGTGGGACCACTGTCATGGGGTTGGTTGTGGCGATGGGTGTGAGATACATGGCCTGTTGGTCATTGGCCTGTGTTTGGGTAGGGCAGGGGGTCCATGCTGGGCTGGATTATGTCGACATGCATGTCTGTGGACCTTCATGGCACATCCCCTGCCCGGGTGGCCTTCACATGATGGGGGTTGGAGGGGTGGCTTGTTCCATGGCACTGTCATAGCTATGGGGCAATGCTGCGCAGCCAGAAGGGCTGTACTGTGTTGCACAGTGATTGGAAGGCTGGGCACATGTCTGGGTGTGAGACGTGTACTTCCCTGTGGCTTGTCTGCCATGCCTTCATGGGGCAGGCCTACTGGGATAGCTTCATGCTGGGGTGACTGCTGCACAGCGTCATGGTCGCTCACCCACCTCAATTCCGCTGGTACAGTGTGCACCAGTAGGAGTCCAGTACTCATGGCATGTGTTTGGTTCTTTTGCCTGCACTTCCTGCTGCTGTGATGCTCGGGGATGCCCTTGGTGCCATGCCCCATGTCTGTAGTTGAGGGCGGCTGATGTGCCACCACGTAACTCTGCCCTGTCGGCATGCCCAGCTTCGGGGTCTGCTGACTTTATGCCCCTCCCCACTGATGCCGGGTTGTCATTTGTGCATGCATATGTTGGGGGGTGTCACTCACCTCATGCCTCCTGGCACCTGCATCCACACTGCTGACTCCCTCTATCTCCTCGAGGTCCAGCACCGTACTACATTTCTCCTCCCAGGTGTGAGGACCAGTGGCTTAACAGTGCTTCCTCCTGTCGCGAGAGACCCACAGGATACACTGGAAACTGCTGTCACCTTCTGGGTAATGGTGTTCCAGATTGTTGTCTGCTGCTGGAAACTGGTCTTCCTTTGCCTGCTTCCGTACAGCTCCTCACAGTGGCCCACTTGCTCCTCTGTGAGGGCCACAAGCTCCCCTTCACTAAATGTAGGCTTTCTCAGGCGATGTTCAACCCCCTTGCCTCCTGTTCTCTATGAGACATGTGTGCTGCTTTCCAGGTCCGGATGGCTGCAGGAAGTGGAGATTTCTAATGGATTGTGTTTTTCAAAATGGTTGCCTCTATGCTTCCCCTTCTGACGGTGATGCAATTTCCGTCAGTGCTTATAGCGCTGGGATTGCTGGCGTCAGCGCTATTAGTGGCGCTTTCTCTGTGGTAGCCCTTATTTTGGCGCAGTTGCTGCCGGGCGCTAATAGCGTTATCGCTGGAGTCAGCGGCACATTCACAGCAGGTTGTGATGCAGCATTAATTCCGCCGCATGACCGAGCAGTAACGCTATTAGCGCCCAGCTGTAATTGTGCTGGATTACAACCAGACTTGTGATGAGGCCGAATGTATGGAGAGCAAGCCACAGTTTTGGGATCAAATACATGAAAAAAGGAACCTTCCCAGTTTTATACTTCATTAAATGAGAGTATACATTGGTTTTATATCTTACAGCATTAACAAGTGATAAATAAGGACGGTATATCAACAATTTGCTGGAGAGTGAGTTTTCAACAATAATCTCCTGTGCTACGTATCATTACTTAAATGTCATTGAATGGTAGCAGGGTCATCACTGCACCATATATTGAGTCACCCATCCCCATGCAAACCTCAAACCCACACAAAAGTGCACACTCACAACATCCATCCACCAATTTGCAAATAAATCCTTGTATACAAACCTGCCCATTCATCCACTATAATACACACCACACATATACAGGCACACAAAAAATTGATCTAACTTTGGGCCCACTAACAGACTGACACAAAAACATATTCAAACTCATCCGCACATTCACCCAACTATTCATACACCTAAATAAATGCAAGCTCACCAATCCATCCACCTATTTACTCAAATAATCATACAACCACAAACATATATATTAACATCAATTTTTTGGGTAAAGAGTGAGAGCTTAGAAGTCTCTCTCTCTGTGGAATAAAAAGCATAATTTCCACAACTCGATGGAACTGCTGTTCTGATTGCAACACTGAGATCCAGCCAATCCTTTGCACTACGCAGACTATATTAAGACATTCCCACGTGTAATGATGTCTGCCTTGTAAATATGAATGGCAGTGAGGCACATTTTGCATCTGTGCCTTGATGAACGCTGCAGCAAATACTGGTATTGTGGCCTACAAGGCTACCACCCCTCCATTCTGGAATTTGCATTCGCAATAAGCAGGCTTTGCAACAATTCATGAAGTGTAACATTGTGAAAAGTACTTCTGTGTTGGCAGTATTGATCTCAGAAATTCGCTGCCTGCTGCCCAGATTCTGTACACCACATCTAAAGCCTGCATAGACAATTTCCTTGTTGTAAAGAGTTGTTGCTTGCCAGGAACAACCGTTCAATACTTGATGACTGCATGTTATGGTGGGATCTATTGATATACTTCCTTTTGAGCTTCAAGACAAAGGAATACCCACTTCCGGTTTCACTGAAACCTATCATGAGGTTACAATGTGGCCATTCAGATCTTTAACAACAATTGCAAATACGTGTCCATTTTGAATACATTGCGACCTGGGACTTTGCGTTCAGTTATTACGCTTCAGTCGTGATGAACAATGTCGGCTGCTTCTGTCAGCACAGAGCAGAATTCCAGCTGTCACTGCAGAACTTAATTAAAGCCATGTTCACCTTTTACATTTGACTGCCTTGTTGTATTAGCATGTTTCTTTTATGCCTGTTATTACTTATTTTAAAATACAAAACGTTTTTGGATGCATTTTATTAAAATGATTAAGCACATTATTTCATTATGTTTTTCAATCCAGATTCCATATTGGTTATACGTATTAGCAACTGAAAGTTCTCTTACATTCGATTAAGAAAGAGACCAGGTATTAAGGGGAATTAAAGTCTTTAGCCATGTGTTATAAGGAAAAAAAGAAATGATCCCTATTCCATCTAAAAAGGATATTGCAAGTCACATCAGAATTCTGTGACCTGATAAAGGAATTTGTCTTCAGCACACTGACCCAGAGCAATGGGAAACTTTATTTCAGAGTCCAACCTTGGGCATCATTAAGAGGTTGGTAGCAACCCACCAGTAGCACCGGCGGGTTGCCGCCAACCTTGTATTACCGTTACTGCCACCTGACATCCCGGGGCTACCAGGATTTCACAAGTAGCGGTGGTATGGTAAATTCCCTTTCCCATGAAGTCCATTAGGACTCCATGGGAGTGGGGACCCTGAAGCACTGGCACTGTTGTTAACAGTGCCAGTACTTCAGTGAAAAACCCACTGGTAGATGCCTGAACTCCTGGCAAGTCAGGCCTGATGGTAGTTCAGTGCCCCTACCGGCAGACTTGTAGTGACCCGGTCTGGAAAAGGTGTGTTAACTTGTTACCAGCACCAATATTTTTTATCTGAATCACTTATAATGAGGCCCATTGTGTCAAAAACTCACTCGCTTGAGTGGATTTACATGTGAGCTGCCAAGTACCGAATAAGGTGCAACCTATTCTGATATTTTAGAGGCAGCAAATTATAGAGGCTATCTTGGGTTGGGGTGGGAGCTCACTTTCTGTAAGCTGATTGGAGATAATGAGCCTTGTTACGATCCTGGCGGTCCCGTAATGAAGGGTGCCGGTACGGGACCGGCACTCTTCATTACGGGAGCGCCTATTACAAGGTTCCCTTTGCGGGATCCGGAACAGATGCCTGGTAAAACCAGATGTCCTTTCCGGGTCCCGCAAGGGGAACAGGGAGCTAATAACAGGCCGTTATTACTGTGCCTGTGATTAGCTCCCTCCCCATTCCCATTGAGCCCTATGGGGGCTCAAATGGGAAAGGGGAATGGTTCCTTCAAGGAGGAATTACCAAGTCCTCCGAAGTCAGAATGACCCTTTTATTCCTCATTAAAGGAACCCGGTACTGGGACACGGTATGGAGGCAGCCACGCCCTTATCAAGGGCATGGCTACCTCCATACTCGTAATGAGGCTCAATGTTTTTTTTTCCTCCAATTTCCTCTAAAAAAGATGCACGGGTTAGGCATTATAATTCCTAGTCTGGATATTAACAGCATACATAGTTTTTATTTAAATTGGTTGTTTACAATGATTTTCCTATGATTATGATAAACGAAACAGAAAAGGCGATATGCACATTTCCATTTGGCCTACATCTACAAGTAAAGATGCAAAGTGAGAAAAACTGAGCACTTACCACACTGGCATTCATATGTAACATGAATTCCTCCAACTTGCTTCGATCTTGTTCAGAGTCACACTGCAGGAAGTAAGATTGCAATGAGTGCACATAAACCACCAACGCACAGTTAAAAATGTCAACTACAAACTTGGTGATGTTTAACACAAATAAGACATGTCTACAGTAATTGCAGTCACTTATAGCACATGCCTGCAGGTTTAAAGGACTTTAAATATCTTGTGTTACTGTTACTGTAAAGACTGAAGGGGGGTATCTGTACTCATGCCACGTATACGGTAGGGTAAAGGCACAGAACAACCCCAGCAAGGCTCTCAATTTGGTTAACGTGATGATCAGCCAGGCTTAAGCTTTTAGGAGGTGATGTAGGCAGGTTCTTAAGTACAGTGTTTCCCTAAAACTCCCACAAAGGAATGTCAAGACACTGTTAGATGATAACAACACAGCTTCTTTATATAAAATAAGGGTTGCTATGCCTACCAACAATATGTACATATAAATAATAACACTTTGTACATGGAATACTTATTCAGAGAATGGTAAATATATTCACTCTAGGTGGTACCACACACTACTTTAATTCAGTAAGAACTGCACTAACTACAGACAGCTTTAAATGGCAGCTGAATTATTAAATAAGATGTAACCAGCATAGAATAGAAAAGAAAGGCACATTAGTTATGAAAAGTGGCAGAATGCTTTCTTTAGACTAGACAAGTTATTCTTAGTGAGGACGACCCCATCTGGGGAACCTGTAAAAGAAAAGTTAGGGAGTAATTTATGTTGTATTTTACAGCCCAGTCTAATATTGTTTAACAATCTTGTGCTTTCTTTAAAAGGTTCTACCACCCCAAAGTACCTGAGAGGGTGCAGGAGAACAGGATCCAAGATGACTCTTGGACCCCTGGATGACTACTGAGGCTAGAAGATGCTCTTTCTCGCCACAGTACCTTTTGTGTCTTGGCAGGCGAAGTGGCAGAGTTTCTTGGCTTTACTCGACGATTCCCTCTGATGATGGACCCCTTTAGAAGAAGGAGCCACTTGGATGCTGAGTTCAAGAATAAAAAGGAACCAAAGTCTTTCGGAATGGCTGCAGTTTGGCTCTTTGCAGGTGCTCTGCTTTGGTCGACGATTTCTCCGACTGTAGAAGCCCTTTGAAGAAGAAACCTGCTGTGGTCTCCTCAAAGGCTTGGTGGATGAAGATAGGACTGCTGGGACCCTTCGATTACTTCTGGCGGTGACGAGTGCATAGGTCACTTTTGGTGTCTTGTTTCAGAATATCGCGGTTTTCCGACTTTTGGTTCTTCGGTGCTGCAGCCACAGCATAGACCTCTGGATTTGTTCTGGTGACCTGGACTCGACCACTGGAGTGCACCTCAGACTCTCACCAAGTCTGGACCTTGGGGACAATTTCGATAGCTTCCTGTAGAAGGAAACCCACCGGTGAACCTTCCATGGTACCCCATGACTCTGGGCTCTCTCCGGTGGGAAACAGTGATCAGTGGTGACTGCAAGGATGCTCTTTTAAATGTTCTTAGGCTGTTTGGAACTTTTACAGCTCTGGGTGTCCAGCAGCACTATGCCTGGGTACCCCCTCTTCTGGGTGGTAGACAGCAACGGCTTCCACCGGTCACAAAATGCACCTCTGGACCCTGAGTGACACCAATGGACTTCTATGGCTCGAGATGTCCAGCACTCCTCATCTGGACTTCTAAGACCCCTTCTGTGGATGGCAGGCACACAGGACTGGCTTCCAGGATTCTTTTATGAAGATTAGCAGTTTTGCATGATGGTCTCTCGTAGCTTGGGGAAAGGTCTTCTTTGCAGGTCCTCTCTGGATCAGTTTTTGGGAGACACAAAATCTTTCAGATTGTTGAAGAAATGCAGCAGCAGACTTCTCTAGCAGCTGGGCTTCAAGGAGCAGCTTCTTCTTGCTAAGCTTCGACTTCAGCTATAGAACAAATTGGTAAGTGAGCGGTCCCCAGATATACACATCTGTCCCTCATTCACTCTGCCTGAGCCAGGCTCATCAGCCAATCACACCGTCAAGGTATTCATGCAGGCAGGCAGCCAATCAGGCACACATGCATTCAGGCCACTCACTCCACTCATAACAAAAGATGTGGATTGGGGCAAGTACTCTGCCTTTCAGCACACTACACTGTATTCATGTTAGTTTCAGGCAGGGCATTCTCATTCCTTGTATCACACACACAGAAACCAGACACCCACAACAGAGAATGCGAATTCACTTCAGGCTCCATTCACACCGGTCCCACCCCTAGGGTGTACCCACAACACCTGGGAAGGCTCCAGTCAGTCTGACAGGAGGCAGCCCCAGAGCCATATATGATATTTCCCACCAATAGCCAGTCAGGGGGTTAGTGAAAAACAGAGACATTTATGGTGTTTTCACCCAACAGCCATTCAGGAGGAACAACAGAGTCAGGACTTCCCAGGACTTTGGGAAACAAGCTAAAAGGCAGCAGGAACCAAGAGGCCACAGGGGGCATCTTGCCTCCTATCAGGAATCCATTGATTCCTATGGCAGGGCCTGGGTGTCCCAAATATGGAGGGCTCTCAGAGCTACTGCCAAGTCAGAATGTAGCTGCCACCAGTGCATACCCTGCTCTGTGGGCAACACACAGGTGCCCATAAACACACATAAGGAGCACAAGGGTGTACCCCCGACCCATTGGTGCCATAAGGTTATCCTATGGGTGATGTTCACCAAAAAAATGAAGAGCTGAACGGCCAGAGGTCCAGGCGGGACCTCAGTGACAGAAAACCTAGAGAAAACACATACAGAGAAGTGATAGGACAAGGACAGGTGGCCCTGTCCCTCAATAAGGCATTTCCAGCATCACACTCACCTTAAGGGTAGGGTGGTCAGTGAAACTGATAGGATTCAAACTCTTGACCCCCAGGGCACTCTGATATAAGACACAGCTGCCTTAACCCATGCAAGCTATTTCAATCAGCTTTAATGGTTGATTTATTTGATATCACGCTTATTCCCATTTCCGACTGGCAAAAGTGACAGAAAACCTAGAGAAAACACATACAGAGAAGTGATAGGACAAGGACAGGTGGCCCTGTCCCTCAATAAGGCATTTCCAGCATCGCACTCACCTTAAGGGTAGGGTGGTCAGTGAAACTGATAGGATTCAAACTCTTGACCCCCAGGGCACTCTGATATAAGACACAGCTGCCTTAACCCATGCAAGCTATTTCAATCAGCTTTAATGGTTGATTTATTTGATATCACGCTTATTCCCATTTCCGACTGGCAGAAGTGCATGCATTAACATATATGTTTGTATTGCCAAAGTAGAAAAATGCTGTTTAGTCACAATATTTCATATCTCCTTAATCCTAGGTGAAACTGTACAGAGAAACTCTGACTCACCCACATTTTGAGCAATTAGATGTGTCATATACATATACATATATCCTGAGGTGGTTCTCTCTGGGCTTGGTGCAAATCAACTCAACCACAATGGGGGGAAATATGAAATCTGCATTTCCTTTTGGAACGGTGGGGGCCTCATTTTGGTGCACAAACCTAAATGTGCTTACTGTAATTTCCATTTATGTCATTCGAGCCTGAGCATCAACGGGATGATCTTGGAACTCACACGTTGGATTGATATATTCATTAGATCCCATCACCAGGTTAAAAAAACTAGACCGCTCACTTGGCTTCACGCGAGGGGGGATCCTTGTACTCTTGGCCATCTTCTTCATCACAGTATCAGTCTTAAGGCTACATGTATAATACTTTGCATCGTATTGTCTCTCAGTGTTGTCATATGACTTAGTTTGACTAACCTGACAACAGTACATATTAGGAAGAAGAAGGAGGAACTAGAAGAGGGGTTGGACCTGGTACAGTGTGGAGATACTGTGCTCTTTGGTGATGATCGTCCCCAATCCCATAGGTGGATTCCTTCCCCATGTGATCCTCCCTATGTGCACTACCCCCAGGGGGACTATTGTACTGAGGATGGACTAAACTGGCCCCGTGTTAAAGGTCGCCCCATGAGGTAGAAGGGACAACAACCTCAGATAAGCCACAATGCATATATTGTGACACACATGAATATCACCGAGAGGATAGCACAGGGGCAACGCGCTTGCCTTGGAAGCAGGACCACGCAGAGCATCACAGGTTTCATCCCCAGGTTCACGCTTAGAAATCTCTGGGTATTAAGCACATTATAAATAACCAATTACATTACATTAGATGAGCACATCTGAGTGAATGGAGAGACACCCAAATATTTTTGAGTAAAGCAAGGAAGCCTGTACCGGATTGGGAGATTGCATAAGGATTTGCATGATTTTGTGACGTGATGTTCATTTCGGATGGGTGTGTTCTTAAGTGACAAGGAGTTCATATGTGTACATAAGAAAGCTGTAACTTTCCTCTGTGGATTGAGATTGGCTGTAGGAAGGTGTGGCAGGGCTCGACCAGACCAAACATTAGGTGAATCTGGAGAGATTTTAGAGGGAAGTTAGGGAGCAATTTATTTCGTGCCATGGATGATAATGGTATGTGTGTGTTGTGTGTGTTATCTGAAACCTTTGTTATTTTTTTCTTCAGTTTGTGAAGCCACTTTGTTTTGTGTAGCCAGTTTCGTTTGGGATGCCAGTGTGTTTTGAAATGCAACTTTTTGATAACATTGCAGTCACTAGTAGTAAACTGATCATAGTTTGAATGCTATGTTACCAGGCATTGCAATCACCATTCCTTGAATGCCACCGCCTGAGTAATTAACAATGCCCTGCAAACGATGTTTACCTACCATCCCAAAAACATTTCCCCTTTCTTTAAAGCGTACTTGTTAGGGAGAATTCTCTGTTTAGGCTGAATTTCCTAACCTAGTGAGTCCCCCAGCAGCTTTGCTGGATTTCTGGAGTTTGTTTTTTCCATCCTGCCAAGAGTGAGACTCTTTTTTCTCCCACTCTTGGACATGAATGTGTGTAATTCCTTTGACTGTCAATGTGTTCTATGGGCTATGGGGTCTTTTACTCCATAGGGTCTCATATATGTTTTTCTATGTGTGTTACACCGCACCCTACGTGCCGTAACACTGGGGCGTCCTAGCGGACCCCTGTCTTCGACTCCATACCCGGGGACTGACTACTGTCTCCCCGGGCATGTAAAGTCACCATTGGCTTTACTAGACCTAAATTTACTAACAGAACTAGTACAAACCATCCTATTGTGGACTTACTAGTAGGGGTAAGTCGATTACTCCTGGATCTGTTATTCAAGGGGGCACTGTCCCGTCCCCCCTCGTCGAGTTTTGGCTGGTGGCAGTGGAAACCCTGAATATAACTCTATGGGATTCTTCCCATTGTTGGAGATTGATACTTTTTCTCGTTAGTCTCTAACATACCACAGGTCTACATATCTTAAATAAGTCTATCGGATGCTATTTTCTGCCAGAACTCGTTTTTTTAAAATGGCGTCTGTGTTCGTCTCTGTGACTCCTAAACCAAAGGTTGAGCCCTTTGTTCCACTTTTGGTGGGCCTCTGTACAGACCCTCCAAAGTGGTGCCATTCTGTCTGGGTTACCACAGGGGTGTGGGAGGGGATGTAGGCACCCTGGACCGAGTTGCCTTGCCAACTCCGGTCGCACTCTGGTGTGATTGGCCCAAGTGGTGAGCCTCCCCACTCACCACTTAGCGTGTGTTGATTGACAGCTAGGCTGGATGAAAGGGGGTTTTCTGCATAAAAGCAGGGCTTTTGGGACTGGATCTTCAGAAGTCGCCACAGGACCTAAGAATCCGACGAGGGTAAAGCTGAGCCGACCTGCAATGACGACACCTCCGGTGGAGCCCTGCTGAACCGACTCACCACTTCCCAACGACAGAGGAGATCTCCCTGCCGGAGAGTCTCTTCCCCTGACTGGTGGGAACAACCAGTCCCCTTTGCTTTTTCTTTGCCTCAGGACGCAGTGGTCGAATTGCCCGTGCAGAGCACCTCGCAAACCGGATAGCCACTACCCCTGTACTGCGGCCAAAAGGTGGTGCCTTGTGACGGAGCACTCCGCGGCTGGTCTCTTCCCTGGTGGTGCACCGGACTTCACTTTTCTTCGATGACGAGATCATCTCTACTCTTGGCAAAGACCTGAGGTGCATCCACCACCAGGAACAACTTCCCCCGCCGGAGCTGTCTCTCCACAATCAAGGTACTGTGTCCGCCTGGCTTCCCTTGTTGCCTGATAGAGTGAGGTGTCTTAATCCTCGCCTCTCCGTAGGGTCGCCTACTAGCTTTCTCTAGCGTATTGTTCTGAACTGGTTCAATCTTCCAATAACAATTTGCTACACAGACTCGAACGCATTTCCACAAAGAGACTTTTTGGGACATATCGCCTTGCCTCTCTCTGAGTGGGCCTGGCCTCTGAACTTTATGATCTATTGTGGTTCTTGTCTTCTTGCCTTGCAATTTTCCCGTGAAGTATTGAACTGTGTTGATTTCGTAACCTACTATTTTTCTCTCCCGTCCTAACAAATATTAGAGTGCCATCTAGGTGGCAGCATACACCTCTGTCTGCAAATAAGTGATGCTGGTAAAAACCTAGACTTGTCAACCTATTGTTAGGGGGATTGATCTTTTGCTTCGTAGAGTAATTGTAATTGAATTGTTTGCCGTGATAGTGCCAGAGTGTTTTCTATAGATGTTCTGTTATAAATAAATACCTGTATATCTTTACACTGAAGCCTTGTTGCGTGTTTGCTTGTCTTACTGTGAAGAATTGCCCTATATTGTATACTCCACATACTGCTTAACTCTTCTTGAGGGAAGTCTGACTGCTCAGCCACAGCTACCAAGTGAATCTGTGTGGTACAGACTGCTACCAAGTGGGTTTACTGCCAAACACCTGTAGTCCTAAATCTTTTGCAGTGGTCCCAGAGGGAACTGCACAGGTTTCCACCTAACAATACTACCATTGAAAGAAACACATATTCTAGTGTAGAAAATCAAGTCACTGTTAGGGAGAATACTCCAGAATGGCTAATATCCCTTACCTACTGAGACCCTCAGCAGCTTTTCTGGATTTCTAGGATTTTTTTTTTTCACCTGATAAGAGTGTGAGCCTTTTTTCCCACTCTTACATATGATTTGCTATGTATGTTTTACATGTTTGTGTTCATAAACTGTGGAGCCTCACCTACTCCATAAGCAGCATCTTTTTACTGTGGGTTACACAGCACCTTCAGTGCAGTAACACAGGGTTGTCTTTGTCAGACTTCCCAACTCTGACTCCATTTCTGGGACTGACTACTGTCTCCCAGAACATGTAAAGTTGCCATTGACTTTATAAGTCTTTTTAAACTCACAGACCCAGAACAAACTATCTTTCATAGAGTTCTGGAAAGGGTTAATAGTTATCCCTTTTTGTCTGTTTTTGATGGAACATTGTTTTGCTCCCTTTTCATTAAGATTTGGCTGGTGGCAGTGGTAACTACCCTACTGTTCCTACCGCGGTTATTTTAAATAGCCCTGGTATTGTTTTAGGCTATCTTAGTGGCCTTGAACTTAAACCTGCTGAACCATATTTACTTTTATACGGTTCCGGCTAGGTTTATTTGCCATTTCTTTTTGTAAAAGTCTTTCTTGTGTTTTACTCTGCGTGCCAAACCAGGTTTGAAACCTTTGTTCACCAACCTTTGGCGGGCTTCTGCACAGAAGTCCTCCTTAGGTGCCTGAATGTCTGAGGGGGACAGGATGTGAGGGAGGGGTTTGAGACTCCCTGCACAGGGTCTCCTTGGAGAGCCATGTCACACTCTGGTATGATTGGCCGTGGTGAATGTCCCGGCGGGACAGCCACCCTGCTGTGTGATTGACAGCCAGGCTGTGTGAATGGGGGAAAACTGCATAAAAAGCAGGTCTCTGGGACTGAAAAGGCAGAGTCGCCACTGGATCGAGAGAACCGAAGAGAAGCTGACAGAAGAGGACCTCTACCACGACTGAATCTCCCAGTGAAGCCCTGCTGCGGGACCGAATCTCCAAACTTCGACGACAGGGAAGATCTGCATGGAATCTTCTCCCCTTGAGCTGGTGGGAACAACCAGTTTGCCAGACTGCAAGCCAGGCCTCCCTCCTCTGGACGAATTTGCTGTGCACAGCTACAGTGAACAGGATAGCCAGGAGCAACGGACCCTGCTTGGGATATAAGGAGCGCACCTTTTATTTGTTTCTTTGCTCTGCTGCTGGTTTCTTCCCTGGGCAGTGCAGGACCCTCCAGTCTTCCTGCTTCGTGTCAGTCCGACAGTCACTTCAGGAACCGTGAGCCTGCAATACCTGCCAGGAACGTCCGCCTCAGCTACAGCCATCTTCTCCAATTAAGGACTGTTCAAATCCGGTTGTTCGTTCCATTCGACCACGGTAAAATTGTTTGAAACCTTTTGCCAATCCGAGGGCTTGTCCTTCTCAATTCTTTAAAGTAACTTTTCGTCCGACCAACTTCGTTCTGAACTCTTGGCGAAGACTTAACTGTGAACTACCCTGAACTGTGAGATCCTCTGCAAATACTTTGGTCCATTGACATTGGCCCTGGCCTCTTGATTTGATTTCCTCACTGTAGTTCCTTTGTCTAGATTGCCCTGCTTACTCACTTGTTGGTGCTGCTCAACTTTTGTCTAACTTTGTTTTTCCCTCTCTTTTAAATTACTGGAGTGCCATTTTGCTCACACTGCATTTTTAGCTTAACTTGTCCAGAATCTATTGGGTGTGGTGTAGTGTATTACGATTGTGATTTTTCAACTGCTTGATAATAGTGAAATGTTTAATAACTGATGTGTAAATAAATGTATATTCTTTTTCTCAGAAACCTTGTTTCAGTGTTTGTTTGAAGTAATTGTAACTATTGATACTGCTCACTTTACTCTTGAGATAAGTCTGGCTGCTCAGCCATCGCTACCACTTTACTGTGTAGTACAGGCTTGTAACAAAGGTGAATTTGTACTGTCACTAGTAGTCTCAATTGTGTGTGGGGTTCCCAAAGGGTACTGCATATAATTCTGCCTAACAGTCACATCTAATCCAAGAGTTCAGTATAGACACCCCAGCACACATTCCACATTTTAGGAAGGCTGGTATGTATGCTCACACCCCAAATTACCCTGCACATAATACCACTGCCAGAATGGTCAGCAAGTCCCTGCAAACAATGTTTTTACCACACCAAAAACTCATTCACATTTCACTCAAATGAAATAAATTCACATGCTTATGTCAATCAATAAAGAAACCCAGTGCATATTTTTCCTCCATCTCGGTAGGTGGTGTGTTGCATCCCACTCAAACACTCCATCACAAATTCCAGTATTTGAGTGATGAGCAAGTGCCTGCTGACAATGATGTACCAGTCCATTGTAAACACATTTCCATTGTCCTCAAAGAGTGCTAATAAAGAAAGACATTCACATGCGTATGTCAACTATTGCAAAACAACAATGTGTGTGAGAGTGCATTCAATAAAGCAGACTGAATTCAAATTCCTCCTCTCAGGTGGTATGTTGCTTCACACCCTCCATCACTCTTCCACTAATGCATTAACTGGGTCATCTGCAAGACTTTACAAACTATGTCTTCCTAATGAACTCCAAATGTGTTTCCTCTTCTATCAGTTGTGTAATAATATAAGAAATTCACATGCTTGTGTCATCTATTCAACAAAAGGCAAGTTGTATGTCAGTGTACATCACGCCTCACCAGGGCAAATTCCTAATTTCCCTAGACAGGAGGCTTGTTTCCTCACACTCCTAATCATCTTACCACTAATGTCACGTCCTGAGTGATCACAAAAACCCAACGAACATTTTTTCCCGGCACAACACAAACAATGTATTCTTGCCTCCAAGTATACTGACAATTAAAGAAATTAATATGCTTATGTCAGCTAGTGCACAGAACCAGGTTGTGTGTGAGCATGAATTCAATAAACCCACACCCACGCAAATTCCTCTTCTATTTATGCAGTTGGAGTGTTGACGCACACATCCACTCACACTACCCGTCATGATACCACCTAAGTGATCAACAAGACGGACATTTTGTCCAGCATGCCCCAAACATGTTCCCCTTCACTCAAATTGTGAGAATAAATTTGAAAGAAAGTCACTTCCTTGTGTAAGCTTTAGCTCTAAATCAAAGTGTGTGTGTTAGTGCACATTCAACAAAGCAGCCAAGAAGCAAAATATGCTAGCAAATTGGCGATAATCCTGGCAGACTAAGTGAATAATGTCTCAAACAAAATGCTTACCAAGGTATGTCTAGTCTGCTTTTATATGAAATACAGAGAATTCAATGCTGGGCTACCATGCATGTCTATGCAAATAGAATGAGCATACTCATCCTCAGCCCTTAAGATGTTAAAGATGTTTGCAAAAGTAAAACCAATTAAAATTATATAATTTTCAGCACTGCCTAAAATCAACCCTATAATCAATGTCTAAAAGACCTAACTACACTAAAATGCTCCAGCTCTCAAATAGAAACAAACATCACCATATTTTCTTTCTAGAACATTTCAGTGACTAAGTTCCCACAGCTAGTGCCTTATATAAACAGGGGAATCTAACGGCCCAACCCTGATATCCCACATCTCTTAAAAGGTCAAAATGTTTGGCATATACTTAAAACAGTGCACATTTTGATGCTTGGGGCTTCCCCAGAATATTTTCGCCCAGGTTTAAACTCCACCTGCTACCTAGTGTGTGAGTGTGGCTATGGGGGTCAGGGAGGTAAATTCTTCTTTGGCATGTGGAATGATTTCAGATACCTGAGATCTGCTACAGCTTCTGTAGTTTTTCTCACCTCTCTCACACCATCCAGGACATGGCTTAGTACCTCTAGATCCCATTTGCTGCGGGCTGGGTAAAGCTCATGTGTGACTGAAGCCCAATAACAGCTCTGTTTGCATGTTCAGTCCCTTCAAACACTTACAAGAGGAATATTGTTTAGCCCTAGAAGGATAAAATGATTTGCCAGCTCAGGTCAGATACAACTATGAGACATGAAACCAGCACAGAGACATATGGGTTAGTACACTGAACGTGGAGTGAACATCACCATTTCATGAATCAAGGCGTTTGATTAACCATAAAGAATATAGTGACTCTTACCAGACTTCCATTCCATCATTTTTTAGCCTGTGTGAAAATGTCATCAGGATGCCAGCTCATACAAATCACTTTTGACGCACCAAAAGAGCAGTCCACTCTAAAAAAGCTAGGACATGTCGCCTCTGCATTCCAAAAAAAACAACCTAGCCATGTGTGCCTTATGGACTAGCAGTTCAGGGGAGAATGCACACATTGGTAGCAGGACAAAACATAATTTGCATACATGGATTGGAAGAATGACAAGCACCATGTCAGTTATTATGAATAATTAAACACATTCCACATATCACTTTTTAGTTTTGTTTGGTATAACAACAGGCCACATGCACGTCCCTCTGAAGATATCTCACGAGATTTTCCTACACTTCCATTGACATCACCTGTATCAAAGGTTGTGCAATAAGGTTGTCCCCATCACATGTAAATAAAAAAATGTGTACCACAGTATGAAATAAATATATTACCTGAAACAATTTAAATTGGACATCTATGATGGCAAATATATATTTTTTTTAATCAACCTGTTTGATTTACCTTAAGGCTTCTCCCTGCCGTAGATATGTTCCTAAGTTTCTCAGCAAGTGTTCGTATGTGGTATTTCTGCAAAAATTAACAAATAGATTGATGATATTTCTGACATTGCAATACCTGCAGCATAATTTCCAGCAGTTTATAGTTCATTGATCATTCTCCATTCAACAGGCATATGAGTCATTAGCACCCTGGGAGGCGCCATCCACCAACAAGAATTCTCAGAATGTGGGTTTTATTCACCAAGGAAAGCCTGCGTTCCGAGTATTCTCATTGTTTTTGGGCACTTCCCTTCCCCGCTCCCTCTTCTCCATTTAGCACCTGTGTAGTTTATCTACACAGATGCTAATGGTGTCCTTTTTTCCAAAAGGAAAATGAAAATAACAATTACCTGTGCGATGCGTCTCTGCTCCAGCAGTGCTGCTCTTCGGGGTGTCCGTTGTCCATGTTGATGGCATCACCATCATCAACATGGAAAACAGACTTCCCTTACAGCATTGCCAGAGCCGATCTGCAACATAAAGTTAAGTTTACTTTTTTTTCTTTTTAAAAATACCACTTAGCACCCATGTAGGGAAACTACACGGGTGCTAATGGCGATATTAACCTCGGCGGCAGGCCAACCTTTCGGCCTGTCGCCTCAGTTAATATCGGCTCAGTAGATGTTGTAAGAAACCTCTGTGGGCATTGGTACCTCATACCATGTAAGATACATATTTTACAACATGATACTAGTGCACAGAGTTTTTGCAAAAGCAAAGACACTAATGCAGCATACTATTTGCATTTGAGTAACTGCTATTATGCTCATAGCTACACTTTGGACTATTCAGGTGCCAAATTAGATTTTTATATGACCTCCATATAGATACAAACAGGGCATGCAAAAAGGGCCTTGGCTTGAAATATTCTTTTTCAGTCTATATAAATATATATAAATATTTCTTTTCGGTGAAGCATCTTTAGGTAACGGGTAGTTAAGGTGAATATGTGCAGTGCAACACATCCCTTGCAATGCAGTGAGAAATCTAAGTACTGTTAAGGTGAAACAATCTGATGCAACAAAGCCCTGGACATGTTGTGAAAGAACTTAGCTGAAGTGTTGTAAAGGTGTTGATTTAATGCTGCAACCCCCCTGAAATTTGGCATCTGCTGGCAGTTGCGCCACCTTAACTATGATGCCCTCATTGCGTGGCCCCCAATCAAACTGATAACATCACACATGATCTCACTGAAGAGATCACATTTGACATAATTTATAGCATCATGTGTGACATCACTGGTACAGCAGATCACAGGTGCAAGAAAGAGCGATACAGCATTTAAAAAGCATACTTCTACATATAATGGTGGATTTAGCATGGTTGGAGTTTGCATTTGAAAATATTGTTCCTGTGATATGGTGAATTATCCTGCTAAACTGCCCGCACAGTTACATTTCCAATATGTTGTACATATGCGTTGGCACTGAACAGTACCTGTCACCATGTGACTTTCAAAGATAGACCACATTTTCATGCGTACTCACCCTGACATCTACATGTACATGTACTCCAACCAAGAGGCGTCCACACTTGACAATACATGACAATACATGCAACATATACAGCCCTTTAACTTAACCATACTCCCTAGCCACGAAGGACATGCCAGCTGCCATCAGTTATAACATCATATGAGAAATCAGGCAGGACCACACCTACAACTTGCTCAATAACCTTACTGGCAAGTACCGACCGTGGGGAAGCATTTTTGACTGTATTTGAACATATAGCACAGATGCAATATGCCCTGTCTTTTATTAAGTTTGGAAAACATTTGTGAAGTATTAAAAAAAACAATGTTTGGGAAATTTAGATGTAATGTAGGAGCAGCTGCAAGCTTTTGATCTCCAGAGGTTTTACATTATGACTTCCACTAGCCCAGCATAGGCACTAGTGAGGATAATGGTGATTCATAATCCAAAACGTGTAATAGAATGCTGGCGTTGCCTGCCATATGTTGGTACATTGACTTTAGAAATTGCCCCTTATTATGTATGTTGTATTATTTGGCTGACAGGTGCAAAATCATAATTAGAGTACTGAAATGTCTTCTTCGTATAGGGGACTGTTTTCTGAACAAAGTAATACAGGTACTGAAGTATCTCATCATGGTGACTGCTCAATTAACACAGAAAAAGTCTGATGTGTCAGAATACCATGGTTGCAAATGGACAGTAATTTTAAATGCAAACTCCAACCAAGCTGAATCAACCCTTATGTGCAAAAACACATAAATGAATCACACACATCCTGATTGTCCTTCCAGCTTTGATTGCCCAAAATAACCAAGGCCTCAATCTCCCTAAACGTGTGCACAAGGAATGCACCCCTCTTCAGTAACTGTCCCTTAATTGATTTCATCAACCGGCATGTTGCTAACCACCCGCCCCCCCGCAATTCTTGCAAGGCTTACAGCTGGTGTACCTCCTCAGAGCTTTGGGGGGACATAACCATCCAAAAAGGCCACCCAGTGCCCAGATGGATGTAACATCATTCTCTGTATAATGTTATCAGGTGTCCACTTAACGCCTTTGGGTCTCAAAGGTCCTTGACCAATAAATGTAAATTTTGGATAGGGATGGTGGAAGGGTATACTTCAATTATTAGGGAGGGTATAGCAGGATGCTGGTGGACACAAATGCCACATAGTATCTGTGAGAATATCCACGTTTTTGTTACCAATAATTTCCTGTAGGAGGGTTTAGGCTCCATCTATGTTTGTGCAAATCCCCCGTTGGTCTCAGCCATAACATTGAGAGCATTCCCTCACCAGCAGACTCATATTATCTATCCTCACCCTTTAGCATACATTAAGGGGATGAGTATTTTAGATACAGGGTCATCCAAAACCCATAAACAAGAATGTGGCCTAAGGGAACTCCTGCCACCAACCATGGAAGAGGAACTTGAGGGTGTTGATTGACATATTGGGAGTTGAATTAGTTCCCATATAACGCCCACATACAAAGTTCTTTCCTAGAATATAGCAGGAGTTTGTAAACATATCCAGGAGCCTAGCTGGACTAATTCCACAAGGAAATACCAAATTGTCTTTCTTCAGGAGACCTGGGCTGTGGCTCCAGTCAACCACAAGGGATATAAACCCTTGCATATCCCAGCACTGAAGGGACCAAAAGGGGAGACTGAGTGGATGTATGACTGTATGGTTTGATCCATCCCTGAACTGGAAAATAGTCACACATGAAACAGGTTCAATGGATCTACAGATGATTGTTGGCAAAACTCCAGAGGGACTCCACCTCCTGTTCTTCAATGTATATATTAAATCAAATTCAAATACAACTATGGATCTGTTAGCTGACTTTGATGGGCAGTGGAGGATGTGACTTGCAGGATGAACACATAGTGGTAGTTGGAGATTTCAACTTAAAGTTTGAGCCTTGTTTGGAACTGATTATCTCTGTCGGTCTCTCAGAGGACTGTTTGTGAAATCTATCTTTTAGGTAGGTCGGGGAGGCATTGTTAAGGGATTTGTGGGTGAGTGATACCGTTTTTAGGGTAATTTTATCTTTAATAGAGAGCCAGTTGTTCTGTTGGCTATGTCCTGTGATATGCTCTTTTCTAGAGATGCCGAGGGCTGCTCTGAGGGCGTTGTTCTGCAGAGTTTGTAGTTTGCTAGTGGTGGCTTTGGAAGATCCCAAGTAGAGGGCGTTACAGTAGTCTAGGCAGGACAGAATAAGGGCTCCTGCGATGGTAAGGCAGCTAGCGTCAGAAAGGAAAGGTTTGGCTGAATGGATCAATTTACATGTGTATGCTGTGCAGGAAGCCAGGGACTTTACCTGTCTGTTGAACGAGAAATTAGAGTCCAGGTAAAAGCCCAGTGTTTTAACTTCTTATCCCACTTTGATGCTGTTCCCATCGATCAAGAAGGAGCTATAGGCAGGGCTAAGTTTCTTAAGACTAGTGGTGATACCTAGGATGATGAGTTCAGTTTTATCATCATTCAGGCATAGCTCATGTGTGGCCATCCATGCCTGGATGATGATGTACACTCTATTCACCAAGGCCAAATCCTTTTCATAATCTCCAGAAAGCAGAAGGAGGATCTGGGTATCATCTGCGTAATTAGTGTAGGGGATACCGAGATGATCCAAATCATCGAAAAGGGCTTGGTAAATATATTGTACACTGTGGTGGAGACGCAAGATCCCTGTGGCCCACCGCAAGTAATGGGTATGGGGTCTGCTGCTGCTGTAGGTGAAAAAAACCCTCATGGTTTTGCCATTGAGGAATGATCTGATCCAGGTGATGGCCTCGGCAGAGAAGTGGGCTGATGTGTGGAGGTGTGTGCACAGAACGGAGTGACCGACCAGGTCGAAAGCTGCAGAGTGGTCAAGGAGTAGCAGTAGGGCTGCTTGGCCGTTGTCTCTTAGCTTATCAACTTGTATTGTCAAGTCGATGAGAGCAGTTTCAGTCCCGTGTTGAGGACGGAAACCTGATTGTCTCGCACCTAAAAGGTGGTGTTCTTCCAGGTGCCTTTGTATTTGAACATAGGTGACCTTGTCGAGAATTTTTAGAAGGAAAGGTACGGTCGTTATGGGACTGTAGTTAGTTGGCGTGGCAGGGTCAAGTATAGGTTTTTTTAATAAGGGGAGCACCCGGGATTGTTTTAGATTTGAAGGGATGGAGCCAGTGGAGAAGGAGGCATTAATTAATTTTGTAATGAAGGGGGAGAGGTCTCGGGCGGCATCTTTAATGAGCTGTGCCGGGCACAGATCTCCCTGACAGTTTGAAGGTTTCAATGACATGATGATTTTTTCTACTTCTAGTGTAGTCACTTTGGAGAAGTTGAAGTGAGGGGATTCACTAGGCTTCTCAGGCATCTCGGGTAGTTTGGATGGGAGAGGATCAGTTAAGGAGGCTTTTTTGCGAGTAATTTTGTTTTGTAAGGTGGCAATCTTGTTAGCTAAGGCATTTTGAATTTCTTAACACCAATTTTTATCTTTGGTGCAGGTATCTGCAGGTACCCTTGGGGTAGGATGCCCTGCATCTAACATTAGATGTCATTGTCTCTTCTATTAGTGGCCAAAAAGTGGGGGAAAGCCACAGGGCCCGACTGTATCCCCGGTGACATCTTCAGAGATGAGACTCCTGTGGAAAAAATGTATCAACCTCAACATTGTTCCCATTTCTTGGCAGCATGCCGTAATAGTTCTGATATTTAAAAATGGTAGGAGAGAAAACTCTGCCAACTATCACCCAATATCCCTGCTGGATACAACTGGTAATCTTTGCCAAGGTCATTTTACAACGTTTTCAATCTTTGGTTTAGGTCCATGGTATAATCTACCCAATTCAGGGAGGATTCCAGAAGGGTATAGGAAATGATGAACAGAGTTTCTGACTGTTCACACTGGTGCAGAAGTGTACTGTTTTGAGGAAGATGAATTTATATGCAATTTTCTTCGAACTCAAAATGGCCTTTGATGGAGTTCCAAAGGACTTTCTCTGGCAAACTCTGTATCTCAGGAACATGCCACCGAAGTTGCTGCTAATTGTGAAATCATTATATAACAATAACCAAGCAGTGGTTCGCTATGGCTTGGTAGGGGAGACATCACAACATCAAAATTAAAAGTGGGTTAGGAAGGGGTGCCTCCTTGCCCCCTACTCTTTATTTATTTTTATCGATGAAGTGGTCTGGATACTTATTGAGGAATGTCTGGATTCCCTCAAACTGGACACAGAAAAACCTCTGGCTCTCTTTTCTTGCAGACAATGCTGTATTGTTATCAATCTCGCCACAGGGAATTAAGCGGCCTTGGCATCTTTCATGAAAAAGTGTGGTGACCTCAAACTCAACCTCAACACAGGGAAAACTAAAGCACTGGTATTTAGACCTAAACTTACCAAACAACAACGGGTGATTTTTAGAGTTGAAGGTTGTGTGTATAGGTACAATTATATGACTATCAGGGGGTTAGCTTTAATGAGAATGGGTTCTGAACCTCCCAAATTGAAAAGGCTCACACCAACTTGTCTAAGTGTTGTGTCGGGATGCTGAACTTCCATAATCGCCATTGGAGGAGAGCTTCTTCCCCAGCAATTGAGTTATATTGGAAACAGCCTTCATATCTGCCTCCTATGGGGCAGAAATGTGTGGCTATGCAAGCACCCCTGATTTGGCGTATGCAACAAATACACAAACACATTGTTTTTAAAGTAATACCTGTTATATCGTGGGACTCCAAATTCTCTTATGCATATGGAGTTTGATTTACATCCATTTGCTAGCAAATTAAAGCTGGTTTTGCTTAAAGGTGTGGTGTAACCCAGGGTTGGAGCTACAGCCAGATGCTGTTGTTCACCTGCTTAGTCTGACGGGACGGAAGAGTCTACGGTGGCTACCCTTGTGAGGACACACTGACCATCCTGAAGATCCTGGTGACATCCAGAATCTATTAGAGCCATCCACATTCTATTAATAAAACCGCGTAAGGTAGGGTCAAGAAAGTTATAACTTCCCATAAAAGACTGACTTTGTTTACTGACTGCCCACAATTGAGGTTGGCAGAGAAATACCTTGAAGGAAGGCTAAATTTGGCTTTGAACCATGCTTAGATTACATTGAAACCCTGTATACACAAACCGTATATTTTGATTTCCGCTTGGGCACATTAACTCTGGCTACATACACAAAGTATTGGAGTAGTGGTGGTACTTACATATGCCAATTGAGTAGTCTAGATATGGAAATTGTTCATAATTGTCTGTACTTTTGCATAAGTCTGACATGTTTTAGGTCCCTTCAACTGATGCCCATTTTGAGGACGGCCAGTATAGTCACCATCAGTGATGCAATGACCCTTCTGTCTTCCATACATCAGCCGGAAGTTGTCATTTCAGTAGCTAAATGTATTCATTGGGCTTGGCTCAAAAGACCCAAGAGACAACGTTGGACCACTGTACTTATCTGGTGTACTGACACTTTTGCTCTGTTAATTGAACAACTATTTATATATAGTTTCTTCCCCCTGAGTAAGATGTATCTCAAAGTAATTTAAGGGCTGTGAGTTATCTCTCCCTCATTGTATAACAATTATTTGTGTATCGATTGCCCACATTGAATATATTATATTTTAGCTAGTTGCCGCCTCCCATGACCAAGGACATATGTCTCAATAATTATTGGACTGTTATCCATAAAAGAAATGTAGTCATGGTGTAGCCTCCTTTCTCCTTTTATGGAGTTAAACACGGCAATGTATTGCAATAAAAGGTCTGCATGGGAGCAGACAAATAAGAGAGTCATTATCTTAGACATCTCTGTGGTATAAATAGGGAAGACCAACCAACCAACCAAGCACAGTCCATCTCACCCATTTGTAATTTTTTTCTTTTGGAGTGAGAAGGTACTAGATAGGGTAGCGTTCAAAAAGAACTCTTTTGAGCTACCGTAGCTTGGTCTTTTGCTGCTTTTTTCAGTGCAAACACACACTCATAGTTGTTCAGTACCCTCAGTTGTGAGGGACAAACAATATGACAGACCAAGTAGAAGCCAAAAGGTGAGCAGCAGCTCTAATCTTATTTGATCAAACGGAGGCAAATGCAGAAGCAGCGGTAGTGAGCAGTTTACCAGAAAGTTTAACAGTGCAACAGAAATTGAAAATCAAGAAAAAAGAGATTTCCAAATGGTGGGAGGCGATGACCCTGCAAACATATCTGGAAGTACAGCGTATCCATAGAGGCTTGAGAATTCTGACTATACCCACATTTGAAGACATAGACCCCGACTGATTGAGGAATGGACAGATTATACCAACACTTGTTCATTCAAAATGATTCAAAGTTTGATAAAGTATGCCAAAATAGACAGAATTAAACTATTGAAAGACATAGAAGAAATGGAAGAACAGCTATTTAACTCAGAAGATGGGGATGAATGTAAGAGAAGGATATCCAGGGTAGAAGAGAACCTTAAGAGATATGAAGGGGAGATCAGAATAAGGAAGCAACATGAATTCAAGAGGCATCGCCTAGATTATGAACAAGGGCAGATAAATACATTTGCCAAAAGATTTGATATTCCAATCAAGAACAAAATGGAACAAAGGGCAAATAATCACCCTAACCCAGTAACTACAACAGAAGAGGCAAGTAGCTCTGAAGTGGAAACATCAGAAAGGGATGCACCAGTTTCAAAAAAGTTCAACTTTTTAGAAGTGTTCCAACTGTGTCACCTAGACAGCAAGATGGACAAAAAGGGCAGAGGACAATATGCCGGACAAGGAAGAGGCGCAGCAGGAAAAGCAGGAAAAACAAGACGAGGTGGGGACGCTACCATAAGCAATCGGTCAAATATAGCAATGCGCTCTGGCAGCAACCAGATGGGGAGACCCAGAGGAAGGAAGACCTTCAACTAAAGATTTTCAATATTTCCTCCAGAAAGTTAACAGAGAGTGAAACATTGGTATTCTCTCTAGGATTCCCCGTCAGTCCAACGTACATTTATGATTATACATTGACATCCACCTAGATGCCTCCTGTCCCCCCACTAGACTCTTTCGTGACCTCTGCGACTCTCTCTCACTCTCTATTCTCCCGTCTGGGCCTACTCATTCTGCAGGGCACACTCTTGATGCTCTGATCTCTTCTGACCTTCCCCTCTCTGTCCCTCTCTCCACTCCTCTCTCCTGGAGTGATCACTCTCTCCTATCCTCCCACCTCACCCTCCCTACCCCACAGGCAAAGCCACCCTCATCATTGCCACCCACCTTCTCGGTCATCCGACCCATGAAGCGCGTGTCAATTGCGGCTTTCGCTGCCACCTTCTCTCCTCCCCCTCCCCCTTCGGCTGACTCCCACCCTGACACAGCCCTCTCCTTGCTCCACTCTGCTATATCTGATACTCTTGATATCCTTGCCCCTGTCATGAAAATCCGCCTGAAGCCCAAAGCCAAATGTAACTCCTGGTATGATTCGGATCTCGTCACCCTAAAACACAAGTGCAGGGTGGCAGAGAGGAAATGGCGTGCTTCATGTTCATCCTCTAACAAACTGACCTGCCGCCTGCTCCAAAGGCAATACCGTCTCTCTGTTCTCACCAAGAAGAGAGCCCTTATCCAAGCCCGCATCTCTGCAGCATCTAACAACTCGGCTGAACTCTTTAAAATCTTGCTTGCCAACCCTGCTGCAGTCTCTACCTCTCCTGTCCCCTCCCAGGCCCTCTGCACTGCACTGGCCTCCCACTTCATCTTTAAAACTCAGGACATCCTGTCCTCACTCTCCTCCTATCACCTCCCCCCCTCTCTTCCCTGCTCCTCCTCTGGCCCTTCTGCAGCCACCCCTCCTCCCTCCTTCTCTGCCTTTCCCCTTTTTTCTGCTGACGAGGTTTCCAGACAAGTCCGAGCTATGAAAGTCTCGTCTAAACAGATTCACCCCTGTTCCTCCAAAACTATCAAGGACCACATCGACTTTTGCAACCACTCCTTCGCCTCTGGAGTCTTCCCATCCCCCCTCAAGCACTCCCTTGTGCACCCTCTCCTTAAGAAACCCTCTGCCGACCCCTCCTGTCCGGCTAACTATCGCCCAATCTCCATCACTCCCTTCCTGGGCAAGCTCCTGGAGAAACTGGCCATCTCCCAGCTTAACCTCCATGCTGAAGCTGTTGACAGTCTCCATGACCATCAATCTGGCTTCAGAGCGGCCAGAAGCACGGAAACTGCTCTCCTGAACATCCGTGAGGACCTGCTCTTAAACCTCGACTCCAACACTCTGTGTGTTCTCATTCTGCTCGATCTCTCTTCTGCCTTTGACACTGTCAACCATGCCATCCTGCTCAACCGTCTCCGTGATAACCTGGGTATCACTGGTCAGGCTCTGGCGTGGCTGACCTCTTTCCTTTCCAATCGACCCTCCCAGGTCCAACTTGGGTCCTTCCTCTCTGACATCTTTTTCTCCACCTGTGGCGTTCCCCAGGGATCTAATCTCTCTCCCTGGCTGTTCAACCATTATCTGGCACTCCTTGCCCACCGCATCGCCGCCCTCTGCCCCAACTTTCAGTGCTATGCGGACGATACCCAGCTCATTTTCAGGCTACCCTCGGCCTCCTCCTCTCCCTCCCTCATCTCTGACTGTCTGTCTGCTATCCAGGATTGGTGTGCTGCCAATGACCTCTGCCTTAATGCTAGTAAGACTGAGATCCTACTCATCGGCACACCCACTCCCTCCTTCCCTGCAGCTCTCTGGCCGGCCTCTCTTGGCCCTCTTCCTGCTCCTACCTGCAAGGCAAAAAACCTTGGGGTCATCTTCGACTCCACACTCTCCTTCTCTCCTCATATATCTGACGTCTCTAAGAAGTCACATTACCAGCTGCACCTCCTCAGAGGTATTCTTCCCTTCCTCTCCTTCCCCCAGAAGCTCACTGTCTCCCGAGCCCTGGTTCTCTCGAAGCTGGACTACTGTAACAGCCTCTATCTTAATCTGCCTGCCTCCACTCTCCGCCCTCTGCAACTCATCCAGAACAGAACTGCGAGACTTGTCCTTGGCCTCAAGCCCAGGGACCGTATCTCTCCAGGACTGAAATCTCTACACTGGCTCCCAGTGGCTGCGAGGATTAAGTTCAAAACCCTCTGCATTGTCCACAAGGACTTCTGGGGCCTGGGGCCTAAATACCTTCAACTCTGTCTCCCTAAATATCTTCCTTCCCGAGCCCTACGCTCATCCGTCTCCAACTCCCTCAGGGTCAGCCGCTTCTCAAAGCAACGAGCTGGGGGTAGATCTCTCTCCGCGGCAGGTGCCTCCCTCTGGAACAGCCTTCCTGCCTCCCTGAAACTTGAGGAGAACCATCTCCGGTTCCGGAAGCACCTCAAAACCTTCCACTTCACTTCTGCTTTTTCTCTCCCTCTCCCCTGCTAAATTCTTCACCAAAACTGCACTGATTCTGCAACTGGGCCACTCTCACCGACCTCGGTCCTGGGCCCAGTCACTCTTCACTTGCACTGCCTCCTTGGCAACCCCTGCACTGCGGGACTGTCTCTGTATCACTACAGCCCCTCCCCCCAGCACTTGTCTGCACTTACCTTGCACTTGCCACCAGCTGGCCCTATTTATTTATTATTTTATTCTATTCTACTATTTGTACTGCACTCCACCCCCCTCCCCCTTCCCCTTGCACTTTTTCCCTTCCCCCTACCCCTGCACTTGCGCGGTCTGAATGACACCTGGCCTAGTAGGATCGCTGTCTGTCTTCCCCTTGTTCCCCCCTCCCTGCCTCGTCGCGCCTTGAAACACTGTATAGGCGCGTTACAAATGCCATATAATATCATATCATATATCATATATCAAGAGTGGATTTATTCAAATTTATAAGGAAGTTGAAACTGACCAAGTTTTATGCCACCAAAGTCAAATGTGGACAACTATGGGAAAGAAGCAGATTGCCAAAAGTGTAATATCCCCCTTACAGAAAGAGCAGGTCTTGTGTGTCTTACGATATGGATGTGTTTCCTTCAATAAGTGGGGTAGAGTCTGGTAACCTAGACAATAATATACATAACAATTGGTTTGGTATTGAAACTGATGCCAACTGCGCCAGTCATTTCAAACCAAAATCAATCTTTTGTCCCAACAAAACATGCAGTCCGATAGATACTTTTGAGGACTTGGTGATGAAAGACTTAAGGAAACTACCTGCAATGGCCTCACCCTCTTCGAGAAATTTGAGCTATTTACAATTCAAGGCACTTGAAAATCTAAGGCATGATGAGACTGTAACTATTCCCCCATCAGACAAAGGGGGAGGAATAGTGGTAATGGACAGTGATAAATATGAAGACGAAGCCAGAAGACAACTTGGCAATATTGAAAATTATACAATAGTGGAAAATACTATTTTGAAAGACACTAACATCCTTTACCACAGTAGGCTTGAAGAATGGAGTGTAACTTATCAGTGAAGAGGAATACTTCTTTTTCAAGAACAGGCATCCAGTCACCCCGCTGATATACTTCAATCCTAAAATCCATAAAAGCCTATCCAATCCCCCTGGACGTCCAATAGTCTCCTCTATTGGTAGGCTTCTAGAGAATAAATCCAAATATTTTGACTTTTTTTCTCCAACCATTTGTGTCCAGTTTGAGCTCATATTTACGAGATACCTCTGATTTATTAGTGAAGTTAAGCAATGTAAATTGTGAACCAAATTACATCTTGGTATGCCTTGATGTTGTGTCACTGTACACTTCAAACAGACATAGAGCTAGTATTGAGGCATGTTGTTTTTTCTTGGAAAGCAGATCGATCAGTTATCATGAACAAAATGGAATGCTTTTAGAAATGCTGCAGTTCTGTCTTGAACATAATCATTTTCTATATGATGATCAGATTTACAAGCAAACTCAGGGGACAGCCATGGGTTCATGTATGGCACCAGCATATGCAAACTTGTATTTGGGGTGCTGGCAGATCCAAAGAGCGTGGAAAGAGGGCTTGGAAACTTTCGCACAGCACGTAGTTGTGCGGTACCATTTCATAGATGATTTATTCATCATATGGGACGGTACAGTAAAAGAACTAAATGAATATGTCCGAATTTTGAACACTAATGATTTGAATCTAGAACTCACATTGGTATGTAGCCAGAAACATTTGTTTTTCCTAGATGTCAACTTTATACATACAGATCATTTGTTAACATCATTATATAGAAAAGCTACGAGTTCCAATTCAACTCTCCACGCCAAGAGCCATCATCCCAAAGCTCTCATTAACTCCATTCCATATGGAGAATTTCTGAGGGCCAAAAGAGTTTGTAGTGCGAGCTCAGACTATCAGAGGGAAGCTAGGCACATTGATCAAAGGTTCATCACTAGGGGCAGCACTAAAAGTATTGCAACAGGATGTTAAGAGAAAGCAGAATAGTGAATAGAGATACTCTATTTAAAGCCAGAAATGTTGAAAACAAGAACCCAATTAGATTTATTACAGGCTTTAATCATCAAGCCAATACTGTCAAAACCTTCATGAAAACACACTGGAAGGTATTGTTAACTGATCCGGATCCTTGTAAAGTGCTTGGAGAGCAGCCAAATGTCCCTTATTAAAAGTCTCCAAAATTAAAAACGTTGTTGTCTCTGAGCATGGTGGTTACCAAAACTGCTGCTCCCTCTAATTTTCTTACAGAGGAGCATCAACCTGGATACCGCAAATGTGCCAATTGTAAGATGTGTAATTTTGTTTCAAGAAAACCTTTTATCAGCTCCAATGGACTATCATGGAAATACAAATGTAAGATCACGGGTTTGACCAAATATGTTGTCTATGTTACAACTTGCACATGCAATTTGCACTATATAGGTTCAACTATAGGATCTTTGAAATTGCGAATATTGCAACACTACAGAGTGATCAAGAATGGGGATTTAGCTTATCCATTAACAGGGCATTTCTTGGAAAAGCATCATGGTAACATCAATGAGATGTCCTTTTTGGGGTTAGCCCATGTCCCCCTACACAAAAGATTGGGCAAAAGAGAATTGAAATTGCAACAACTTGAAGCGTTGCTTATCTGTAAATGTGACATCCTGCGACCACAGGGATTAAATACCGATTCAAAGTTATATGTGTTTCTCCAATAAATTGAAAAATAGGCAGATTTGATCATTGAAGTTATGTGTGGCAGAATGAGCAGGGTTTTTCGCTTTGTTTCGGAGATATACTTACAAATGTTGAGGTCATGAACCTCAATTGGTTATGCACTTGCACTTTCTTAGATGCATTTTATGCATTGGCATTTGTACTGTATGCACTAGCACTTTCTATTAATCCGGCATTAGCACTTTAATTAGTCATCTGATATACTTGAACTAAGGTTTTTTATATCAATGGAAATGAGGGTCCCATCTAATGTTGCATTAATCTCAGGGAATTAGATAGAATTCTGCTCAATGACCACACATAATTTAAACCCTACTCATTAAGGCTCTGAGAACACATTAAAAGAAAAATGTAAACGTAAATAAACTTTTAAAGGATTGGTGCATGATGATACAATTATGAATACTGCTGCTGCTCTGATTTTATGCTTCCTCTTTTTTATTTTGGATGTGTTTTTCAGGTTTTTAAACAATTTTGAAATGACAGCACTGGCACTTTAAAGTTATGTTCCAAACAACAATTACCAGAATCCTACTGGAGTTGAACAATATTATAACATGTTATGACATATTTGTTGAACTCCATTGTGCGTCCAAATAAGGGTACTACATCAGTTAAAGTGGCCTTTGCATGATGAGAAGAGGCTTTATGAAGAACTTGTTTTCGCTCTTGTGGGAGCTGCGCTTGATGTTACACTGCTATTTGCAGCGTTGCATCATCGAGCACAATATATTTGGCGAACTGTCGCTTTTAAAAACACAAAAATAGAAATTTGAACAAGAATGTTGTTATTTGTAGAAAGGCAGACCAGCAGGGAATGCTCACCCCCATTATGATTTAAAAACGTTCTATTCATGGGGCGATTTGCCCCGTATTAAAGATGAGGGACTTGCCGTTGGACCTTTATGGCATTATTTCACTCCAATATGGAAGTAGTCTTTTTAGGCATTTGCCTCATAAACTTACAATCACATGACTAGTAATCATGTGGTCTGGGGGAGGAGTTTACTGGATCTGGTGTTGCTTTTGTTTTAAATATGTGTGTTTGGAAGCTATTGTGAATGTGAAAGCCTGCCGAAGCTCGGAACGCGAGCAGAACGCTTGGCAAAGTTCACCCTGGAGGGTGAGTGACTTCTTTACTTGTCTGTCATGTAGGGTTCCATCTCATTTCATCGCGGGATGTTTTTTTCGCAGTGTTTTTTTACCGCAATTTCTTTTACGAAAAAACCCATTGAATATGTTTTCATTATTTTTGGGGGGTTCCCCCACCAAGCCCCCCATTTTCAAAAAAATGCAATGTTTTTCTTCAGAAAAGAATTTGCAGAAAAACAATTCAGCGAAAAACCATCCCAAGATGAAAGGACGTCGTACCGTCATGTAGGTGAGCACAAGATGTTGTGCTTTCCATTAAATGTGTGTTGCATTAAGATGCTGAAATAAAGACTGTTTGTTGTTAGCAGTAAGGTCTTGTGTGCTTGGGTGATTTTTGTACACATTTATGGTTTTGTTGTGTTACAACCCGTGAATATTGTGTGTTTTTGTTACCATATATATATTCAGTGAAAACACTTTCAGGCCGATTCATGGAAATAATGTGCGCGGAAAAACCGGCGCACGCGTGAGAAAACGTGCGATTCGCAGTGCCACAGAAAAAATCGCAGAATATCGCACAGAAAACAGCACACATCCATTCATGGAAGCACGGGCACGAGCAAAATGTGGGATGTGCGCTGAAAAAGTGCGCGCCGCATGCTAGCGCACAGGTCATCTAACGCTGTGCGATAAAGCCACAGCGAATTCGCACATATCGCGGCGCACATCCCAAAAGTAGGCGGAAAACGGGGCGTGACACGTGGAATGGGGAACAACTCGTGAAAATGTGGGCGTCACAGGGGAGGTCCAGGAGGCAAGTGCGCGGAACGCCCAGGCGCTCGCCTACAACAGGCATTCATGGAATCGAATCGGGTAAAACAGCGCACGGCCAAAGACGTGCACAGGCCCATACCCGTACGCCACAGAAAGCAGGCGGTAGCGTCCCACTACATGTGCACCAAAATGTGCGCTTAAAAAATACCGTATACACAGCTCCGCGATTGTGCCTGGGGGAGTGTGTGCGTGCATTTCAGGGGTTCGTGCGAAGTTATACACGCGTTTTGGCTGGGTGCGTGTATATCAGGGGTGCGCGAGAAGTTTCACACGCGTCTTGGCTGGGTGCGTGTATTTTAGGGGTGCGCGAGAAGTTTTACACGCGTTTTGGCTGGGTGCGTGTATTTCAGGGGTGCGCGAGAAGTTTTACACGCGTGAGGGCTGGGTGCGTGTATTTCAGGGGTGCGCGAGAAGTTTTACACGCGTTTTGGCTGGGTGCGTGTATTTCAGGGGTGCGCAAGAAGTTTTACACGCGTGAGGGCTGGGTGCGTGTATTTCAGGGGTGCGCGAGAAGTTTTACAAGCGTTTTGGCTAGGTGCGTGCATTTCAGGGGTGCGCGAGAAGTTTTACACGCGTGAGGGCTGGGTGCGTGTATTTCAGGGGTGCGCGAGAAGTTTTACACGCGTTTTGGCTGGGTGCGTGTATCTCAGGAGTGCGCGAGAAGTTTTACACGCGTTTTGGCTGGGTGCGTGTATTTCAGGGGTGCGCGAGAAGTTCTACACGTGTGAGGGCTGGGTGCGTGTATTTCAGGGGTGCGCGAGAAGTTTTACACGAGTGAGGGCTGGGTGCATGTATTTCAGGGGTGTGCGAGAAGTTTCACACGCGTGAGGGCTGGGTGCGTGTATTTCAGGGGTGCGCGAGAAGTTTTACACGCGTTTTGGCTGGGTGCGTGTATTTCAGGGGTGCGCGAGAAGTTTTACACGCGTGAGGGCTGGGTGCGTGTATTTCAGGGGTGCGCGAGAAGTTTCACACGCGTGAGGGCTGGGTGCGTGTATTTCAGGGGTGCGCGAGAAGTTTTACATGCGTTTTGGCTGGGTGCGTGTATTTCAGGGGTGCGCGAGAAGTTTTACACGCGTGAGGGCTGGGTGCGTGTATTTCAGCGGTGCGCGAGAAGTTTTACACGCATTTTGGCTGGGTGCGTGTATCTCAGGGGTGCGCGAGAAGTTTTACACGCGTTTTGGCTGGGTAAGTGTATTTCAGGGGCCTGCGGGTGGTCTCACATGCGATGGGGCCTGGTGGAGCGGGGTGCATGTATTTCAGGGGCCTGCGGGTGGTTTCACACGCGATGGGGCCTGGGGGAGCGGGGTGCGTGTATTCCAGGGGAGCGCGGGTGTATCCACACGCGTTTGGCAGTGTGGGTCCTCCCAGATGTCCTCTCTACCCCCTCCACGGCCCCTGCAGGCAGCCCACACCACAGGGGACTACCCTGCACCCCTGGTCATGTCCCGCAGGCAGCCCATCCACCATGGGCATGGCCCCCAGCCAAGCCACATGTCCCCTTGCACCCCCACCCCCAGCAGTGTGGGGCACCTGCCTGCAGGCCCCCACACATGTCCCCTTGCAACCCCACCCCCCAGCAGTGCGGGGCACCTGCCAGCAGGCCCCTACTCATGTTTCACTCATGTCCCTCTGCACCCCCACCCCCCAGCAGTGTGGGGCACCTGCCAGCAGGCCCCCACACATGTCCCCTTGCACCCCCACCCCCCAGCAGTGCGGGGCACCTGCCAGCAGGCCCCCACTCATGTTTCACTCATGTCCCCCTGCACCCCCACCCCCCAGCAGTGTGGGGCACCTGCCAGCAGGCCCCCACTCATGTCCCCCAGCACCCGCACCCCCCAGCAGTGCGGGGCACCTGCCAGCAGGCCCCCACTCATGTTTCACTCATGTCCCCCTGCACCCCCACCCCCCAGCAGTGTGGGGCACCTGCCAGCAGGCCCCCACACATGTCCCCTTGCACCCCCACCCCCCAGCAGTGCGGGGCACCTGCTAGCAGGCCCCCACTCATGTTTCACTCATGTCCCCCTGCACCCCCACCCCCCAGCAGTGTGGGGCACCTGCCAGCAGGCCCCCACTCATGTCCCCCAGCACCCCCACCCCCCAGCAGTGCGGGGCACCTACCAGCAGGCCCCCACTCATGTTTCACTCATGTCCCCCTGCACCCATACCCCCCGAGCAGTGTGGGGCACCTGCCAGCAGGCCCCCACACATGTCCCCTTGCACCCCCACCCCCCAGCAGTGCGGGGCACCTGCCAGCAGGCCCCCACTCATGTCCCACTCATGTCCTCCCCCAACACATCATCATGTCACCCAATCATGTCCCTATGGCCACCAAAATTCCACGGCACCCCACCCCTGCCGTAATGACCAACCGAGTATTAAATCCACCCCACATTGAAATGGCCATAACATGATACAACCCAAATGGCAAGTATGGACAGCAACACATGTTCATCACACACACACAATGGGTGCCAGTGAATGTGAAAACCCACATGGTGAAATGCCTGAAACCAATGAAAGATTACCACACATTGAAGTAAGATTTCCAAATGTATTAAAGGCAAAAAGAAGTGAATAAAACAATATTAAAAAATCATGCATATTATAAAAATAAAGCTGCATGTTCAAATCAAATCATGGAAAATGATTAGAGTCCAAATGAATCCAAATCATAATGGGTGCAAAGTCCACGTCTAACAAATGAAATCCAAAGAGGAAGAAAGAAGAAAAAACCATTGCTCCATGGTGAAATAAAAGAAAAAAACGGAAGGAATCCAAAGGTGAACTATGTACATATGAACAAACCAGGGTCCATGAGCCCAACAAACGAAATGAAACCTAACTAAAAATACCTAATAAATAACTATATACAAAAACGTGGTGCATAGTCCAAGCGCAACCAAAGAAAAAAAAAAAAGACAAAAGCAAACTTAACACTAAAGAACTATCTACAAGGGCAGCGGGCAAGTCCAGCGGCTCACTCTGGGATGTTGCGGGCCAGGGCATCCTCGAACTCCATGTCGACGTCCTGGAGGCGGGACTCTGTCCTGGCCCCGAGGTCTCGCAGGGATAACGCCATGTCCACCTCCAACTCCCTGCGAGATGCCTCGAGGCACTCAGCCCGCCTCAACGCCCGACGCATGGCGAACTCCGCCCTGACCATGGTGAGCCGCATCTCTTCTGCCCGCTGCCGCTCCGCATCTATGCGCTGGCCCAACCGCTGCGACACGGAAGACACATCCCGTCCTGGGTCCTCCTGCCCTCCGGCCGATGCCTGCCCCTCCGATGACGAAGGCCCCGAGCCATCATGGCTCCCACCTTCTTGCTGCTGCTGCTGCTGTGCCTGTACCCTGCCTCCTGCTGCCTGCACATCCTCCTCCGGCTGGGGCGCAGTTGTCGAGGTGGCCACCCCTGCTGGAAGTCCGACTCCCGACTGCGGCAGGGATGTGTCCTCCACCAGCCTGGCCGCACTGTCAGAGGCAGCTCCACAGGGCACCCTGATGACACATGGGTCGGAAGATGGCACGGAGGACGACTGGCGCATAGGGGGTTCAGGTGAGGAGGGGGTTGTAGCAAGTCCTAATAGACGGAGGAATCCGGCCTGGGAGACCCGCCCCAGTCGGCTGATGCGGTCAACAAGCCATTCCAGATGACCTGCAGTCTCTTCATGAAAAGTCCGCAGGTCACCTAGCATGGCCCCTTGACGCGTCGCCAGCACACTCAGGACAGGCTCAATCCGGTCCCGGACAGCCACGTCTGCAGGGAGAGGAAGTCCAGTTGTTGTGCGGCTATCCCCTCCCTGCAAACGGGTCTGGACGTAGGCACCCCTGCTGGTGCAAGATGATGCAGTGGCAGGATCAGGGACAGGATTGCACACAGGCACCTCTGCAGCGGCCTGTGCTGCCTCCTCTATCTGGACCTGCACTGCACCACTAGCACCAGTGGAATCCCCACCTCCAGACCCCGTCTCTGTCCCTTGCACGGCCTCCTCCTCCACCAAACCCCCCACCAACCTGGATGAATCCGTGCCATCTTCCTCCGTCGGGCCCTGTGGGGTCTCAGCTGCCCCTTCTGCTGCCGAGGAGTCCAACTCCAACCTCCGCCTCTTGGACCTCCCCTCGGCAGCTGCGGCCTGGGACGCGGCACCGGACTCCTCACTCCCCGACGAGATGACAACCCGGGAGGGGAGCCGGGCCTTGCGTCTCCGGCTGGCGGTGGGATCCCTGCCGCTGTGCTCCACAGCACCTTCTCCGCCCTCTTCATCAGTTGACGCTGCAGACAGGGAGAAATAAAACACAGGCATCAGGGCACTGTACAATGGACTCATACACACATGACAGTTGTAAATGAGTGGCATTGTCAAACTTCAGACATGGCATCACAATCCCCAACACACATGACATTTCAACTCACACACATGTGCTATTCCACAGCCATGTCACAACAGCCAGCACCATCCATACACATACAACAGCATGCGCAGCCAAAGGTGAGCCACACATCACATTAAACACAGGAAGTGCACTAGACATGCACTCACGCCACCACACCTACATGCATGTGTACACCTCCACCAACTGTTGCAGTGCAGAGATTTGCACCCATGTCACATCGGGCTATCAGTCTTCTAGATATCAGTGTCCCAAGCATCCATGTTGCATCACTGTCGCACCCTTGTCAGATACACACACATGCACCATCCATGTGTCTCACACAAGAGAGGACTCGCATGTGTTAGCCCCATGGCCCTGTACATACACATCCATACATGTCCCTCGAAACACACATGTGCAACCTGTACACTACAGGCGCCCCACCACACGCACAGCTCACTATCAGCATGCATGTACACTTACCGCTCGACTCCAGACGGGTCTGCCACTCAAGGACCTGGCCGTCAAGCGCTGGGGATACGCGTTCCAGGACCCCCATCTGATGTTCCGACAGGTGGCCCCGGCGCCCCTTACCATCCGCTGGCTTCACGAGGCGCCGAAGAGGGCATCATAATGCCCCAGGACATTCTCCACCAGGACACCAACTTCGGTGGCACTGAAGCTGGTGCCCCTCTGCCTCTTTGGCCAGTGCTGCCAGATGGTGTGATGCCCGACATGGCAACCCCAGAGGCAGGAGTGGGTGGGCAAGTGGGTCCTGGGGCTGGGCTGTGGAGCAAGATGGTACTCCAGTCGGGAGTCTTTGGTTCCAGCAGGGGTGGTCACAGCAACTGCACCCCTGGCTGATGTGCAGGCAGCAAATGGCAGGGCACGTGGGCAGCAGGCAGTCAGTCAGGCAGCAGCAGATGGCAGGTGGGAGCGTGCTCGGGGCTCTGGGGGGCAGTAATTTGGCCTTCTGGGCAGGAGCGTGGTCTTCCGTGTGCTTACGCGTGGCCAGCTTGATACGGAGTGATTTGGCACGTGAAAATCTTGCACGTCTGCGTGTAATTTGAGGAAAGGCCCTTAGTGTGTGAGCACGTCAGCACGCGTACGCGATTTCATTGGGCCAAAGGCCTCACAGCGTGAGCGCGTCTCTGATGCACACGGGCGTACCCAGGCCAATCGCGTGTGGCAACACCCGTGCGCGTAACGTCATAGGCGCGCCTACACGCAGGGGGAGTTCTGGGCAATGAAATCGCATACGCGTGCTGACGTGCTCACACGCTAAGGGCCTTTCCTCGAATTACACGCAGACGTGCAGGATTTTCACGTGCCAAATCACTCCGTATCAAGCTGGCCACGCGTAAGCACACGGAAGACCACGCTCCTGCCCAGAAGGCCAAATTACTGCCCCCCAGAGCCCTGAGCACGCTCCCACCGGCCATCTGCTGCTGCCTGACTGACTGCCTGCTGCCCACGTGCCCTGCCATTTTCTGCCTGCACATCAGCCAGGGGTGCAGTTGCTGTGACCACCCCTGCTGGTACCAATGACTCCCGACTGGAGTACCATCTTGCTCCACAGCCCAGCCCCAGGACCCACTTGCCCACCCACTCCTGCCTCTGGGGTTGCCATGTCGGGCCCACCACCATCTGGCAGCACTGGCAACCCCCAGCCAAAGAGGCAGAGGGGCACCAGCTTCAGTGGCACCGAAGTTGGTGTCCTGGTGGAGCATGTCCTGGGGCATTATGATGCCCTCTTCGGACCAAGACGCGCCGACAGGGAAGGACAGGATAGGATCTGGGCGGACATCGTGACTGCCATCAACGAGGAGGGGGTGGCAGTCCAAAGATTCCATCATGTGAAGAAGCGCTGGGATGATTTGAGGTCCAGGACCCTCATGAAGGCCCGGTGCTTCGTGGAGAGGGGCCGGGGCAGCATCAGTCCCATCCAGCTGAGGGTCCTGGAACGTATAGACCCAGCGCTCCACGTCCGGATCCTTCGGAGGCAGGCCCGTCTGGAGTTGAGCGGTAAGTGGTCAAGCATTGATGTGTGAGACAGGGCATGTTGCAGTGTGCTGGTTGTCTGATACTTGCCTGTATGTGTGACATAGGCCATGTACGTATGTGTGTATGCTGGGACATGATGGTCATGCATGTGAGGCCAGTAATGTGTGAACCACATGGTTGGTGCATGTGTTCAACAGCAACATGGGGAGCTCTATGCAGAATGGACACATGAAAGCATGCCAGTCTCTGTTCCTGGACATGGGTGGGGGTGAGGGATGGGTGCTGATGGCATGTACATGTATGGTGTCCATGTCTGTGTGTCTGACCTGCGTGTCTGTGACTTGTAAATGCCATGGATGCATGACACATGTCTGTGAGAATGTTCCGAATCACTGATGCAGCCTAGTTATCCTTGTATCCACTGTGTCTGGGGTGTACGAGTCCAGATGGATGGAACTACGGTGAGGTGTGTGCATGTGATAGGCATGAGCCATGATGCATGTGAGTCTCAAGACAACATTGTATGTTTCAAGATTCCCTCGGACATGTATGCTAATGTCCATAGCATGCGCCATGCCTGTTACTGCATGTGTTTTGCCTGCACTGACCCATGTGTTGTGGAGGGACATGTTGGAAGTGATGTATGACAGTGCCACTCATCTGCTATTGCCTCCGGTCTAGGGAACCATTATACAGTACCCTGATGCTTGTGTTCTATGTCTTCCTCTACACAGCGCAAGGTGAAGAAGAGGGCGGAGACGGCGCTGTGGAGCCAAGCGGCGGGGATGCCCCCACGGCTGCAGCGGAAGGGGTGGGTGAGCTCCCACAGGGGCTTGCAACGGCAGAACACGGCATGGAGACATCCAGGTTGGTGGTTTCCACAGAGGAAGAGGAGGCCATCACTGAGCCGCACATGGGGCCTGGTGGGGGCATCCCTGCTGGTGCAAGTGGTGCAGTCCAAGGCCAGGGGCAGGAGGCAGCACAGGTCGCCATGGAGGGGCCTGTGCATGTCACTGTCCCTGACACTGTGACTGCACCACCATGCACCAGCAGGGATGCCCCATCCCAGGCGGACACTCTGGCGACCCTCTCCTCCTCTGTGGAGACTATGCGCCAGTCGTGCTCCATGCCGTCTTCCGGCCCAGATGCCACCAGGGCCCCCTGTGGACCTGCCCCGACCAACGCAGCCAGCTCGGTGGGGATCCCATCCCTGCCACAGTCGGGAGTCGTAGGTCCAGCAGGGGTGGACACCCCAGCAACTGCACCCCAGCAGATGGAGGATGTGCAGGCAGCAGGAGGCAGGGCACAGGCACAGCAGCAGCAGCAGCAGCAGGAAAGTGGGAGCCATGATGGCTCGGGGCCTTTGTCATCGGAGGGGCAGGCATTGGCCGGAGGGCAGGGGGACCCAGGACAGGATGTGTCTTCCGTGTGGCAGCGGTTGGGCCAGCGCATAGATGCGGAGCAGCAGTGGGCGGAAGAGGCGCAGCTCACCATGGTCAGGGCGCAGTTCGCCATGCGTCGGGCGTTGAGGCCGGCTGAGTGCCTCGAGGCATCTCGCAGGAAGTTGGAGGTGGGCATGGCGTCGTCCCTGTGAGACCTCGGGGCCAGGACAGAGTCCCGCCTCCAGGACGTCGACATGAAGTTCGAGGATGCCCTTTCCCACAACATCACGGAGTGAGCCGCAGGACTTGCCCGCTGCCCTTGTAAATAGTTCTTTAGTGTTAAGTTTCCTTTTTTTTTTATTTCTTTTGGTTGCGCTTGGACAATGCACCACGTTTTTTTATATATCTTTTTATTAGGTAGTTTTTGTTAGGTTTCCTTTCCTCAGTTGTGCTCATGGACACTGGATTGTTGTGAATAGTTCTACATTGGAATCTTCATTTTTTCGTTTTTCATCACCATGGAGGAATGGTTTTCCGTTTCTTTTTATAGTTGCATTTGATTTGTAGACCTGTGACTTTGGACAACATTACTTTTGGATTTCTTTGGATTTTGATTTCTGGTTCTTAATTATTTCACGGCCATCCAGCTTTTCTTTTTTTTATTCCCATAGTTGTTTTTTTGATTTGCATTGCTTTCATTTGTGTTTAATACATTTTTACATTCATACTTCAATGTGTGGTGTTCTCTCATTGGTTTCATGCATGTCAAGATATGGGTTTTCACATTCACTTGCAACCATTGTGTGTGGGTGACGGCCATGTGTTCATTGACATACTTGCCATTGGGGTTGTATCATGTAGTTGTCTTTACTATGGGGGTGGTTGTAATACTTGGTGGGGTCTTTGTGCTGGGTGGGCTGGCCATAAGGGACATGATTGAGGATCGTCATGTGCTGGGGGAAGGGGCACATGAGTGGGACATGAGTGGGGGCCTGCTGGCAGGAGCCCCACACTGCTGGGGGGTGGGGGTGCTGGTGGACATGAGTGGGGGCCTGCTGGCAGGTGCCCCACACTGCTGGGGGGTGGGGGTGCAGGGGGACATGAGTCAAACATAAGTGGGGGCCTGCTGGCAGGTGCCCCGCACTGCTGGGGGTGGGGGTGCTGGTGGACATGAGTGGGGGCCTGCTGGCAGGTGCCCCACACTGCTGGGGGGTGGGGGTGCAGGGGGACATGAGTGAAACATGAGTGGGGGCCTGCTGGCAGGTGCCCCGCACTGCTGGGGGGTGCTGGTGGACATGAGTGGGGGCCTGCTGGCAGGTGCCCCACACTGCTGGGGGGTGGGGGTGCAGGGGGACATGAGTGAAACATGAGTGGGGGCCTGCTGGCAGGTGCCCCACACTGCTGGGGGGTGGGGGTGCTGGTGGACATGAGTGGGGGCCTGCTGGCAGGTGCCCCACACTGCTGGGGGGTGGGGGTGCAGGGGGACATGGCCATGGTGTATGGGCTGCCTGCCGGACATGGCAACGGGTGCAGGGTACTCCCCTGTGGTGTGGGCTGCCTGCAGAGGCCATGGAGGGTGTACAGGGTACACCAGGGGGGACCCACACTGCCAAATCACGTGTAACACTTCTCGCGCACCCCTGAAATACACGCACCCAGCCCTAACTCGTGTGATACTTCTCGCGCTCCCCTGAAATACACGCACCCAGCCCATTCGCGTGTAGTATTTCTCGCGCACCCCTGAAATACACGCATCCAGCCCTAACGCGTGTAAAACTTCTCGCGCACCCCTGAAATACACGCACCCAGCCCTAACGCGTGTAAAACTTTGCGCGCACCCCTGATATACACGCGCCCAGGCAAATCGCGTGTAATACTTCTCGTGCACCCATGAAATACACGCACCCAGCCCATTCGCGTGTAGAATTTCTCACGCACCCCTGAAATACACGCACCCAGCCCTAACGCATGTCAAACTTCTCGCGCTCCCCTGTAATACACGCACCCAGCCCATTCGCGTGTAGAATTTCTCGCGCACCCCTGAAATACACGCACCCAGCCCTAACGCGTGTAGAACTTCTCGCGCTCCCCTGAAATACACGCACCCAGCCCATTCGCGTGTAGTATTTCTCCCGCACCCCTGAAATACACGCACCCAGCCCTAACACGTGTAAAACTTCTCGCGCACCCCTGAAATACACGCACCCAGCCCTGACGCGTGTAAAACTTCTCGCGCACCCCTGAAATACACGCGCCCAGGCAAATCGCGTGTAATACTTCTCGCTCACCCCTGGAATACATGCACCCAGCCCTAACGCGTGTAAAACTTCTTGCGCTCCCCTGAAATACACGCACCCAGCCCTAATGCATGTAAGACTTCTCGCGCACCCCTGAAATACACGCACCCAGCCCTAACGCGTGTAAAACTTCTCGCGCACCCCTGAGATACACGCACCCAGCCCTGACGCGTGTAAAACTTCTCGCGCACCCCTGGAATACACGCACCCAGCCCTAACGCATGTAAAACTTCTCGCGCACCCCTGATATACACGCGCCCAGGCAAATCGCGTGTAAAACTTCTCGTGCACCCATGAAATACACGCACCCAGCCCATTCGCGTGTAGAATTTCTCACGCACCCCTGAAATACACGCACCCAGCCCTAACGCATGTCAAACTTCTCGCGCTCCCCTGTAATACACGCACCCAGCCCATTCGCGTGTAGAATTTCTCGCGCACCCCTGAAATACACGCACCCAGCCCTAACGCGTGTAGAACTTCTCGCGCTCCCCTGAAATACACGCACCCAGCCCATTCGCGTGTAGTATTTCTCCCGCACCCCTGAAATACACGCACCCAGCCCTAACACGTGTAAAACTTCTCGCGCACCCCTGAAATACACGCACCCAGCCCTGACGCGTGTAAAACTTCTCGCGCACCCCTGAAATACACGCGCCCAGGCAAATCGCGTGTAATACTTCTCGCTCACCCCTGGAATACATGCACCCAGCCCTAACGCGTGTAAAACTTCTTGCGCTCCCCTGAAATACACGCACCCAGCCCTAATGCATGTAAGACTTCTCGCGCACCCCTGAAATACACGCACCCAGCCCTAACGCGTGTAAAACTTCTCGCGCACCCCTGAGATACACGCACCCAGCCCTGACGCGTGTAAAACTTCTCGCGCACCCCTGGAATACACGCACCCAGCCCTAACGCATGTAAAACTTCTCGCGCACCCCTGAAATACACGCGCCCAGGCAAATCGCGTGTAAAACTTCTCGCGCACCCCTGGAATACACGCACACAGCCCAAACGTGTGTGATACTTCTCGCGCAACCCTGAAATCCACGCACCCAGGCCAATTGCGTGTTACCACGAAACGCGTAATACACTTTCCCCGCTTTGGCAGTCCGGTAAACTGGTCAAGGTTTGGCGCAGCCCTTTGCGATGTTTTAGCGATTTTGATGGCTTTTCCTTGTGCGAGGGCGTTCTTGGGGGTGTAACTGGCGCTGCTGCAGGGTCGCTGCGCCACTCTGCGCCACAGCTTGTTTTGGAGGATTAATCCATGAATACGATGTGTGCTGAAATGGATTTTATCGCACGCGGCTGGCGCAGACATTCGCATGGGAACACTCTGCGCCAGCCGCGTGCGATACTTTTGACTGTATTTCCATGAATCGGCCTGTCAGTTAAAGGGACGTTATGCTTACTTACAAGTAAACCCGAAAAACCAAAGAAATGATGCAGTTATGGTACGCAAAGCAACCATAACTTGTGCCACCTCTGTGCAATGCTAAGACTAACACCCAGGACATCAAAGATTACATGACAAATGTCATTGATGATATCACCAATTATTTACAAAAAAAAGGATGAACTGAGTAATGATTTTAAGGTACTTTTACAGTATCTAAAAATCATGTCATTAAAAATGTACCCTATCACTGTTCTTCTTGCACCTGTCCCCCTTCTCCCCAGCAGTTTCTGAACATTTTGATCAAAGACACATGATGAAACCTCACTCCCTTCCTCCCTTCATGATTATTGTACACAAATTCCAAATTCTCCCATTTATGTTTCCCATACCGATACCCATCCCTTTTTATTGAATAGATATATTTTTTGTACAATAAATGCTTTGTTTATTGTTGTTTGATATGTCCTATTTTTATTAAAAATCCCATTATGAGTCTACAGACACTACGACTGTCTGCGGTGTCTGCACTCAAAATGGAGGTGCCCCCGGACAGGGGCGATGTCCAGACATGTCTGTTTTTCATGACACATTTTTAATTAGTCAGCGGACATCCAGAGCATGCGCCCTGCGATTCCTGCCAATGGTTGTCTGCGGACAGCCATCATGGCCACGGATGTCATCATGTGACTGCACCCGTGCAGCGTGATTGGGGTGTCCGAGAACGGTGTTTGTGGCCGCAGACAATGAAAAAGTGCTTTTCCAGCCAATCTAGGGTTTTCAAGCAGAAATGTTACCCTTGCACAACTCCCAGACCCATTCTATGTTGATCTGGCAACTTGTTACAATTTTTCAAGGCCTAGTTTTGACTAGGTAGTCTGCACACACAACGACTGTACATGGACGGTTCCTCTAAAGGGACTCTCCATTACTTTTTCTCCTTCTCAATCTGGCTATCCATGAGAGAGCACCTGCATCACTCCTGTGCACATTTGTTTTGCAGATGTTGTTCTTGGAGACCATGACATCTCTTATGGCCATTGTTTCTTCCCAGCTACCCCCACCACCACCACCATCATCTGCAGGGCCTGGAGAGGGGAACAGGCATGGTGATACAAAAGAGAAGGATCAAGAGGAAGAAGATGTTGAAGTGGAGGAAGTCCCTGTCACCAGTACTCAGAGTGAGTTCTGCGTGTGGCAATTTTTCACGACAGTTGGAAATGTCCAAAAGGCTTGTGCAGGCAAGATGCAATGCACTGAGTGCAAAGTTGTTCTCAGTCACAAGAAACCTGACTTGCATTGTTACTGGGGAATACTTCCATGAGGCACCACAGCAAATTGACCCACCCGACTGTTCTGAGAAAGGTGATGCCTTTCTCAGGTAAGAGCAGATTGACTTCCTCCACGCCATCATCTTTATCTGCTCCTGTCACCACAAAGGATACTCCTTTTGGGCAGAGGATCTCAGCAGCGGCTTCACAGGCCATACAGAACACTGTTGACTTTTACCTTTTCGAGAGTCACAGTGCTATTTATGTACTGAGAAGCACCAATCTGTAGGGGGGAGCAGTTTCAGAATGCTTTCGAGGCTGCAGTAAAGAAGCATGAGAAACACTGCCACCTACTGGATTAAGGACCGACCAACATCTTCCTCTCTCCAACTGCCCCTTTGTTTGTGTGGTTGGTGCCCCTACCCTCCCTTACCTAACCTCCCTTGCATCTCCTGAAAAAAGGCCAAACAAAAATACAAAATCAAAAAAACAAAAAAAAAGGTTCCTTTAGGAGTCACCTTTCACAGTTAAAAAATAGAAGTGAGAAAAAAAATCACAGGCCCCTGCGCAGCCTGCATATTTCATGGAGAGCACGGTAGTCTGTGGACATTTAGAAAAAGCCAAGCACAGGGCTCGACAATTGATATAATTTTAATTGTTTTGCGTTTAAAAAGGGTGGCTGTTAAAAGAACCTTTTTTTCAGTTTTGTCTTCTACATATATATATTTTTTTTTTTTTGGTTTTACAAACTGAACTAAGAAAACATGTAACTGAAAGTAATTATTCCTTCTCTCTTTAACAAAAACTGCTTCAAAGCATTTTGAATGTTTTCACAAAAATCTGATTACACATCAGTTAGATGACACCATCTCTCCAAAAAATGTTATCCGTATCAAATGTAATATTCTCATTATGAAACTATGTCATGTCATCATCTTGAACAAAAGCACACACAAACAATTATAAGAAGTCTCCTAAAAAAAAGTTGGCACACCCAGTTAAAACCAGTTACTATAATCTCCCCGTAACCCCAAAGAATTCTTAGTTTGTTCTTCACAATTAGTATTTTCTTCCACATGCAAAACACTGTTGGCATAGCCAGTACAATCACTGAATGTACTGACTTGCCGTTTCATTTGGAACTAGTATTTTGTCTGATCAAAAACATTGCACACTCATATATAGCCATTGAGTGTAATCACTTCCTCAGCTCAAAGAAACCTAAGACTTTTTCTACTGAACAAGTATGTTCTATCATCACCAAAAGATATCATGTAGAGTATCAGCCACTGAACATTGTCTCACCCTGCCTCTAAATAATTATACTATTTTGAAACTGCTGTTTTTCCAAATCACAAAAAGGCAGCATACTCAATTACATGTATTGGATGTAATCTCCTCCCACCCCAAAGAATTCAACTACCTTTTCTTGGCAAATATTATTGTATCTTACCCATCAGAAAACACTTGCACTCCCAGCAGAACCACTGAATGTGCTCGCTTGTGTCAAACAATTCTAAGACTTTTCTCTGAAACTAGTATTTTTCTCATTGCAAAAATATTCCACACTCAGTTGCAGACAATGTAATCTGCAAGAATTCTAAGAGTTGATCTTCAAAGCTACTATGATCTCTTATCTGTCAAAAAACATGTGAACACTTAGCACAGCTATTGAATTGTCATGATGCCTACCCGAGGGGGACCCAGACCAGGTCCAGCAACCCCGGAAGCAGGCACCAAGTTATTTTGAGCAAGCCCAAAAACCCCTGCTAGGGGCTGTTTGGGTGCGGTCCTGGCGCCTATGGCGCCAGGCTCATATGGATAGTTAGTCCTGGTGCCATAGGTGCCAGGCTCATAGAGCAGAACTTACCTGATGCAGACCATGCTGCAAACTTACCTGATGCAGACCATGCTGCAAGAGCTCCAAGCCAAATGAGGCTTGGAAGGGACTATTTTACCTTGGGACTATTTTTTACTCGGGTGGGGCTGGGGAGGAATACTTACCTGGGACTACTTTGGAGGCTATTTAAACCACACCGGAAGATCAGCACATGCTTCGCGTAAATTCTGCATCCAGCAGCATAACGCTCACCGTGTCTGCAAGCCTGCATCCAGTCTTCTGCCACGCCCGCCTCGCGTCTGCAGCTCCTAGAAAAAGGGGGAAAACAGAAGGAGAAAGGGTTAGAACAAGAGCAATACCTTCGATCCTTACCTGAATTTCCGATCCACCGCGCCTTCGAGCTGGAAGAAAGAAGTATTTCACATGTGCCGCCTCGCCTGCTGCAGCACTGCACTGAAGTTACCGGCCTTCACAGCATTCTCACGATCCACCGCATCCTTCTGCACGTTCCCGCCGCACTCCGGTACCTAAGGGGAACAGAAGAACAGCAAAGGTGAGCCAAGGGAATAAACAGAGTCAGTAGAAACTATCCCCATAGACTTACCTGATTTACCGCCGGGGGTACTATTCCTCTTCACGGGTCGGCGCAATCTCCATAGCATCCTCGCCGTACCCCGGCCCCTAAGGGGAACAAAAGGACAAGAAGGTGAGACAAAGGGACAAGCAAGGGGAATCCTTCTCACCACAAAAGACTTACCTAATTTTACCGCCGGAGGCATTATTCCCCAAACTTCATATTTTCTCTCCGCACCTGAATAAGGGAGAAAGCAACAGGTTACATTCTGGCCTTATTTTATTGAACTGTGTTGGATAAGACAAATCCTTACCTGAACTTCATCAGATACCACGAGGAACTCTTTGCTGGGGTAAAGCTGCAAACAGCAAGGAATCGGACAAGAGTGAAAGTCAGACATTTGAACTCTTACAAACTACAATGTTCTGAAACAAACCAATTCCTTCAACCAGTGAAGCAACTGGTTATCTACGCGCCCCTGCGCTCGATGCAGGATGGAGAGCTCATCCTTCCAAGCCATCAGGTGAGACTTTAAGAAGAGACATTAGAGGCGATCAGTGGGGAGAACAGCAGGGGGAGGTGGGGGTTAACTCTCAACTCTATGGGTGGTTAATTCCCTTTCTCCATTTACAGAAGAATACTCCTACGGGCCAAGAAAACCAAGCTGGGTGGGCCTGTCCAGTCTGTCATCTCTGCACTACACGTCACAATGGTGGAGACCGCAGCTGTCCAGTTTGGATCGACGCCCCTGTGGGAGCCAGGTGAACGTAACATGAATGTACTATTGCACATCTAAAGAGTGTTGAGACTTTTTCTTTTTCAATTTTATTTTTCCTTGTCACAAACAATGAAAGTTTCATTTATAGCTACTGATTATAGTATCTTCTTGCTCCCAAATAATTCAAAGACCTTTTTATGCCACAAGTTTCCTCCCAAAACAAAAACATGGTGCATTTACTTGCATCTGTTTTAAAAATATTTCCCCGGCCTCCAATGTATTGTAAGCCATCTTCTTCGCAACTTGTATTTTGTCTTTGCACAAAAATGGCACCATCAGTTTCAGAAATTGACAATCATTTCCTGTATCCAAAGAATTCTAAGACGTTGTTCAAACAACTATTATGTTCTATTATCTGTCAGAAAAGTTGGGACACACAGTAAAATCAATGAATGTGCTTTCCTGGTTCCAAACAATTCTAAGGCCTTTTCTTTGCATCTAGTATTTTATCTTGCCCCAAAAAGATTGCACACTTAATTTGCTTCCATTAAATATAATCTAATACTGCCTCCAAAGAATTCAAGAGGTTTGGCAGGGCAAATAGTACATTCTGTCATCAATCACATAAAGATGGCTCATCTAATAGAACCACTGAAAGCACTCTGATGACTTGACACAAATATAATGCTGTGCCTTTGCAACTGTTAGTTTGTCTCACCACATCATCATGGCACCACCCTCAAAAGTCATTTTTACGGTATTGTCCAGTCTTCAAAGAATTCCATAACTTTTTTCTTTGAAGATAATATGTTCTCTCATCTGTCACAATGCTTTGGCATGTGCAGTACAACTATTGAATGTGTTCTGTTGCACCAAACAATTCAAGACATTTTCTTCAAAATGAGTGTTGTCTCTAGTCATCTAAACATGGCACGCTCATTAACAACCCTGAATGCAATGTTCTGTCTCACTCCAAACAATTCTGGTATTTTCTCCTCACTCCCGAGTCACTGTCAAGAAATGTCACATGCATAATGAATATACAATGTCGTCTCTGAGTCTCTCAGTCATTAGTAATCACAAAAAGATGGTATATCATGTTTCACTCTCCTATGTATGTGTTGCACAACTAAATCCTTATTTAAATTTCGTTCCCATCTTCAATTAGATCCTATTTCAAAGAACCACAGTATGTTTCATCAACTAAAGCCTATTTTAATTTTAATTTTCTATCTCTTCTTAAAATAAATACCAATGCAATATTCTACCTATCCTTCAATTAAAACATATCCTCTCAACTGCTCTATCAACGTCCTCTATCTGCCCCAGGCTATAATACATATCCTAAAAACAAGCTACATTTGCCCTAAATATATAGTTTTAGCTCAAACTATCCACAAACTCTGGGCTCAGACAGCAAACATGTTGGCAAAGGCTTAATCCTTTCCCTTATTGTTATACTTTTGAGAACTAAGTGATGGAACCTTACCACGATCAGAAGAGTTCTACACAGCCTCACTGTTTGGAGTCATGTTCGTTCTCCTGTAGTCAGCATAGGATGGTTCATTTTCTTAATATATTCATGGTTTTCTTTCTTAGTCATTGTGTGCTCTATATACATCAATGTTAGTGGCAGTGCCTAAAGACAGCCTTTTCAGAATGTTTGGGATGTGTATTGCTGGGCAGGTCGAGTCCCTTTAGTTAGTGGAGCGCATACATCTTTCCTTGTTGTTTTCTCTTGTATATGTTTTTTGAGGTGATAAAAATGAAATCTAAATGGCTAACTAGATTCCCCATTTGATCACTGCAAATGTTCCCGTAGCTCTGTCTCATGATATAGTATGTTTGAGTACGGACAGGAGATGCAGAGAGTAAAAACAAAAAAAAAACATAAGCCGTTAGGATGACAAGGGCTTGGGTTCCACTGATCTAGTGCATGTTGTCTGGGATTTCCCACACTAGTAAGAACAGACCTCATAGGGTTCCATGCAGGCTATTATAGTGTGCTAATTCCCAGAATCAGTGTTGGGTATAGTCCCCATTCTCCAAGTTTAAATACAAGCTCTGCACATACACATGCTTGCATTTCTTTGGAGAAAAGATCGCACAGCAGATATTACTTCTCCAAAATAACGTGCTCCAGTCCTTCCACGTGAAGAAACAGAATTAGTTTATCACCACCACCCCAACACATTGAGAAGTCTGCAAGCGTAGTCCTTGAGCAGCACTCTTTTATAGTAAAGTGCTGCTTCTCACTGGAACTAGGGTAAGAGGCCTGCATCGTCAATATTTGTGATTTACGTGTAACATGCATTCCCTGTGGGTTTCCAAAGCTCAGAGGGAGTAAGCACCATGAACCTGAAGGGAGAACTTCTTTTTCACAACTGGTCTTATTGCTCAAGGCACTCCTGCTCACGACTTAGACACCTTTAAAGATTAGCTGGACTACCATTGCGGGCTGAGTTTATCTTTAGGAGTTTAAAACTGTGAGGGCTCTGGCCTCCCCCTCTACTTTTGAGAAATACAAAAACACTAAGGAGGTCATTTTGTAATCAGTGGTGCTGAATATGAAAGCATACAATTGCTTTTACACTTCCATTTTCCACTGCAGCAAATTTTCTAGCTGTTTGGAGAGCACTTCATTTTACGCCTGCACTACATTTACACTCCACTTTGAGAGTGATGAAAACTGGATGCAGGGAACCAGCAACACATAGGTTTAAGTATTAGTGGTCAACTGCATGCAATTACCATTTCATTTAAAACGATCCCCTAAACCTTCTCTAAAGTATGACAGGAAATACATTAAAAACGTCTCTGCCACACATAATTTGCAATAAAGGAAGAGTACAAAACCAACACCTAACTCTGATAATGATGACAAAACCATCAGACCATGTGACACATTACGAGTCTGGAGGGAACTGAAAAACTAGGTCTGAACAATAGTACAGCCTTTTTCTACAGTCTGCCTAATATTTCCAGATGTGTCAATGAGTCCCTATAGTTCCAATATCGCTATCCATGGGCAGCAATCACCAGCCATGCTGGAAGTGGGCTTCGTCCGGAGTTGTTTGATTTCTGTTCTTTGTAACCTCTAAGAGCAGCGGTACTGCTTTGCTTTTTCTTAAACTTGAAGTGGGAACTAATGTCTACAAAACAGTCAGAGCGTTCTGGCTACATTCATATTAACTGTGCAGGGCTTTTCCTGACACTCCCTCACTAAGCAAAGCCTGTTGATCAGTCTACTACCAACAGAATAAGCCTTGGTTACTTTTTGCGTGTGACTATCGAGGCCATTGGTGGTATTTTGTTCTGAGGACCCTCTGAGCCTCCTACCTAGGCTCCTGCTCATTGCTGGCCTGGGTAATCCGCATACCCTTGATCTGACATGTTATCATGGACCTGCGAAGGGGTACTGTTTTGCATCCCCTTTTCTGATGGCATTTTACCTGAAGTGGGAGGCAGTTTCTTCCATCCTTGTATCCCACTGAGCATGTTCCCCAGAGAAAGAGGCTTGTATCCAATTGCAGTTTTTATAAATAAGATTCAAGTACATCATCCCACACATCATTCTTTTTAATCCCCATCACAAAAACAAAGATGTGTCCACATGGTAGAACATCGAGTTGTATGCGCATCACTTACCGTAGCACCGGGTAAACAATTGTTTAAGTTACCATCGGCAGATCCTAGAAAACAAAAATATGTACCAGTTATAAGGAGGCTAGCCAGTACATGCTGCCTCTCCCAGAAGGATTCCAATGCAAAGAACATTAATTCCAATTGTAAAAACTCTAGCAAATTGGTTAAACTGGTTTCTTTGCAAACGTCACACTTCACACTTCAAAGAAATACAAGATTCAGTGTTACTATTACAATAACTGCCACTAGTTTCAGTGGTAATTCCACCATATTATGAGGGATGGGCATGTGGGCGCTAGTCCAACTTAATGAATTACGTGGGGTTTTGAAACATTTACTGCAGGCGGCAAATTCACCTCCAGCAAATCCTCCATTTTTTTAAAAATTAAAATGCAGGAAACATCTCAGCCACGTGCTAGTGATTCCCTGCACTTGCCTTCCTAACTCTGGATATGTTGGTGTGGTAAAGTGGCTACAAATCCATTTCCACCACTTTTTTTACCACACAACCATACTCGTAATGTGGTACAACGTGACTTTTCTACCTCTTCCTGCCACCGTTCAGGCATTTGACCTCTGACCTCAGTGACTGGTGTACTGCTTTCCATCATGTGAACTCAGCCCCAAGCGACTGGTAGGAGATACAGCCAGAGTAACCCTTCTTTCAGCATTGTGACTCTCGAGCATTGCTGACAGACAGTTCAAGTAGAAGAGTCCTAACTTCAACAATGTAGACTTTGGGCCCCAAAAGTGGCTAGTATTAAATGCACATAGGTATGTCTTCGCTTCAGCACTGTGTAATCTGCCCTGTAACCACTGGGATTAAATACATGTAAAGTAGGTCTGTAACTTCTATCCCCTGGTGTTGTAAGTTTATTGAATACAGAAAAGTGTCCTATATAACATTTTCTGATACATTTTAAAACCTACAAAAGTCAACACATATGCTTCCGTTTGCAGTTATCTGTTTCATCACTTTAGTTCCACAAAATCACTTCTTACAGAATTTTAAAGTCTACCGTGTTTTCCAGACAGAAAGCTGTTTTTTGTGTAATCTTTGTTTTAACTTTTATGTTTTTATTAAGCATATTGGCGAGCAGAGCAGTCTTAAACTGCTGCAAATAAAGTATGGAATCCTTTGTCATTCCACTGACAATACCACCCAAAAAAAGCAGGCAGGGTATACAAATAATTTTATTTTAAACCATGCTACTGTTGGTCCTTGAAAAGTTTGTACTCGAGGCAAGTCTTTTTGCCTTTCGCTGAATTCCATTCTGGTATTTGTAGTCTCTCAGTCAATAATAAATATTATTACAGCAACAGTGGATTTGCCATCCCTGAAGTAACTGGGACAAACCACTGCAAAGTGAGGAAGGGGTCAGGCCCTCAAGGCCATTTTGCCTAATACATGAGCCCACCTTACCAGACCACTTAAAGCAGCATGGCCTGAGGGGGCCGGATCCATCTTCAATTTAAAGCTAAGCAGTGTTGATATGGGAAACAGTCTACAGACCCGAATGCCAGTGTGTTTTCCTAGTTTGAATATCTCAGAAACACACGGCATCCACATTATATTTTTGTCAGCCTGCCGCTCTCAGTCCTTGAAGGTTTTGCACCCATACACCATTTGTTTGCCTTTGATTAATTGCATTCTGGTATCTGTATTCTCCCAGTCAAGATGGGGGGCATTTGGCCACAATTGCACACGTTTTACCTAACATAGCTCTGCAAGGATGTATATATTTGAATGGCACTATGGTATATGTCATTTTCAAGTTATCTTTATAAAGCAGAGTATTGTTGAAAGCCAGGAATGGGGGTGAGGACGGGAAATGATGAGATGGCACGTAAGTCATGAGTTTTTGCCCACCATGTGGCAAGAGAATTTGCAATCCTGTACATGGGTGAAGTTATTTTCCTCTAATAGTGGCTGCTTTTCAGGGCACAAGTAAAGGACAGATGTGGGTGGACAGTGTAACTTATCTTCTGAGGGCAACCCTGTGGTTTTTTTTAGGTTGGCAAGCTTGCTCAAGTATTTGGCTACCAGGAATTTACTCAGGCTGTCATGTTCCCAGTGCAGACGCTTACCCACAAGACCACAAGCACTTGGTTCGTATTGGGATTTTGTTTACCAGGGAATATTTCATGACAGATTGCTGTGTTTAAAAGGTAAGCACCTTTTATACTTTGCCAGCATATTTATTGGAACATGTCCTCTCTGAGGTAATTTTTCTGGTGTTCATTACTTTTTGTAAAAGTCCAATGCTATTTTTCTTGCACACTTTCTTCTTGCCAGCGTTCGATTTTCGCTGTGGGGTCACCAGTACCTGGGCATATGTTATTCTTGCAGCTAGTCATTTTGTTCCCATTTCCATGCTGCTTAAATGTGGTTAGTTGGGGTCATGCGATGTATCACAACAGTCACCCAGATACTGGACATAAAACAAGGGACTTGGAGCAGGCTGCTTAAACAAAGTGTGTCGTCCATGGCAAATAATTCAATCTCACTGTGCCCCACATTACTCCTGAAAATCATAGATAAGGCAGCCACCGTACAACATCTGTAAAATTCAGGTGTCTTTCATCCGAAACATCAGGGTTTCAGAACTCATCATGGAACAGAAATGCATTTCTGGACCTCCAGCCTTATATGCTACAAGTCATGAGAGAGTTGTGTCGATATTGCTGATTCTCCTAGACTTATCGTCCGCCTTCAACCTGCTGGACCACAGGTGCTTACTGGGCACTCTAGCAGCCACAGGTAACGGTTCTCAGGAAGCCATACGTTGGATCTGCTCTTTCTTGGGCAATAGGTCTTCAAAGTTGGGCTGGGGAGACGCCAGCTCGACAGCAGAGTTAATACACTGCCGAGTTTCACAGGGAGCTTGCCTATCACCAGGGGTGTTGCTAGGTCTGGAAAAGATCCGGGCTACACTAATGTCAGGATTGTCGGGACTCGGGGCTAGATAGCCTTTTTGTTGTAGACCCTGAGATTCTATCCGGGGCTACAACCAAAAGACCCGGGGCTATAGCCCCCTAAACCCAACCCCCTAGCAACGCCTCTGCCTGTCACCAACCTTGTTCAATCTGTATATTGGTAACTTTTCAATTCCCCAAAGGAGGGGTGCAAATGAAGCAATCCCTTGGTGGAGTATCCCTATAAGCAACCAAGCCACTGAGTTCATCGCAAAGCTGTTTCTGGGGGGGGCAAGCGAAGCAGGTCCCTCGGGGGGTGGGTGCTAAAGGAGACAGGGGGCAGAGCCATCCTGGTATATATATATATATATATATATATATATATATATATATATATATATATATATATATATATATATATATATATATATATATATGAACATGCCATATGTCATTCAGGGGTGGCTACTCCCAGTCATTTATTTCATCCTGGGTTAATAATGGGGAAAGGCAATCTATAAGGATTGTCCCAGTAAATCCCTAATGTGGCGTTAACAGCTGATCTGGTGGGCCGGATGGGGTGTTGAGGCTATTAGCACCCCGGGTCACCAAAGCGGCAACACAGGGTGCTAAAAGAAAATGTTCATTCAATCAACGGGACGCTATGTGCGTCCCTTTGAACAAAGGAAAATCTTTCCCCAAGATGGCCACCAGGGAAGGCAGGGCTCCATACTGAACCCATCTTCCCTTTCCATGGTGGCAAACCAGAGCGCTCAGGATGGTGCCAAAAGGTAAGTGGAAGGAGGGGGTTTTTGGGGTATAATACAAAAAATTAAAAAAAGAACATGGCGGCCTGTGGCGGGGAAGCAGGGTGGGGTTCCGTAGAACACGATCTGAGATTAGAGATTTCAGCAGAACGCACTGATTTTAGCCTGCGTTCTGCAGAATCTGATTGGCTGTGCCCCCCTCCCTGTGTAATAATGATAGATAGTTGATTGGTTGGATGCTTTACTTGGCTCCAGCCACTGCTTCCGCGACTTGGCTCACTATCCCCCACTCAGTATTTGCAACTGCCCAAGCATCTTAACACCCATTGATAACAGCATGGCACACATTTTCAAATTTTCGAATTCCACCCCTTTCCTCCACTTCCAAACCATCATACCAGTATGACTGAAGGCTGTTCTGTGTAGGCCGAGGGCATAAACTGCCTGGATGTTGGAAAAGTAGTCTTGTCTACCACATGGGATACACAATCTCACTGGCAGTAGAGTACAGATGCAAAGTGAGGTCCAGCAGGAAGATCTTTTCATTTCTTGGCCCAACCTATGTAAGGTCATGTAGTTTTTGTGCATAAACAGGAAGAAATAACTTTCAACTTTCTCTGAATTTTGTTCTTTGATGCACAGGGTCTGTAATGATAGATCAGAGCCTTTCCGAAATGAACTGATTTCTTGACATTTTAATGAATTGCAAAATGGCAGCAATCTCAAGAGTCGAGTTTATGGGCCTGGTTGACAAATGCATTTTACAATGGCTCAATCCCATTGAAAAACGCTTTGTAAATCCGGCCTTATGGGGCTCATTCTGATTTGGCAGTAATTTGGTGGTAATTCGACCAAATTACCACCAAAATAGGATACTGTTACCACCACTTGGTCCCTTGGTCCTGTGGGTTTGCCACAGGATTACAAGTGGTGGTAGGGTGGTGTTATTCCCCATTTGTGGGGTCCATAGAGCTTCTCCGGGGATTTTTGGTGGTCTTACCTATGGAGGAATTACTGAGTCGTAATTCCACTGGTTTTTTGAAGAAAGGTGGAGGATTTACCTCCAGCATCAACCTACAGGTGAATCCTCCACTTTTACTCCACAAAATTGGTGGAAGTACTAAGTACCAAGTACCAAGAGGTAATTCTGTCAAAACTTGAAATTTGGTGTTGTGTTAAAAATGGAGGTAATTCTGTTACTGTCAAAAAAGGTTTTGGTAACGGAATTACTGCCACTTTTTTTACTGCACTGGCAAACTCTGAATAAGCCCCTATGGGCCCCATCACGAGCTTGGCGGTATCCTGGCAGTAAATCCACTGGGATACCACCAATGCAAATTTCGTGGTTGTGGGGGGGGGTAAATTCCCATTGGGTTATTATGAGCACTATTAGTGCCGTGGTCATAGCACCACAAATTAGGCAGAAAGTGCTGAGATTTACCTCCAGCAAACATTTGGAGGTAAATCTCTCACTTTCCGCCCTAAACTCAGGATTGCTGATTATAATTGTTCTTTTAGAATGTGCTGATACGGTTTCTAAGTGCAAGACCAGGATTAAAACCTGTGATGCTATGTGTTGTCTTGCTTCCAAGACAAACGCTTTGCCAGGGCCGGCCTTACACCAGATTGCACCCCAGGCGGGAAGCATCGATGGCGCCCCCCACCCACATTCCGATCCCTAAAAATGACAACCAAAAAATCTGTTACAAATGTTGTAAATAGGGCACTTCATTAAAAACCAGATAGAAATACAAATGCAATAGAAAATGCATACTCGAGACACTAGATGACAGTCTTAGAATGTTACCTGTATTATGTGTTCAAAAAGCAACTTTTCTTGTCTTCGCCCTTGCGAATTGAAGCACAGCGTCGTATACCAGCACTTTGAGATCATACCAATGATAAATAAGGCAATATACAAATTGGCTTTGCACAACCACCCAAATTTCACAGGACGAATGGCATTCGCTTTTTCATAAAATCAACACACACAAAACCAAGAGAGGATATTTTCTTTTAATAGTGTTTTATAAAACGTTAAAAGGTGTGCCTGTTTTAAACTCTAAGAACCAATACAAATGTTTTCCTGGGAACTTGCAGTACCGAAATGGGACATTTAACCTTTAGCTGTATTTTTCATCAGGTTATATAATGCAGTGTGGTGAAGTGTCCGGCCTAGAAACCTGATGACTGTGGTCCGATCCCCACGGTCAGCTTTAATGCATAAATTCAAAGATGACATTCAATGTTTCTCATTTTAGCTGGGGGGGGACTGAGTCTACCCTCTGAAAAAAGTGGGTGGACTACGTCCTCCCGCGTGTACCCTCGACTTCAGCCCTGCTACTCTCAGTCCATGTGCTAGAGTGCCCTGTTCCACGGACGCAAGCAGTAGTCCTCAGCCACAACTCATTACTGGTTCAATTCAAGGTTGCCTTTTCAAAAATCAAATGAATAACCCTAAAGTTGCACTCATGTTCCTGGGGACCTGCACATGTTTGCATTTTCCGAACTCTTACACATTTCAAAAACATTCAGCAAAGCTATTGCGTTCATAGGTCAGGCGGCATTGCAACGATGGTCTCTGAAATGCAAGTTTACCACGTTCATGGGTTTGAACCCCTGGTGCTGCGCTTAGATGCTGGTCCCTGGTATGTAGTGCGATATGCGATATAAAAGTTCACTTAACTGACACAAACAGCTTGTCACTGTTGCGCAAAACACCTAGAAACCCACACATAGACACAGAGCTGCTCAGTTTAGCTAGGAAGGCATCAACAAAGTTAGCTTGCATTTTCCCTCTCCCCCCACCTCTCTCTTTCATATCGGTCACTGCACCTGGATACAATGCAAATGACAAACGAGTGTGGTATACATTTTAATCACATAAAAATCCATGGGGTGCGTGGATGCAATTACACACTGTTTGCCTTGCCACCCCTTTCCTGCCTACCCTCTCCCTTCCTCCCCTTATCATCTCCTTCTGCTCATTAGTTCCTTCCTCCACTGTCGCCCTTTCCCCTTGTTCGCGCCCTCCGCTTTCGCCCACTCTCCCTTAACCCCATTGGGCCAATAACCTACCCTGATTTCTTCGCGTCCCCCCCCCAAGATGATCTCTCCTCTGTTCACTTCAGCCCCCACCCATTTTCCCTCAGCCTTTCACTTCTTATTTCCTCACCCTTCTGTTCCCCCCTCTACTTATCCTATTGCACTCCACCCTTCCGTTGTCCTCCTTCGATTTTCTCTAACCCCTTTCTCTCACTCTGTTCACCAGCCTTTCCTTCCATTCCTATTGCTCTTCACCTCCCTCTCCTCTTGTATCCCCTTTATGTCCCCTCCCTCCACTCCCCGTCTCCCCCTCACCACCCCTCCCCTGTTTGTCTGCTTCTGCTGAGAGGCGGGGTATTATAGAGAGCCGAGGACTCCCTGACATCACAGATCCAGTAAGAGGCACTCCTGCTCCTGGTTTAAAAGCAGAAGAGACCCAACTCTCGTCAGCAGCAGCAGTCCCGGGCTCTCTCGCGGTTCACAGGGCAGCCCCCGCACCGTGCTGTCCCTGCTTCTCCCATACTGTCAGGGTACATGGGATGGAAACAGGACGTAGGGGAGAGATGAAAGGAAAGAGCGGGTGGAAGGGTCTGTGCGCCAGTGAGAGGCTGCAGTGTCCATGCAGGGTGTGTGTGCTGGAGCAGTCTACCTCTCACACACATGCTGCAGCAGTCTGTCTGCATGGGATGGAAGCAAAACCCTCCACAGCCTGGGGCAGAGGGTGCATTCTACCTTATCTGGGTGCAGACAGTTGAAACCATGGTCTTGTACCATTGCTCCACTGCTCCGGGTATACGGGATGGATAATAGAAGCAGGACCCGTGGCAATGCAGTGGGTAGAGATGGCCAGAGTGCGTTAAAGAAAGGCTGGCTGTGTACTTGGCCGGGCTTTCACATGCGTATAAGGGATGCAAGCAGGATTCCCATAGCTTTGTAGTGTGTGGAGGGGAGTGTACGCAACTGGGGGCCGGCTGGGGATGGACAGGGGGGAACTGTATGCACCTGTGTCAGCGCAGGGCGCAGCTTAGCACTCATAGAAAAGACATAGAAACCTGGGTATCTGGCACGGAAGCAGGATCCCCTCCAACAAGTAGATTAGTGGTGGTTCTTGTGCATCACTGCAGGAGGTTGTCTTTGTGCCTCTTGAGCCTCGGTAGCCAGCAGCAGAGTGTATATATGTATTGCAAGCCCAGGACTCTCACACGTGCCCCAGCATCTATTCTAGGTTATAAGAAATAAAAGCCTGACCGTTTGGTGGTATTGCGGTGTGAGTCCCACTAAGGGGAAGGGAGCTGTGGGCAGCACTCACTGCTGTGCTCTGCAATGTGAATATTGATGGCTACTTGCAGTTCACGTCGGATCTTACTCTTCATTCAATACCTAGGTGCCACCTAGGCGCCTTCCCTTTCGGCATCACATCATATCATGCCACATATTGTAAACCCTCCTTAGCTCGCATGTTACCCTCAACGACATGTACAGTGCTCTGTTGATAGGTTTGCGATATATAAATACCCAATAAGAATAGGGGTTCTGTGTCAACTAGCCACCCAGTGCTAGACGAGGAACCGTAGACTAAATCAACTCTGGGGAAGGGGATGTGAGGATCCTTGGAAGATACACTGCACCAATGTCTACTACTCGCTGAGTGCGTGTAGGACCCTTTTTTGGATATGTAATTGAATATACTGTAGCTCGGGCTATGTCTGTGCTAATGGCACGAGTGGCTGTGAATTTTTAGTGTAGATGAGAAAATGCAGGTGAATATGGACCCCGCCATATAACTGCTCGACTTGCATGTTTTTCCAGAGGCGTTCTTGTCAGTGCAAGGGATGTTTATTGTTGAGAGGTCTTCTTGTGTGTGGTTGATTTTAAAGTAGTAATCTGTGAACATTTTAGTTATGATTTGTTATTTACATAGCGATTATACCTGAATGCTGTTCATAGAACATAGTCAAATACATCATCGTCCTCCCAACCGAAGTTGGTATTTATCTATTTATCTAAGGGATGACGGGGTGAGGTGGCCTTGCCGGGATTCGAACCTTGCTACCTGTGGATCACACACAGATCGCAGCAGCAAGGGCTCAACCCACCGAGCTATCTTACCAGCTTTTAAATGATCACGTAATCCAAAACATTTCTTTGAATTGATTGCTGGAGGAATAGATACTTGGCGTACTGCTGTGACTAGTATTGGTTTGCTTTAGGCAAGGACACTTCTTATTGGTTGATTTTCCTTCCAGATTTGCTTCTAAAACTACTTTGTATTTGTAAGGTCTTGGCTGATGCATGTTTCGTGGCTGAAATTTGCTTTTTCAAGTGCAAAGCCTAGGGTAAAAAACAAGCTTTGTAAGACTGGTGATGGAGGGGCATGATTGCATGATAATGACAAGTTATTGCTTGACTAAATTGGACATGTTTCTTTTCGAAAGTGAACATGAGCCACAGCCAGCAGTCCCTCTTCAGCACAGCGCCTGGGCCTTCCAGCATCACCTGCCCCCGGCAGGAACTTTTCATTTTGAGAACCAAAGGGGTAGCAAGAGCTGGGATGAAGACTGGGGCGACGAGAAACATCCTCAGAGTGGAAATGGAACGAGACCGAGCTGAGAAAAGAGAGGAGTCCACAAGGGGATGAGAGGCGACGAAGATGAAGTTCCTAGATCTGGCGAGAGTCGAGACACTAGCTGACCCTGCTGCAAACTAAGCAGAAGACCCCCGAGCGGAAAGGGGCTGCCGCGGACTTCCTATCACTGAAAGCGCAGAGCCTGGGCCCGAAAGAGTTCCCTGCTGCACCACCTGACCACCGCACTCCGAGCCGTGAAGAAACTCAGCACGCTCTCAAATGAGAGATTTCAGCACAGAGGGAGATGGCAGCAAATGCACACTGGGGAAATCCAGAGGCAGGCGAAACAACCAAGCCACTAGACCTTCATTTGTATTTACGTATTTGTAGTAAGCAGGAGGCCGCAGTCTGTCCCTGCAATGGTCGGACATGCACCACCTCTCCGCCTCCTGCAATGCACCCACCTCTGCGCCCAGGCTGTCCCTGCAATACTCTGCAATCATGCACCCACCTGTCCTCCTCCCGTTGCCCCCCCCCTTTTCTTCACCACCATGTTTCTGGTTATAATCCTGCCCTGCTCGCCATCCCTCCAGTCTCCCGTGCCACTTTCCAGCTCTGCTCGTGCCCCGGCCCCGGCCCTATCCCTCCCATTTTGTTCAATGGGACCGGGACCAGCACTTAAGTTCATGACATGCCATCACGACTTGATAACGGGGCGACGGGCCCACCCCGCCCTACTGCCCACTGCTCAAGGTGTTATCCGAAACGGGGGCAGAAAACTGGAAGAACTCGGCTTTGATGTAGCCAGACGCAATCACGCTTAATGCATACATGAAACTGTCAACTTGTGTGTCCACACATCGGCACATGTATGGCGTGTTTGCACATCTTGTCCATGTTACGTATCTGGGTGGCCCACCAAGATACGTAACATGGACAAGATGTGCAAGCACGCCATACATGTGCCGACGTGTGGACACACACACACACACTTGAAGTTGACAGTTAGTTTCATGTATTATGCGTTGAATGATTGCGTGGTTTCGGGCATGTTGTTCCATGTATGCAGCAGCAGCACCCTGCACCTGTGTCTCGTGGCTCGGTGCTGCTGCTGCTCACAAGGAATCAGGATGGGATGTGCCTGTTGCTGCATCAACATCTAAAATGTTGCATAGTTGCCCTCGCCCCCTAACACAGTACACTTGACTTACCTGATATTGTGCTGTGCATGATGCATGCATCCTCTCCACTCGCTCCTGTTTTCCAAATGGTGGGGGCTGACTCCAGCCAGGCCAGCCCCAATCATCAAGCTATAAGTGCACAGGCGTACATAGCCTGCTGAGGGGACGCCGCACGTGCGCCCATTGGCCTGGCTGGCGCCAGCGCCGCCGGGGGCCGGCCGGGGGAAGTGAAAAAGCAACACACATGTTGCTAATTTATTGTCAATTGCTGCTGCCCTGCCCTGCCTGAGGGCAAAGGCTGCAGCCTGAAGCAGTGCTCACTGTTCCTCCTAATACACGGTGACAGGCGTCAAAATCAATGCTTGGCTGGTGTGTGGCCAGCCTGGCCTGGCTTGCACTGGCTTGCACTGATGCAGAGCACCGCCGTGTGGCGCCCCCTAGAGGCTGTTTGACGTCAGGCAGCCGCCTGAGCTGCCTGACACAAAGACCGGCCCTGCACGTTGCCCCTGAGCTATCCTCCCGGCCTGACGAGTACTCAAGCTCACAGTGAGTAGTTCCCTCATCACTCCTTACAGAATAAAATAGAAGAAAAACAAGCATTGTGAAAGCCAACAGTTTTGGCTGGTGTAAAGGCATGGGTCAGGAATGGACATCATATGCCCAGTACACACACCATTTCCCGGTCTTACTTTATTAAGGGTGAATAAGAATTCTCCAAAGAAGGGGTTCTATATTTGTTTTCTTATGATTGTGTTTCATATGTTTTAACAATATCCCAGGTACTCGCCCCAGTGCCTTAAACTGGGATAACAGTACAGGTACTCTCACCATTGGCATGTAAGGCCTTCATAGCCACATCACTCTTAAAAATATGTCCCGTTAGCTTAGTAGTGCCAATGTGCAGTATGCTCAGTTAAGACAACGCTGTCAGATTGCAGTATGCCCATTTAATACAGTTAAGCCAGAAACGTGTATTCTCATGTAGTACAACAGTTACACAGCCATGCCAGATTCCACTAGGCCCAGTTGGCGCTGAAGTGCTCAGCTCCATTATGCCCATTTGGCACAGTAAAGGCAGATATAATTATTTCCAGTTAGCATGGCAGTACTAGGTTCCAGATGTGCACTTGGCAACACAAACATCCCATGATACCCTGAGCCTCAGTAGATTCATTCATGCCCATTTGCCATAGGTGTGCCAGATATCATTATGCCCCGAATGCAAAAAATGCCCACATTTAATATTGCCCATCTACTACAGCAGGGTCAAATGTCAATGTGACCTTTGAGCACAGCTGTGTCAGTTTCCACACTGAACATGTTAGTCTTTGCGTAAACAGCAGCAAGGGGTCAGTACTACAATGTTTGGACCATATTTGCAGACATGTGGTAATCCCAAACTGCAAATGTGTTAGTGGGGTACACAGACAAGTATTTCCATATTGCATATCCTTGCAGTTGCTGCCATTAGTCTGGGAATCATCCTTCACTCCCAAAGTCCATCTGATACAAACAGTATCATTGAGGCTCTCTACCTCCCATTGGAAATAGCCACTGCCATACAAAGTTGCACAAACACGTAGCATAAAAGTAAAGAATGTATGGAGACGGACTAATTATGTTACATTCATTCTTATTTTTTTATCATGACTCATTTAGCTTTTTGCACTTAAAAGCTTTTCCCAATTATCCAGATCAATGGTATTGCTTCAATCAGTCTCCAAACGATGAGGGTAATTAAGCTTTGCCACTAGGACTTAATTCTCCGAAATGTAGGTATTACAGAGATCTTTACAACAGGAACATTAACCAACTGGGCTAGATTACCAGAACCTGAAGTGTTCCTCTGTGGCAAAGAGAACAACACTGCTCCCATCACTTATCCCCGAGCAAACTATTTTGCATCATAACCACTTCTCCAGCAGTGGGAGCTAGAGCACTTCTAGGGTGGAGTGTTCTGTAGTTGGAAAATGGTGGCAATTGTGTAAAGAATGAGTGGGGTAATGAGCTAGTAAACAAACATTGACATGAAAGGAAAAGTAGAAAAGATAGAAAATATGCTTCCACAGAGAGACTGCTGAAAAATGAGAATAAATGAAAAACGGAGGATTGAAGGCAGTGGTCTACCAGGTCTACCAGCGCTCTGTGCACAATTCGTGGGTTGCCCCATCCCGTCCCTAGACTACAAACAAATACCAGAATGCAAAGACATGATTCTTGAATAGGCACTGGCGCCACTCCTCTGTCACTCACTGTCATGTAAAGTGTCAGTCAAAGACTTTCTATTACTGAATGACTCACTAATGGAAATCATTGCCACTTTACATTGGGCTGCTGCAGCAACATGACACTTGCCAATGTGTGAGCTGGCTGCGTCCTTTACCTGCAGCGCCCCTGTGCCACTGCACCAAATGATCGACTCTTGAGTCAGCTCTGATAGGAGGAGTAGAAGAAAGAACATGCAATGGAAGTGTATATCATGCATAAACACCTAATTTGGAAACAAACAGCGCTTTGAGAGTTCATATGCATACGCAGGCATTCCCTGGTTGTGTACATTTCGGGATGACAGCACTTGTATCTGAAGTGGTCACATGTCCCGCATGACGCATGGCATGCTAAAAGTTAAGCAGATATATTTTCATTGGATTTTGTGAAACTACTAGTCCCAGCATGGAATGTGCAAAACACAAAGTGGGAGAGGGCATCAGGGATGACATGGGACCATTTGACAGCTACGAACACAGCAAGAAAGCGGGTGTGTAGTGGGAATGATCAGCACAGCCACCACCATTCCAGCTCAAGAATACATTGGACTTGACAGATCCCCCAGACCAGTAAACCAGATCATCGTTCCTGGTAGATGATCTTACAACCAAAGTAAAATCTGTGAGAAAGATGCACTTTATTTAAAAAAGAAAGCCCAAGTTATGCTGGGCTTGTGTTCTGCTGTGCTCCTTTCATTTGCACAATGCATTGCCAAATCGACGTTTTAGCATGAGAGAAACCCACATAGCAGGGCCGGCAGAAGAGTGGGGCTTGCCAATGGAATCCGACACCAGGAGTCAGATTCCAAAAACGTGCACAATATTCACACTGGGGAAATCTTTGCCAAGGTGTAAACATGCATTGCAATGTATCCATTTGGCACTAGGGCAACTTATGCCCAGCTACTTTTTAAGGCCAAACAGCACTTATCACACTGTAAAGGTACAAATATTTCCCAGTGTTTTTAAAAATAAGGCAAACATTGCCCTAGTGCTTATACCACGCTACTTTGCACTTGCAACCGGTGCAAAGTATTGTAATCTAGTCCCATGTGTACATCAAAAAGAGGGGGAGCGGGTAAGGGGTAAAGGAGGACCAAGGCAAGAGGGAGAGAATGGAAATTTAGAAGATTACATTGTTCAAATTTGGACTTAATGGTATATCCTGGCAGCAGGTGGGGCCAGGGTAGACGCCAGGAATAGAGTCAAGCCTATCCTGTGTGGATGAAGGGTCCATGGGAAGGAAACAACCACCCAAAGTCTCATACTTACACAAACCTGTAACAAGTCTGTTTGTGCCATCTTTGATAGAGAATTCCCCCCCTGCATTGTCTCATCCACAGACACTGTTTGTATTCTCCCTCTCACCCTTTTAATGAATCCGGAAATGTTGTAGGTGAAGAATTGAAATGAGGAGCCCAATCCTGGCTCCTCCACATAACCGTATTTGTGTGATCTTGGATACATCATGATATTTCTCAAGTTCACTTAATTGCCTAAGGGTGGGCGTAAACAGTACTGACCACCGACACCTGACCGTTCTGTTCCTCCTTTATTGCAGGTTCACTTATATGGAGGAGGGCTTTTGATGAGAGCTTTGGCTGCACTGATTGTGCAAGGGCAAGAGTTCTAAACTCTGAACAGGCTATGACGCTGATGCAGCGGATATTATATATGAAGCTGAACTGATATTACAACAATCGTGTTCCTAAAGGGACCTATCCTACTCCTCCAAAACATTGGGATATTTCTTTTCCTAACCATCAGGACCAATAACCAGTTCATAAGAGCTACTACCCACCCCAGCAGCTATGAGTACTGCCAGTAAGTAGGCAATGAAAGGAGGAGGACATGAAAGTGAGTTTGTGCATTGGAACTAAAGATGAATGCCGACACTAACAGGTGAGTTTGCCAAGTGATGGAGAGATGAGGGAATAACGGATGTGAGTTGGGAAGCTCATATGGATGAGTGAGACAATGGCAACGACAGAAATGGGCCTTTACATGAATAGATGAAGACACAGGACCATAACTACAAATGTGTACTGGCACTGTTCAATAAGGATCTCTTTGTGAAGTACTCCAACCATTTGTATACACATCTGTTACAATACTACATACGGAAGGAGAGTGATTGTACAGTCAAGTAGCATATACCAGGTGTTGGCATACATGGTGGGGGCGCCTGGCATGTTGTGAGAGTATATGCACTTCTGATGGTCATACTTTGCATGTAATGTGATTAGCTGCAGGGTCCTTTTGTGCAGCACTCCACCCATGTATGCATCTGCTAAAACAACTACATCATACACCCATAGAGCCAACCCCTGTCTCACCAAAACCCATCCAAAACCTCACATGCATCCACTATCCCTTATTCTAATAACACACAAGCAAACTGTGCAGCACTTGCACTGGAAATACGCCAGAACAGTTGGTTTTACCAATACATGTTACTCATGTTATCAATGTCAGAAGGATAAGGGTTGAAGGCCACACTTTCTGGCTTCTATCCTGTGAACTGTGGGTTATGCACAAACCACTGTGTGTGTCTATGGGTAAAGGTTGCACCCCTGTCAGAGGCAAGTTGGCACTTAAAAATCTCAAATCATTGGCAGGGCCGCCTCAGCCCTTTTCTTCTTTCGAAGAGCAATACATGGAGTACCATTAAATAATGTAAATAAAGCAGCTGTTACTAAAACATTTCGAAACTGGCAGAATACGGCAAGCTTAATAACACCTGATATTGTCATTAACAGGTGCATTATCACCGACACAAGTACATTAGCCCACTGAGCTATGTCATAGATTAAACATAGATTGTACATTTCAATTGCTTAAACGCTTAAGAGCTGAATCAGATTTTTTTTGTACGTTTTATTTTCATGCAGCAAGGGAAATCAAAATTACCAGAATTTACGTTTACCTAAATAGCACAAATACTGTAAGAAGAGCCGAGGAAAAGATTCTGCCCTTTGTCATTCTAAACCAGGAAACACGTGTAAACACGATATTCCATTCAAAGTAATTTATAGCACACAAGTATGGATCGAGGTTGTAGTTTTGTGTGACTTAATAGGAAAAGGAATTACAAATCAGACTGTTCTAGTCAAGGAACGGCACTTGCAAACTCTTGAAGGGGACATCACAAAAATGAGTGGCCCAAGGAAGGCTGTCAGATGCTGATGTAAAAACAAAAAAGCAATGGATTGAGAAGCTGGTGGGCTGCTTACAAGTGTCTAAAATGTAAGCCCAATGTGCCACACAAGGCCAGCTGCATTTTGCTTCCCCAGCCATGTGTGGCCCATTGGGCATGATGGCTGGGTTACTGTGGACCATTTGAGCATGGGTGATGCTCCAATGCATCCATGCCCCAAGGGTCTGCAAGTGGTGTTCGACTGCTGGTGCTCACAGACTGCAGGAGTACCTCCAACTGCTTTTAATTCCTCATTGGAAGGGGCTTGAGGTGGGCCATCTTGCAGAAGCCACAGCCCAGAGCTACTGTGGCTGAGAAAGCACTTGTAAGTTAAAACAAAACAAAAAAATCTGTGTGTGGGCATGTGTTTATGTTTGCGTGCATGCAAATGGTTGTGTGTGTGCTTTGTAATCCATGCAAATGTGTGCACTTGTGAGAGTGTGTGTATGTGTGTGTGTGTGTGTGTGTTTGTGTGTGTGAGAGAGAGAGAGAGAGAGAGAGAGAGAGAGAGAGAGACCACACTTTAGTCCAGGAGAGGAGAGCCTCACTGGCCAGCATACGATGTGTTCATTCTGAATGGGATTGCAGTCCATAGAATGGCTGCAAATAATTGTTACCGGTTTTAGGGCATTACTGTGGACAAGTGGTGATGTTGTTTGAATGACCTGAGTGTAAAGACTGGTGGGGGGGTCTGTACTTCTGCTCTCTATATGGTAGAGGAGAGGCACAGAGGACCCCAGCCAAGATTCTCTAATACGGTAGCGATGGGCGAGCAATCAAGGCCTAGCTTCTCAGGAGGTGATGCAGGCTGGTTCTTAAGTACAGTGTATCCCCAAGCCCCCACAAAGGAATGTCCACACACTGTATTACTGAAAACACAGTCTTTATATAATTAATATTCAAGGGTTATGTACACTTATCACAATAACGCACTTTGTGCTCAGGAAAATCAATAATGGTAAATATCTACAATTCTAAAGTGGTACCACTAATATTAGACCTCATTAAAGTGCATTCACAATACTGTAAAAATGGCACACAGATCAATAAGAAGGAAACCAGCAATAGAGGGAGGAGAGATAAAAGATGGTTGAAACAATAGGCAGAATACTGGCCCTAGCTACTGGACACAGTTCTGTGTGGAGATCCCCCCACCTGGGCAACCTGTAAAATAAAGAGATAGAACACAAGCCCAGTCCATATATTGTCCAATAGTCTTATTCTCTCCTACAATGTTTTTACCCCCCCAATGTACCTGGTGGAGTCGAGTTCTTCGAAGAGGCGTCGACAGATCCTTCTTGAATGACCCCCTTTAAAGCAGGAGTCACGGATCGTCGAGAGGCGTCGAGAAGCGTCGAGGAACTCGGTGTTCGGTGTCGGGGAATCGACGGCCCTTCTTGAATGCCTTCCCTTTCAAGCGGGAGACACGGGGCGTCGAACGTCCGACAACAAACAAGGTAGAACGGCGTCGATGAGGCGGCAGGCTTCGATCCGAGCGGTGCTCGTCGGCGTCGAGACGTCGGCGTCCTGCGAGGAAGAGGCGTGCGGGGCACCTCGGCGACACTAGTTCTGGACCGCAAAGATTGTGAATGACGGTGGCCCAGCAAGGGCGTCGAGTCGCTCGAGTCTTTGGGGTCGTGAGGTGGCGGGAAACCCACCGGCGGATTCTCCTCGGCGCGTTGGTCGTCCTCGACTTTCTCCGGCAGGACAAAAGCGGTCGACAGTGCGGACGAGGGAGTCCTTCGAGTCAAATGTTCTTAGGCAAGGAGCGGACGGCTCCGGTCGTCGGCGGCACGGCGTCAAGTGGTTCCCACGGCTGGGCAACACAACTTCGACGGGCCTCCAGCGGTTACACAGACCTGCGAACCCTGGTCGACGGCAATGGACTTCGACAGCGTCGATGTCCGGGTGCTTCACTTCGATCTCCTCGGCGGTCCCGTCTCGGGTCGGCAGCCTTTCGAGGGTCTGACTTCCAGGGCGCTTCGGCGAAGATTCAGCGGTGCTCGATGGTCCCTCGGAGCACGGGAAGAGGGCGCCTAGCCAGGTCCTCTCTCGGGTCAGTCCTCGACGATTTCGACAACCTTCAGTTTCTGTCGAAGCAAATGCCACAGCAAGTCTTCTTCTTCCAGCTGGACGTCGAGGATCAGCAAATCCAGTTACTCTTGAGTGGAGACTCAGCTTCTGAATGCTTCTGAACAATTTCCAGTGGTGAGAGGTCCCCAGATATACTATTCTGTCTCTCATCCACACTGCTGGCACACACACAGCAGCCAATCACACAGAAGGGCATTCATGCAGTCAGTCAGCCAATCAGGCACACAGTGCATTCAGGCCACACTCCTCCCTTTCAGACACTCACAACAAGGAATGTGGATTGGGACAAGTACCCAGCCATTCAACACTACACACTGCATTCAGGCCAGTTTCGGGCAGGGTTGTCTCAGTCTTTGTCTCACATGCCAGAAACCAGACAACCACAACAAGAAGTGTATATTGGTCACACACTCCATTCACCCAGGTCCCACCCACAGGAGGTACCCACAACATACAGTCAAAGGGAAGGCTCCAGTCAGTCTAGCTGGGCCTTCACAACAACACCATATATGGAACTTCCACCCAACAGCCAGTCAGGGGGAAGGGACAGAGTCAGGGCTTCCCAGGACTTTGGGAAAAACAAGACAACAGGCAATAGAAAGCAAGAGGCCACAGGGGCCATCTTGTTTTCTATCAGGAATCAACTGATCCCAATGGCAGGGCCTGGGTATCCCAAAATGGAGGACACCCAGAGCACCTGTCCAATTCAGCATGGAGCTGCCACCAGCCCATACCCTGCTCTGTGGGCCACCCACAGGTGCCCAAAAACATACACTAGGGGCACAGGGTTGTACCCCTACCCAGGGGTGCCATAAGGGTATCCCATGGGTCTGTTCACCAAACCAAAAGAGAGAGCTGCACTGCCAGGAGTCCCAAATGGACTCCTGGGCAGAAAACATAACAGAACACACGATAAAAGGCAGAAAAGGACAAGGATTCAGAGGCCCTGTCCCTCTGATGCATTTCCAGCATCACACTGAGCTCCTTGAAAATGCATTAGCTTAGAATTAATGGTCTTACTGGAAAAAGCCCATCAGGAGGGTGCACTTAAAGTAACAGTGCTGGACTTACTGGAAAAGTCCCATTGGTATTTACTTTCAATAGCAGGGCTGGGATTATCAATATGAAATTATAATTAAAGTGGCAATCCTGTGATATATTATGGGCACAGGCATCCTGAGAGTAGATGTAAAATGATCCAGACTACTATGTGTTTTTCTTACGTATATAGCTCATAACTTTGCGATCCTAACTGGCTAAATGGTATTCCATTAAGGAACGTCAGAGTGTACATAATGAATGCTTGACATGTGACTGACTCTCCCTCAGCCCTACCATGCTTTCTAAGGTCATTTACCCTCACCCATGGCCTCTCCCTAATAGTAAATAAATAACCCTAGTACATCTCATGGAAGCAAATTCAGCAGGTTGAAACTTCCTGCACCCCTAATCCATGACTGATGCACCGCCAGCCCAACAGTGTTTTCAGAGATCCATGTCTCTTATGAATTCCCATTTGTCTAATATTATAGACCTCGTTAATACTGTGACATATGGAGTTTACCACATGTTGCAATGGGAGTTGCTTGTTTTTCTTATGTAGGATAGGGGGAGAAGGGGTTCAGCGTAACTGTTTACGGGTGCCCTTTTTGCTGTTGTACCGTTTATTTTATTTTTATATATATATATATATATATATATATATATATATATATATATATATACATGTGGGATTTATCGGTATAACACATTGTAATTTTGGTTATTTCAAATGTGCTTAATAGCCCGAGGTTTCTAAGGGCGGACCCGGCCATCGAACCTTTGTTGTTCCGCGTCGCCTTGATTGCAATACCTTATTTGTATGGTTTATTGTGTTTTATGCAAGATAATAAACTGGACTAAAAGGAACCCATGGGGTCAAAATGTCACTCACTCGTGGCACAGTGGCGGGAGAGACCAATATCCGATTTAAAGTCAAGGTAACTGACTAATTTTTGAAAATTAGTGTGGGGTCCCCACAGCACTTCATGGATGTTTGCATCTCCCGGCGGAGTGTTTGTGAACTTTCATTGCCAATACCCGTTCTGAAATGTCAATACGGCTTTGTGCAGCTAGAGACCTAACTGCACATTCAGGAAAGTCCTGGAAGTCAAGCGAGACACCGTAGCAGAATGCAAATAAGCACATCGGGAACAGTGTCTTGATTGGCGCAGATGCGAAAGGAAATAATAGTGGAAGCCACTGTAACAAAAATGATTTTCCCTCTATAAAAGTGCCCTGTAGATGGACCTCCTCCTTGGAATTTACCAGGAAACATACTCACCAAGAGAGCAGCTTAGAGCCAGGACAGCGAGGACTGCGAGTAGCTTCATGGCGAGAGATGGCTGGGTACTGAGTATCTGAAATAGCTCAGTCGCACGGTGATTCTACCCATGAGGAGCAGAGTGCCACGACATCACTGGCACCCAAATTGTTTTTCGCAACAAACTCAGAGAGCTGCCAACAAAAACAAAAAAAAACCTGTTCTTCCCGACCAGTTTGATCTGGGACACTAATGAATGCCTTCCAAACGGTAACATCCCCCCTAGTCCCTAGGTGTAGCTTCATATTGGTGGGTTGTGCACGCGATGCGTAACCCACCAATACGTAACCGTCAAATGTTCTGGATAAAATGGCTTTATTTTTCGGGGATTCATTTTCTAGGGAGTGACTCTGTCACGATGGGTGAAGATGGCGAATCGTTGACACCGTTTAGTGCGCGAGGCCTTACAATGCTACTTTAATCTAGTATGTTGCTTATACCCAATGCTATCTTATTTTTAGCCAAATAACAAACCACTTATCTACGCAAGACATGCCCGTGCAAGCCCGTGATAGCCCACTCTATTGCACCTGACATGGATGTCCAGGTGGCTGCTGCTGGCAGGGCTGGCGCGAGGCATGGGCAGCACAGGAGCTCGCTCTCGATGGCACCACTGCCTGCCTGGCCTAGACTAATAGTGTTGTGGAGAGGGCCTGTGTTGCCCGCCTTTCTGTTTATTGGAGTCAGGCAACGTGGCACCTCTCAACCTCCTGATGCGACGCCCTAGAGACGCATATCACCTTCCCAGCGCCTATCAAACCGCGTGGGCCCTCTAAGCGCTGCCTATCTCTGTCTTTCTTCCCACAAAGGATATAAAGGGTGGGGCGATTTGCATGCGGTGGCTCATTTAAGAGACTATTATTTTGGAAAAGTCGCTCATACCTTTTCCATGTTAAGAACCGTAGATGGCATTTTTATTTTGGAAACGGACAAAAATACCAGTTAACTACATCAGTCTGAGCCCTCCACCAGGACAATTACATACACCATATAACAACGTTTTAAACTATCAGCCTTATTTCTACAATTTCATATTAAACACACTAAAAATAATTTTTTGTAGAATGTAACATTTTCCTCACATTATATATGAAACAGGTCTTTGTCAAACATTCATATACAAACAGGTAACCTTTTCACATATTACTTTTTATTATGAGTCGTTATGGCTTGAAAGTACATTTTCAATAACTACAGGTGTTTTATTTTGCAGTCTGCTTAATTGTATTATGGTATTTGTAGTCTTCAATTCAAAGTGGGGGGAACAATAAAACGGAGTATTGTTGAAAGCTAATAGTGGCAGTGAGAGGGGGAAAGGATGAGAGGGTGGGTCGTGCATATTTGCCCCGGATGGAGCAAGAGAGATTGCAGTCCTGGAGAATGGAGGGGTTATTTTCCCTGGCTCTGGCAGTGTGCTGATTTTCAGGCCACAAGTCGAGCATACATGTGGAGTGTCTGTCCACTTTTTATGAAATCGCCTCTCGCTGGTGTTTTTTCCGGTGTTGATTCAGTTTTTGAAAGGACAATGCTCATTAGTATTGTGCACTTTCTTCTAAGGGGAATGGTCAATTGAACTAAATTTGCGTATTTGACTTTAAGATATGTTCACTTATTGTGAGTTAGTGTTTTCCATTTTCGCTACCGGGCCGAAATTCCCACACCAAGTGAAGCGAGGGAGCTGTACCCGATCGCAGGTAGACACACATTTCACAACACATTTTGCAGCATGACTAGTAAATAGGAAAACAGACATAATTTACAGGAAGGAAAATATAACACCTCAGCAACACATAACATCTCAGCAACAGTTGCCTAACCAGCTGAGTTGTCTTTGATGCATTCAACAATAGGATCCCCTGCATCCCCCTGTTACTCCCGTGCCCACAATACAAATTTGGCCTGCCCACCCCCTCCAATCAAGGCTCAGGGGGTACATTGATGATGCTCCCTTCCCAATTGCACATTTTGGAAGATAACTGCTAACATGCCAGCAAACCTGAGCCCAGCAGGAGAGGAGACAGAAACCTAACATCTCAGCAACAGTTGCCTAACCAGCTGAGTTGTCTTTGATGTATTCAACAATAGGATCCCCTGCATCCCCATGTTACTCCCGTGCCCATAATACAAATTTGGCCTGCCCACCCCCACCAATCAAGGCTCAGGGGGTACATTGATGATGCTCCCTTCCCAATTGCACATTTTGGAAGATAACTGCTAACATGCCAGCAAACCTGAGCCCAGCAGGAGAGGAGACAGAAACCTGGCCACAACCAGTGATGTAGATGAGCACTGCAAGACCTGGTGCAACAGCACCCTCTGACACAGTGTACTTAGCACCTATCCATACATTATTCAGCCCCCCATTCTTTATAGGACTTGAGTCCTGTTAATTTTGTTAACATTTAAAGAACTGCAAAATTGCTCACTTCACTGCCCCAAGACCGCCCAGGTAAATAGGCTCTATTGCACTATAAGGCAATCCTGCAGTAGACGCAACACTGCCCTGGCTTCCCCAAGACCAATCCGTGCCCTGACATGACATCATTGGAACCTGCTTGGAGTTTATTTCTTTTGTCAGTCAAAATAACAGTTATCTGTAGCTTCTGAAATAAAAAAAAAAAATATATATATATTGCTAGTTTGCACAGTATGGCTAAATACATGCAGAATAATTATGAAAACAACTGTGAAACTGCTGCAATAGCAGCAGTTAACTTCACTTGCAAAACACAATCATCATATGTTTGCAATGCCTTCCACAGTCAGAGAGTGCTTTCAAAGAAAAGTTTCAAAAATAACTTTTGAAAACAATACTTCTACCAATTACACCTGGGAAGAGTTGTGTTGAAGTGCATGAATTGCAGATTGTCTAAAATCTGGGCTTCCTCACATAAGCAAAGTGTGTGCTCCCAGGCATTATTTGTTTTAAATGATAATGCACTTTCCAGCTCAAAGTTGAAGGATGTAGTTGGATTCTACTAAGTTGAAATTCTAGCCAAGTTTTAACATTGTGATGATGTAATGTCATAAGGAATTTTGTATATTGAACTTACTTCCATGTTTATGCAAATATGATTATTATATTCAGAATCAAGATTTTATTGACCGAACCAATGTTATGTATACATGGTTCCCCAGCTCGGGGGCCCCTGATGACCTTACTGATATACCAGTTTCACTGAGCAATTCAACATGTTAGTGACTTGTTCTCATCCTAATTGAAACACAATCAGAGAATTTGCTTGGCTAACCAATACATTTTGACTGAGGAATGTCAGGTTGACATTTTTGAAACTGCGTCCATCTTGTTCCACATAGCCACAGTGAGGACCAAGCACACTGTGGTGAAAGTCTGAATCAAATCTTTGTGCGGCTTCTCTTAATCTGGGGTTGAGCAAAGGCATTCAGAAGGGGCTGAGATATTCCCTTTTCCAATGCACAACCCAGTGAAAAGCTCCAGCACGCTCCGTGGAACCCCATAACATCAGGGTGGCTTTTAATGACTGGACGATTGAACACTTAATCATTTCTAGAGAAAGGGTTTTAAAAAGAAGAGTTTACCTCAATGTGTTGGAATACTGCACTTAGAGGAGCATCTATTCTGGATTATTAATGCATATCAGAGAAACATAGGGACGTTTTCATGTGGACGTCCTACCTTTTGCTGTTTTCACCTCCAATCGGGCTATAGGAAGCAGAGAGTTCTGTCCTTTGTGCAAGGATATTATAGAAACAGTAACTCATGTTATGTTTTTTTGCCCCTCGTATCAGTCTGCATTAGAAACATGGCTCTGACCTCTCCTAAAGAAATACAGCATTTGGCAGATAGATGAAGCTGTAAGGTTTCTAATAAAATGTAATGGTAAAGAATCAATAATAATTTTACCTGAATGTCTTAGTGCTGCTTGTTTAATCAGGAAGCATTGTTTGGATTAGACATGTATTTTATTTTAGTAGACATTATCCAATCTGTAGAAATGACAAGTTTTTCAACAACATGGAGAAATTATAGGTGTTTTGGTATACGACCAAGATAGGAAAGTCCTTATTTAAATATTTCACCGTTGATCTTTTTCAGTACTATAATGATTTTATATTTTAAGTAATTGTAAATAAAAAAAATGCATGCATGAACATTGTGTAATATAGTCGGGGTAATTGCTAGTTGCTCTGCCTTCCCATTATGGCTCCATGTGGTGCTGATAGAGTCTCTTGGTATAGCTTATTTATAAGCAGTTCTCCTTAGACCAAGGTCCTCAACATCGCTATCATGATGATGGCCTTTTCTTCCCTTGAATGGTTTTCTCCCAGACCTCACAGATGTTCTCCCTCAAACAGCCCTTTGGTTTTTGGGACAGGACACCCAATTTCTCCAGGTTCTCTAGTTCAATTGGGGTATTGTGTCACCAAGCACACACCCAGGGGTCACCTGACCCTTTTCCTATAGATTCCAGCAAGAAATTCAAGCTCCAGTCCAAATGCCCAGATATCGATCAAATGGCTCAGTGGCTGTTGTTACCCAGAAGTCTCCTGCTTCTGATGGTCTGTCTGTCTTCCTCTAGTAGGTGCCCCTATATCGTGGATTAAAGAATCCTATGATGACAACACTTTATACAGATGGCCTTAATAAACTTACAAGTCCAATACATGGTTCAAGGGTTTTTATTAACACATTCCTTGAAATGCTGTTGGTCGGTGGATTGATGTGACTAAAGGGTTCTTCTAGCTTATCTTATTCTTTATTCTTATTCTTTTACTAGGCAAAATCTGGGGCTTTATCTTGACTCTTCTCTATCCTCCTCTCACCATATTTCTCTAGCATCACGTGCCTGCTGCTTTCATCTATACAATATCTGCAAAGCTCACCCATTTCTTACTTTTCAAGCTTCAAAACTGTTGAATTCTTCTTTGATTTTATCGCAACTCTCCTGCTGCTCCACTGCTCTCTTTGTGCTCCCAATCTCTCATCTCACCCCTCTAAAATCTGTCTTTAAATAATCTATTCTTCTTCTTTGTCTTCTCTCTTTCGAGATATTATCTCACTCTCCCTTGCTACTCTTGACTGGTTATCTTTTCACTCTCAAATTTAATTTCTCATGTCTCGTCTTCAAGTCCATCTATGGTCTTGCTCATGACTATCTTTTTGTCCTGTTATCCTTCTATATCCCTTCTCGTTCTCTTCACTCCTCTTCTCAAATTACTCCTGGTGGCACCTCGCCACCATGCAGTCAATCTCGCTTTCAGTCTTTCAACCTTTTAGCTCCTCTACACTGAAACGCTTTCCCCTACTCTGTTTGCTCTATTTCTGCCTATCCTCTATTTCGTAAGACATTGAAGTCTAATTTTTTCCAATATGTTTAATATGATTGTTTGATCGATTGCTTTTATTTACTATGCTTATTCACATTTTGTAACATTCATTGTTTCTCTATACAGCATCTTGGCTTAAAGCGATATATAACATTTAAATTAATACAAATATAAATAAAATTATACATTTGAGGGGGAGGAAGTAGATGAAGATGACGGCAAAAGGGATCGCACCATTAAGTGGGCAAGCCAAACTGGGCGTGGACATGTGGAGGTGTATTAAAATCTTTGGGATACTGTCCCACCACCATCCAACAAAATTGAGTCCCAGACATTTAGGCAACAGCTGCATGGCCAAGGTGAAAACAACACTGTCACCACTGTTACCATAATGGATTATGCCACAGTGGCACCATATAAAACAGCTAGGGTCAGGAACTCTTTAGCATTGGTGAGTGAGATCACACCCACTCCTGTGGCTCTTTCTCTCACTATCTGCCATGGAGAATATCTGCCATGGAGCCAACTCAGACATTGAGGAGTTAAGGTGAATGGGACGGAAATGTTGCAGACCTGATTATCTCTTGGCTTTATTTTGAAGTATGTTCAACAGTGCCTGGCGAATGTGTGACATGACCAGGAGGCTGCCGACCACCTGAGGGCACATTTGTTCAATGAGGTATGGCAGCAAGTAAGGATTCTTGCAGATGTGGCATGCACCCCGAAACCCTGCCTCTTTCCAAGCTGCAAGCCAATAGAAGTGTCTTTCGACTTTCAGCTTTTACTTAATTCGTGTAGGTATACAGAGTTCTGGGTAATTGTAAAGAGAATTAGGGAATGGAAAATTGATTGGTTGAGGGGGATAGGAAAAGGGTTATGGCTGGTCCCTCAGCTCCTTTGTAGTAGCTATTGGCCAGTGTTCTGCAATAAAACTCAAAGCAATAACACACTCAACCTTTAATGGTGTTCTGTCATGGCTCATCACAAAAGATAACTCACACCACTTTCTTTTAAGGTATTCTTTTAAGGTTTTCGATTTTCTTAGTTTTGCTACAACAAGGTCACCATGTACAATAGCGTCATTTTCACGTACACAAAGGACGTTTCTCAATATGAGCCTTTACCATATTGGATAATGCACTCATTTTCCAAATTACACACATGTTCTTTATGTGTGCTAATAGCACAAACTGCCTGACTATCTTTTCAAACATTTCTATTGCTCATAACGAAAGCATTTTGAGATTAGCACTCTGGTTAGTCTTTATTTTCCATATGCCAAAGACCTTTTATCCAAAATAACACATACTATGCACACTGGACGTACAGACTTCAAATGACATTCAACATACCCACCTGTTCTAACCTCTTTTTGACTTCTTGATATAATATTCAATACATCAGGCATAACTGTTCAAAGTACTCCACTCTGGTATCCGATACTGGTAAAAAGCAAAACAGAGTGCACTGTCAAATGATGGGAGATTACTTACTTGCAGACTCGCAGGTTGGAACTGGTGCTGTCTCTGACTCTGCAATAGTGCAACACTTCTTCTCTCCCCAGGTCCATGCCTGTCATGGCTGCTTTCAAATGGGTATCTGTGACCTCTGGACCTGCTTGGTGCCACAGGTAGAGCAGGTGCTGCAAATCAGGATACCAATGCAGGAGGAAACAAATACATGCTATGCTTTTTGCACAGAGCTTGCTATAGGGGAATCTGATCAGCAGATTACTCTTTCAGAGATGGAACTACCTGCATCAAATTGTTGTTCAATACAAATAAAAAAGCCAGGGATTTGCATCCTTGCCAAATGGCAATTCCTCACAAAAAGGACACAAGACTGATACCACACACAATTCTGCCATCCCCAATATACACCGAAGCTGCCTTAGAAGCCATAAAATGCACTTCAACTACATATCTGCCCCTGGCAAAAAATAGATGCTCCAGATAAAATGGTCTCAAGATTGTTTGTTTTCCCTCCCGCAGACAAGTAAGGTAACATTACAGTATAGCACATGAGAATTTCACCCGCATTCCCTCCCCACTAGTATTAGTAGCTACTAGATAATGTGCTGCTTGCAAATTCCTGCAACAAAACAATTGCATCCATTTCTCTTTGCTTCTAATGTTCTGCCACTAGTTGTTGCATAAATGTAGCATTTTCTTTCAGAGCCAAATACCATACCTGTAAACCATTTTAAGATTTTGTTTTTACTAGAAGCTTTCTGCATCAATGAATCACAATAGGATGGCACAGTACTTTTAACTTATTCTTTCTGTTGTTTGACAGCATGTAGTATGGTTCATCAATGCACTGCATGTGTGTAGCTTGTTTTAATACAGCATGCACTGGCCTACTAAAGTATGCAAGAGAATCTGCAGAACTATCCATATAACTGACAAATGCAGCAAAGAAAATCTGTCCTTGCCCTCAGTAAAACAACTAAACCCATACTCCTATTCACTAACGTGTTGGCTGCAAAGTGCCAAAAGATTTTCCAAAAAGGAAAGGTTCTTTGTAAATCGCAGACAGAAACGCTTTTAAACATTTGGACAGTAGAGGGCACACCACAACAAGAATTAATCAAAAATGTTCAGGCAAGTCTCTTGTAATAATAATATGCAGAAGGAATGGCATTGACACAAACGCGTCATTTTTTGTATCAAATTTCTTTTTTGAAATTTGTATTACATACAGAAGAAAACAGCAGTATCATATTGTAACAAATAAACATCTTTTAAACAATATGACAACATATTTACACAATTTTTACAGGCGGCATTTGGAGCAAGAAAGGAAAGAAAAAGCCAGGGAAAAGGGAGAGGAGGAGATAGCATGTAGGAAAAGAAAAGAAAGAACACATAGTGGGAGAGAGAATAAGGAAAGGAGAGAGTAGAAGAAAGAAAGAAGAAGAAGAGAAAAAAACAACAAATACATTAAGCAATACAATGAGAGGGAAAATATTCAGATGTACAATTCATTCCATATGGACAGATATGTATCTGTTTTTTTTCAGTCTCTGATAAATGACCTTTTCCCTACTCGATAGAATGGCTAAATCCTGCAACCAGCCATCAACTGAAGGCTTTGCATCACTTTTCCAGTATTTCAAGATTTGCTTTTTAGCTACCAATAGCGCCCTATAAGACCAAAAGAGCTGCCTAACAGAAAGCTAAATATCTACCGGGAACAAGCCCAGTACACATAGCAAATGGGTGCGGGGGAGCGAGAAACCCAAGACAAGCTCTACGCATTGCAGAACATCATCCCAGAAGGTGTTCATTTTCACACAGTACCAAAACATGTGCAAACCAGTACCCACGCCAGACTTACAACGATTCATTTTTGAAGGTGTCCAGGAGATGCAATGCACAACTTGCTGCTTAGTAAACCTCAAATCTAGAGGAACTTTATACCTACAAGGCCCTGCACAGCTTCCTTTTCATACTTCTTCACACAACTCAAATCCCTTATCCAAGGCCCAGGTCGCCCTACCATGCTCAGAAGGTACATCACTGCCCAACTGCGCATGAAGATTCTATAGAGTGGAAACCGATAGAGGCATACTTTTGGATAGCTGCAATATCGGAGGGATGCTATGGAATTAGGCGTCTAAAGGCTCAAGTAGATTTGTAAAAACATCACAGAGGATTCGGTATCGATAATCCTCTGCAATACGCAACTTTTATTTAAACTTAAGGAATTCAAACAAGAGCATTGACACCCTGTTGTGTACCTGTCCCACACGCTAGATACCCGCAGATTGCCAGGAGGGCCACGAGAGGGTACGGTTATTAAAACGTACTGCCGAGTTTCTCCAGATGGAAGATTCTGGACTCAGTAGGTATTTAACCACAGAATGTTCACAAACATTTCCTCCAGTCTTTTAGAATGTGGCCAACAAACGGTGTGGATATATCCGCAGGCATCTTTTTTTCAATGCTAAGGAGGCATTCTAAAGGGAAAGCGTGCACCACGTGCCACTCCATATTGACCCAGTTCGGGCAGCTAGCTGCAACTTCTCTTAACCAGAAATGTAGTGTGCACAGGGAAAAGGCAATATGTTATGAGACAATATCAGGGAAACCAAAACCACCGAAACGTGCTTGCTTCATAAGTACCTCCATTGGGATCCTGAATTTGCCCCCCTCTCCTCAGAGGAAATTATGTAACACTCTATTAATGTCTCAAAGCAAATCCCCTGTCAAAGGAAGAGGAGGCATGCTAAATACTTAAAGCAGTTTTGGAAGTGGAGACATCTTTATTACATTAATTTTAGCCCACAACGTAAGATTCAACCTTTTCCACTCTAAACATAACAGCCCAATCTCGAGTTTGTGTCGAATATTGGAGGCCAACAGGCAGTTAACGCACCTAGAAATTTGTATTCAACTTAATTCCCAGCCCAACTGTCCGGCTCAATACCGAAAAGACCTCTATGATACGAGACTGAAATTGGGAAAATGTATGCTTTTGATACTTTCATTTTATAATGTGACACTTGACCAAATCTAGTCAGTGCCAAAATAAGTTCCTTGAATAAGGCTTCTGCATCAGAGAGCAGAACTAAAAGGTTGTTTGCATAAAGCAGGACTTTAGAGATGCAGTTGCCCGTCAAAATACCCTTTATGACAATATTTTCCCTAATCAAGATAGCCAATGGCTCTATAAAAAGGGCAAACAATAGAGGGGATAAGGGACAACCCTGTCTTGTAACTTGATGGATTGAGAAACAATCCGATAGACAACCGTTTAATAGAACTCTTGCTTCCACATCATTATAGAGAGCAGAAAATAGCGCCCTAAAACGAGGACCACAGTTAACTCGAACTAACACTTGATGGAGAAAAACCCAGGTAACCCTATCAAATGCTTTTTCAGCATCAATACTGACCGCTGCTAAGGGGTCCACAGAGTTGCTCTTTAAATGTATAACACCCAGCAATTCCCTCAATTTATCATACCGACAATGAAGCCTGTCTGTTTCACTGGACCAAATATGAAAGCAGAGGGTTAAGCCTTACCACATACATTTTTGCTAATAACTTAAAATCCCTGTTTAGAAAAGAAATTGGCCTATAATTACTGCAGAGTGAGTGATTCTTACCAGGTTTGGGAATTACCAATATTGTTGCAGTCTTCATGGAAGCAACCACATGTTCAGATTCAATGATTTCCCTAAAAAGATCTACTAGAAATGGAGCAAGTGAAGAACTAAATGTAATGTAAAATTCATTGGAAACCCATCCGGTCCTGGGCACTTACCAGGCGTTAATAACCCAATGGCATTTAAAATGTCCCCTTCATCCAACTTAGGGATAGGTATCTCATCCAGGTATTCCGAGACTTCATCATCATCAATTTACCTATCCTCACGGTATAACAAAGCATACACATTCTTAAATGCACCACATATTTCTTCATGTTTTTTAAGAAAAAGCCCATTACCATCACAAAGGGACAATGCCTGCCTACCTCGCTCTCAATCCCACAGTCTGTTTGCAAGCAAGGCACCCGACTTCTCTCCACGGTCCCAGAACGCCTGCCTAGTGTAAAATATATCTTTCTCCACTTTAGTATGAATTAAGCTATCCAACTTTTCACGCTCTGAAACACTTGTGTATGAGCGCGATCGAAATAAAATATCAATCAATCAATCAAACAAGCATTTAGCCCTTAGCATTGCAGATAGGGTAACCTCAGAAGGGGAAGCAGCATGGGTATTCACCGTGATTTTGTAATTAGTTTCTAGATGAACAAAATCTGCTTCAGCCTTTTTTTTTGTATGATGCCTAACTAATTATTTTACCACGTAAATATGCCTTCAGAGCATACCAGGTGACAGATACACTACTAACCCACCCTACGTTATCCTCGAGGAAAAGTGACATGTCAGCATTAATTTATTTAACAAAATCCTCATCCATTAATTAGAGAGTATTTAGTCTCCATTGTCTTGCGCGCATCTCACTTAACAACGATTGATCCAGCTCTAGGAACAGACAAGCATGATCAAAAATCACAATGTCCCCCATACCAGACACCTGTACAACAGTAGAAAGATCTCTGCTAACTAAGACAAAATCAATCCGGGATGAGGTACCATAAGGAACAGAGCAAAAGCTATACTGCCTCTTATCAGGGTTCAACTCACGCCATATCTCGTGCATGTCACAAGTCTGCATAATTTGCCTCGATGGATCACAAAAGGATGGCACAGCACTTAATACTTATTTCTACTTTGAATGATGTACTCCTTGCTACTATTATTCTCAGATACACATAAATAATGAATGTTTCCTCGTGCCTCATAACAGTTCTATGATTTTCTACCAACTAATAATATATTCTGTAGTCATCCAGGAAAGAGAGCACGCTAGTTTTTGCCACTAAACATAATCTGCTGCCCCCAAACTATTCTAGGATGTTTTCATTATTAAATATATTTTATTTCAATTCATCAAAAAACGATTGCCCACTAAATGTAGTGCCCTTCTTCAAAACCATTACATGCTTATTTTTCTTTGATGATAGTATTCTGTATCATCAGTTCCAAACAACAGCACATTGATCCGCAGCCACTGAATGAAATCTATTGCATGTCTCAAACATCTGTGGAATTGTCTCCTTATTATCTACTAGTAATCAATGACAATGCACATCAGGTGGATGTGTGTCATTTGGATTCACTGCTGTTCTATTTGTCACAAAAATAGGGTCCATCTGATTTAAAATTTTCTAAATCTGTCAATTCTCTTTTAATGTTCTACCACTCCATCAACTAAATCCAGTTTTAATGTTCTGCTTTCCCTAAACTAAATCCTTTTTATCTTCTTTTTCTCTCTCCAATATATCCAATTTCATTTTTCTAAGACTCCATCAACTGCTCCAAAAACCTCCTTTATCTTTCTCTGTTGGGAAAATTGACCACACGCTCAAACTGTGAAGATCTTTTTATTAAACATTGAGGTGAATTTCAATAAAATCAAATGGCCCGAATGTTAAAAGGTTCTGTAATACACTTCAGAGATTTCACATGAGTTGAGAGGTTTTATTCAGAAAAGATACATCCATGAGAACGGCCCCCAGCAGTGAACCACTTCTCTCCTTCAGCCTGGGGCGTTGCTAGGGGGGGCTAAGGGGGCTATAGCCCCTGATCTTTTGGTTGTAGCCCCAGATAGAATCTCAGGAGCTACAGTCAAAAGACTAGCTAGCCCCCAGCCCCAACAGTTCCGACATCAGCGAAGCCCCGGGTCTTTTCCAGACCTAGCAACTCCCCTGCCTTCAGCTCTCAACCTCCCCTGGAATCTGGAACCCTTACTGAGTCAACACAGCAAGGGTTCCCTTGTAACTAAGATACCCAATTCCATGAGTGATAACAATATTGCACAGGGAGATGAGATCTCAAGTTGGTACTAAGCACCTCCTAACACCTCCCTTCCTTCCACACCAAATCAAAGAACAGAACAATAACAAAGTATAAAAGTATACAAGCAATGAAAAAAAAAACATTGCTGAAGTAACAGTTGTTAAAGTGGATAGGTTACTGGAACAATGATATTAAATTACATTGGTCCCATTAATCTTCTTGCAAGGTGCTATCCTCTCCTTGTTCCAAATACCACCTCCTTTGACAAGGACAGAAGATCCTAAATCGTTCACAACCTGTTTAGGCTGGGAAAATAGAGATGCACCTTTGCAGACTTTAGTAGGCAGTTTAATTTTAATCCAGTCACCTTCCTCAAGTTTGAACTCTCTACAGGCATTCCTTTGGTCATACCGCTCTTTGGATTTGACCCCTGACTCAAATATTCTCTTTCTCACACTTTCCACATTCACTCCCACTACTTTTGATTTTCCCATCCAACCAGGACACATATGCAAATTAGGCTTCCTTCCCCTCAGCACCTCAAAAGGAGACACACCTGTAACACTATGTGGAGCTAATCTGTACTGAAATGTCCTCTCCATTACAGTTCTTATCCAATCACCTCCAGTGGCCACAGCAATTCTAATGGCATCCATGAGGGTGCGGTTGAAGCGTTCTATGCACCCATTGGTTTGGGGATGATACAAAGAGGTGTTTACTTGTTCTATGCCATGAATGCTCAGAAATTCTCTAAACTCCCTGGACACCAATTGAGAACCATTATCTGACAAACATTTTCTGGGAAATCCTTCTCTCCAAAATAATTGCTCCATGGGGGTCATTACAACCCAGGCGGTAAGTACGCCAACTTTACCACCATGGTGTAAACTACGTTTACACCATGGTGGATGGCGGATTTACCGCCCCATTCCAAGGTGAGTGGGGCGGTAAATCCCCATTTCCCATTTTACCCTTCCCGATTCCCATTTTTGCCCCATAGGGCATAATGGGAGTGGGGAAGGCGCTAATTACGCCACCGTAAATTATGGTGGCGTAATTAGCACCAAGGCGGTTTAGCGGCATGGATTTTAACGGCTGCTAAAAGCAGCCGTTAAAATCGGAATCAGGCGTTAAGGGTTAACGACGGCGTTAACCCTTAATGCCTGAGTTGTAATGAGGCCCCATATGTTTTATGATTCAACCACTGGAAATATCCTTCAGTATAAATACTTCAGGCCATTTAGACAATAAATCCATGACATCCAATACATAAGTATCTCTCCCACCTCTTATATTAAAAGGGCCTAACAAGTCCAAGGCAACTTCATCCCATGGAACTGTAGGTGATCTCCTCATGGTCATGGGAACTTTCTGTACTCTGAGTCCCTCATTCCCTTCAATACAATCACTACAACCGTTGACTACTTCTTCTGTGTCTCTGTCCACACCAGGCCACCAGAACTCTGACCTAACCAAACCTTTTGTCCTGGCTAGTCCCAAATGCCCAACATGAGCTTGATCAATTACCAATTTCCTCATCTTGAGGGGTACCACCATCGGATGACCCCTATGTAAATACCCTTTATCAATCCAGAGTTCATCTCTAACCTTGGCAAAGCCACCTAGGTCACCCAGGCAACTCTTGGTCTTACCTTCCATCACCAAACCCAACACTCTCTGGTACAAATCATCCTCGGAACAAGCAAAGTCCCAATTGTCCTTCTTTATCGACTCGTGAACCTGAAATATTTCAACATCGCTCCCATGACCTGAAAATTCCTCTTTAGTCAAAGTTTCTCTTAGCACTGATCTGGACAAGGCATCAGCAACTACATTGGTTTCACCTTTGACATGTAGCATATTATACTGTAATCCTTGGAAAGAGTTCACCCATTTCATAATGCGCTTGGAAACTCCCTCCAGACCACCCTTGGTGAATATACCAATCAAAGGCTTATGGTCTGTGCACAAAGTGAATTCCCTGCCCCACAGGAACCTTTTGAATTTTTCCACTCCCCAGACACAAGCTAGTGCCTACTTTTCCACTACAGAGTATCTATTCTCAGGTCCTTTGAGCGACCTAGATGCAAATGCTATTGTGTTCAGACCTTCCTGATCCTCCTGCATTAAGATTGCTCCAACACCATACTCACTGGCATCTACAAACAGTAATGAGTGTCTACTTTCTTTAAACATACTCAAAATGGGAGCATTGGCAATGGCATCCTTAATCTTGTCAAACTCCTCCCTACATAAATCATTCCACTTAAAGGTAACACTTTTCCGAGTCAGCATTCTCAAATTTCTTGACATGTCAGACAGCCCTCTGACAAAGTTTCCATAGAACTCAACCAGGCCAAGGAAAGACAAAACATCTGCCTTTGACCTTGGCACTTCCATCTTACAAATGGCTTCTATGGCCTTCTCCTTGGGTTTGACCCCTTCCCCCGTGATTTCATGACCAAGATACTCTACCTTGTTAGCTTTAAATATACATTTCTCTATGGATACTGTAAGACCCGCTTCTTTAAATATTTTCAACACTCTCTCTAGTCTCTTATAATGTTCCATTTCATCCTTTCCACACACTAGCACGTCATCCTGGTAACACATGACACCTCTTTCACCTCCTAGTAACTTGTACATTATGCTCTGGAACACACTCGCCGCTGAAACCAATCCAAATGGCATACGCACGCATCTGAAAAGACCAATTGGAGTAATGAAAGCTGTAAGGTCTCTGGAGTCAGGATGTAACTCCACCTGATGATAGGCCGATTTTAGGTCAATAATGGAAAATATTTTAGAATCAGATACACCTGCAATTAAATCATCTATCCTGGGTAGTGGACATTTGTCAGCTACCACCATCTTATTAAGATGTCTGAGATCTATGCATATTCGTAAAGATCCATTACCCTTTCTCACAATCACTATAGGGCTAACCCACTCTGAGGAATCAATTTTCTCTATTACTCCTTCACTCTCCATTCTTTTCAATTCCCTTTCTGCATCTTCTCTGAGGGCTAATGGGATGGTACGTAATTTAACAATTTGTGGAAGGGCATCTTTCTTCAATCAAATCTTATGCACAAACCCTTTCAAACATCCTAATTTATCAATTGTGGCATTGGATTGTGCTCTCCCATCATTTACCACGGTACTTGCGGTGGTGGCTTCACTCCCTACAGCCAATACTTGATCTGGGTGACTTGCTTCAAGCCATATTTTCAGTTCAGCTTGATGACACCAGGACAAGAGTTCCCCACCTCTAGTGGCCACATGGACTGTTCCTGTTGACTTCCTATCCTTGAATTGCAACTCTGCTTCAAAACATCCTATAATTTCTATCGGTACATCTCCATAGGCATTCGCTCTTACTATATTCTCCCATAAGGTACAGCATCCAAACTTTTCTCTCCACACATGCACACTTATCAAGGTATAATCCGCTCCACTATCCATGAGCATCGACACAGGTATACCTCCAACCATCACTGTTGCGTATGGTTTCTTTTTCTTCACTTTCCCATCAATGGCATTGACTGAAAACACCACCTCCCTACCATCATCATCATTTGGGTCATACTCATGCTCTACGTTGACCTCATGTACCTGACCTGAGCTCGCATTGAAATTCCTACAACACCTGGCAATGTGTCCTCTCACTCCACAGTCATTACATATTATGTGGATCGCATAACACTCTTTGTCAGATGCGAAATGTGACAGACTTCCACACCTGAAGCACCTCCTTATTGTAGCACCTCTCGATTAACTAGAATCTCTACCACCCTTAAATGCATTAGTCTCACTGGGTGATCCTTTGGCTGCACTCATGGACAACCACTGTTGGCCCAGTGCCCGGGTGGCAAGACTTTGACGATTCTCTGTCCTCCAGCCCATTTGAAAAGGACGGCGGGGAGGCCCTGCAACACTTCTCTGTACCACTTTTGAAACCTTTTGTATCGTAGCCTCATTGTCATCTGTCTTGGGCCTATCATGCGATGGATTGTCTTGTTGAAGAACCTTTATACATTTATCTGTATGTGTAATGAAGCAATGTCCACACTTGCTTTAGTTACTTGTTTATAAGTTTACTTCCAGCTCTTAAATTACAAGTTAACAAGACTAGGACATCAGGAATAGGACATAATCACTGGCACCCAACCCATCACCCAGGGAGGGAGGGACCAACTGACTACAAACAGAACACTCAGCATAGCATTCTCTCACTCATCTATCAACATTCCACTAGACACTCACGAGACATCACCAAACACATGACAGCTACATCAAACTCAGACAAGCACTTCACAACACATCTCCCTCCTTACAAAAGCACCTACACGAATGACAAGCACTTTGCACACAGACACATCCACAACACATCCAGTGTCAGATAGCACAAAAATGCTCCTGTAGCCATGCAATCCCAAAACTTCCCCTACACTTATCCAAATCACCATCACTAACAAGACAAATCACCTTCCGTCTGTTTCTGCCACGAACAAACTCTAGACTCACACTCTAGACACATACTGGCCCAGATACAAGGCTAAGACTCCCCTACAAACCAAACACCCACTGAAAATAACTTTTATCCTTCCGCCCGCCCCTGCCACAGGCAAGCCTCCAGGCTGCCACCCTGAAGCACAACTTGCCATCCTGGCGCAATGCTACACAACCAGGATGACAACAAAATCACCATAGCTAGAAAGAGAGAACTCTTAGAAACGCTGAAACCACTACCAAGAAATATCGCCATCTGTGCCTGCATCACAACCAAAAACACTGATACATAAATGGACTAAGCCAATCGAGCACACCCAACCACACCAAGCTATAAAGATCCTTCAACAAACTTGAAGATGCTGGCCATCCATCTCCAAGACCACCTACAATGCATGGGGTTGACCTAAACACTCAACTCAATAGCAGTACTAACAAGTCCCATAATCAAACCCTGACCTCATAACACAATGGCCAGGATTAACGAATAACACACAAAGAAAACAACTCACCAACCAACTCTTCATCTGGGACAGATTCATTCCCTTTCACCATTTAGAGGCATCCGTAAACATAACCACCTGTCCCTTACAAGAGATAACAGTCGACTTATACTACAGTGCACTACCACCTCTCCTAATCTCACCAACCATACAACTCTCATTATACCTAGTGCACATCACACATACCCCTCTCTCACACACCTGACAGGGGTGCTACCCCCAGAACTCTACCTCACATTGGTTACATACCCGGAGTCGCTACCTCCATATTCCAAAAATCCCAACCACAATTAAGCCTAAAACTAATGTAGGAGGCACTTCCACCTAGCAACAATTGTACCGCAAAAACGGAGGCGCTACCTCCTGTTTCTTTTACAGAGTGTTACCTCCATAACCCAGTGGTAGCAACCACACATAAACCTAAAATTGCCATAGGAAGCCCTACCACCTAGCAACACTTGTACAGCAAAACGGAGACAACTTCCTCCTGTTAACTTCAATAGAGGCACTACCTCCTTAATATCAATGATGCATAGCACACACATGTCCCTCACATATGCTACAAAAGGCACTACCACCCAGCACCACTAAACCACCATAGCGGAGGCGCTACCTCCCAAATGTTCCTAAGACCCACACTAATAGCCACATCTTGCAGGAAAACTCTCCTCACCCGCACCTTGATGCGAAACACACACCCACCCACAGGCGCGTACCCATCCACACCAACTACATAATGCTTGCGCACGCATATCCCATGCATGTGACATAGATAGGGACTGTTATTCACCAACATCCTTCTTAAACTAAATGCATAAAATGTGCATCTTCTGCAACCTTCAATATTTTAAAATGTGTCTTCATTTCCAGGACAGTACATTCCTTGTCTATGGTCTAAACGAGAGCCCAAAGGCTCAAAGTCCACGTTGTTGATAAATTACTCAACACCTGAAAATCCTCCAAAAGGTTACACTAACGCATGCCACACATATAAAACCTTGCCACATCACCTCACATGCTCCACTTTTAGGTAAACAACCCAAAGCATAAACAATTGTAACCATCACCTCAAAGACATTTAACTATAAAGCCTTGAAATGGTTAAACCTCAACATTACCTAACAGTCCATTTACCTGCAAAGCCTCAAAATGGTTATACTTTACATGTCATGTTTTAACCAAACACACTTCCTTATTTTTACCCTGTCTCATGCAAAAATGCATTTCAATAAACTTCTATGTCAATATAGTCACCCATTCCAAACTGCATTGTTCAAAGACCGCATGCATAATATAACTCTTGTCAAGACATAATGCACAGTAATGGACACGTTATGCCGTGTCTGCATCCTTAAAGGGCTACGGCAAGCTATCTCCCTCCATAAGGGCCTCTCCCTGCTCATTCTCAAAAGCGATTCCATATTAGCCTTAAAGCCCTTCATAGCTGGCCGCTGCTTGACGCCTTGCTAGCCGAGGCGGAGCGGCATTCTTTGGTGCAGCTGCGACTGCCTTCCCAACTTGAGAAGGCAGAGCAGCAGTTTCTGCAACAACGCTTCCTCTTCCGGATGTCGGTACGTGACAGCGTCACAATACGTGCCTACCAAAGGGTCCTTTACACGAGCGTCTGGATTATTCGCTCATCTCGCTCCTGTCATACATATCTTCAACGTTGGACCATGGCGCTGCAGAACACTGGGAACGCACAAAGTTCCGAAGCTTCGCCAAATCCCCCTGATGGATGGCAGACGTCATCACTGTCAAACAGGTAACCAAAGGCTAAAGAGCTCCACACTGCCGGATGACCAACGGTCGGTTTGGCCACTGTGTTTTTCAAAGAATGTGCACTACTTCACACCTGGTCCAATGACGCTCTTAATCAGTTTGAACCTTCAGCAAATACATCCGGGCAGGCCTATTCAACATTTTCTTCATGCAGCATGTTTATAAACGTACTCATTATGTCCAGGAGCAGCCTTTTCTCATGGACCATTTTTTTATTTGTATTCCTGGTGTCCCTTGACCCAGCACTCCCAAGCACTATGGGCTGCTATTTACTGGACTATCCAAATAAGTACTGACACACCGATTTATCCGGATAAGTACAGGAACGCAGATCTTAAATGGACCGCTTCCCACTTATGTCCCTAGACATCTTCTGACTTCTAATGGCCCAGGACCTCTTCCAACTTCACTAGTCCATGACCTAGCACTCCCAATAACATATGGGCTGCTGATCTTATCTATTATAGTCCATACATCCTCCTCCCTTATCCGCCCTGGGTGATGGGGTTTCTTACTTGGGGGCGGTGTAGTCCATCGATTGCTATCTGGTCCTGATGTCTCCTGCACCCCCTGCAGAAGTCCTCTTCAGTCTGTGTGCCAGTCTTTCCAGGTTTCCTTGCACCAGGGTTCTTCCTTTGGAAATCCTTGTCGCCAATGTAATGAAGCAATGTCCACACTTGCTTTAGTTACTTCTTTATAAGTTTACTTCCAGCTCTTAAGTTACAAGTTAACAAGACTAGGACATCAGGAATAGGACATAATCACTGGCACCCATCACCTAGGGAGGGAGGGACCAACTGACTACAAACAGAACACTCAGCATAGCATTCTCTCACTCAACCATCAACATTCCACTAGACACTCACAAGACATCACCAAACACATGACAGCTACAGCAAACTCAGACAAGCACTTCACAACAGTATGTTCTACCATTTTCGCTATCTCAATCACCCTGTCAAGAGAGGGATTCTTTTCCTTCCATAATTCCCTTCTAATATTGTCATTTGAACATTTGATCATCAATTGATCCCTTATGTGTTCGTCATGACAATGACCAAATCTACACTTAATAGCCAAACCTCTAAGGACAGTTATAAATTCTTCAATATTCTCCCCACTCTTCTGGTCTCTTGTGGCAAACTTGTACCTTTCTAGTATTATATTCTCCTCAACACAATAATGTTTGTCCAACTTTGCTAAAGTTTTTTTTCAAATGGCCCCCCTTCAGGAATATCTGGAGGTTCCGGAAGCTTTTTTAACACTTCTTGCCCAGCAGCACCTAAGCAATGAAAGAGGAGCGCCTCTTTGTGCTCATTGGAAAAGTTGGGGCCAAATGCAGCAAGCAAATATTTGTAAAATCCTCCTTCCCGTCTAACCAATGCACTCTAGGGTCACCTGGCGTTGGAAGGAAGAAAACTGGAGCCGGTATGTTTGCCATGTATCAATCTGGATACTGTCACCCCCAGTACAAGCAAACCTATTCCTCTGAAGCACTGTTCCCCAAAAGTAGCTAGTAATCCAAACTCTTTAAATCTGCAAAGTTAAAATAAACTTAAATGTAAATAGTGGTGGTGGTTGCATCCTACGGGGGATCGCAAAAGGACAATATTCCAGCACCTTGCGCTCACTGAAGCATTTGAATGAGGTAAGTCCGTGGGAAGATAACGCTAGGCCTCCCTCACTCAGCGTTGCTTCAGTAATCCACCGTACTCCCCGATTCCAATAAGTAAATAATGCTCCTCTCACCTTCCAAATTCAAAAATAAACGATGCTTCCTGGACACAAACTCCGCTTCACGCTGCACTATGTCCGCTCCGAGACACAGACCAGATCCAGGGGGTCAAACCGACCAGGATACCCTGCCTGTGCTTCCTTGCACCCGGTTAAATCCAAAACTGGTGCAGGATTCCTGTTGTTGCCGGGGGCCGTGTCTCACTGGGCCCAATCCTCGTCGCCAATGTTAAAAGGTTCTGTAATACACTTCAGAGACTTCACATGAGTTGAGAGGTTTTATTTAGAAAAGATACATCCATGAGAACCGCCCCCAGCAGTGAACCACTTCTCTCCTTCAGCTCTCAACCTCCCCTGGAATCTGGAACCCTTACTGAGTCAACACAGCCAGGGTTCCCTTGTAACTAAGATACCCAATGCCATGAGTGACAACAATATTGCACAGGGAGATTAGATCTCAAGTTGGTACTAAGCACCTCCTAACACCGAACTGAAGGCAATTAAGGAAATTTCAGTTTGGTTTCATTGCCCAAAATTTTGGTGATTTAGAAATTGACCATATGTTAACCCAGACCTATGCGGGCGTATGTATCAACCATGTTCTTTGACTGTATGTACTATGGTTCATCAATGCAGTGCATGTATGTAGCTTGTTTTAATACTGCATGCACTTGCCTATTAAAGTATGCAAGAGAATCTGCAGAGCTATCCACATAACTGACATATGCAGCAAAGAAAATCTGTCCTTGCCCTCAGTAAAACAACTCAGCCCATACTCATATTCACTAATGTGTTTCCTGCAAAGTGCCAAAAGATTTTCCAAAAAGGAAAGGTTCTTCGGAAATCACAGACAGAAATGCTTTTAAACATTTGGACAGCAGGAGGCACACCACATCAAGATTTTATTGCGAGTGTTCAGGCAAGTCCCTTGTAATAATAATATGCAGAAGGAATGGCATTGACACAAACAACAAGTCCGTTTTTACAGGAGGGATCACCCTGATTGTCCCATAGCAGTTTCGGACTACAGTAGCTCAGTTTATAATAAATCAATTTCGGCTTCACACACCAGAGGCCTTGTTACAGAATAATGCCTGTGGTGCATGTGTAAGTGTGCACAGTATTAGCATCAGGGCAAAAAATGTCCTTAGTGAAAATATGTGTTCTTTCAATTTATTTTTGCAACAGGGTAATGCTTACCCTATGGCTAATACAGCACAAGGGCATAGAATGCACTGATTCAAACATTGCATTGAAACATATTTGGCTGGCTCTGTTCTAAAATTGCTCATGCAGCGGGGAACGAATAGCTGTATTGTGGCTCTTGATTCCCAGATCTTCCTCAGCATTCACACAATTCTGGGAAATCTTATTATGTGACATTTTGAACCACATAAACATGTTATCTTCCATTAAAACTAGCAATTCTCAAACTATATGGTTTCCGGCAGGTTGTTTCTGGGGGATCAGCAAAATGGTACAAATAGGGGATGCCTGTGTCAATTTTCAGAATCAGTCTTTCATACGCAGAGGCTCAAGGTTGAGGAGAAATTGAGGGAATAGGTTTGGTTGCAGCAGAGGTAGAAATGCATTGGGTGCAGTTGAGTGAGAGGTAGACAATTCAAATAGAATTAAGTTGTGCAAGAAAAGTAATAGGGCATGTCTTTGTGGCTCCTAACTTAAAACTCTGGTAGAAGAGTATACCAGTGACCACCTCTCATGGCATTACAGAACTGTTTGAAAACAGTGACACATTTTGTGGTTTTAACTGAGCATGCCATCAATTTTGAGCAGGCAAAATAGTATGTGTATGTGCAGAAAATGTCTTAGAATAATTTGTAGGCAGGAAGAGTTTACATTCAGTGGCTGTGATAGAAAAGTCCTATTTCTTTAGACAAAATGCTTGCTTCTTGCTTCGAAATGTTCTTAGTATTATTTGGAAGAAATATGAGCTCATACTCAGTGGCTATTATTGAGAAGACCATCTTTTTGGGATGAGAGAAATTATTAGTTGCATTAGACAAAAAGGTGTTATCATTACGTGAAGGCAGCAGGAGCAAATTTTCAGTGGCTGCAACACAAGTGTGCTATCATTTAGTGATGAGAGAAAATGTTTGTTGCAGAGAAAAAAATCTTCAAATTCACTGGAGAGGGAGAAAATTACCTCAGTGAATGTTATAGAGTGGGCCATAATGTAGTGATGAGATAACATATGTACTGTTTGTGAAGACACATTCTTAGAATATTTGGGTTGAGGAAATTATGTTCAGTGACTGTGGGCCTCATTATGGGGTAGGCAGTGTGGGTAAAATCAGCAGGAATGTAGCGTTAATTCCGTTACTTCAGCATTCCCGTTGCATTCTCGCATGGTGGAACTATGAATTTGGTGGTAGGGGGTCAGAAAAAGCTGGAAGCAGAGCTGACCCCCTACTACTAATTGTCAGTGGAATTAGCACAGTGGGAACTACCACTGGCGGTAATTCTGTCAAAAAAACCAACCTAGTCTTATGGGCTCCGAAAATGGCAATTTACACTACCATGCCACCACTTTTAATCCTATGGTAAACCCACGGGACAAATTGGCGGTAATGGTAATCAATTTTGGCAGTAGTTTGGTGGAAATACTGCAGAATTACCAACGAACTTATAATGATGGTCTGTGTATATCAGTGCACCATTTTCTTCTGAGTCATGAGAAAATAGGTGCTGTGAATACATCTTCTTCCAGGCTGATTATAAGTGAAATGGAAATAAGTAATGGAATGACTACCTGTTTATGCAAAATACACACTACAACTTACATTACAAGGCAGTGAAAATACCTCAGTGCTTGAATGGAGGTTTTCCCTCCTGAAAAATGGTGGAATTACCAACCAGAAAAATTATCACAGCAGTAATTAATACAATCCTCAGTATGGCCCTATGGAACTTCATTATGTGGATTACCAAAACTCCTAATCTGTCAAATGAAGACCAGTACCTACAGTGATAACCGGTAATAAATATAGGGGTATGAGCATAACTAATAATGTAATACTCATAATGAATCTATGTGAATGATTCGGGGCAGAAGGATATTATAGTCAGTGGTTTAATTTTAATTTGGCACCTTATTTGGGAATATAGAAAGTAATTTCTGTGTGCCAAGAAACAGTATGAATAATCTTTGGTTACAACTGGAAAGTATGTTCAGCAGTTGTTTATGAGTGTGGTATCTTGTTTGAGATGAGTGAACATATTTGTTGCAGAAAAAATTGTTAGAACTGTTTGTGGGCTGAAGAAGATTGTATTCAGTGTCTGTAAGTGAGGGTTCCTCACACATATGAGCATCTAGTGGCTACTTTTAGTAGTGAGGATAGAATGGCATTGACCATGGTTTCTGGCAGATACAACCATTCAGTTGGTTATTGTTAGAAGGAGAATGAACCATAATGAGTGTCAATGAAACTACATTGCCCAAAGGTGCCGGGGAAAGGAGAGGCATGCTGTTAGCAGGATGTTGACATTGGCAATAGCAGCCCCTGTGTCAAGATTTTGCATGTTACATTAAAGGTATCAGTGTTGCATTCTGGGGCATCTGATGTGGAACTGATAGGTATGAAGTATTAGGTATACTGATCAGAGAAGATTCAGTCCACTGTCTGGGCCAGAATGTTTTATGTATAGACTGCTTCTACTAAGTAGCTAGGAAAGAAACACATAGGACCTCATTACATGTTTGCCGGTGTCCCGCAGGTATTACCGGCGGGATAACGGCAAACTGTAATACCGTTTCCACCACTTGGTCTGTTGGAATTACTGACAGGTTCCAAGCGGCGGAAACACTGGTAAATCCCCATTCCATAGAGTCCCATAAGACTCCATTGGGGGTTTTGCTGGTATTACTTGCAGTGGTATTACTGGGCCGATAATACCAGCAATTATTTGCTGGTTGGGTGGTGGATATACCTCCTGTTCAGAGCTGGAGGTAAATCCACCACCCTACCGGCAACATTGGAGTGTGCCGGTGCAGTAACGTGCCGGTATGCAGTAATACTGGTATGCTATTACGGCACCGGGGCACTCATATTGAGGCACATTGTGTGAGGGTAAATAAAGAGACTGGAGAATAAATCCAGAGTAAAGAGGAGCATGATGAACTAGAAAAAAACTAAGTGTAGACCATTGATGACACCACCATCATGACATTCACACTCATATAAATGTAGTCGCCTCATCTAAACTTACCATGAAAATCCAAAGTGTAGAAGATGTTCAACCATAAACCAATCAGCAACATGTTGCCACCTGCTGTCTATGCACACAGTGTGCTGGGAGAAACCTGGACCAACTTGGATCCATATCTCTGCAGTTCTATATGATGTGGCACCATTCACCATACACAAGACTTCAAATACAGACCTCCCCCTAGGAGTCAACCATCATAACCCAGAAATCGTTGCTATTGTGGCATTATTCTTCCAGATTCCAAGCCACAGTTCTGTGTCCAGCTGTGCTAATGTGCTAATGTGTCAGGTAAATGTGATTGAGGTGTATGAGCATTGATAGAAATATCACATGGCACAACCAAAGAAAGCCAAGGACTGGCACTTTACCATGAAGCAGAATGCGTTCGGAAGTAATTTAAACACAAAACTAATTTTAGACTAATAGCATGTAACAGTTTATCAAAACATATAAAACATTTCTTTGTTATTCATTTGTTTCAAAGCTTGGCATATAGTTCATACTGATGACTGTATTGTGTAACACACATGGGAAATAGAGTTCATCTAAATCAATCACTGATATCTAATACATTCATTCAATAGTGATAGTGCAGTACATGTACACATTGACATAAACAATGTGGGAACCACCTTCACCACCCTACACAGCATTCTAAGCATTGACACATTGTGTTTCGTCTGGTTTTGAGTGGACATTAACATTCCTCCTTCAATAAAAGTGGCCTTCAACAGGACAGCCTATTTAACAGACACAATGAATAGGGTCACCCATTCAATCACGCCAGCTTCGATATTCCAAATCTGGAGTAGTTCCCCTTAGCTTGGTCAATGTTTCATGATTTCTACGGCTGACACATAACCACTGCTACAAATATCCACTGTACCCAGGGTGTGTCCTACCATGTGGTGTAGTATTTTTGATTATTTCATATTGGGGCACCTTTCGTGGAACACTGTGGGGAAGGGCATGCATTCAGCACGTTCTCCAAGTCACCTGCTTATGGGCACCTACCTCTGCCCGCATTCTGAACATGCCTCAATGTGAAATATCAAGCAGTTGATGAAGAAATAGATTGCAAGGAGCAAGTAGGACAGTGCAAGAGACAGACGCAGCTGGTTACAACTGGGAGCTAGTCCATGTTATGGAAAGCCTCTCAGTCCCCCTCTGGATCAATTAAGTGAAAGAGTTGGGTTGAGGGTAAAAAGGTCAGCCATCAGAGTATCTTAGCCTGCACTGACCTTCAGATCCACTTGTCTGACCCAAACCCAGATGTGTAGGCACTATGTGCTTGTTTTCCAAACATGCTATCATGCCAGCTTATGTAGGCCCAGCAACCTTTCCATCCATGGAGGACAGGGAGACAATCATGGCAAATCCCTCTTGGTAGTTGTACCTGTGTTGGGCCTATTTCTCATGCCACCAAAACATATGCCATGCCAGCAACAACCTGCATCTCTAGACATGCTGGAAGATGCTGTCTCTGCAACTGTGAAGGAGGCCACCAAGGTGTCAGGGGCATCAAGTCGCACATGAGTATATAATCTTATGTTATTCTACTACATCATGTGTTTATGCTTTGCAGGTGTGTCAATGCATGATCTCAGTCTCCTTGCCCTAGCTAACTTACATATTGCAGAGATTGAGCACATCTGAACATTCCCCAGCCAATATCTTCCCAGAGGAAAATACTGCCACAACCAGGTATGTGGGTGATTTCCCTCCTTCCCTCTTCCGCCAGTTCAATATGTGTGTCCCCCTCCTGCCCTGAAACTGCCTTATAACATTTCCTGCTACCCCTCTTCCTCCTGTCCCTCATCTGGGTCTTGTGTTTGCCCTGCCATGCACCCAACTTTTCCTTTCCACAGCCTCCTCAAGTTCCACCTGATGACCATCATAAGCCTTCTTTCTTTCATCCTAATGCCCTGGATCCACCTGATCCTGTTCCTCTTCTTACTGCCATGTATTCATTCCTTATATTCTGTCTTGATATCCATCTCTGCCTCCTTGTGTTTCCTCCTCCTCATCCAAAGAGGATGTGTTTCCATAGAAACCAGCTTCGTCCTTTACTTCATTCATGGTAGCTCCTTTAGGGGGCACTAAGATAATTTCCCCTGAGCCTACTGCAAAGGATTCCATACCTGGTTTCCATTTTATCTGGTTGGTTTAGGCTAAGGTAACATGATTCCAAAGCCAGCACACGCAAACGTTGTCACAAAGGGTTTTCACAAAGGGGTTATTTTTTTTTTGTATATTTTTTTGGGGTGGGAGCACGAAAATGCAAGGGGAAGGATGTGAAAAACAATCAGAAAGAGTTTTCTGAAAGATGTTCACAAAGTCTTTTTTGGGACGAAGGTGGAAAGATTAGAAAAAGGAATTACAAAAACAAACACACAACAAAAGGGGGTTTCATCAGAGGGAGATATAGGGCCTCATTAGGAATTACCGGCACCGTTGTTAACATACCACCATACTCGTAATGGGGCCGATAGACTTTAGGGAACTCCACAAAACAAGCATAATACACAATGCAATGCCACATACAGGGAGTGAAACATGAAAAAGACATAACAAATGTTAATAGTGATAGCACAAACTCTCCTACTGTTTCCATGTGTAGCTCAGCACTGTTCCTCCCTATAAGACCTAAGCAGAACACACTGAGAACCAGAAAGTGACTGTGTCATTTATCAAATGACTGACTGCCACCAGATTTGGGGGATGCTCTGTAATTCTGAATGAAATGTTTTGCACCCAGAATTTCTCATGTGTGTATTCAAATGTGATTTTAGGCTGCTGTAAGGTGCTGAGAGATTGCACGAGAATGTAGAATTCCAGACACAGTATTCAGTTCATGCTGCAAGATCAACTGGGTGAGAGTTTACCAGCATGAGTGATAAACTCATCTCCTCAATATCCACTATGATGGGTCAGAAGAAGGACATGGACTCTGATTAGCCATGACACTGTTATTTGTATCAAAGAAAATAATAATGCCTACCTTTCCCTATGCTATGAGGAATCTCTACCTAAAAAACTAACTAAGATGCTCGTCAGTGGTCAGTGAATGTCTTGAAAATAAACAGGGTTGTTGACAATGTTAATGTATTACCATTTAAAGTAATACATGAAATCAACCTTTGTCACTCTGCCAACTAACTCACAAATATGCTGACCATAATGTGCCTAACAATGCATATCTTCAGCGCTATGGCGCAGTTTGTAAAAATGTTTTGTTCTCTTTTAGTGTAAATTAAAACCCTTCATTTGCTATTCCAGCATCTCCAGGTGTTTTGTCTTTTGAGCTAGCAGTTACCTAGCTTCGCTGCAAACCAGGTGACCCTATGTCACGCCTTTGGTTAGGGTAGCTTTGACTCACTTTTTGCTTCTACTTGAAAATAAACAGTCCACAGACCAAACAAACCCTTTCCTCAGGGATGTCATTTAGGGGTCCTTGCGACCTCTGGGGTCTCCCTTGAGACCTCTAAAAAAAAAAAAACTGTTTGCAAGCTCCTGGGCTGTGGCCAGCACAATGTGGCTCTTTACTTTACTTCTGGAGTGGCTGGCTTTCTTGTTCAGGCCCCTTAAAAAAATAAGAAAAATAAGAACAGGAGTGCCACAAGCCTAACACTTTCAGCACTGACCCTAAATAAGAAATAATAGGAATACCAAATAATGTGTTTTTTCTGGAATTCTATACAATAATTGTAGACTCATTAAAGGTTTTTTTAAGGCACACTTCAGCGGTTGAGTCACTGATTTAGTCTGTTCTTAAACGGCTCAACTCAGCCTTTCATCCTTCTGAGGTTGATAAATCAGCACCAACACAGGTTGGGTGATATTGGGTGTATATTTTTTCTATATAAAGTGCTTACGCGTATGTGCTTTATAATAACACATCATTATCATTTGGTCTGGTCATGGACGTCTGCTTGCATTCACTGTAATTTGATAATATGGGTCCATACACACTGATCCTAATGATACATATGGCGATCCATTCTTGTATGAAATGTACATCACATTATAGTGATATCATAACCATATTTTTCCGAGTGTACCTAGGAACAATGCTATGTTATGCCACTTTCTGTTTTGTCAAGGGGTGAAAGGTTGTGTTCCATCGCTTCCCGCAATATCACTTTGGGGTGGGGTTAAATGTCATCACTTCCTGTGATGTCGTCAGAGGTCAAAGGACATGTGATGTCACTTCCGCTACATCTGGCATTTTGGTAAAATGACATCCCTGCCTTTTATGACCCTACCACTAGCTTAACAACTAAAAGCCAGGAGAATGTCTCCCTTCTCCAGGGATTTGGTTTCCCACCAACTAGTATGCAATATTTGACCTTTAGTCTCTGGTCACTGTTTTTATCAGTTCATATAGTACCATTAATACTTTATTGGGATTTATTTTGCCTCTTGGTTTTCTATACAAAGAGTTTTATCAAATAGTTATGTCTTTCTTCTTTAGTATTTCTTAGCTTTTAACACAGTTCATAATCTTTGGTTTCTATTTGATCTTTGTCCTTGGACATATATCCTATTCCAACCTTATTCTCTGGCTTCTCATTCATGACTTTGCTTTCTTCTTTGATTGGGCATGGTTTGTCCTGACTGATATGAGTTTGGTCACTCCCATAACAGTTTTCATGTAGTTCTCTTTGTAGCAATTTTATATTGTATTTCTCTGGACTGATACAGGTACTCAAATAATGATTAACAAGTAGGGGGATTAGGGAGGGACCACTCTAATGATATGATAGTCACTCAATATTAGTCATAAACTTCAAGGTGTCCGCCAGAACCTGTCGTACTGTCAGTGGCTGGCGTCCCCTGTTTTGACTTGTTGTCCTTTGGTGCAAAGAGGTAAGGCCTTTCACTCCATGCCACCACTGTGCCACCCAAGTATAGTAATCTGGGGGGGGCATTGGGGCCACCCAGAGAGCTGGGTCTCAAGGAAGAAACTCACCCAGGGGAAAAGATCCTGACTGGATATGGTGTGGATCCCAGGTCGATGTAACAGCTGCAGTGATACCAATGTCAGGCAGGGCTGGTCTTACAAGAAGAGAACTGAAGAGCAGCAGCTGGTAATAAGGACTAAGGACTGAGCAGAGGCACACAGTGGGGAGACAGGAGAGCAGTCTGGGAACACAGAAAGGGGAAACCAAGGCAGGCGCCAGACACCAGGAATCCAAGAAGCACAGAGAGGAATGAATCAAGGGGCCAGAGAACCAGGAAGTGAAGGAGAAAGCAGGAGCCGCATAGAAACAGAGGCAAGCCAGCGGAAGAACGGGAGACACAAATGCAGAAAGAAAAAGAAGCATGCGGTAAAGCCGTGCAAGGAACCCACGAGCTAGCGTTAAGCAAGATGGATAACAGTTGCAACACGCTGCCTACCTGGTCTACAGTGTCTTTATTCCTAGAATTACACTCTTCCAGGACTGACCTGAATGTGATGACATCGGTGCTCTGTGAATGCAAGTAACTGCCATATTGGAATTGGAAACTCTCCTCCAGCGTCTCCATAGGGATACACGGGTTAGGAGACTCCAGGTCTGCTGAGAGCCCAACTGAGAGGTTACATCATGCCCCCTCCTATGTCGGGGACCACCCGGCTTCCATGCAGTGAGCAGGTGGAATTCACAAATCAGGCGAGGTGCTCGTATGTTACTGGAAGGTTCCCAAGATCGTTTGGCCGCAGAATAGCCTTTCCAATCTTTCAGATACTGAAGGACACCATGATGATACCTGGAGTCACAGATCTTGTGTAACTCAAATTCTCCTTCATGATCCCCTGCGGGGGGAATGACATCTCTCTCATTCTTTCTGACATAAGGTTTCAACAAAGAAGCGTGGAAGACAGGATGTATATGTTGCCAGGTGCTGGCAACCAGAGTTTGTAAGCCACTGGATTGATGGCCTTCAGAACTGAAAACAGTCCGACAAACTTAGGAGAGAACTTGCCCGGTTTCAGTCAGCAAGGGAGGTATTTGGAGGATTGCCATACAAGGTCACCTATCCGATAGTTCTCTGATTGCCTCCTTCTTCGATCAGCATAGTTCTTGCATTTTGTTTGTGCATCTTGTATGGCTTGAAGGGTCTTTTATTGGACATCCTGTAGATTCTTTATGTTTTCTTCTACTGACGGTACTGAAGTAACAACAGCGGGTAGTTCTGTAATCCAGGTTGGGTGAAACCCATAAGAACAGAAAAAGGGACTCTTTCCCATAGGTGGGTGTACCGCATTGTTATAAGAAAATGACAATAGTGTTACCCAACAGTGTGGTTTGTAAAATACTGAAGGTACTGCTCTAGAGTTTGGTTAAGATGCTCGGTCTGACAATTTGACTCAGAATGGTAACCGGGCGACATGGCTCTAGAGATACTGCGATGCTTACACAATGCCCCCAGAACCTAGAGGTAAACTGTACGCCGCGTTCGGAAGTAATAGACTCTGGTAACCCAAGTAAGCGGAATATGTCTGTAAGGAACCCTATGCTCATCTCTTCTGTGGTTGGTATCTTTTTCAAACAGGAACAATGAGCCAGTTTCGTGAAATAGTCCACAGTCACCATAATGACAGTACAACCTCTGGATTCCTGTAGATCCACTTTAAAGTCTGTAAAGATCTTCTTCCATGGTCGAGAAGGCAACGTAGGGGAGCAGAGATGGCCTTCTGGTAGTTGAGGAGACGTCTTGCTCTTAGTGGTGCCATCCGCCATTCACCCCTACCCCTTTCTGGGGGGCGTAAGACAACAGACCATAACCATTACGACCCTACTAATAAACACAGACAATTGTTATACATTTGGAAACAAAAGGTCTCATTTATTGGTGCATTACACAATATGGGGGCAGTCCCAGCCCTAAGCAATGTCATAGTTCATGAACTTAGACTTCTATGGTAGCCGATAAGCAGGGCAATGAGAAAGTTCTGAATGTTCTGGTGTACTCTTGCCACACACAGCTTAGCAAGGCAGCTGACATATGCTTCAGACTGTACTGCACGCAGTACTTCTTCCTTAGACTTCTAAGGTAGCCCACAAGCAGGGCAATGTCAAAGTTCTGAATGTTCTGGTTAACCCTTACTTCACACGGCTTAGCAAGGCAGCGGACATACACTTCAGACTATTCTGCACACAGTACTTCTTCCTCAGGACCACTGAATCTTGTTGACAGGGTGTTTCAACTGTCCCTAAGGGACTCAGTGCCTATCGTCCGAATGTAGCTCGAGAGCAGCCATCGGAAAACTGCTGATGGTTGAAACCGTTGTGCCACACTCCTCCCTGGCTAGGACTGCCCTGAACTCTGTCTGTGACAGAAATGGAAAAATGTGTAGTTGGTACAAACAGTAAAACAAGCAAAACAAGCCCAGAAAATGTACACCTTGAAATCAGCTGAAACAAGATGAACAGCTGATATCCTGACTTAGTTGGTCCACTTTTATTATAAATTAATAGTTGGTACAAACAGTAAAACAGCCAAAACAAGCCCAGAAAACCTCCCCCTCAGAATCTGCTGAAACAAAATGAATAGCTGTTTAACCTGACTGAGTTGGTCCACTTATGGTAGAAGAAACCTACTTCCCTACCACGTTACTTCCATAGCCGGTGTGAACAGTAAAAACCCAACAGAACCTGGACTTAGTGACTAACAACCTCGAGATCTGCTGAAAAACAAATTATTAACATGGCTGTGCATACTGGCAAATTGAGGCTATAATGGAGAAAATAAACCTACCCAACTCCTTACCCTGTTCAATCCCTGCCTGCTCTAACTTAGACCAAAAAGGTGATGGGTGGGACTTCAGGCGGGGTGGTACTGGAAAGAGAATGAGCTACCAGTCCCCCCCACCTTATATTCCATCCCGCAGTGGCGCGCACCGGGTGAGCTTGCTCCTAGAGATGCCCCCTTTCTCCTGGAGTGGGCAAGGTGGGAGTTCCCTGCAAGGGGAGTGGCCAGAGGGGCAGACTGCTATGCAGGCTGTCCCTCTAGCACCCCCTTTGGGGACTGGACATCCCATTAGCAGTGCCATCCACCATTAGCCCTTCTCCCCCTTTCTGGGGGTGAAGGGGTAAGACAACCGACCATAACCATTACTACCCTACTAATTAACACAGGCAATTGTTATACATTTGGAAACAAAAGGTCACATTTATTGGAGCATAACACAATACAGGGGCAGGCCCAGCCCTAAGCAATGTCATAGTTCACAACCTTAGACTTCTAGGGTAGCCCATAAGCAGGGCAATGGCAAAGTTCTGAATGTTCCGGTGTACCCTTGCTGCACACGGCTTAGTAAGGCAGTGGACATATGCTTCAGACAGTACTGTATGCAGTACTTCTTCCTTGGACTTCTAAGGTAGCCCATAAGCAGAGCAATGTCAAAGATCTGAATGTTCCGGTGTACCCTTGCCGCACATGGCTTAGCAAGGCAGCGGACATACGCTTCAGACTGTACTGCACGCAGTACTTTTTCCTCGGGACAACTGAATCTTGTTGACAAGGAGTCTCAACTTTCCCTAACAGACTCAGTGCCCATCGTTCGAGTTTTCCGTGAGTGCCACCATCGGGAACCTGCCCACGGTTGAAACTGCATCGTCACACTGCTCCCCGGCTAGGACTGCCCTGAACTCTGCCACGCTGTGGGGTGGCCCCCCGCTGTCCCCAACACCCCCATACATGTGCTCATCCCCTTCCTAAACCTCACCTACCTGTTACTTCCTATTCACCACTTTCTATTATTCCACCACTAATTTTGTAGCATTCACAAGCACTAAATTCATCCTTGATTTCAGTGCCCCCAGTTTATAGAACTGCTGTACCCTTTGGCCGTAAAATGATCTCACTTGGCTGACGCATGGAGATCAGTCCTGGTAGCCGAAAGTGCCCAGCTATTCTGCGGTTGGCACATGTTCCACTTCTCTGGTGCATGACCGCTGAGTCGACCCCTTTCCCAGAGCCTGTGTGGGTACCCCTTTACTTCACGTGCAGTTAACAGACAAGTCCCGGCTTGTAGGTGTGGCCAAATCAAATCCATATGTTAACCAAATTATGTGTTGGGGGAGTGTTTGAAAATCGCTTTTCGTTGAGAACCTTCCCAAAATGGGGGGGCTCGGGCCCTTCTGAGCCCACCTGTGGGCTGATAAATAAAAGTGTCTCTCTTTACATGTATGTGAAGGTTGGTGGACTACTAATTCAAGATCTATTGGTAACCATTCACAAGGAATAAGTGGTTTTACGCACACATTTACACTTGTCTCCTAACTTCATCTCCAAGTTCAATGTCAATAATCCTATTGAGCTTCTGTCTCCTTTGGCCATTATATGATTTCACTTAGTTGCCTTTGGAAACCAGTACTACCACGATAACTGCCCCAAAACCTGCCGATGGCCCAGGACTATCTAGTCACTGGTACCGTTGAAGGTCTATGTGCCCCCACTAACCAGGTAACCATGTACCGGCCTGTTGGTCGAGACCCTCAAATTGTACACAAACCGCATTTCCAATTATCAGTGCACTTGTGCCATCATCCGGTCTTAACGTAGTCATGTATCCTGTGGCAGTGTCCCACTGCTTGCCCAACCTCACCGGGTTGTAACGCCGTGTTACTGGCCAGACCTGCAAGTTGTAAGTAAATCACAATTTCAAATTATCAGTGCATGTATGCCATCATCCAGTCTTACTGCAAGCATTTACCTTGTGTGAGTGCCCCACAGTTTACCATTTCAAAAATGTCTTTGGGGGTGTTATGTCACGTTCCTGGCCAGACCATTAACTTACACCCAAACCACAATTTCATATTATAAAGGAGCTTATGCCAGCGTCCAGTTTGACCATGTGCATGCACATTGTGGAAGGTGCCACAGTTTACCAAACCTTTGGAGGTAGTTGAGCTGTTACTGGACAGAACCTCAAGTTGTACATAAAACGAAATGTGAACTTATCAGGCATTTGTGACGTCCCAGTTTATGGTAGCGCGCATGCGCGGGCCTCGTTGTGACCCGCGCATGCGCCGTAGGAATAAACTGCGTCCGTGCGGCAGTTGCCGCCGGGACGCGCAGCAAGCAACATCGCGTCCCGTGTCCTCATTGCGTGAGTGCGTGTGCCTGCAAGGGCCGTGGGGCCACATACAACAACTGGCGACGAGGCGGGATTGCCGCCACAGCGTTCGCCCAACATACGTGGGCGTACAATTTGCATCATTACGCGATGGCACGACGCGGACCGAGCGTGAACGTTCTTTTCTCCTCAGAGCAGTAGCGGCCTGAAAAGGTGCTCGTGCGCTGCTACCCGGAGAAGAGAGAGTGAATTTTTGGAACATTTGACTGTCCCCAACAACCTGGGGACAATCTAAAAAAAAAAAAAAAACAGACACAAGGGGAAGAGGCGACAGACAACAGCCGGAGGTACGTTTAGCCCTACACCAGCCAGGTTTGCGGCCTCTAACACACCCAGAGGTGCCTGTGCGACCTGTGAAGATGGCCAGTAGCGATGAAGAAACAGAAGTAGCGACAAGAGCGGTGAGGACACAACAGGGGTCGCTGTTACCAATGCAGGAGTTCGACACGTCGGGACCCCCGTCCAAACTAGGCCCCAGGTGGCTACTATGGGTAAGGAAGCTCGAGATTTACTTTACAGCGACCGGAACCACCAACGATGATGCAAAAAGGGCGACCCTTCTGTATTCGGCCGGGCTGGACATAATGCGCATCTACGAATCACTCACCCTGCCAGTGGTCACTTACACAACTGTCAAGACTGCGCTAGAAAACCACTTCATTCCACAGTCGAATGTCGACTATGAAAGATTTTTGTTCTGCAGAGAGAAGCAAAGGGAGGAAGAATCCCTCGATCAATTCTGTGCCAGACTGAGCCTGATGGCCAGCACATGTCGCTGGGACAACGAGGAGTTGATGATAGGAAACCAGGTCCTCCAGAGCTGCAGCTCAGGTAAATTGCGGCGACAAATGCTGAGAGAGCCAGGGTGGACACTACAGCAGATACTAGATAGTGGCCTTACGTACGAGCTGGCAGAATCCAGAGGAGCGAGCATGGACGCAGCGGTTAGGCCAAGCGCGCGGGAAGAAGCTTTTGCCATGAACAAACGGACCAAGCTGAAGGATAAGTGGGTCCCGAAGACAACAGAGAACAGACATCTTACAGCACCCGGATCACTCTGCCAAGACTGCGGATATGACCTGCCACATGTAGAGGAGTGTCCTGCTAAAACAAGATCCTGTGGACGGTGCAATGGACCGGGGCAATATGCCCGCATGTACCGCGCCCCTGCTCCTGTGCCTACTCAGAGAGGCCCCGCAAGAGCACGGGGCAGCGGTTTCAGAAGGCAGCGCAGCATCGCAGCTCTCGAACAGGAGGTACGGAGGTTGCAACTTGCAGAGGAAGAGGAGAAGGAGGATGAAGAAGAAGTATTTTTCATTTCAAACATTGCCTCAGGAAGCAAACGGAAGAGACAACCCAGGTGTGTGGTGAACATATTGGGCGTGCCGACGCAAACCCTCATCGACACCGGAGCATCTGTATGCGTGCTGGCGGAGGAACATTATCTAAGACTCCCAGGCCCACCGGCACTGGACGAATCCATGGCGAAGATATTCACTTTTGGAGGAGACACCCCGTTGCCACTCAAGGGTGTGTTCGTGTCACCGGTATCGAGAGGGGAAAACACCATCAAGGCAAAGTTCTTTGTCACGGACGTTAGCCCTCACTCGCTACTCAGCTGCGCTGCATCGGAGGCCCTCAATTTGGTTCATTTTGCATATGGAGTATACCAGATTGACATCGAAACACTGCTGGACCAGTTCTCAGGCATCTTCGAGGGAATAGGGAAGCTGAAAGCACCCCCAGTGCGCCTACATATTGATGAGTCCATCAGACCGTCAGCCCTTAAGCACCGTAGGATTCCATTCCACCTCAGGGAGAAGGTGGAGGAAGAACTCCGATCACTCGTTAACATGGACATTATTGAGAGAGTGGAGGGGCCGACACCCTGGGTGTCACCGATTGTGGTGGCTCCCAAGCCGAAACAACCCGGTGCGGTGAGAATTTGCGTAGACATGCGCCTGCCAAACGCCGCAATCAAGAGGGAGAGGCACATTACTCCAACTCTAGATGACATCATCGGAGAGCTTCAGGGGGCAAGAGTATTTTCAAAGCTGGACCTACGGGCGGGCTACCACCAACTTGAGCTGCACCCGGACTCCAGATTCATAACGACCTTCATGAAGCATGACGGCCTATACCAATTTAAACGCCTGAGCTTCGGTGTTTCGTCAGCTGCCGAAGTATTTCAGAACACCATCAGGGGGGCGTTGGCAGGCCTAAAAGGTGTATTGAACATGAGCGACGACATCTTAGTATTCGCGGACTTGAAAAGGGAGCACATGAAGAGACTGGAGAGCACGCTCCGGAGACTGAAGAACTTAGGGCTCACCCTACATCGACAAAAGTGCGAATTCTTCAAAGACTGCATTGGTTTCTTCGGCTTCATTTTTCACGCGGCCGGTGTGTCACCTGACCCGGCCAAAGTCAAGGACATTAAGGAAGCCGCCCCCCCACAGTATTCCCATGGAAGTAAGGAGCTTCCTGGGGATGGTAACCTACTGCGGGCGTTTCGTCAAAGGGCTGGCGTCGCTGGAAGAACCGCTCAGAGTGCTAACAAGGAACGACGCTGTGTGGAAATGGGGTGCCAGTGAACAAGAAGCATTTCAGGCCCTGAAGAACGCCCTATCCGATGGGGACACCATGGCATACTTCAACCCCAAGGTGGAATCGGAGGTGGTGGTCGATGCGAGTCCAGTGGGAGTAGGGGCTGTGCTGCTGCAACCCGATGAACGCGGGGACATGCGTCCCATCGCCTATGCAAGTAAGGCCCTTTCAAACACGGAAATGAGATACTCGCAGATCGAACGGGAGACTATCTGTCGCGCCACCCCAACAAGGAAAACACTGTCACCGACATTGGGGCGAACGTATGCCACGGGGTGCTGTGTCAAGTGGTGGAAGGGTCCCTTCCAATGGCACTCTCAAGAATTGCAATAGCGACGGAATGCTCCAACGATGAGGTTTTTAGCATCATCAAAACCGCAGTGAGGAGCGGTGATTGGAGGGAGGTGCTGCGCAACAACTCACGCCGACAAGTGGAGGCCCAGAGAGACTTCCAAGACCTCTGGAAAGTGAGAGATGAACTCTCCATCTCAGACGATGGGCTAATACTTAGAGGGCGACAAATCGTCATCCCACGGGCACTGAGGACAAGGGTGCTCGAACTGGCTCATATTGGTCATCAGGGGGTCATCAAAACGAAGGCACGGCTGAGACCCAAATTCTGGTTCCCGGACTTGGAGGGGAGAGTGGAGAGCTTCGTGAGGAGATGTGTGGCATGCCAGGCGGTGACCCCAGGAGACAGAGCCCCACCGATAAGTTCAATGGAGCGCAGTAGCAAACCATGGGGGACTGTTCACATGGACTTCGGTTCGACTGGTCGTGGCATGTACTTTCTGGTAGCAGTTGACCAATGGTCCAGGTACCCCGAGGTGGAAGTGGTAGAGTCGACGGCGACGGAGTTCGCGACGAAGGTGTTGGACAAAATGTTCGCCACACATGGATTCCCGGACCTAATGTGCTCAGACAACGGGCCGCCGTTCACAGGCAGCCAGTTCGCAACTTACCTCCGGGAAAGTGGGATCTGGCATCGCAGAGTGTCCCCACTCTGGCCGCGAGCCAACGGTGAGGCCGAAAGAATGATGTGGACCCTCAACAAGGTCCAAAGAATTTCCGCCAGTGGCGGTGAAGACCTGGAGAGAAAACTAGTGGAATTTGTACGAGAATATCGCACAACGCCCCACCAGTCCACGAGAGTGGCTCCCGCCGAAGCACTGTTTGGACGATGCCCGAGGGGAATGCTACCGGAAGAGGAGGGCCGTCTGCCAGGGATAATCAACAATGAGGGAGTCCAGGAAGAACGGGCCAGGCGTAACAACAAAGAAAGTGAACGGAGGAGTCTGCAAGAAAAGGAGCTGCGAGTAGGGGACACAGTGCTGGTCAGAAACCGGCACCCCGAAGGGAAGCTGTCCCTGCCATTTGAGCCACGCCCGTGGAAGGTAACGCATGTGAAAGGCACGATGGTGACGGCAGCCTGCGACCGAGGAACAGTCACGCGCAACCGATCCTTCTTCAAAAGACTTGAGGTGCCCGCTGAGAAAGGGGCTCCGGAGGAATCCTTGGGTCGGGAGGAGCCACCTGGAGATCAGGAGGGTGAGCAAGACAGGGCCTCCACTGGCTCTGAACTGGGGTGTGCCACTCCGCCCACCACCTCGCCAAGGTACCCGGTCCGCCGTGAGCGGAGGCTACCGGGGCATCTCAAGGACTACGTCCTGGACTCAGGTGACTGAACCGATAAAGTGAGGTGAGACTTCAAGTTGATAATGCGACCGCCCACATGGTCAGCAGTTGTGCAGGGGTGTGCCCACCCCGAAGGTTTACACTGTTTTTGGTTAAAGTTGAAAAGGGATGTGACATCCCAGTTTATGGTAGCGCGCATGCGCGGGCCTCGTTGTGACCCGCGCATGCGCCGTAGGAATAAACTGCGTCCGTGCGGCAGTTGCCGCCGGGACGCGCAGCAAGCAACATCGCGTCCCGTGTCCTCATTGCGTGAGTGCGTGTGCGTGTGCCTGCAAGGGCCGTGGGGCCACATACAACAGCATTTATGCCAGCCTTCAATCTTAACACGGGTGTGTCATTGTGGGAGTGTCCCACAGTTTACCAAAGCTTTCAGGATCGTTATGCTGCGTTCCTGGTCATACTCCTGGGACCAGACTGAGGCGGTTGACGTCCTCTATTATTTCCATATCCGATAATAACACATAATCACAAGACTGTTATTCACACCATAAATATGCAGAACAGTGTCCCTAGCTGGCACCATTGAGGAGTAAGGATGCTCGGTAGATCCCTAAATCCATCAACCTTAGATTCCCATGGCCAAATCAGCTGCTGGTGAAAGGACCGTTGTTACCAACGGGGGGTGGGGCAAGTCGAGCAATGTCAACAGGGGAAAAAGGGTAGAGAACTGCGATGCTGATGCCAGCACGCAATCCACCAAGTCATCTCAGTTTTTTAAAACCTGACAGTGAACCTAGGCGTGATCAGAGTCACAGCAAAATTACTGTGGTGTTGATTGTTTACATTTGTGGGGCAATTTATACCTGCAATTTTCACTGTGCGTGTTTAAACGACAACAATTCAGTAGAAGCTAGTCACTCATTATACACTCTTCTATGCAGATATGCCTGCCCCCACCAGCCTGCCAGCCCTATCCCGGACAATGGATGCAGACAATTGGAGGGGTATTTAATTTGAGATAACTGCACCTTCTTAACCTTTTCATTGTGCATTTATATCTACTTACTTCTGTTTCAGTCCTTACTAAACATAAGGATCCAAGCAAAAAATATTTCAAGGTGCCCATGAAATAAACATTGAAACCAAAGTGCAAATAGCTATACAGAGCAACACCAACTGGCTCTGACTGTGCCCCAAGATGGTATCAGCCTTGAAATAAATTGGCACACAATTGTAACTGACCATTCCTTTCTTTTATGACCTCGTTTCAATAGCACATATGACGATGACATAAGATGCCAATAGTGCACTTCAGAATATGTACTCAGCAACCCATGTCAAACTACTGACCATACAATGTATTAACACAGCCTAGTTTCATTGTGGCCATGAGCCTAAAAGACTTTTGTCCATTCCCTGCCTGTACCCCAACCATTCCAATATCTCTCAAAACATGCTAGCATCAACCTTCTTCCTACCTTTTATGACCAGTCCTAATGACACACCTTACACCACCTCTGTAATCTCACGGTACGTGAACAATGTTTCAATTGGGCAACTGAATAAAGGTTCATCCTGCAAACGTGTGATGAAAATTGTTAATTTTCCAAGGATTTGTAATCTGGCCCACTGGTGAAGCATTAGTGGGACAGGGCACCCAACTTTGGGACAGTCCCCCTAGATAAAGGGGGATACGTTTTTAGCAATCATGTCAGCCCTAAAGATTGCAAGTTTTTCATGTTCCCCTTTCACCTGGCGCCATATATGATACCTAGTCAGCAGACACTTCCTGCACCTTGAGTGACCAGCAAAGCCCTCTTTAACGTTTCTTATACTCTAGCCAACCATACCACTACTTTCCAGCTTTTTACCTGTACCATGGCTGACCTGCCACATTATCTGTTCTCCTTTTAGGGAATTTGTGAATCTGTTATTTATGTATTTATTTATTTGCATTTATAGAGCGCTCACACAGCTCATGGGCATTGAGGCTTGTTACAGGAATAGTTCTTAGTTGCATCACATAGGTGGGCAGTTGGGTTACATTAGCCTGTCACAAAACTCTTATTTACATTTCTTTAGGTTAGTAACAGGTGCATTTCCGTGGTAGGATCGGGCTTGGTTACATGGTTAGAATACGTGTGAATACATTGTTGGAGGAACGTATGGAGACGTATGGGAAGCAGCAGGGTTACATAGAGCTTCAGTAATACACGATGGAGTTTAGTAGGTTATTGCACATAAACAATTTGTTATTACACCCAAGGAGATCAGAAGGCATTCTATTGTCACCCCCTTGGGACTCTGTGTCCTGGAAACTTTTGTCTCGTGCCTAGATATCCTATAAATAAATAAAATTAGAAATCACCTAAATGATTGATTTGTATCCCACCCTTTGATCATCCTGCATTGCCTGGCTGTGTGGCTGGGCCTACTATTTTGTTTGTTCATATGTGGTGCATGCCCATTTGCAAGACTTACCTCATTTATTTAATTGCAGGGTTTAAATTCAGCCGCTAACATATGCATGTGCCCCCACAGTTAACACCCTATGCTACCTGCGACGTAAATGGTTGCTGGCAACCTGCGACAATTCAGAACACTTTAAGCTAGGAGCAAAAAAGCCCTGAAACAATCTGTTTTTCATGTAATTGCACCCAATCTCGCTGGGCACAACCTTATTGGGTGCACCAATGAAAAACGAAATGCATTCAACTTCGTTCAGCAACCTACCACTGAATCACCCACTACCTCAGTGACATTCCTCGTTTCCCAGTTACTAAAATAGGAGCTTCTCAACCGGCTAAAAACCATTTCAGATGTGTGGGGGGCAATGCAACAGTTGGTGCTACCTGCTGATCTATCCTAATAATATCGAACAACTTGTCCCTGAGCAAAGCCTACCAATGCAAACGAAACAAGAGGGGAATGCAAAACAGTCCCTACTCCCATAGTCATCATCCGTTCCTTATGCAACGTACGGAATTGCACATAAAACCACCTATTGTTGGGAAAAGCCAACGTGAATGAATTTGGGGCCAGCTTAGCCAAACCCCTATGAAAGCTACATTGTTTATTAAATGAACGGGTGCAGTGACAGACACCCACACAGTATTGTTGCCTGTATTTTGGCACCTGCATGTTCCTCTCAGAAGAACAAAGCTGTTTCCCAGACCTTATTTATACAATAAAAGTTACTGCATCCTTGGCGCCCAACAAATCGCTAATTGTGGTAATTTCCCCATCGCCCCTGGCACCGAGCTTGGGATCGCCATGAGCCCCTCAACAGTTCTCGAAAGCCGCAGCAAAAGTGATGTCCCTAAAACAAAACAGCAAACATTGCACTGCAATGAATAATGCATTGCCCAGGAACCCAGCATTTTTGCCCCTAAAACAACGGACATTAGTAGCCTGGACCCAAACCTCCCTACGTTTTAATGTACATTTTTGCCTTCAAATTATCAGATTTTCCTTATGATCACTAATCCGAAAATGCCATGCTTCAGTGACACCGTCCCTATATTTTAATGAACTTTAAAATGAAACCCCACCAGCTCCTCAGCACACTGATGGCACTGCAAGCACCCAGAGCTACTGTTAACTACGGTGCCGAGGCCATGCACAACCCTAGCCCTGATGCAAGAAAGTACTCCTGTTTAGACAAAATTCACATCAAATAATGAAGAAACATCCGGCGCCGAGGCCAAGAACATCCCTACTCATGAATCAGAAAATGCCCACTATTTGAAAATGCATGTGTATTTCGCAATTTCGAATGCACAGGCTCAATACTGAGTGCAACGCGGTAATAACTCATGCCCTGTGTTAAAAAATGTGTTAGCGGTGCCGAGCTACAAGGAACAGTGCATTGATGTGTAGGTTTGCAACTAATTATGCTGTGAAGGCCCCCGACATTGCGCGCTGGTAGTTACCACCCCGTGATAAATGGTAAAACAGAGGTGCAGCACGGAGGCAAGTGTACACCAACCCATTCCAAATGCCAAAACATGTTCAAACGTGCTTTAGAAAAATGTTGCAGTTAGAACACACTGGCCGGTCAAATGAAGCAGTGCCCTGATGCCGTAATAGAATAGCGGACCACAAAGTAAACGCCATGCTCCTGAATTGCACTTTTAATATTATTGTGGTTTGGGAGAAGATGTATCAAAAAATGAAAGTCCATGATCAGCATACCTCTTTATTTATTTGGCAATTACCAAGTGCCTGAACCCCAGGGCATCCAGGCACTAAACCTTTGTTGTCCTTACTGTGTGCCAAAACACTGCCATCTTTTTGGCTTCCCCATAAAAACACGTTGCACACTGACAATGCACCCAAACCGCACACGAGTACTGAACTCCACAGTGCATGACACTAAATAGTGTGCAAACCCTAGGCATTGTGGCAGTGATACCATGCCCATTACTACCGTTGCTCGGGTTCAAACCAAGCGCAAACGAAAATGAACACTTCTAACTAACCCAGGCAGCACAGCGCCGCCCAGGACACATCTAATAGTAAAATGAGTAAACGTGTACACCTTAAACAGTCCCATGCGGCGCAGAGACCGCCATGAGATCATGAATACTGCTGCTTCTCGAAAAATCCTCAGTGTAATTAAACATACATAATGACTTCATACCTCTAAACAGTCTTGCATAGCAGCGACCGCCCGGAGCCGCAAAAGCTAATGCCTGGCGCTCGGTTGCTGCAGCCTTAGTTGCTGCCTAATTTCGCCCAGTGACATAGGTGGTAACAGCACTGATCAGAGTGGGCCACCAGAAATACCTCTTGGCGAGCTCTATTGTGACTCTTTGTCCACTGTGACCACCCACAAAAGAGCTGTGTCCCAGCTAGTGGAATTCAGGTGTGGGTACATAAATCAGTTTTTTAAAGTAGCATAGACCATCATTGTGAGTCAGTCGCGTACGTAGGTTAGGATCCGGGGGATTTCGTATTCCTTTAGTCTGCAACTGCTGCATCCAAGTAATCAACTGCATGTATGAAGACAGTGGTAGGGAACATCATGCCACGATACGGACCCTCCACCTCCTGGTGCCTGTTTCTGGACAGGAGAGCAGCGCTCACGTTCTTTGTTCCAGGGAGGTAGTTAATCACAAAGGAATAATGGGAAGTGCACCCATCGTGTTTGCCGGCTGTTCTGGCAGTCGAGATTTTGCAAGGACATTAAGTTCCGATGGTCTGTCCTTTTCTCAGTGGGTTGGAGAGCCCCAAGTAACAAATGTCTCTCCTTACGGGCCAGTTTTACGGCAAGCAGTTCTTTCTCTAATACCAAATAGTTACATTTGGCAGTTCTTAGGGACAATTCTCAGAAATGTGTTAATTCCTCTCTACCTTGGAGACCCCCAGCCCTTTTGCTGGACTTTAGGACTTTTTCATTGTGAACCTGGAGAGAGTGAGACCCTTTTTCCCACTCTCTCATGTATTTTTATGTGATTTGATCTCTGTGTTTCTTTTGGTTTGTGGAGTCTGACAAACTCCATATGCATCTTTTTGCATTGTGTCACACAGCACCTTCAGTTCAGTGGCACAGGGAAGTCTTGCAGATTTCCCCAAAGGTTTAAATATCTTTCTCTTGGACAAATACTGTTTCCAAGAGCAGTAAAGTGAAACTGTCTTTACTTACTTTGTAACTCTATAGACTCAGCACACACTATCTTACCATATAGTGCTGGAGGGGATACATAGTAGCCCCTTTGTCTAACTTCTCATGGAACATTTTTTATATTACCCTTTACACAATTAATGGCTGGTGGCTGTGGTTCGTTTTTACTACTGCATTTTGCTTTTTACAGCAGGTTGCATTCACAGCCACAGTAAAGCACCCATGGGTGCCATTTTTGTCAAAATAGCCCTTGTCTTCTTTTTTTGCCATTCCTTGTTGTTTAGGTCCTTCTTGAGATTTACTCTGCGTGCCAAAAAAACAGGTTTGGTCCTGTTAGGCAGAATTATATGCAGTACCCTTTGGGAACACTACACACAATTAGGACTACAAGTGGCAGCACAAATTCACCTTTTCTACAAGCCTTACTACACAGTAAAGTGGTAGCAATGGCTGAGCAGCCAGACTTATCTCAAGAGCAAGTGAGCAGTAGCAAATAGTTACACAAAGGACAGCAGTTACTATGATTCAAACACACACTGACTCAAGGTTTCCAAGTAAAATAAAATACATTTATTTACTTTTCAGTTGTATTACATTTCTCTAAGGTAAAGGAGTTGAACAATCACACTCTTAATACACCACACTACTCCCAATAGTTTCCAGACAAGTTAAGCTCACAAAAGGAAGTGGGAGCAAAATGACAGTCCAGAAATAAAAAGGGAAGGAAAGACAAAGTTAGGCAGAAATTGACCAGCACCAACAGGTAAGTAAGCAGGGCAATCTAGAAAGAGGAACTCCAGTGATAGGATCAAATCAAAAAGTCTTAGGGCGACAGTCAATAGGACACAACTATTTTGCTCAAGATCACAAGGTTCAGGGGAGTTTGCGGTTAAGTCTTTGCCAAGAGTTCCGGATGAAGTTGGTCAGCAGAAAAGTTAGTTCAAAGAGTAGAGAAGGAGAAGCCCTCGGATTGGAGAAAGATATCACACACTTTCACCGCAGCTGAACGAAACGAACAACTGGATGTTGAACAGTACCTTAAATGGAGAAGAAGCTGTAGCTGAGGCGGAATTTAATGGTAGTTCCTGCAGGCTCACGGTTCCTGAAGCGACTGTCTGACTGACACGAAGTAGGAAGACTGGAGGGTCCTGCACTACCCAGGTAAGAAACTAGCAGCAGAGAAACACATCAAATAAAAGGTGTGCTCCTTAAAACACAAGCAGGGTCTGACCTTCCTGGCTATCCGGCCCACTGGAGCTCTGTACAGCGAATTGGACCAGTGGAGGGAGTCCTGGCTTGCAGTTTGGGCGAACTGGTTGGTCCCACCAGTTCAGGGGAAGAAGATTCCTGGAGGATTATCTCTGTCGATTGATTATCAAGATTCAGACCTGCAGCAGGGCTTCACCGGGCAGTCCAGTCATTGTAGGGGTCCTCTTCTGTCAGCTCCTCATCGGTTCTTTCTTTGCAGTGGCGATTCTGCTCTTCCAGGCCCAGAGACATGCTTTTTATGCAGTTTTCCCCCATTCACACAGCCTCACTGTCAATCACACAGCAGGGTGGCTGTCCTGGCAGTCACCTAGCCAATCAAACAGGAGTGTGACTTGGGTTACCAAGGGAACTCATGGTAGGGGTCCTAAGACTCCTCCCTCACATCCTGCCTACCCAGACTTTCAGGCACCAAAAGGAGGGCTTCTGTGCAGAAGCCCGCGAAAAGACGGTGAACAAAGGAACCAAACCTGGTTTGGCGCGCAGAGACGAACACGAGAAACACTTTTCCAAAAAGAAATGCCGACTAAACCCAGTGGGAACAATATTAAAAACAATATGGTCAAGCGGGTTTAAGTTTGAGGCTACTAAGATAGCTTAAAACAATACCATGGTTATTTAAGATAACCGCGGTAGGAAAAATAGTGTAGGTACCACTGCCACCAGCCAAGTCTTAATGGAAAGGGAGCAAAATAGTGCTCCAATTGAAACAGACAAAAAGGGATAAGGATTAACCCTTTCTAATACTCCATGTAAGATGGGGTGTGCTGGGTCTGTGGTTTAAAGAGACTACATAAAGTTAATGGCAACTTTACATGTTTCTGGGAGACAGTAGTCAGTCCCTGAAAAATGGAGTCAGTGGGACGTCTGAAAGACAACCCTGTGTCAATGCACTGAAGGTGCTGTGTAACACAGAGTAAAGAGATGAGGCCTATGGAGTAGGTGAGGCTCCATGACCCAAGATCACAAAAAAAGGTAAAACACACACACCCAAACACATGTAAGAGTGGGAAAAAAAGGCTCACACTCTTACCAGGTGAAAAAATTCTTCCTAGAAATCCAGCAAAGCTGCTTAGGGACTCAGTAGGTAAGGGAAATTAGCCATTTTGGAGAATGTTCCCTTACAATCGCCCCCCCAGACTAATGGACAGGAGGATCTAATCCACTCCTGGATGAATCTCTACCTCTAGTCGGGTAAAAACATCCTAGAGAGACCATCAGCATTTTGGTGGTGACATCCTGCTCTGTGCTCAATGGTGAAATCAAACCCTTGCAGGCAGATTGACCATCTTAGAAGTTTTGGGTTCTCCCTTTCATTTGCATTAACCATCTCAAGGGTTGGTGGTCAGTTTGAATCACAAAACAAGATCCATACAGGTATGGTCTAAACTTCTTCAAAGACCACACAATGGCAAAACATTCACGCTCTATGGTTGCCCACCTTGTTTCTGGTTCCTTCAGTTTCCTATTGATGAAGAAAATGGGGTGCTCCCTACCTTTCTCATCCATGAAGGGTTGGTGATAATCAGGAGCTCTTTGGACTGGAGCTTGACAAAGGGCTTTCTTCAGGTTTTCAAAATCTTGAGTGTACTCCTCATTCCATCTAACCTTTTTAGGGAATTTTGGAGAGGAGATCACATTCAAGGGAGAAGCTATGGTCCCATAGTTCTCTATGAAATTCCTGTAGTACCCAGTGAGACCTAGGAAATCTCTCACTTGGGTTTGAGTAGTAGGGGTGGCCCAGTTTTGCACAGCTTGTACTTTGCTGGGCAATGCCCTTATTTCACCACCTCCTACCTCATGACCAAGGTAGACCACTTTGCTCTGACCAATTTGACATGTACTCGCCTTTATGGTCAAATGGGCCTGCTCATTAGCCTGCAAAACATATCCTAGGTGATCAATATGTTATTTCCATGTAGGGCTGAACACTGCAATGGCATCCAAGTATGCCATGCATAAGTACTCCATCCCATTCAGAACTTGATTGACCATCCTTTGGAATGTACCAGGTGCATTCTTTAATCCGAAAGGCATAACCTTAAACTGGTAGAGGCCTGCTGGGGTTGAGAATGCAGTTTTCTCCTTGGCATGGTCTGTCAGGACTATTTGCCAATAGCCTGAAGTTAGGTCAAATGTACTGAGGTATTTGGCTGAACCAAGTCTATCCACCAGCTCATCTGACCTTGGAAAAGGATGGGCATCAATCTTAGTGACTACATTTAGAGCTCTATAGTCCACACAGAATCTCAACTCCTTGGATCATGCCTTTGGTACTAGAACAACTGGACTGCACTATGGGCTTGAAGAGGGCTCTATAACCTCGAGATCAAGCATCTTTTTGACCTCTCATTTTATGTGGGATCTCACATGTTCTGACATTCTGTAACCTCTGCTTTTCACAGGTAAACAGTGACCAATGAGAATATCATGCTTTCCCCAAGAAGTCAGGCCTGGTGATAATCAAAACAGGGAGCCAAATTGATTTAACAGAAATTTGCACTCCTCTTGTTCAGAAGTCAGTTGAGAAGAGAGATGAACGCCTTCTATTTTCGCATCCAAAGGTTGGCTTCTGTGGGGGTCAGTTAGAGGTTCACTCTCCTCCTCCTCTTGAGCTGAAGCTAGAAGCAAATCTCCCACTTCTGGTCTCGAGACATATGCCTTCAAACGGTTTGTGTGAAAGACTCTGGGAGCCTCCTTAGGTCTGCCTAAGTCCACCAAATAGTTCACCTCTCCAAGTTGGCCCACAACCTTGAAGGGTTCTATCCATTTGTCCTGCAAGGTCCTCTGCCTTGTTGGCACCATAACTAATACAAGCTGGTCTTGAGTAAACTCAAGCATCTGGCCTTCTGGTCATGCCAATGTTTGACCATAGCCTAACCTGCTTTCAAGTTACCACTAGCTTCTGCCATCATGTATGACATTCTCCTCCGGAGACCTATCACATAGTAAGTAACTCTGACTGGCTTGGGGGAAGGAGCACTCTCCAACTCCTCCTTAATCAGGGCCAATGGACCTCTGACTGGATGGCCATAGAGAAGCTCAAAGGGACTTTAACCAACTCCCTCCTGAGGGACTTCTCTATAAGCAAAGAGAAGGCATGGCAGTAGAAGGTCCCACTTTCTTCTAAGGGGTTCCTCTAAAGCCCCTATCATGATCTTCATGGTACGATTAAACCTCTCTACCAACCCATTTGTCTGTGGATGGTAGGCTGTAGAGAACTTGTAAGTGACACCACAGTTGTTCCACATGGTTTGCATGTAGTGGGAGATACAATTGGATCCCCTGTAAGATATCACTTACTTAGCAAACCCTACTCTGGTAAAAATACCAAGGAGAGCCTTAGCCACAGCCTGAGCCATAACAGTTCTCATAGGTATAGCTTCTGGGTATCTTGTAGCATGGTCTACTACTACCAGGATAAACCTGTTCCCTGAAGTTGTGGGAGAGGCAAGGGGACCAACAATGTCAATGCCCACCCTCTCAAAAGGAGCTCCCACTACTGGGAGAGGCACCAGGGGTGCCGAATTCTTGGCTCCACTCTTGCCAGAGGTTTGGGAAGTGTGACAGCTCCTACAGAATTTGTCAACTTCTGCACCCATCTTAGGCCAGTACAAGCAGAGGGAGAGCCTTTCCTTTGTCTTCTTGAAGCTCAAGTGACCAGCCAAAGGTATCTCATGGGCTAACTGTAGGAACTGGAGTCTATTGGCAAGGGGCCCTACAATTCTTTTGCAATCCCCAGGGATAGACTCAGTTTGTTCACTGTAGAAGAGGCCATCTTCCCAGCTTAACCTGTGCTTACCAACTTCTTGCCCATCAAGTTGGTTAGCAGCCTGTTGTCAAAGACCTTCAAGAGTAGGACACTCTCTCTGTACTCTACTGAAATCTGCCCTGTTGGGTGAACCTTCTGCCAGTAAAGACTACAGCTCAGGATGGTCAACAGGGTCAAGATCTCCAACTAAGACAGTGTCTTCCTCCAGATCTGATTCTTAGGAATCTGGCTGAACCACACAAGGTTGCACCTCATACTCTGTCTCAGCAGGTGGGGGAGTCACAGGTGTGACTTTGGACAATATTGGGGATGTCCTTGTTGGTAGCACAGGGGTGCTGTCTGACTTTTTCCTGGAGATCTTGGGTTTCCCCTTTGCCTCTGTTTTCTTAGAAATAGCAGTGAGCAACTCCTGTGAAGTGGGAGTGATTGTTTCCTCTATCACCTCCTCTCAAGGCCTAGTGAGCTCCTGTCTCCTCTTACTGTGAGGCTTGGGGGTGCTTGACACAACTCCAAGAGTTTTCAGGTCATTAGCCAACCGGCCTCTCCCAGGCACTTCACTCTGCACACTAACAGGTATTTTGAAAGTCATATCATTACACTGGATGAGAGCTGGTAACTGGGGAAGCATTTGCACAGGGCCTCAATCTAACTTGGTGAGGCGTGTGGGTGCCTTAGCAACATCCTCCACCTTGAAAAATAATTCATCCACCACAGTTATGCTGGCTCCAGTGTCTCTGATGGCAGGGGTTTCCTGTCCATTCACAAGAACACTATCCCTATAATACTCTTTAGTATTATCTGAGATGGAATTATAAACATCTAAATTCTGTTGTTCCCACAAGCCCAGGGACACTAAAGAAACACTAGCTGAGACTCTTATGGGCTCATCAGCTAGTAGGTGACAGTTTCCACTTGCCATAGGGACTTCTTCCTCTGGGGAGAAGGCTGAGGAGACAGTGTGGATCCCTGAAGGTTTACCCTTACATCTGTGATCCCCTTTCACATGGTCAGTCGACCAACAAATATAACATTTCCAAAATGTCTTGATGAATGGGAGTTTGTTCTGACTGCCATCTGGTTTAGGTCCAGATGGTACACTAGTCTTTTGTTTTTCCTTGTGGTTTACCCTTATGTTGCTGTTTGAGGCCCTCTTTTGGGTGGGAGGTATGAGAATTCTCCTTGTTATCTTTCTTTGGCTGCTTTCCCTCATCCTTCTTCTGAGTAGCCCCAGAATCCTTGTGAATAGCCCTGTTGGCAACCCACAAGTCAGGAGCCTTAGCTAACTTCTTTGGATCTATCTCCTTAGAATCAGCCAAGTTCTGTCTGAGCTCAGGAGAACAGGCGTCATAAATAGACTCCAACATAACAAGATTTCTCATACCGTCATAAGTGTTAACTCTGTAACCCTTAACAAAACCATCTACGTTTTTCAATCATTCACATATCCAGGTAGGCCAAGGGGTCCCATCATGCTTTTTGAGGGTCCTAAAACTCTTAAGGTACTGGGAAGGGGTCTTCACAAATCTAGCAATTAAACCTAGCTTCAAACACTCATAATCCATCCTATCCACCTCCCCCAACTCCATCACAACATCAGATGCAACAGTGGGTAGCCTAGAGAAGAGCCACGGAAGCAATTGATTCCCTGTAAGACCTTAAATACCATGGTTATACTCAAACATGGCCAACCAATCCAAAATATCAAGCTTAACCTCATACATACCCATGGGGTCTATTAGGACTGGAAGACCAGGAAGACTCTGGGAGAGAAGCATTTTCAAGAGAAAAACTTTTCATTTCTAGTTCATGATTCAACTCCATTTCTCTGAGCTTAAGTTCTTGATGCTTTTGTTCAGTTTGAACATTCAAACTTTTGAATTACAATTCAAGCCTCATTTTCTCTAGAGCAATACATTCAGAGTGTAGGACCTGTGGGGGTCCCAGTGGACAAGGGTTGAGGTTGCTGAGCAGGCAAGGGAGCAGTGAGGCCTACATTGGGAGACACATCTGCCTCTTCCAACTCATTACTAACAGACACATTATCATCCTCAATACTTTCCACATTTGCTGAAGAGTCAGGTATTTCAAACCCACTCCCCAGACTTTCGTTCTTTAACAGTTTTTCAATCAATTCAGACTTTTTGCCGTTGGCAGAGAGGTTCCTTTCTCTACACAGATTTTTTAGAAAATCCACAGTGTAACTTAGGAGGGTCTCCTGACTGTAGCTTTCCATATCAGACATGATTAATATTGCTTTATAGTGAGGTTAGCCTTGTGGTTAGTTGATCCAAGGTAATAGCAGCACTCTAAGTGTAATTACTATACTTGAGCTTCACTGCAATACACCACTGTTAGGCAGAATGATATGCTGTACCCTTTGGGTAGACATGCGCCTCCCAAACGCCGCAATCAAGAGGGAGAGGCACATTACTCCAACTCTAGATGACATCATCGGAGTGCTTCAGGGGGCAAGAGTATTTTCAAAGCTGGACCTACGGGCGGGCTACCACCAGCTTGAGCTGCACCCGGACTCCAGATTCATAACGACCTTCACGAAGCATGACGGCCTATACCAATTTAAACGCCTGAGCTTCGGTGTTTCGTCAGCTGACTAAGTATTTCAGAACACCATCAGGGGGCGTTGGCAGGCCTAAAAGGTGTATTGAACATGAGCGACGACATCTTAGTATTCGCGGACTCGGAAAGGGAGCACATGAAGAGACTGGAGAGCACGCTCCGGAGACTGAAGAACTTAGGGCTCTCCCTACATCGACAAAAGTGCGAATTCTTCAAAGACCGCATTGGTTTCTTCGGCTTCATTTTTCACGCGGCCGGTGTGTCACCTGACCCGGCCAAAGTCAAGGACATTAAGGAAGCCGCCCCCCCACAGTCCCCCACGGAAGTAAGGAGCTTCCTGGGGATGGTAACCTACTGCGGGCGTTTCGTCAAAGGGCTGGCGTCACTGGAAGAACCGCTCAGAGTGCTAACAAGGAACGACCGTGTGTGGAAATGAGGTGCCAGTGAACAAGAAGCATTTCAGGCCCTGAAGAACGCCCTATCCGATGGGGACACCATGGCATACTTCAACCCCAAGGTGGAATCGGAGGTGGTGGTCGATGCGAGTCCAGTGGGAGTAGGGGCTGTGCTGCTGCAACCCGATGAACGCGGGGACATGCGTCCCATCGCCTACGCAAGTAAGGCCCTTTCAAACACGGAAATGAGATGCTCGCAGATCGAACGGGAGACTATCTGTCGTGCCACCCCAACAAGGAAAACACCGTCACCGACATCGGGGCAAACGAATGCCATGGGCTGCTCTGTCAAGTGGTGGAAGGGTCCCTTCCAATGTCACTCTCAAGAATTGCAATAGCGACGGAATGCTCCAACGACGAAGTTTTTAGCATCATCAAAACCGCAGTGAGGAGCAGTGATTGGAGGGAGGTGCTGCGCAACAACTCACGCCGACAAGTGGAGGCCCAGAGAGACTTCCAAGACCTCTGGAAAGTGAGAGATGAACTCTCCGTCTCAGACGATGGGCTAATACTTAGAGGGCCACAAATCGTCATCCCACGGGCACTGAGGACAAGGGTGCTCGAACTGGCTCATATTGGTCATCAGGGGGTCGTCAAAACGAAGGCACAGCTGAGACCCAAATTCTGGTTCCCGGAATTGGAGGGGAGAGTGGAGAGCTTCGTGAGGAGATGTGTGGCATGCCAGGCGGCGACCCCAGGAGACAGAGCCCCACCGATAAGTTCAATGGAGCGCAGTAGCAAACCATGGGGGACTGTTCACGTGGACTTCGGTTCGACTGGTCGTGGCATGTACTTTCTGGTAGCAGTTGACCAATGGTCCAGGTACCCCGAGGTGGAAGTGGTAGAGTCGACGGCGACGGAGTTCGCGACAAAGGTGTTGGACAAAATCTTCGCCACACATGGATTCCCGGACCTACTGTGCTCAGACAACGGGCCGCCGTTCACAGGCAGCCAGTTCACAACTTACCTCTGGGAAATGGGGATCTGGCATCGCAGAGTGTCCCCACTCTGGCCGCGAGCCAACGGTGAGGCCGAAAGAATGATGCGGACCCTCAACAAGGTCCAAAGAATTTCCGCCAGTGGCGGGGAAGACCTGGAGAGAAAACTAGTGGAATTTGTACGAGAATATCGCACGATGCCCCACCAGTCCACGAGAGTGGCTCCCGCCGAAGCACTGTTTGGTCGATGCCCGAGGGGAATGCTACCGGAAGAGGAGGGCCGTCTGCCAAGGATAATCAACAATGAGGGAGTCCAGGAAGAACGGGCCAGGCATAACAACAAAGAAAGTGAACGGAGGGGTCTGCAGGAAAAGGAGGTGCGAGTAGGGGACACAGTGCTGGTCAGAAACCGGCACCCCGAAGGGAAGCTGTCCCTGCCATTTGAGCCGCGCCCGTGGAAGGTAACGCATGTGAAAGGCACGATGGTGACGGCAGCCTGCGACCGAGGAACAGTCACGCGCAACCGATCCTTCTTCAAAAGACTCGAGGTGCCCACTGAGAACGGGGCTCCGGAGGAATCCTTGGGTCGGGAGGAGCCACCTGGAGATCAGGAGGGTGAGCAAGACAGGGCCTCCACTGGCTCTGAACTGGGGTGTGACACTCCGCCCACCACCTCGCCAAGGTACCCGGTCCGCCGTGAGCAGAGGCTACCGGGGCATCTCAAGGACTACGTCCTGGACTCAGGTGACTGAACCGATAAAGTGAGGTGAGACTTCAAGTTGATAATGCGACCGCCCACATGGTCACCAGTTGTGCAGGGGTGTGCCCACCCCGAAGGTTTACACTGTTTTTGGTTAAAGTTGAAAAGGGATGTGACATCCCAGTTTATGGTAGCGCGCATGCGCTGGCCTCGTTGTGACCCCCGCATGCGCCGTAGGAATAAACTGCGTCCGTGCGGCAGTTGCCGCCAGGACGCGCAGCAGGCAACATCGCGTCCCCTGTCCTCATTGCATGAGTGCGTGTGCGTGTGCCGGCAAGGGCCGTGGGGCCACATACAACAGCATTTATGCCAGCCTTCAGTCTTAACACGGGCGTGTCATTGTGGGAGTGTCCCACAGCTTACCAAAGCTTTCAGGATCGTTATGCTGCGTTCCTGGTCATACTCCTGGGACCAGACTGAGGCGGTTGACGTCCTCTATTATTTCCATATCCGATAATAACACATAATCACAAGACTGTTATTCACACCATAAATATGCAGAACAGTGTCCCTAGCTGGCACCATTGAGGAGTAAGGATGCTCGGTAGATCCCTAAATCCATCAACCTTAGATTCCCATTGCCAAATCAGCTGCTGGTGAAAGGACCGTTGTTACCAACGGGGGGTGGGGCAAGTCGAGCAATGTCAACAGGGGCAAAAGGGTAGAGAACTGCGATGCTGCTGCCAGCACGCAATCCACCAAGTCATCTCAGTTTTTTAAAACCTGACAGTGAACCTAGGCGTGATCAGAGTCACAGCAAAATTACTGTGGTGTTGATTGTTTACATTTGTGGGGCAATTTATACCTGCAATTTTCACTGTGCGTGTTTAAACGACAACAATTCAGTAGAAGCTAGTCACTCATTATACACTCTTCTATGCAGATATGTCTGCCCCCACCAGCCTGCCAGCCCTATCCCGGACAATGGATGCAGACAATTGGAGGGGTATTTAATTCGAGATAACTGCACCTTCTTAACCTTTTCATTGTGCATTTATATCTACTTACTTCTGTTTCAGTACTTACTAAACATAAGGATCCAAGCAAAAAATATTTCAAGGTGCCCATGAAATAAACATTGAAACCAAAGTTCAAATAGCTATACAGAGCAACCCCAACTGGCTCTGACTGTGCCCCAAGATGGTATCAGCCTTGAAAAAAATTGGCACACAATTGTAACTGACCATTCCTTTCTTTTATGACCTTGTTTCAATAGCACATATGACGATGACATAAGATGCCAACAGTGCACTTCAGAATATGTACTAAGCAACCCATGTCAAACTACTGACCATACAATGTATTAACACAGCCTAGTTTCATTGTGGCCATGAGCCTAAAAGACTTTTGTCCATTCCCTGCCTGTAGCCCAACCATTCTAATATTGCTCAACCTTCTTCCTACCTTTTATGACCAGTCCTAATGACACACCTTACACCACCTCTGCAATCTCATTGTACGTGAACAATGTTTCAATTGGGCAACTGAGTAAAGGTTCATCCTTGCCAATGTGTGATGCAAATTGTTAATTTTCCAAAGATTTGTAATCTGGCCCACTGGTGAAGCATTAGTGGGACAGGGCACCGAACTTCGGGACAGTCCCCCTACATAAAGGGGGATACGTTTTTAGCAATCATATCAGCCCTAAAGATTGCAAGTTTTTCATGTTCCCCTTTCACCTGGCGCCATATATGATACCTAGCCAACCATACCACTACTTTCCAGCTTTTTACCTGTACCATGACTGACCTGCCACATTATCTGTTCTCCTTTTAGGGAATTTGTGAATCTGTTATTTATGTATTTATTTATTTGCATTTAGAGCGCTCACACAGCCCATGGGCATCGAGGCGCTATTACGGGAATACGTCTTAGTTGCATCACATAGGTGGGCAGTTGGGTTACATTAGCCTGTCACAAAAGTCTTATTTACATTTCTTTAGGTTAGTAACAGGTGCATTTCCGTGGTAGGATCGGGCTTGGTTACATGGTTAGAATACGTGTGAATACATTGTTGGAGGAACGTATGGAGACGTATGGGAGGCAGCAGGGTTACATAGAGCTTCAGTAATACACGATGCAGTTTAGTAGGTTATTGCACATAAACAATTTGTTATTACACCCAAGGAGATCAGAAGGCATTCTATTGTCACCCCCTTGGGACTCTGTGTCCTGGAAACTTTTGTCTCGTGCCTAGATATCCTACAAATAAATAAAATTAGAAATCACCTAAATGATTGATTTGTATCCCACCCTTTGATCACCCTGCATTGCCTGGCTGTGTGGCTGGGCCTACTATTTTGTTTGTTCATATGTGGTGCATGCCCATTTGCAAGACTTACCTCATTTATTTAATTGCAGGGTTTAAATTCAGCCGGTAACATATGCATGTGCCCCCACAGTTAACACCCTATGCTACCTGCGACGTAACTTGTTGCTGGCAACCTGCGACAATTCAGAACACTTTAAGCTAGGAGCAAAAAAGCCCTGAAACAATCTGTTTTTCATGTAATTGCACCCAATCTCGCTGGGCACAACCTTATTGGGTGCACCAATGAAAAACGAAATGCATTCAACTTCGTTCAGCAACATACCACTGAATCACCCACTACCTCAGTGACATTCCTCGTTTCCCAGTTACTAAAATAGGAGCTTCTCAACCGGCTAAAAACCATTTCAGATGTGTGGGGGGCAATGCAACAGTTGGTGCTACCTGCTGATCTATCCTAATAATATCGAACAACTTGTCCCTGAGCAAAGCCTACCAATGCAAACGAAACAAGAGGGGAATGCAAAACAGTCCCTACTCCCATAGTCATCATCCGTTCCTTATGCAACGTACGGAATTGCACATAAAACCACCTATTGTTGGGAAAAGCCAACGTGAATGAATTTGGGGCCAGCTTAGCCAAACCCCTATGAAAGCTACATTGTTTATTAAATGGACGGGTGCAGTGACAGACACCCACACAGTATTGTTGCCTGTATTTTGGCACCTGCATGTTCCTCTCAGAAGAACAAAGCTGTTTCCCAGACCTTATTTATACAATAAAAGTTACTGCATCCTTGGCGCCCAACAAATCGCTAATTGTGGTAATTTCCCCATCGCCCCTGGCACCGAGCTTGGGATCGCCATGAGCCCCTGAACAGTTCTCGAAAGCCGCAGCAAAAGTGATGTCCCTAAAACAACACAGCAAACATTGCACTGCAATGAATAATGCATTGCCCAGGAACCCAGCATTTTTGCCCCTAAAACAACGGACGTTAGTAGCCTGGACCCAAACCTCCCTACGTTTTAATGTACATTTTTGCCTTCAAATTATCATATTTTCCTTATGATCACTAATCCGAAAATGCAATGCTTCAGTGACACCGTCCCTATATTTTAATGAACTTTAAAATGAAACCCCACCAGCTCCTCAGCACACTGATGGCACTGCAACCACCCAGAGCTACTGTTAACTACGGTGCCGAGGCCATGCACAACCCTAGCCCTAATGCAAGAAAGTACTCCTGTTTAGACAAAACTCGCATCAAATAATGAAGAAACATCCGGCGCCGAGGCCAAGAGCATCCTTACTCATGAATCAGAAAATGCCCACTATTTGAAAATGCATGTGTATTTCGCAATTTCGAATGCACAGGCTCAATACTGAGTGCAACGCGGTAATAACTCATGCCCTGTGTTAAAAAATGTGTTAGCGGTGCCGAGCTACATGGAACAGTGCATTGATGTGTAGGTTTGCAACTAATTATGCTGTGAAGGCCCCCGACATTGCGCGCTGGTAGTTACCACCCCGTGATAAATGGTTAAACAGAGGTGCAGCACGGAGGCCAGTGTACACCAACCCATTCCAAATGTCAAAACATGTTCAAATGTGCTTTAGAAAAATGTTGCAGTTAGAACACACTGGCCGGTCAAATGAAGCAGCGCCCTGATGCTGTAATAGAATAGCGGACCACAAAGTAAACGCCATGCTCCTGAATTGCACTTTTAATATTATTGTGGTTCGGGAGAAGATGTATCAAAAAATGAAAGTCCATGATCAGCATACCTCTTTATTTATTTGGCAATTACCAAGTGCCTGAACCCCAGGGCATCCGGGCTCTAAACCTTTGTTGTCCTTACTGTGCACCAAAACACTGCCATCTTTTTGGCTTCCCCATAAAAACACGTTGCACACTGACAATGCACCCAAACCGCACACGAGTACTGAACTCCACAGTGCATGACACTAAATAGTGTGCAAACCCTAGGCCTTGTGGCAGTGATACCATGCCCATTACTACCGTTGCTCGGGTTCAAACCAAGCGCAAACGAAAATGCACACTTCTAACTAACCCAGGCAGCACAGCGCCGGCCAGGACACATCTAATAGTAAAATGAGTAAACGTGTACACCTTAAACAGTCCCATGCGGTGCAGAGACCGCCATGAGATCACAAATACTGCTGCTTCTCGAAAAATCCTCAGTGTAATTAAACATACATAATGACTTCATACCTCTAAACTGTCTGGCATAGCGGCGACCGCCCTGAGCCGCAAAAGCTAATGCCTGGCGCTTGGTTGCTGCAGCCTTAGTTGCTGCCTAATTTCGCCCAGTGACATAGGTGGTAACAGCACTGATCAGAGTGGGCCACCAGAAATACCTCTTGGCGAGCTCTATTGTGACTCTTTGTCCGCTGTGACCACCCACAAAAGAGCTGTGTCCCAGCTAGTGGAATTCAGGTGTGGGTACATAAATCAGTTTTTTAAAGTAGCATAGACCATCATTGTGTGTCAGTCGTGTACGTAGGTTAGAATCCGGGGGATTTCGCATTCCTTTAGTCTGCAACTGCTGCATCCAAGTAATCAACTGCATGTATGAAGACAGTGGTAGGGAACATCATGCCACGATACGGCCCCTCCACCTCCTGGTGCCTGTTTCTGGACAGGAGAGCAGCGCTCACGTTCTTTGTTCCAGGGAGGTAGTTAATCACAAAGGAATAATGGGAAGTGCACCCATCGTGTTTGCCGGCTGTTCGGGCAGTCGAGATTTGGCAAGGACATTAAGTTCCGATGGTCTGTCCTTTTCTCAGTGGGTTGGAGAGCCCCAGTAACAAATGTCTCTCCTTACAGGCAAGTTTTACGGCAAGCAGTTCTTTCTCTAATACCAAATAGTTACATTCGGCAGTTGTTAGGGACAATTCTCAGAAATGTGATAATTCCTCTCTACCTTGGAGACCCCCAGCCCTTTTGCTGGACTTTAGGACTTTTTCATTGTGAACCTGGAGAGAGTGAGACCCTTTTTCCCACTCTCTCATGTATTTTTATGTGATTTGATCTCTGTGTTTCTTTTGGTTTGTGGAGTCTGACAAACTCCATAGGCATCTTTTTGCATTGTGTCACACAGCACCTTCAGTTCAGTGGCACAGGGAAGTCTTGCAGATTTCCCCTAAGGTTTAAATATCTTTCACTTGGACAAATACTGTTTCCAAGAGCAGTAAAGTGAAACTGTCTTTACTTACTTTGTAACTCTATAGACCCAGCACACACTATCTTACCATATAGTGCTGGAGGGGATACTTAGTAGCCCCTTTGTCTAACTTCTCATGTAACATTTTTTATATTACCCTTTACACAATTAATGGCTGGTGGCTGTGGTTCGTTTTTACTACTGCATTTTGCTTTTTACAGCAGGCTGCATATGCAGCCACAGTAAAGCACCCATGGGTGCCATTTTTGTCAAAATAGCCTGGCCTTCTTTTTTTGCCATTCCTTGTTGTTTAGGTCATGCTTGAGATTTACTCTGCGTGCCAAAAAAACAGGTTTGGTCCTGTTAGGCAGAATTATATGCAATACCCTTTGGGAACACTACACACAATTTGGACTACAAGTGGCAGCACACATTCACCTTTTCTACAAGCCTTACTACACAGTAAAGTGGTAGCAATTTCTGAGCAGCCAGACTTATCTCAAGAGCAAGTGAGCAGTATCAAATAGTTACACAAAGGACAGTAGTTACTATGATTCAAACACACACTGACTCATGGTTTCCAAGTAAAATAAAATACATGTATTTACTTTTCAGTTGTATAACATCACACTCTTAATACACCACACTACTCCCAATAGTTTCCTGACAAGTTAAGCACACAAAATGAAGTGGGAGCAAAATGACACTCCAGAAATAAAAAGGGAAGGAAAGACAAAGTTAGGCAGAAATTGACCAGCACCAACAGGTAAGTAAGCAGGGCAATCTAGAAAGAGGAACTCCAGTGATAGGATCAAATCAAAAAGTCTTAGGGCGAAAGTCAATAGGACAAAACTATTTTGCTCAAGATCACAAGGTTCAGGGGAGTTTGCGGTTAAGTCTTTGCCAAGAGTTCCGGATGAAGTTGGTCAGCAGAAAAGTTAGTTCAAAGAGTAGAGAAGGAGAAGCCCTCGGATTGGGGAAAGATATCACACACTTTCATCGCGGCTGAACGAAACGAACAACTGAATGTTGAACAGTACCTTAGATGGAGAAGAAGCTGTAGCTGAGGCGGAAGTTACTGGTAGTTCCTGCAGGCTCACGGTTCCTGAAGCGACTGTCTGACTGACACGAAGTAGGAAGACTGGAGGGTCCTGCACTACCCAGGGAAGAATCTAGCAGCAGAGAAAAGCATCAAATAAAAGGTGCGCTCCTTAAAACCCAAGCAGGGTCTGACCTTCCTGGCTATCCGGCCCACTGGAGCTCTGTACAGCGAATTCGACCAGAGGAGGGAGTCCTGGCTTGTAGTTTGGGTGAACTGGTTGGTCCCACCAGTTCAGGGGAAGAAAATTCCTGGAGGATTATCTCTGTCGATTGATTATGAAGATTCGGACCGGCAGCAGGGCTTCACCGGGCGGTTCAGTCATTGTAGGGGTCCTCTTCTGTCAGCTCATCGGTTCTTTCCAGAAGCGATTCTGCTCTTCCAGGCCCAGAGACCTGCTTTTTATGCAGTTTTCCCCCATTCACACAGCCTGACTGTCAATCACACAGCAGGGTGGCTGTCCTGGCCGGGCAGTCACCTAGCCAATCAAACAGGAGTGCGACTTGGGTTACCAAGGGAACCCATGGTAGGGGTACTAAGACTCCTCCCTCACATCCTGCCTACCCAGACTTTCAGGCACCTAAAGGAGGGCTTCTGTGTAGAAGCCCGTGAAAAGACGGTGAACAAAGGAACCAAACCTGGTTTGGCGTGCAGAGGCGAACACGCGAAAGACTTTTCCAAAAAGAAATGCCGACTAAACCCAGTGCAAATAATATTAAAAACAATATGGTCAAGCGGGTTTAAGTTTGAGGCTACTAAGATAGCCTAAAACAATAACATGGTTATTTAAGATAACTGCGGTAGGAAAAATAGTGTAGTTACCACTGCCACCAGCCAAGTCTTAATGGAAAGGGAGCAAAACAGTGCTCCAAGAGAAACAGACAAAAAGGGATAAGGATTAACCCTTTCCAATACTCCATGTAAGATGGGGCGTAAGACTACATAAAGTTAATGGCAACTTTACATGTTTCTGGGAGACAGTAGTCAGTCCCAGAAAAATATGGAGTCAGTGGGATGTCTGAAATACAACCCTGTGTTACTGCACTGAAGGTGCTGTGTAACACAAAGTAAAGAGATGAGGCCTATGGAGTAGGTGAGGCTCCATAACCCAAGATCACACAAAAAGGTAAAACACACATACCCAAACACATGTAAGAGTGGGAAAAAAAGGCTCACACTCTGACCAGGTGAAAAAACACATCCTAGAAATCCAGCAAAGCTGCTGAGGGACTCAGTAGGTAAGGGAAATGAGCCATTTTGGAGAATTTTCCCTTACACTCACCCCCCCCCCCCAGACTAATGGACAGGAGGATGTAATCCACTCCTGGATGAATCTCTACCTCTAGTCAGTTAAAAACATCATAGAAAGACCATCAGCATTTTGGTGGTGACATCCTTCTCTTTGCTCAATGGTGAAATCATACCGTTGCAGGCAGATTGACCATCTTAGAAATGTTGGGTTCTCCCCTTTCATTTGCATTAACCATCTCAAGGGTTGGTGGTCAGTTTGAATCACAAAAGTGGATCCATACAGGTATGGTCTAAACTTCTTCAAAGACCACACAATGGCAAAACATTCACGCTCTATGGCTGCCCACCTTGTTTCTGGTTCCTTCAGTTTCCTACTGATGAAGAAAATGGGGTGCACCCTACCTTTCTCATTCATAAAGGCTTGGTGATAATCAGGAGCTCTTTGGACTGGAGCTTGACAAAGGGCTTTCTTCAGATTTTCAAAATCTTGAGTGTACTCCTCACTCCATCTAACCTTTTTTGGGAATTTTGGAGAGGAGATCACTTTCAAGGGAGAAGCTATGGTCCCATAGTTCTCTATGAAATTCCTGTAGTACCCAGTGAGACCTAGGAAAGCTCTCAATTGGGTTTGAGTAGTAGGGGTGGCCCAGTTTTGCACAGCTTGTACTTTGCTGGGCCATGGCCTTTTTTCACCTCCTCCTACCTCATGACCAAGGTAGACCACTTTGCTCTGACCAATTTGACATTTACTTGCCTTTATGGTCAAATGGGCCTGCTCAAGTGCCTGCAAAACATATCCTAGGTGATCAATATGTTCTTTCCATGTAGGGCTCAACACTGCAATGTCATCCAAATATGCCATGCAGAAGTACTCCATCCCATTCAGAACTTGATTGACCATCCTTTGGAATGTACCAGGTGCATTCCTCAATCAGAAAAGGCATAACCTTAAACTGGTAGAGGCCTGCTGGGGTTGAGAATGCAGTTTTCTCCTTGGCATGGTCTGTCAGGGCTATTTGCCAATAGCCTGAAGTTAGGTCAAATGTACTGAGGTATTTGGCTGAACCAAGTCTATCCACCAGCTCATCTGTCCTTGGAAAAAGGATGGGCATCAATCTTAGTGACTGCATTTAGAGCTCTACAGTCCACAAAGAATCTCAACTCCTTGGATCCTACCTTTGGTACTAGAATAACTGGACTAGACTATGGACTTGAAGAGTACTCTATAACCCCAAGATCAAGCATCTTGTTGACAACTCCTTTTATGTCGGATCTTACATGTTCTGACATTCTGTAACCTCTGCTTTTCACAGGTAAACGGTGACCAATGAGAATATCATGCTGGCCCCAAGAAGTCAGGCCTGGTGATAGTCAAAACAGGGAGGCACATTGATTTAACAGAACTGTGCACTCCTCTTGTTCAGAAGTCAGTTGAGAAGAGAGATGAACTCCTTCTATTTTCGCATCCAACGGTTGGCTTCTGAGGAGGTCAGTTAGAGGTTCAGTCTCGTCCTCCTCTTGAGCTGAATCTAGAAGCAAAGCTCCCACTTCTGGTCTCGAGACATATACCTTCAAACGGTTGGTGTGAAAGACTCTGGGAGCCTCCTTAGGTCTGCCTAAATCCACCAAATAGTTCACCTCTCCAAGTTGGCCCACAACCTTGAAGGGTTCTATCCATTTGTCCTGCAAAGTCCTCTGCCTTGTTGGCACAAGAACCAATACAAGCTGGTCTTGAGTAACCTCAAGCATCTGGCCTTCTGGTCATGCCAATGTTTGACTATAGCCTAACCTGCTTTCAAGTTACCACTAGCTTCTGCCATCATGTGTGACATTCTCCTCTGGAGACCTATCACATAGTCAATCACTCTGACTGGCTTGGAGGAAGGAGCACTCTCCAACCCCTCCTTAATCAGGGCCAATGAATCTCTGACTGGATGGCCATAGAGAAGCTCAAAGGGACTTTTTAACCAACTCCCTCCTGAGGGACTTCTCTATAAGCAAAGAGAAGGGAATGCAGTAGAAGGTCCCACTTTCTTCTAAGGGGTTCCTCTAAAGCACCTATCATGATCTTCATGGTACAATTAAATCTCTCTACCAGCCCATTTGTCTGTGGATGGTAGGCTGTAGAGAACGTGTAAGTGACACCACAGTTTTTCCACATGGTTTGCATGTAGTGGGACCTAAAATTGGATCCCCTGTAAGATATCACTTCCTTAGGAAGCCCTACTCTGGTAAAAATACCAAGGAGAGCCTTAGCCACAGCCTGAGCCATAACAGTTCTCATAGGTATAGCTTCTGGGTATCTTGTAGCATGGTCTACTACAACCAGGATAAACCTGTTCCTTGAAGTTGTGGGAGAGGCAAGGGGACCAACAATGCCAATGCCCACCCTCTCAAAAGGAGCTCCGACTACTGGGAGAGGCACCAGGGGTGACAAATTATTGGCTCCACTCTTGCCAGAGGTTTGGCAAGTGTGACAGCTCCTACATAATTTGTCAACTTCTGCACCCATCTTAGGCCAGTAGAAGCAGAGGGTGAGCCTTTCCCTGGTCTTCTTGAAGCTCAAGTGACCAGCCAAAGTTATCTCATGGGCTAACTGTAGGAACTGGAGTCTGTTGGCAAGAGGCCCTACAATTCTTTTGCAATCCCCAGGGATAGACTCAGTCGTTTCATTGTAGAAGAGGCCATCTTCCCAGCTTAACCTGCGCTTCCCAACTTCTTGCCCATCAAGTTGGTTAGCAGCCTGTTGTCAAAGACCTTCAAGAGTAGGACACTCTCTCTGTCCTCTGCTGAAATCTGCCCTGTTTTATTTATTTTTATTTCATTGTAAAAGTTCAGTTCAATATATTCTATCAAACTTTTGTTACATTTATTCCAGGAAAAAAAATGAACTCTCCACTCCATACCAATGGATTGTAGACCACGATCGATGTTCCCAAAAGACATAAAAAATACAAAAGAAATCAAGGTAAGATCAAAAAGAGATGATAACAGAAGAAAATAAGCACAGAAAAAGCACAGCCTCAACAAGTTCATGAGATCGTATTTGTAACTCAGTTTGAAACTAACTGCAACGATGCGTCGAGAAAATTAATTAAATCACAGGAGAGTTTTATGTTATGGCCTGCTACAACATGCTCCCACCAGTCATCAGGCATATAAAGTTGAGGTTTAAATTCACTTAAGTGAAGTTCACGCAAGTTCATCAGCATCGGGCATGCGGTAACTAGATGTTTTAAGGACTCCATTTCATATGATTTACAGAATCGACAAGTGTTGGTTGTTGTCTCTTTGTTCTTAAGTAGCCAAAGCATTTTGTTGGTGTTTAAAGCATTCAATCTGAGTCTAAGGAACTGTGACCTGTGTTGACGAGATGGACAGTTCGTAAGATATTTGGGTTGCAGATGTAGTTTCATCAAACCTCTGATGGTCGGCAGAGAGGTTTTGAATGCTAGGCGATTATTATAAGTTGTTATCCAGTCCCATGCAGCTAGCTTCTTTTTGGCATATTGGGGACGACAAAGTAGCTCTTCTTCATATATGCCAGCATCTTCCATAATTGCATGTAATTTCTGAAAGGTTTTATATGCAGAAATGGAAGAACCAAGCAGCATTTTGCGTTAAGTGGATAATGATTTCCACACAATTGTCATGTAGATTGAATTTAGGGCTATTTCATATCTCAGAGCTGACATTGAAATATAATTAGGAAGGGTAGCACACACCTCCAAAACATGCCTCCTAATTTTTGCCACAAGTTATGGTCGACATTCCAGGCTGATTTGCCACCGAAGGTAAGAGTTGGAATTACCTTCTGATGGTAGAACATGATTACAGGAGTTGTTGAAAATTTCCCGTAGTCCTTGTTGATTTTTGCACTTTGGATACTCAAATTTTTTGTTTTGGTTACCAGGTCGCTAATCCAAGCGGCTTCACAGATTGAGTCATTTAACATTACGCCCAAATAGCAAATTGACTTGACAACAGTTAGGGCCTTTTTTTTTAATGAACCATCTGTAGCTCTTATCCTTCTTTGACATGGATCGGCCAATACTTATGTACTTCGTTTTTTCAGTATTTAGCAGCAGTTCATTAGCAGTTCATAACTCGTATAAACGAAGAATCAGGTGTTGTAATCTTATTTGGGTTTGGTCAACCAACACTATGTCGTCTGCATAGACCACGTAATTAACAAAGCATCCATTCAGCTTTGGTGGGAAGCAATGGACAGAATCTAGCCACTTTGGCAAACAGCAAGAAAAAGTTTGAACAAGTCTGCTGCTAGTGGGCATCCATGTTTGACCCCTTTAAATGTTCTTATTGATTCAGTAAGATCTCCCTGTGAGTTCACTCTTATTTGGATTGAAGTATTAGAGTGCAGGGCGATTATAGGGTCTAGCGGCATTTCTGGGCATTGCCAAGATCGTAGTTTGGCCCATAATTTGGTGCGATTAACAGCATCAAAGGTTTGGCGGAGATCAACAAACGCAAAGAAAACATTTTTCTTGGCCTCCAGTGCTGACAATTTTAAGATTGACAGAATTGTGAGGTTTACATCAACGCCGACTTGGCTCGTGAAGGCCGTTTGGCGGCAGTCGACTATACCCGCAGAGAGAGCCCAATTCACCAGACGTTGTCGCAGGATGGAACCAAAGAATTTCCCAATTGTATCAAAGAGGGCGATCGGGCGATAGTTTGCTGGATCAGCCCAACAGCCCTTCTTGTATATTGGCACCACAATTGCTTTTGACCAGGAGGATGGAAGTTTCTTGCTGTTTGTGATCTGAAAAAAATAGCCCGTTGATAAATTTGGCCCACAAAACTTTGTGCTTTTTAAGCATAAGATTTGAAATTTGGTCCGGACCAGCAGCTTGGAAGTTCTTTAGTTTGGAGATCAAGCTCTCAAGCTCTTCGCAGGAAGGTGTTATGTCCCAAGTGGCAGATGTCACTATAGGTTGCTTCGGGGCTTCAGACTCCGGCTCTTCATAAATGGCGGTAAAATAATCTCGCCATTTATTACTTGGGATTTCATTAGAAATTGATGGAATAGATTTAGAAGAGCCCTTGTTCAGGATTGCACAAATGTCACGTGTGTTCTTGGTGACAAGGAGTTTCAGCATTGTTTCTGCTCGACTTTGGTCAATTGCAATTAAATGCGATTTTAGCCAGTTGCGGTAAATCTTGCATCGATCCTTAACTTTCTTTGCCTTTGCCCAAGAACTGCTGAGTTCTCTTTTAATTTGAAGTAGGTCCTTCATTAATGATTTTTTTGCTAAGGCTATTTCAGCACTGTAAAGATGTTTTAGAGAAGACCCAAACATTCTTGAATTAGAGATTTTCATAGTGTAGTCACTCAGCAAAGGGGCGTATTCTACGGTATGTAGCGCTTTTAAACTCTGGCTTAGAGATGCAATTGCTTTGCCGTTTGTGACCAACCTGTTACCTGCGGCATTTGTTTGTAATTGAAAAGGATATTTTTCTGACGTACAGGAACGAGCTTCCAGCCAGACAAGCCGTAGCAGATCATGGTCACTGTGTAACATTGGCTGCACATTAAGAGAAATAGCTTTGTCGAAAAGGTCCATCGAAGCCCAGATATAATCTAGGGTATTTGAACTGCTCATACTGTGGCAAGTCGGATAAGGTGGATAGTCGCCATTAATAGCTCCATTCATCATTTGACAATTGCGCTGGAGGAGTTCGCGAAACCAAATTTGACCTCTACAAATGACTTCACTATCGGGAAGCCGAGCTTTTGTCTTTGTGGCAGGATCATATCTAAACCAACTACAATTAAGATCGCCACATATTAGCACAGAGACGTTGTGATATGCTAGAAAAGTTTCATCGATTTCTGTCAATACTGCATCAATGAAAGATGAAGCTGAAATCATCGCAGGATTCCAGTAACCATTGATTATCAGCAGGTTTGAAGTATTGTTAGACAGTGATAGTTTAACCAATGTACTTTGAACAAATGGATTAGGATTGGAAGAAGCTACTAATGACCACCAGTTCTGTATTTTTAGAAGGGTTATCAGGCCGGAAAAGGGATGACTTTTGGTGTTTTTACTGACTGGATTTATCAGAATGGTGAATCCATCACAAGACGGTGGGTCGCGTAACCAAGTTTCCTGTAAGCAGATAACAAACACATTCTCCAGAGGTTCTTGAAAGGTGTTGAAAAGAAGCTTAAATCCACGCGTGTGCCATGAGAGTAGAATTAATTCCTGCTGAGCAGAATTGACTCATGGTTACTTTCTGGGGCCTTTAGGGAATCTTCGCTCATTTATAGCCTTTCCTTCCAATGCTTGATGCATTGTGGTATTGCAAATGTCTGATGAGGGCGCAAGAGATTGCCGCAGGGCAGATCGTTGATCAATCTTGCGAAGCTCTTCATTATCATGGTTCGCCTTGAGGGATAAAGGGGTTCTCGTAAGAGCGGGTTCAACAGTAAGATCAAAACCATAGAGCAAAAGATCCGCATTTGCCTCTAATAGCAAGTTTTTCACAGCTGCAGATGGTAGATGGAGAAGAACTGGGTCGGATGCTAATTCCGTTATGTATTTCACATTCTTGATATCATCTGAGGAGGTTGCTCGTAGTGGTGGGATACATGCGAAAAGTTTCAGAATATTTGCACGATTCAGATTGACTTTGTTGCCGTCCGAGTGAATATTTTGAAGTCGGAGTTTCCACCGGCAAGATGATTTTAAGGAGTTTGAGGGTACAGAGGCTCGAAGAGTTTGCAGCGAGCTAGATTTCAACTGATTCAAAGTTTGTTTAGGGTTTAACTTTGAGCTTTGAATTTGTTGAGGAGCCTTCCTGATGGTAGCAGTGGGCTTACTTGCATTGGACCCAGAATACATCTTTCTCGGGATTCCATTGGAAACTGATTTTTCCATCACAAGGGGCTCAATTAGGGTGACCCCAGAGGCCCCACCAGAGACTTCATTAGTATCGTCAAGGTCGACCAAATAGGTCGATAGATTGCATAAATCGATAGAAGAGTCAGGGGTGACATTGTTGGTGGTAATATCACTTGATTCCACTCGCCGGCGTTTGGCAGAAATCTTCGCAGTCTCCGGTAGATCTCCTGTATCTCTCAATGAACAGTTTAAGGCAGTAGAAACTGCATGCATTGGATTGACTTTCCGATCAAAAAGGCTTGTCTTTTTAGGGGTCGTGATGTTTCTTATACATTTTTTCACATGTTGTTGTACTTGTTTTGGTGGAAAACTTTTTTTCTTAGGTTGCTTTGCTTGTTTTACAGAAGCTCTTTGAAGCTTGATGTCAAGGCTCGATGTAATAGTTTTTACAGGGCCTTTAAATATGTCAAAGGAGTTCCCTGAAGAGGCAACATGATCGGATGTTTGGACTTGAGCTGGGATCTCAGTTGCTGTGGCATTGATGGTTTGAGCCACAGCGAATTCTGTGGTCATGGTAGAGTCTGGACCTCCATGGCCGACTGCTAAATTGCTCGCCATGGGGCCAGACTGGACCGTGTTTTTGGCAGGCACGACTGGAGCCTCTGGTCCATGTAGATGTTGAGATCCAAGCAGTATGTCATGTTTATTGGAGGTTTCCAATGGAAAAGAATTAGCATTCTTTCGCATCCATTTCACTGATTCAAGCAAACCATCCATCAGGGAGTCACTTTGGCAGTGGTGACGAGCTGCCAAATCGCTCAACCTGTCTTGCCATCTCACTGAATTTTCGGCGTTAGACTCCATTTGGACTTGCAAAAAGCCTGTAAATTGCTCAAGTTGGTCAATTTTTGTTGTTAGGTTGAGAAGAGCAGCTCCTTGGTCACTTATTATCCCTGTCAGTGATTCAAGGAGTTTTGAAAACTGAGCTAATGCAACAGCTGAGGCGGCAAGGACATTGTTATGAATTTGCGAAAGGGCTTCGATGGTAATGCCCAATGATTGTGGGATGAAATCATGAGACGCCGAAGAACACACTTAACTTTCAAGGATGTATTGCGGATTTAAGGAACTGAGATTTCCAGCATGTATTGGCTCATGAGTGACATTTCTGGAATGAGCCAAAGAAGCTTGAGGGGTACTTGCATTCATCAAAGAGTTCCCACCCATGGAGGGAGTTGAGGAGGTACCCCTTGCTTTTAGCTCAGCAACCCGTTGCAAGCGGCTAGCACGAGCAATCGCGCTCCGCTCAAGGTGAGTGTGAGGTAGTTGAGAGTCCTGGACAAGAGAATGAACTGCAAAGGAGGGAGGAACATCCAAAGATGGTTCATTTAAGTTCAACGTAGAGGGTCGACCATGCTTCGGCGCTTGGCAAGCTAAAGTACTGTCATTGCCAAATTCAAAGTCATCGGACGCAGAGTCTGAAGAAGCTCGACCAGCTATCTTCATCACAATAGGATTCATTGAGGAGCTTGTAAGAGTAGAGACGGACGAGGAGTATTGAACAGATTCAAGGGGCCTCGATACATTTTTACTTGCAGGTGATGAGATCTGAGTTGGAGACAGGATTCCGGAGACAGTAGCAAAAGTCGTATTTAGTGCAGGAGGGAAGAGCACTCCCGTCCTTGTTGACGAAGGTTTTGACAGAGGACAGCTTGGAGATTTCATCTGCTGCAAAATGGCCCTATCAAAGGGAGGGCAATTTGTAACAGAAATGGGCATAGGAGACAGAGGAGACGCCAAATGTTGATTAAAACTCAATGAAGAGGCCAGTTGAAAATTCAGCACAGAGTTCGAAATCTTCAGGAGTTCCTCGTCGCTGATCGAGTGTGGCAAATTTCTTTTATCAGAAGACAAAGCAATGTTTTGAATTGGATCATTTGGTTTGACAGTATCCGGCATTGTGGAGGCAAAAGAAGCCAACTCAGAGGAGATGGCAGAACTAATGGGGGAAGAGGGTCAGATGAAGGACAGGGAATGAGCGTGGAGTGGGTAGGGGGATCGTCCAAGGTTTGTTGCTGATGGATGGCCTGGATGTCTAACAGGCAAACCAAGGGCACAATAGAAGCACTGGCCGGAACAGCATTTGCGGTGCCACAGCTGATAACATCAATTTCCACAGCGTGCGTTCTAGAGGACTGTTCATGAGTAGCGACTCGATTAGGGTCGATATTAGTATGCAAAGAAGAAATGGCTTGGACTGCAGAAGCAGCAGGACATGTGAATAAAGATGAAATTGGGGTGCAGATACTTGACACTGTACGTCAGGTTGCAACGCTGATGAATTCTGTAGTGTAGGGGCACCCAAAGTCAATATTGGAACATTAGCGGAATGTAAAGCCAATAGAGCCCGTCCAGTGGCTTTGCTTACCTTGTCCCCGGCGGCTGCCTTCATTGTGGACCAGGGATTTGGCAGACGTCTCAGCTGTGCAGACTTTTTCCGCGTCTGAGGTCCCTCCGCAGACAGAGTCAATTTGCACGAATCCGGGCAAAAAAGTAGAACAGAAGGAAGTCAAGGCGATTGCAGCGGGCTGAGAGCAGGCCGGGGCCCTGGCTCATTAGCTTCGCCAACCAGAGCCAAACAGCGGCTCAACAGCGCTGTAGTAAACACACTGTAGAATAACGAAGCACAGCCCTTTCCTCCGCACAGGGCTTCACGCCGCAAGGGTGCAGAGCCCTGGATTTTATTTCCGGGTCCAAGACCAGGGGGCATGGCTTCCTGCCGCACTTCAGGTGTCAGGTGTTTAAAAAAAAAAACAAAAAAAACAAAAGCGCTTCTCCTTCGGTAAGCGGCGATGCTGGGAACTTTGTTTGCAAAGTATTCTATTGTTCACAAAGTGTACACAGACTTCAATCGCCTCAATAAGGATAGAAAACCAGAGCCACAGAGGCTCAACAGCGCTGTAGTAAACACACTGTAGAATCATGAAGCACACTGTCATGATCTCTGCTTCCAAAAGGTCAGGGTTTTCCCAACTCCCTTGGAAGCAGATCCATAACCCAGGTTCCGAGTGCCAACCAGTCCCAATTGGGACTTTTTGGACCCAGTCCTGGCGCCAGTGGCACGAGGCTCATAAATATGCCCAGTCCCAGCGCTGGAAGCGCCGGGCTCATAATGCTTGGGTGGACTTACCTGCAGCAGACCATGCTGCTTACTTGCCTGCCAGTTGAGCCTCTGATCCTCTTCTGTTTGGAACTACTTTTCCTGTTGGGTGGGGCAGGAGCCACTCCCTAGATTCAGAACACTGGAACTCTTCTGGAAAGCAGGAACTCTTTTCTTACCTACGCTCATCGTGTCTTCTGCATCTGATCCTGGGCCTAAGGGAAAAGGCTTACCATCCTGAATCCAGTCTTCAGCAACACCTATAAAGACAAGAAAGAACAGGTTAGCATTACGGTCTTCAGTGACAGCTCTTCACTTACCTGGTCCATCGGCTGTCACCAACGCCTCGCGCTGCATTCCGGCATCTGAAAGACAAAGGCTTACCTACTCTTCGTGCGCTCCGGAGGTCTTCACACTGCATTCCGGCATCTGAAAGACAAAAGCTTACCAACTCTTCGCACGCTCCGGAGGCCTTCGGCGCTGCATCCAGCATCTGAAAGACAAAACAAGGTGCGTTTAAAGACATTGGGGAACTTTAATACTCACATGCCATTACTCCTATCCACATCTAACCCAGTGGGTATTCCGGCATCCTGCAGCCACTCCGAACTTGTACCTGCAAAATAAAAAGACAGTTAGAGCGCATCGTGAAGCAGGCAACAAGCGCTTACTTACGTGCTTCCAGGCGCTTCTATTCATCACACGGGCTCCATTTTCAACTCACTTCAGCCCGTCATCCGCCATCGCCGGAACCCTGCAAAACAAGAGACATCATTACTAAAGACTTTAAAGACATTCGAATTACTCGAAACTTACCATCCGTGCAGTAAACGACGGACAGCAGTCTTCTGAAGTCAAGAGGCCTGCTCCCCTTATCCAGTGAAGAAACTGGTTACAGCACCCTGCCCCGAGGCAGATGGAGAGCACGGCGTTCACTTACCTAAGACATCTTACCCTTCGAGTCAGACATACAGTGCACAGAGGTCCAGCCCAAAGAGCCAGCCGTGTGTTACACATCATCTTTGAAGATACGGTATACGCCCAGTCAAGACCGGCGCCTCTACGGGAATCAGGTGAGCGTTACACACAGCCCTTGCCTCCGCACAGGGCTTCACCTTCTGCCAGTAAAGACTACGCTCAGGATGGTCAACAGGGTCAAGATCTCCAACTAAGACAGTGTCTTCCTCCAGATCTGATCCTTCCGAAACTGGCTGAACCAAACATGGTTGCACCTCACACTCTGTCTCAGCAGGTGGGGGAGTCACAGGTGTGACTTTGGACAATCATCGGGATGTCCTTGTTGGTAGCAAAGAGGTGCTGTCTGACTTTTTCCTGGAGATCTTGGGTTTCCCCTTTGCCTCTGTTTTCTTAGAAATAGCAGTGAGCAACCCCTGTGAAGTGGGAGTGATTGTTTCCTCTATCACCTCCTCTGGAGAGCCTCTCAAGGTACTCTCTCTTGTAGGCCTAGTGAGCTCCTGTCTCTTCTTAGTGTGAGGCCTAGGGGTGCTTGACACAACTCCAAGAGTTTTCAGGTCATTAGCCAACAGGCCTCTCCCAGGCACTTCACTCTGCACACTAACAGGTATTTTGACAGTCATATCATCACACTGGATGAGAGCTGGTAACTGGGGAAGCATTTGCACAGGGCCTCCATCTAACTTGGTGAGACGTTTGGGTGCCTTAGCAACATCCTCCACCTTGAAAAATAATTCATCCACCACAGTTATGCTGGCTCCAGTGTCTCTGATGGCAGGGGTTTCCTGTCCATTCACAAGAACAATATCCTTATAATACTGTTTATTATCATCTGGGATGGAATTATAAACATCTACATTCTATTGTTCTCACAAGCCCAGGGACGCTAAAGAAACACTAGCTGAGACTCTCATGGGCTCATCAGCTAGTAGGTGACAATTTCCACTTGCCATAGGTACTTCTTCCTCTGGGGAGAAGGCTGAGGAGACAGTGTGGATCCCTGAAGGTTTACCCTTACATCTGTGATCCCATTTCACATGGCCAGTTGACCAACAAATATAACATTTCCAAAATGTCTTGAGGAATGGGAGTTTGTTCTGACTGCCATCTGGTTTTAAGTCCAGATGGTACACCAGCCTGATTTGGTTTTCCTTGTGATTTACCCTTATGTTGGTGTTTGAGGCCCTCTTTTGGGTGGGAGGTATTAGAATTATCCTTGTTATCTTTCTTTGGCTGCTTTCCCTCATCCTTCCTCTGAGTAGCCCCAGAATCCTTGTGAAAAGCCCTGTTGGCAACCCACAAGTCAGGAGCCTTAGCTAACTTCTTTGGATCTATCTCCTTAGAATCAGCCAAGTTCTGTCTGAGCTCAGGAGAGCAGGCGTCATAAATAGACTCCAACATAACAAGATTTCTCATACCTTCATAACTGTTCACTCTGTAACCCTTAACCCAACCATCTACGTTTTTCAATCATTTACATACCCAGGTAGCCCAAGGGGTACCATCATTCTTTTTGAGGGTCCTAAACCTCTTAAGGTACTGGGAAGGGGTCTTCACAAATCTAGCAATTAAACCTAGCTTCAAACACTCATAATCCATCCCATCCACCTCCCCCAACTCCATCACAACATCAGATGCAACAGTGGGTAGCCTAGAGAAGAGCCAGGGAAGCAATTGATTCCCTGTAAGACCTTAAATACCATGGTTATACTCAAACATGGCCAACCAATCCAAAATATCAAGCTTAACCTCATACATACCCACAGATTCTTAAGGCATATGGGGTTTCTTATGCCTGGAAGACCAGGAAGACTCTGCGAATGAAGCATTTTCAAGAGACAGTCTTTTCATTTCTAGTTCATGATTCAACTCCATTTCTCTGAGCTTAAGTTCTTGATGCTTTTGTTCAGTTTGAACATTCAAACGTTTGAATTACAATTCAAGCCTCATTTACTCTAGAGCAATACATTCAGGACTGAGTGTAGGACTTGTGGGGGTCCCAGTGGACAAGGGTTGAGGTTGCTGAGCAGGCAAGGGAGCAGTGAGGCCTACATTGGGAGACACATCTGCCTCTTCCAACTCATTACTAACAGACACATTATCATCCTCAATACTTTCCACGTTTGCTGAAGAGTCAGGTATTTCAAACCCACTCCCCAGACTTTCGTTCTTTAACAGTTTTTCAATCAATTCAGACTTTTTGCCGTTGGCAGAGAGGTTCCTTTCTCTACACAGATTTTTTAGAAAATCCACAGTATAATTTAGGAGGGTCTCCTGACTATAGCTTTCCATATCAGACATGATTAATATTGCTTTATAGTGAGGTTAGCCTTGTGGTTAGTTGATCCAAGGTAATAGCAGCACTCTAAGTGTAATTACTATACTTGAGCTTCACTGCAATACACCAGTGTTAGGCAGAATTATATGCTGTACCCTTTGGGAACACTGCACACAATTAGGACTACAAGTGGCAGCACAAATTCACCTTTGGTACAAACCTGTACTACACAGTAAACTGGTAGCAACGGCTGTGCAGGCAGACGTATCTCAATAGCAAGTGAGCAGTATCAAATAGTTACACAAAGGACAGCAGTTACTATGATTCAAACAAACACTGCCTCAAGATTTCCAAGTAAAAGAATATACATTTATTTACTCTTCAGTTGTATAACATTACACTAAGGTAAAGCAGTTGAAAAATCACACTCTTAACACACCACACTACTCCCAATAGTTTCCAGACAAGTTAAGCTCACAAAATGAAGTGGGAGCAAAATGGCACTCCTGAAATAAAAAGGGATGGAAATAGTTAGTTAGGCAGAAATTCACCAGCACCAACAGGTAAGTAAACAGGGCAATCTAGAAAGATGAACTCCAGTGATAGGATCAAATCAAATAGGCTTAGGGACAAAGTCAATTGGACAAAAGTCTTTTGCTCAAGATAACACGGTTCAGAGGAGTTCGCGGTTAAGTCTTTGCCAAGAGTTCCGGATGAAGTTGGTCGGCAGAAAAATTAGTTCAAAGAGTAGAGAAGGACAAGCCCTCAGATTGGAGAAAGATTTCACACACTTTCACCGCGGCTGAACGAAAAGAACAACAGTATGTTAAACAGTACCTGAAATGGAGAAAAAGCTGTAGCTGAGGCGGACGTTCCTGGCAGTTCCTGCAGGCTCACGGTTCCTGAAGTGACTGTCAGACTGATACGAAGTAGGAAGACTGGAAGGTCCTGCACTACCCAGGTAAGAAACCCGCAGCAGAGCAAAGCAACAAATAAAAGGTGCGCTCCTTAAAACCCAAGCAGGGTCCGACCTTCCTGGCTATCCGGCCTACTGTAGCTCTGTACAGCAAATTCAACCAGAGGAGGGAGTCCTGGCTTGCAGTTTTGGTGAACCGGTTGGTCCCACCAGCTCAGGGGAAGAAGATTCCTGGAGGATCTTCTATCTCGATGTATTCTGAAGATTCAGACCTGCAGCAGGGCTTCACCGGGCAGTTCAGTCGTTGTAGCGGTCCTCTTCTGTCAGCTCCTCATCGGTTCTTTCATTCCAGTGGCGACTCTGCTCTTCCATACCCAGAGACCTGCTTTTTATGCAGTTTTCCCCCATTCACACAGCCTGGCTGTCAATCACACAGCAGAGTGGCTGTCCTGGCTGGACAGTCACCTAGCCAATCAAACAGGAGTGTGAATCGGGTTACCAAGGGAACCCATGGCAGGGGTCCTAAAACCCCTCCCTCACATCCTGCCTACTCTAAAGGAGGGCTTCTGGCAGAAGCCCACGAAAAGACGGTGAACAAAGGAACCAAACCTGGTTTTACACGCAGAGACGAACACGAGAAAGACTTTTCCAAAAAGAAATGGCGACTAAACCCAGCCAGAACAATATTAAAAACAATATGGTCAAGCGGGTTTAAGTTCATGGCTACCAAGATACCCTAAAACAATACCATGGTTATTTAAGATAACCACGGTAGGAAAAATAGGGTAGTTAACACTGCCACCAGCCAAGTCTTAATGGAAAGGGAGAAAAACAGTGCTCCAAGAGAAACAGACAAAAAGGGATAAGTATTAACCCTTTCCAATACTCCATTTAAGATGGGGTGTACTGGGTCTGTGGTTTAAAGAGACTACATAAAGTTAATGGCAACTTTATATGTTTCTGGGAGACAGCAGTCAGTCCCAGAAATATAGAGTCAATGGGAAGTCTGAAGTACAATGCTGTGTCACTGCACTGAAGGTGCGGTGTAACACATAGTAAAAAGATGAGGTCTAAGGAGTAGGTGAGGCTCCATAGCCCAAGATCACATAAAAAGGTAAAACACACAAAGCCAAACACATGTAAGAGTGGGAAAAAAGGCTCACACTCTTTCCAGGTGAAAAAATAAATCCTAGAAATCCAGCAAAGTTGCTGAGGTACTCAGTAGGTAAAGGTAATTAGCCATTTTGGAATTCTCCCTAACAGGTCCCTTTGTTCATTTTGTCTTTGGCCGTATTCACGAGTGAAGCCCGCCTCTGTTTCAGAAAGTCTGGTGGGGGGCAGGAAGTGAGGGAGGTGCCCGAAACTCCCTGTGCTTAGCTCTCCAAGGTGATTGTCCGGCTGGCTGTCTGGCAAGGACAGAAACCCTGCTGGGTGACTGAGAGCCAGGTTGAAATGAATGGGAGAAATCTGCATAAAAGGTGACACTTTTTTGGCTTGGAAGGCAGAGTCAACCACTGGATGAATGAATCTGAAGAAGAACATGAAGAGGACGCCTGTTCCAACACCTGGACTGTTGGTTTGCCCGGTGAAGCCCTGCTGCTGTGCTGCAGCTCCAAATTCGTATCGACAGATGATGATTTTTTTGCTAAGGCTATTTCAGCACTGTAAAGATGTTTTGGAGAAGACCCAAACATTCTTGAATTAGAGATTTTCATAGTGTATTCACTCAGCAAAGGGGCATATTCTACGGTATGTAGCGCTTTTAAACTCTGGCTTAGAGATGCATTTGCTTTGCCGTTTGTGACCAACCTGTTACCTGCTGCATTTGTTTGTAATTGAAAAGGATATTTTTCTAACGTACAGGAACGAGCTTCCAGCCAGACAGCCAGACAAGCCGTAGCAGATCATGGTCACTGTGTAACATCGGCTGCACATTAAGAGAAATAGCTTTGTCGAAAAGGTCCATCGAAGCCCAGATATAATCTAGGATATTTGAACTGCTCATACTGTGGCAAGTCGGATAAGGTGGATAGTCGCCATTAATAGCTCCATTCATCATTTGACAATTGCGCTGGAGGAGTTCGCGAAACCAAATTTGACCTCTACAAATGACTTCACTATCGGGAAGCCGAGCTTTTGTCTTTGTGGCAGGATCATATCTAAACCAACTACAATTAAGATCGCCACATATTAGCACAGAGACGTTGTGATATGCTAGAAAAGTTTCATTGATTTCTATCAATACTGCATCAATGAAAGATGAAGCTGAAATCATCGCAGGATTCCAGTAACCATTGATTATCAGCAGGTTTGAAGTATTGTTAGACAGTGATAGTTTAACCAATGTACTTTGAACAAATGGATTAGGATTGAAGAAGCTACTAATGACCACCAGTTCTGTATTTTTAGAAGGGTTATCAGGCCGGAAAAGGGGCGACTTTTGGTGTTTTTACTGGCTGGATTTATCAGAATGGTGAATCCATCACAAGACGGTGGGTCGCATAACCAAGTTTCCTGTAAGCAGATAACAAACACATTCTCCAGAGGTTCTTGAAAGGTGTTGAAAAGATGCTTAAATCCACGCGTGTTCCATGAGAGTAGAATTAATTCCTGCTTAGCAGAATTGACTCATGGTTACTTTCTGGGGCCTTTAGGGAATCTTCGCTCATTTGTAGCCTTTCCTTCCAATGCTTGATGCATTGTGGCGTTGCGAATGTCTGATGAGGGCGCTAGAGATTGCCGCGGGGCAGATCGCTGATCAATCTTGCGAAGCTCTTCATTATCATGGTTCGCCTTGAAGGATAAAGGGGTTCTCGTAAGAGCGGGTTCAACAGTAAGATCAAAACCATAGAGCAAAAGATCCTCATTTGCCTATAATAGCAAGTTTTTCACAGCTGCAGATGGTAGATGGAGAAGAACTTGGTCGGATGCTAATTCCGTTATGTATTCCACATTTTTGATATCATCTGAGGAGATTGCTCGTAGTTGTGGGATACATGCGAAAAGTTTCAGAATATTTGCACGATTCAGATTGACTTCATTGCCGTCCGAGTGAATATTTTGAAGACAGAGTTTCCACCGGCAAGATTATTTTAAGGAGTTTGAGGGTACAGAGGCTCGAAGAGGTTGCAGCAAGCTAGATTTCAACTGATTCAAAGTTTGTTTAGGGTTTAACTTTGAGCTTAGAATTTGTTGAGGAGCCTTCCTGATGGTAGCAGTGGGCTTACTTGCATTGGACCCAGAATACATCTTTCTCGGGATTCCAGTGGAAACTGATTTTTCCATCACGAGGGGCTCAATTAGGGTGACCCCAGAGGCCACACCAGAGACTTCATTAGTATCGTCAAGGTCGACCAAATAGGTCGATAGATTGCATAAGTCGATAGAAGAGTCAGGGGTGACATTGTTGGTGGTAATATCACTTGGTTCCACTCGCCGGCGTTTGGCAGAAATCTTTGCAGGCTCCGGTAGATCTCCTGTATCTTTCAATGAACAGTTTAAGGCAGTAGAAACTGCATGCATTGGATTGACTTTCCGATCAAAAAGGCTTGTCTTTTTAGGGGTCATGATGTTTCTTATACATTTTTTCACATGTTGCTGTACTTGTTTCGGTGGAAAACTTTTTTTCTTAGGTTGCTTTGCTTGTTTTACAGAAGCTCTTTGAAGCTTGATGTCAAGGCTCGATGTAATAGTTTTTACAGGGCCTTTAAATATGTCAAAGGAGTTCCCTGAAGAGGCAACATGATCGGATGTTTGGACTTGAGCTGGGATCTCAGTTGCTGTGGCATTGATGGTTTGAGCCACACCGAATTCTGTGGTCATGGTAGAGTCTGGACCTCCATGGCCGACTGCTAAATTGCTCACCATGGGGCCAGACTGGACCGTGTTTTTGGCAGGCACGACTGGAGCCTCTGGTCCATGTAGATGTTGAGATCCAAGCAGTATGTCATGTTTATAGGAGGTTTCCAATGGAAAAGAATTAGCATACTTTTACATCCATTTCACTGATTCAAGCAAACCATCCATCAGGGAGTCACTTTGGCAGTGGTGACAAGCTGCCAAATCGCTCAACCTGTCTTGCCATCTCACTGAATTTTCGGCGTTAGACTCCCTTTGGACTTGCAAAAAGCCTGTAAATTGCTCAAGTTGGTGAATTTTTGTTGTTAGTTTGAGAAGAGCAGCTCCTTGGTCACTTATTATCCCTGTCAGTGATTCAAAGAGTTTTGAAAACTGAGCTAATGCAACAGCTGAGGCGGCAAGGACATTGTTATGAATTTGCGTAAGGGCTTCGATGGTAATGCCCAATGATTGTGAGATGAAATCATGAGATGCCGAAGAACACACTTAACTTTCAAGGATGTATTGCGGATTTAAGGAACTGAGATTTCCAGCATGTATTAGCTCATGAGTGACATTTCTGGAATGAGCCAAAGAAGCATGAGGGGTACTTGCATTCATCAAAGAGTTCCCACCCATGGAGGGAGTTGAGGAGGTACCCCTTGCTTTTAGCTCAGCAACCCGGTGCAAGCGGCTAGTACGAGCAATCGCGCACCGCTCAATGTGAGTGTGAGGTAGTTGAGAATCCTGGACAAGAGAATGAACTGCAAAGGAGGGAGGAACATCCAAAGATGGTTCATTTAAGTTCAACGTAGAGGGTCGACCATGCTCCGGCGCTTGGCAAGCTAAAGTACTGTCATTGCCTAATTCAAAGTCATCGGACGCAGAGTCTGAAGAAGCTCGACCAGCTATCTTCATCACAATAGGATTCATTGAGGAGCTTGTAAGAGTAGAGACGGACGAGGAGTATTGAACAGATTCAAGGGTCCTCGATACATTTTTACTTGCAGGTGATGAGATCTGAGTTGGAGACAGGATTCCGGAGACAGTAGCAAAAGTCGTATTTAGTGCATGAGGGAAGAGCACTCCCGTCCTTGTTGATGAATGTTTTGACAGAGGACAGCTTGGAGATTTCATCTGCTGCAAAATGGCCCTATCAAAGGGAGGGCAATTTGTAACAGAAATGGGCATAGGAGACAGAGGAGATGCCAAATGTTGATTAAAACTCAATGAAGAGGCCAGTTGAAAATTCAGCACAGAGTTCGAAATCTTCAGGAGTTCCTCGTCGCTGATCGAGTGTGGCAAATTTCTTTTATCAGAAGACAAAGCAATGTTTTGAATTGGATCATTTGGTTTGACAGTATCAGGCATTGTGGAGGCAAAAGAAGCCAACTCAGAGGAGATGGCAGAACTAATGGGGGAAGAGGGCTGTGTCAGCGCCACAAGGTCAGATGAAGGACAGGGAATGAGCGTAGAGTGGGTAGGGGGATCGTCCAAGGTTTGTTGCTGATGGATGGCCTGGATGTCTAACAGGCAAACCAAGGGCACAATAGAAGCACTGGCCGGAACAGCATTTGCGGTGCCACAGCTGATAACATCAATTTCCACAGCGTGCGTTCTAGAGGACTGTTCATGAGTAGCGACTCGATTAGGGTCGATATTAGTATGCAAAGAAGAAATGGCTTGGACTGCAGAAGCAGCAGGACATGTGTATAAAGATGAAGTTGGGGTGCAGATACTTGACATTGTCAACCTCAATACTTTCCACATTTGCTGAAGAGTCAGGTATTTCAAACCCACTCCCCAGACTTTCGTTCTTTAACAGTTTTTCAATCAATTCAGACTTTTTGCCGTTGGCAGAGAGGTTCCTTTCTCTACACAGATTTTTTAGAAAATCCACAGTGTAACTTAGGAGGGTCTCCTGACTGTAGCTTTCCATATCAGACATGATTAATATTGCTTTATAGTGAGGTTAGCCTTGTGGTTAGTTGATCCAAGGTAATAGCAGCACTCTAAGTGTAATTACTATACTTGAGCTTCACCACAATACACCAGTGTTAGGCAGAATTATATGCTGTACCCTTTGGGAACACTGCACACAATTAGGACTACAAGTGGCAGCACAAATTCACCTTTGGTACAAACCTGTACTACACAGTAAACTGGTAGCAATGGCTGTGCAGCCAGACTTATCTCAAGAGCAAGTGAGCAGTATCAAATAGTTACACAAAGGACAGCAGTTACTATGATTCAAACAAACACTGCCTCAAGATTTCCAAGTAAAAGAATATACATTTATTTACTTTTCAGTTGTATAACATTTCACTAAGGTAAAGCAGTTGAAAAATCACACTCTTAACACACCACACTACTCCCAATAGTTTCCAGACAAGTTAAGCTCACAAAATGAAGTGGGAGCAAAATGGCACTCCTGAAATAAAAAGGGAGGGAAATACAAAGTTAGGCAGAAATTCACCAGCACCAACAGGTAAGTAAACAGGGCAATCTAGAAAGATGAACTCCAGTGATAGGATCAAATGAAATAGGCTTAGGGCCAAAGTCAATTGGACAAAAGTCTTTTGCTCAAGATCACACGGTTCAGAGGAGTTCGCGGTTAAGTCTTTGGCAAGAGTTCCGGACAAAGTTGGTCGGCAGAAAAATGAGTTCAAAGAGTAGAGAAGGACAAGCCCTCAGATTGGAGAAAGATGTCACACACTTTCACCGCGGCTGAACGAAATAAACAACCGTATGTTGAACAGTACCTTAAATGGAGAAAAAGCTGTAGCTGAGGCGGACGTTCCTGGCAGTTCCTGCAGGCTCACGGTTCCTGAAGTGACTGTCAGACTGATACGAAGTAGGAAGACTGGAGGGTCCTGCACTACCCAGGGAAGAAACCCGCAGCAGAGCAAAGCAACAATTAAAAGGTGCGCTCCTTAAAACCCGAGCAGGGTCCGACCTTCCTGGCTATCCGGCCTACTGTAGCTCTGTACAGCAAATTCAACCAGAGGAGGGAGTCCTCACTTGCAGTTTTGGTGAACTGGTTGGTCCCACCAGCTCAGGGGAAGAAGATTCCTGGAGGATCTTCTATGTCGATGTATTCTCAAGATTCAGACCTGCAGCAGGGCTTCACCGGGCAGTTCAGTCGTTGTAGCGGTCCTCTTCTGTCAGCTCCTCATCGGTTCTTTCATTCCAGTGGCGACTCTGCTCTTCCATACCCAGAGACCTGCTTTTTATGCAGTTTTCCCCCATTCACACAGCCTGGCTGTCAATCACACAGCAGAGTGGCTATCCTGGCTGGACAGTCACCTAGCCAATCAAACAGGAGTGTGAATCGGGTTACCAAGGGAACCCAAAGCAGGGGTCCTAAAACCACTCCCTCACATCCTGCCTACTCTAAAGGAGGGCTTTTGGCAGAAGCCCACGAAAATACGGTGAACAAAGGAACCAAACCTGGTTTTGCACGCAGAGACGAACACGAGAAAGACTTTTCCAAAAAGAAATGGCGACTAAACCCAGCCAGAACAATATTAAAAACAATATGGTCAAGCGGGTTTAAGTTCATGGCTACCAAGATACCCTAAAACAATACCATGTTTTTTTAAGATAACCACAGTAGGAAAAATAGGGTAGTTACCACTGCCACCAGCCAAGTCTTAATGGAAAGGGAGAAAAACAGTGCTCCAAGAGAAACAGACAAAAGGGATAGGGATTAACCCTTTCCAATACTCCATTTAAGATGGGGTGTACTGGGTCTGTGGTTTAAATAGACTACATAAAGTTAATGGCAACTTTATATGTTTCTGGGAGACAGCAGTCAGTCCCAGAAATATAGAGTCAATGGGAAGTCTGAAGGACAATGCTGTGTCACTGCACTGAAGGTGCGGTGTAACACATAGTAAAAAGATGAGGTCTAAGGAGTAGGTGAGGCTCCATAGCCCAAGATCACATAAAAAGGTAAAACACACAAAGCCAAACACATGTAAGAGTGGGAAAAAAGGCTCACACTCTTTCCAGGTGAAAAAATAAATCCTAGAAATCCAGCAAAGCTGCTGAGGAACTCAGTAGGTAAGGGTAATTAGCCATTTTGGAATTCTCCCTAACAGGTCCCTTTGTTCATTTTGTCTTTGGCCGTATTCACGAGTGAAGCCCGTCTCTGTTTCAGAAAGTCTGGTGGGGGGCAGGAAGTGAGGGAGGTGCCCGAAACTCCCTGTGCTTAGCTCTCCAAGGTGATTGTCCGGCTGGCTGTCTGGCAAGGACAGACACCCTGCTGGGTGACTGAGAGCCAGGTTGAAATGAATGGGAGAAACCTGCATAAAAGGTGACACTTTTTTGGCTTGGAAGGCAGAGTCAACCACTGGATGAATGAATCTGAAGAAGAACATGAAGAGGACGCCTGCTCCAACTCCTGGACTGTTGGTTTGCCCGGTGAAGCCCTGCTGCTGTGCTGCAGCTCCAAATTCGTATCGACAGATAATCCCTGCAAGGACGACTTCTCCCCTTGAGTTGGTGGGACCAATCAACTCCAAAGTAAGCTACCTGGACATCCTTATCGGAGCTGGCTGAATTTTCATTGCAGTCGCTGCTGGAACTGAATAGCCAAGGAGAGGAACACCAGTTTGTGTGCATTGCTTTTAAGTTGGCCAAGAGCTCCAGGAAGATCCTGTGGACTCCCAAGAAGCTGGACTGACCAAGCCTGAGCCCCCTCAATAGAGTGCAGGAACCCAGATGTAAGGAAGGCCCACCTCGACAGCCAAGAACCGCAGTGTTGCTGATTTCAGTAGACACGAGGAGCTGAAACACCGAAGTGCCACTTTTGCGGGTACCCATCGGTGACCATCCCATTGAAGTGCAGGAGTTCCCAGAAGTCCTCCATCTTGTCCCCAAACTGAGGCCCAGGAACACCAGGATCTGCAGAGTTGCACATGAACATAAGTCATCTTCTGCATTTTTCTTCAACCTATAGGTACAGTAAAGTCTGAGAGAACTTACATTTCTGTGTAGATTTACTTCTTCACAAGTGTCCCAGCTTGTGGCCCTACATTTGATTCATCATGTTCACTAAAGACTGCTAAAAACATTGTGCAAAGACTTTTACTCACCTTCAAGAAGTATCTCAGCTACATAGACTTTTGCACTTTGACATTGGCTTAGCCTGGTTCCCCGAATGACTGTTCTCTCCTCTGTTTTTGTGTTGCACCTATCCTTCGAGGAAGGGAGGAACTTACTCTGCATTGGGGAGGTTCAAAAGTATTTGCCTGCTTAAAGAATATTTGTGATCCCCGGTTTGTTCTAATAACTCTTTATTTGACACTCTCAAAGCCTACTCTGAATTCAATAGTAATATATTAATGTCCACAGTGTCCTATATATTTGAGTCACCTGAGGGTGTAGGAAGTGTCTGTGTGCCATCCCCAATGGGTCTTTACTGATTCTGAGAAACCTAAGAGTGTGTATTTCTGAAGTGTGTTTAAGACTTGCTTTTATATTGCTTCCTTCTGAAGAAGGCGTGTTTAAATGACTGGTAAATACATGTATAATTGTTTTATCAAGAAACCTTGAGTATCAGTGTTTGTTTGAATACTCGTCACTGTGAATCTCTGTATAACTTCACTACTGCTCACATTGAGCCCTCTTGAGATAAGCCTGGCTGCCAGGCCACACTACAGCCTGTGTAGTTCAGACTTATACCAAAGGTTGGGTCCCTATTGCCAGGAGGCTGAGGTTGTTGTAGTACACCCTAAGTGTACTACCCCAAATCTTAACCTAACAGCGGGCAACAAGGTCTTCGAGTAATATGTCAAAGGATGTTCCTCACCATCTTCCTGTCGCTGTTTTAGGTCGGCCCCAATGACAGCATCAGAGGCATCAGTCTCCCGGATAAAGGCATTTTCATAATCAGATTGTCTTAGTACTGGGCTGATGTGAAGTGTACTTTAAGGGGGTCAAAGGCTTCTTATGTGGATTTTCCCCAGTTAAAAGGGACATTCTTCTTAAGAAGATGTGTAAGGGTTAATACCAGAGATGAGAATCCTGCAATTAATTTCCTGTTGAAATTAGCCATGTCCAAACACCTCTGAAGTTCCTTGATGGTACGTGGAGTCCGCATCTGGATTAAAGTTCTTATCTTCCTGGGGTCCCTAGTAATCCCTTGATTGGAAAGGATATAACCTAGGTAGGATACGGAGGAAGCATCAAAAACACATTTCTCCCACTTGACCTTCAATTCTTGAGCTTGAAGCCGTTCCAGCACTTGTCATGCATGGACCTCATGTTCTTCTGGGGTGCGGAATACACCAATATATCATCCAAGTAGATGATGACTGAGTGCATTAAGAGATATGTTAAGAGATGGTCCATGTATCTCTGAAACACAGCTGGGGCATTAGCCAACCCAAAAGGAATCACCTGGTATTGATTGTCCCTGAATGTTGTGTGATAGGCAGTCTTCCATTCATCACCAGCCCATATTCTGATCAGATGGTAAGCACCTCCGAGGTCTCACTTCGTAAAGATTTTAGCAGACTGGACCGCCTCCAATACATCCAGCATCAGGGGTAAATTATATTTATCCTTTAGAGTGACTTTATTCAGTCCTTGGTAGTCTAGTCATGGTCTCAATTCATCTGTATCCTTCTTATGTATGAAAAGTAGGGAGGCTCCCTCAGAGACTTGGATTCTGTTATTAAACCATTGTGGAGATGTTCGCCTAGGTATTGCCTCAAGGCTGTCTTCTCAGATGGTGAAAGCAAGTACATCGGGCTGAACGGAACAGTGGCTCCTGGAATCAAGTCTATCACACAGTCATTAGCTCAATGCAGTGGCAAGACTGTGGGATGTCTTAACCAACTGGTCCAAGCCCTGCAACATCACTGTGCATTGCTGGCATCAGAAATCTCAGAAAGGGCTACTGGAAAGCATGATGCTCGCTAGAAATCACCAGAAAGTGTGCAGTGAAAATCTGACAAATAGGCACCATCTACTTTTGCCTATGTCAGTGGTAACACAGGAGACCACTGTCAAAACCCATCATTTGGCTGCCCACAGAGCAAAATCATTGCAAAAGAAATAGAGTTGTTCCAAAAATCTGTTTTTATTTGGTGTCAAATTTGCAAAAATCATGGCTCACAAACCACCCAAAAAGATCCAACCTCCTTGTTGGGTGGTCCACATCATTCTCCTGCAAAAATCTACATAAATATAAGGTCCACAGAAGTATGTGTTATCTGAACAAAGTCCACTTTTGAGGATTGCTTGCTGGAAGAAAACTGCCAAAAATGGGTGCAATACCGTTACTCACCTCTATCAGAAGCCGGCGATTTAAAACCATTTTGTGTAAAGTTGTAAATTGAACTCAAACTATGTCAAAGAAAGACTTACTATCAGAAGCCTAAGAGGTGGATACAATTCAAAACTATATTCTGTAAAGACTTGAAGTAAGAAGTTGTTTGATGTATTTGTGAAAAATGTGAGTTATATTTTAAGATAAGACAATTTTTAGACATTGGGTTTAGGAGTTAAAGTTTCCCACACTGTGCTTCAAACAAATTCCACACCTCTCACTGAACAAAGAAAACTTCCCCCTGCCAATGGCTAAGAAATTGACAGGCTGTGTGAAAAGGAACTAGGAGGGGCACCCTGGCCTGATGCTCTGAGTGCAGACAAAGGAGTCCTTGGGCTGAATAGGAATGCTAATTCGGGTGTGACTGACAACAAACTGCTGGCAGGAAGAAGGACATGTGACCCTCTGAGTCAGCCCAGCTCTGGAGGCGGACCAGACTGAAATGTGGATTTAACATTGGATTAAATATATGCACTGAACAGACAAAAATGTGAAACTTTGAGATTGTGAAAATGAAAAATGTGCTCACAGTTTAAGACTAAGCTGGAATCCGTGCAATGTTCTGAGACTAAACCCCAGAATTTATTCATATTGTAGCTACTGAGTTTATGCCAGGAACGTGAAAAATTACAGAAATGTGCCCAGGTGGGGTGTGCATGCATATATAAAAATTGGTGCAGAACTAATATTGAGTAACCCACCAACAGTGCAAAAAAGTTTTAATTTCTGAACCAAAGCTCTTAGGAAGATGAGAGTTGAACAGAAATGTACTTTGGGCAATCTGTCATGTAATGTATATAGTATTAACAAGTTGTGCACATTGTAAACATGTTTTTTATGAAATATAAGATCTACAGTACAGAGACAAAGGGGAGGGTTTTTCCCCTGAGCCATAAACATGACACATGATGACACAGGATGACACACTGCTCCTTTCTCCAATCAGGGGACAGGGAATCCTCTGACCTATCGGATCTTTAGAGGGTGGTGCATAGAGAATCAGCCTCCCCACCCACTTTGGAAATACATAAATACGGACTGCTGAGGACAGACAACACACACACTTCCACTCCTCAACTGATTTCTTGGTGAAGCACCCTACAGGAAGATCCAGGCTCCAGGAAGATCCAGACATAGATCCAGAAACCAGACTCCAGAACCAAGGTCTAGAACCAAACTCTAGAACCTTGAAGCAAAGAGGCCTAACCCAAAAGCTGAACCCTTCTCAGCAGGCCTTCAGAATTTTTTTGCAACCTGATTCTAACCCCTAAACTTCCATGGGGCCTAACCAAACCATTCAACAGCCCGGCTGAGCTGTTTTTTCTAACTAAGAACCCTGTGCTAGAACCCAGATCCAGACCCAGGGAGCAGAGCTGTATCCAGAACCCATCAGATCCAGTCTAAGAGGCTGCGCAGAACCCAGTGCCTGAGACTTGTCCAGTGGCGAGAGAATCCCAGCCAAACCCTTGACCAGATCTTTGACGGGGCCCATTCTACTCCATTGCAAAGCCATAGGAGTGAGTATCTAGTCTATATCTAGTCTAGAACTGTACATAACCAATCTCTTAGTTTAAGGTAATCCTATTCCATCCATTTCAACCTATCCAGAACTGCATTATGGAATATTGTGTCCATCCTGAATTCTTCTCATTATACTGTCTGTGGTAATTGTAGCAACAATCATCTTTGCGCTGATATTTTTTCTGTAGAGGGATAAGTGTTGGACAGACAGAAGTCAGAGCGGAGGCGCCGCTGTTCTGGTGGCTGCCCGTTAAGTGTCTTGCTTCTTCATAGCCCCTTAGTATAAGTCCATATTGATTCCTAGTCTTTAAAGCGCAATCTTTCATTTTGAAATCTTGACTTTATTTCTGAAAAATCTACCTTCACAAAAACCTCTGTAATGTTTGAACCGCACGCTGAAAAATAGTTTTGCTGTAATCGTGTTTCACGCACGCTGAAAAGTTGCCGTGAATTGCATTCTAGCTCAATTTCACCACATGTCAGAATAGCTGTTTCTTTTTTCCAACTGCTGAATTTCATTTTCAATCTGATAATCATTTGTAAATCATCACAAGTGTTGACCTGAACCAATCCAAAGTAACTCTCACTAGTGCTGAATCCCATTTAGTGAATTAAAGTCATTTTTAAATAAGGGTTTCCATTGGGCATCCCAGACTAGGCATTGACTTCGTTGGAATGCTGGATTGAAGTCACTTACAGATTGGGGGCTTGTAGAGGGACTTCTGGATTAGACCTACCACTTGTGCAGCTTAATATAGTGTGCTAACTAATAGGATACATAAATCCTGTTGTGCTACCACACTGTGTTATGCTGTAAAAGCACCCCTCAAAAGGGAACGCTCTAAGGAAACGGTCTGTTTTGCAAAGTAAAATAAAAAACTTCTGTAAGTCAGGAAGGAAATCAATTTCCAGAATGGCGACATTGGTAGACATCACAATAGCTAGAGAGCACCTTTTACATAAGCTATTTGTGAGAGGTGAGTGGACCGAGCAGGACCAGAATGTATGGTTGCAGGCGATCACACAACAGGTCACCGGAACTCGGTTAGATATCTGGAGAGATCAGGGTCCCTTACATATGGCCCTGATTGAACTATATATGGCCCCCAAGGCCAAGGATGAGCAAAATAAGATTGCCAAGATAGCGGCATATTTATATTTATCTATGGGAGCCAAACAGGACAAATGTGCTGAAGATCAAGATCTGGCAAGTAGCCAACTGATGGCATTACAGAAGGGCCAATCTGATCTGGACTCTTCTGAGAAGAGGCTGCAGGGGAGCGAGGAGTCAGAAAACGAAAGTAGACAGTATCTAGTTAAAATCAAAGAAGATATAGGTATCCTGCAACAGGAAAGGGAGACCAGGATACCAGAATTCTGGCCTTGCAGAAGGAGTACCAAGAAGGTTTGGACTCCCTACTACAGAGCCAGAAAAAGCTGGAGCAACAACTGGATTTCAATAGGGCATGCACAGAGCAGGTAGTCACCCTGCAAAGCCACCTAGATAGAGAGAAGGCAGAGGGCAATACATTATTTCTGAAAGACCTGGATACCCAGGCAGAATTTGAGGAAGAGTGCCTGAAAGCGGGTGCCCTTCAAAGGCAGAGGGATGACCTGGTGGCACAGAGGCAGGCTCTTGCTCAGATAAGGGATACCTTAGGCCAGGAAGTCTGTCAGATAAAAAAAGGGAAGCTGGAAGAAAATCACCTGGCCCTCCAGGGACTGGGTGACCTCCAAAAAGATCATCGAAACTTGTTAGAGCACACTAGGAGGGTGGAAGATGCTCTGGCAAGAAAGGAGGAGGCCAGTAAGGATGGGACTCAGGCGGCAGCCCTCCTGCAGCAAAGACTGGCCGAGTACTGCAAGACAAACCAGGAGGCACAGAGAGAAAATGAGGCTCTCTGTCAGCACAATGATAGTGTCCAGTGACAAGTAGCCATGCAAGAGTGTTGACCTGAACCAATCCAAAGTAACTCTCACTAGTGCTGAATCCCATTTAGTGAATTAAAGTCATTTTTCCCATTCATTGCAAACCACATAAGTGATTGACCTGCTTTAAAATCATACCTGTTCTCTCTAAGCTTGCTGGGGGGAACTGGGATTGAACTGCATTATTGATTGTATTCCTGAAACCTGTGTGCCATCATTTCCATCTCTTCATATTGCTTAGTGGGGGGAGTGAGTAGTCACAGAGGAAAGAGTGATCATATTGTCTTTTGTGGAATTCATATCAAGTTTTATTTCAGTGCTGCATTCTTTCCTATTATTGCATTTCCTTTAATCCATATAAAGTATTCTCTGCTACAGTATCCTTCCTATTCCTACTCCTAACTGATTAAAGAGATTGTTGGTATTGTAATATTAACCGTTGCTGATTATTGTTCATATTCATAAGTGTGCTATTCAGATATTATTCTATTCATAAAAGTGTGACATATATATATTGTTCAATTCTTCAAATAAACCTTTTAATTTGCAAAACAAACCTACTTCTTGGCTCAGTGAGGTCGGGGAGATCCAAAGAGAGGGGCATTATATAAGGGTTCATCATTCAGATTTAAAGAACTTTTGACATAAAAATATTTAAATAAGGGTTTCCATTGGGTATCCCAGACTAGGCATTGACTTAGTTGGAATGCTGGATTGAAGTCACTTACAAGACCTTCTTGTCTTCAGTACCATAGATCTCCTGGAATTGTAGGTACTTGGTGGGCAACACCGTTTCCACCGTTGGTCTTGCAGGTGTTGGTAAGGAAGCAAGAATAGACCTTTCCTCTTTGGCAGTTAACAAGCAAGAGTGCATGCATTATTCAGATCCCAAAAAACAGAGTGTGAGCGGCCCAGTTTAAATAGGGATTATGTTTGGCTAGCCAGGGAATCCCCAGAATTACTGGATAATGAGCAGTGCAAATTAAATCAAAGACTATGTCTTCCTTATGCTGTTGGATTGACATCTCTAACACAGTTGTATGCTTTTCAATGCGTCCACCGCTCAACGGTAGTCCATCAACCTCTTCAACTGGTATGGCTTGGTTGTTCTTTTCTATTGGGATTTTCATCTGGCGCACCAAATTGAGGTCCATAAAGATGGCAACAACTCCTGAATCCACCATGGTGTGTGTCTCCATGGTGACATGCCCTGGAACGGATAGGCTGATCTTTATAACTAGCATACTCGTCCTCCGGGTATCAGTGATGTCCTCTTCCTTGTTACTGGCACTAGGTTCCCGCGCATAGGTCCCTACGAGTGGGAACTGGGGTTTCCCGACTTGCTAGCCAGGGCCAGAGGGCACATGCATACCAGATGATCAGCCGAACTGCAGTACATGCATAATCCTTGCCTTCTATACCTGGATCATTCTTCATCTGACAAGGGTCCGCTTGCTGTACCTATTTGAATAGGGTCTTCCTTGTTGTTGCTCTTTGTCTCCAGTCCAGACGAGGGTGAAAAAACATGAGGGTTGGTGTTCCGTGAACATCTGCATTCTTGCCTTTTCTCCTACAACTGGTAATCTATCTACAATACCAACTAACCAGTTCTTCAAAGGAAGGGGGCGGAGGAACACAGGCTAGTTCATCCTTGAGCTCTTCTGCTAATCCCCTACGGAACAGAGTGGTGCAAACTTCTTTTGGCGAAGCCGTCTGGTGTGCCAGTTTCTTGAATTTAGTCACATACGTCAAGACATCCATGACTCCTTGGGTAAAGTATAGGAGGTTATCATGCTTGGTATACGTGAGTTCTGGTCTGTCAAATATACTGGAAAAGACCACAAGAAATCCCTTGTAATCATCCATCAAGGGACTAGAAGACACCACAAAGGGAGTGGCCATTAAGAAGGCATTCCCAGTAAGTTAGGAGATCACAAATCCCGCCCTAGAACGTTCACACGGAAAGGCTGCTTGCCTGAATGTGAATGCTATGTGCAGGCATCCAAAAACTCCTTGAATTTCTTTGGCTCGCCACTATACTTTTCCAATGGACGTCCCCAGTATTGCCCGCCCTCTCCAGTAGGTTCATGTTGCAGTAATGCTTGCTGCAAAACCACATTTTCGGTCTTTAGGTTTTGCACCTCCAAGTAAAAAACTTGCTTCAGCAGCCATTAAATTCCTGGACCTGCTTCATAAGGACTGCTTCCTATTTCTTTTTAGGGCTTTGCAAGCTGTCATCGTTAGGCCTCACCTTCCTTGACTTGTTGTCCTTTGGTGCAAAGAGGTAAGGCCTTTCACTCCATGCCGCCACTGTGCCACCCAATTATAGTAATCTGGGGGGCACAGAGGCCACCCGGAGAGCTGGGTCTCAAGGAAGAAAAAACCTCCAGGGGAAAAATAAATGATTGAATTCAGAGTGGATCCCAGGTCGATGTAAGAGCCGCAGTGATACCAATGTGAGGCAGGAATGTTCTTACGAGAAGGGAACTGAAGAACAGCAGCTGGTATTCAGTACTGAGCAGAGGCACACAGTGGGGAGAGTGCAGTTCAGGAACACAGAAAATGGGAAACCAAGGCAAGCGCCAGATCCCAGATTCCAAGAAGCACAGAGAGGAATGAATCGAGGGGACAGAGAACCAGGAAGTGAAGGAGAAAGCAGGAGCTGGGTAGAAATGGCGGCGAGC